>NC_051862.1:132258523-132858523 GCF_015732765.1 Culex quinquefasciatus | reverse complement strand
CTTAGATGCCCGATTGAAATAGATGCATTACCACTTATTTGGTACTAAAATTGAGTCCTAAAATGAAGCTTAGATTGCTGATATTATTGTTTACCGCGATAAAGCTTATTTTTCTGAGTACAATGACCCTTTGTACGACCACAAAGAGTTTAAAATGGATTTTTAAATCAATTTTGAAAAATTAACCTCGCGGTCCTTCTTGACAGAAAAGCTTCTATACTTGACAGCTCGTTCCAAGGGGACCATAGTTGATCCATCGAAAAATGTTGTCTTGTCAAAAACTATTTTGATGAAAAGAAATGATCAGAAATGGGTTTTAATCGTGTTTTTAATCGTTGTATATAAAAATTGACATAGGGCTTTAGTACCCAATTAAGCCTCAATTTGTGATATTTTTGTTCACAACGATAAAGCTTATTTTTCTGAGTAAAATTATAGGATTGTAGGACCGCAAAGGATCTAGAATTGATTTTTAAATCAATTTAAAAAATTAGCATCTCTACCCTTCTTGACAGAAAAGTTTCTACTTGACAGCTCGTTCCTAGGGGATCATAGTTGATCGATCAAAGAATGTTGCCTTGTCATTTTTGCCTTCCTCACCTTACTGAGGAAAGGCTATAAAATTACTCGAAAAACGAAATTCTTTATTTGACCACCTAGACCCACCTTCATGTATACTTATCGACTCAGAATCAATTTCTGAGCAAATGTCTGTGTGTGTGGTGGAAAAGGTATTCGGAAGACCTTTTCAACGAGTCCAACAGATTGAAGATCTGACCACCCTATCAAAAGTTATAAGCACTTAAGTGTTATTTATGAAATTTTCGGAGTCCGGATCTCAGATAATTTGATGAAAACTTTGCCAGAATCTATCATGCGACCTGTTTTTGGATAGTTATAAGCACATAAATGCCCTGAATTATGATGATTTGACTACCCAATCTGAAGGTATGAATAATGAATCAAGTTGATAGAACACTGAAAGGTCCACCCTTTTGTATCAATTTTGTATAGCATTACCCTCTAAATGTGAGGAAGGCACCAACCACCTAAGGGTGTATTAAGTAACGTTTTTTTTGCATTTAAATGAAAAAAGTGATCAGAAGTGATTTTTATTCGTGTTTTTTTTACCGTTGTACATACAAATTTATATAGGGCTTTAGGATCCTATTCGTGTCCAAACTTTGGCGAAGGCTGCGAGGTATTTCATCCACTCTAGAAACTCCCTCCCCTTCAAACGTGAGGTACTGGTATCTTATTTATGCATGCTCCCCCAACCGAGCTACAGAGTCTGAAAGGATTCAATTCATCCAGCAGCCGATGACTTAAGTCACAACTACTTCTCTGAAACCTAGAACGGGTCAAATTACATCAGGAGGACTGGAATGCACATCGCGTTTCGTCCAGTTTCCCTTTCTCAATCGACGGCCGATGGCCGGTTCGGGTGTGTTGAGTCCACCGTCCGGGCAGCACCTACTGGTAGTGCGGTCATAAATAAGATCAATGCCAATGTTAGTTCACACGGCATAAAACCTCCCTGCGGTAATGTGTAGCTTCTACAGTGACTGTTCGATTTTTCGAAAACTTTGGAAACATCTTGAACAAAACCGAAGTTAAGGTCTCTCAGCATTGAGTTCATGATCTTAAGGAAGTGTTGAAAATCCGGTTATTCTTGTCGACTAAGGAGCAACTTTTTCTCCTTCCTGTATAACTCTTGTGTGCACTCTGAGGGGACATACCGAGCTGTGAACTTGGGATTGGGATCGGCTACACAGAGTGAGGACTTAGTCCTAGTCGTTAGAACAGCTCGCGGTTCTGTGACACGACGCGGGCGCGCACAGTCTTCATTTATAGCAATCGGAAGAAAAATCAAATAAAATATTGAAATGGCCTATACGCCAGCTGGTGCTGGGTGCAAACAACGAGGTGCGAGACGGCTTAATCGATACCCATAAAGATTAATCTAATCGGCACTGCGTATTTTAGATCACTTTATGAGGTTTGTTTATCAGCGTGCCCACCGGGCTTCAAATGATTTTTCCTGTGAATTGAATACACGCGACACACGGGATCAGGATTAGATCGGGTATTATAATCGTAAAATATTGCCAGTTGATTGGTTGACGATGCTATAGAACGTATTAGAGTAGCCATAAATATTAAAATATGATGTTTTTGTCTATTTTATGGGGGGTCGTTGGGGAAGAACTTCGACACCAGAAGTGCCATTGAGCTCGTTAGTCATATTTGCTTAATACGTTATAAATTCATTAGAGTTAGAGAAATGCTTCCTGCAGGTTGTTAATGACTTCAGTTAGTTTTATTTTCTTTGTTAGAAAACCGTAATGGGGTTAAAAGTGGATGATTTTTCCTCGACAAGGAATAATCTTGGTGGTAAGTCCGTATCCCAAATTTGAGCCCGAATGGCAGCGTCCCAAGCCAAAGCAATTTTAAATGTTTTTTTTTTCTTTTTTCGAGTTTCTCAAAAAATTACAAACAATATCAGAAAACCTCGTGATTAAAAGTGCGAAGAGATCCGTCCAAATAGATTTCTTTTTCTACACCACTATCCTTGAGGTCAACAATAATGTAAATCAGGGAGGTATAAAATTTGATGGTAAAAATATGGAATTACACATAAAAAGACGTGATAAATCACAAATCGCCAAGACCTGTGGGCTGTAGTGTGAATGTCTTAGTTTTTTTCATTGTACATATTTGCAAGATAAAACAATTAAAATTCCATTGAAGGAAAAAAATAACGCGTTCAGCATGAGAGGCAAAAAAAGCTAGTATAGCAAACTTAGTAAAACCAATAAAATTAACCGTGAGATCAATCCACAGGACACTTTACTCTGTTAAATTGATTTTCTGGTTTCACGTCTGGCCCAAATTTAGCCACGTAATTGTGCGCCAAGAGAGCAACTTAATGCAGAGTGCACCACCAGATCAGTTCCAAGTACGGCATTCCGGCATGATTCAACTTCCATGCTATTTTTGGACTGTTTCCCCCGGCCCGGTAAACAATTGCCTTAAGGGGTGACCCAGCGACCAAAATGCACCTCAAATCTATTTTACCAAATCGTTGCCGTGGAGCTCAAATAAATTTGTAGCTATTAGAATAAATTATTGGCATTTAATTCAATTTGCATGTTTTATGCGCCAAAGCACGAATTTTTCGCTTCCACTGGTAATGGTAAATCTTAACGCTTTGATAAATGATCGCGAGCCGCCCTAATTGCAACTCCTACTTATGAAAGGGACCCCCTCCCTTTGTGGCGGGTATCACGTTAAAGTGCTAGCAGCTACAACTAAAGTCGCATGCGCCACAAGAATGGCAAGAGCAGCTCTATGGCGTTTAGTATGGCCGAGCTTGGAGTATTACTTATGATTAAATAATTTCGTTCGATCGGGTTAATAGGGGTAGCAAACTATAATCATTACATCGATCCATACACCGTACTGGCCGTTCAATGTCAATGAGGAACGCCCCCCTGCCGTCAGGGTCTTACCCACTGTACTGGCTACTGAGCTGGACACCGTCTGTATAGGGAAGGGATCTTGATCATGTTTGTGGTATGCAAAGTGATCCCGATTTGTGATCAATTGAGACATGTTCTGATGTGAGAGGGAGGTTTATGGATTCTAGACATCGTGACCTGATTTCCCACCCCAGGACAACTAAACTGGTACCACTTTCAAGAAAATTTGCGAAAATTCCCATCAACACGTTATTTGAAGCCTGCAGTTACTCAACTGCCATTCTCAACATTTCTCAACAACTTGTTATGAACGACTGTCATTTCGATCAAATCCTTTACAAACACTTAAAAGCTAATATTACCTCCTGTGGCACACAGTTGGTATCCACATGGCCGAGCTTGTTTCGCAAATGTTGCACCTTGTTGTGAATGGTGAAAACTTTATTTCGCTCAAAACAAGGATATCATAGTTGACTGACAGCATGACTGCACCCGTTAGACTTGCTAGCTTAACCAGCTATAGCGGCACGGTGTCGTAAGTACACAATTTAGCTAGTTGGTGTATCTGCTGAGCAAACTCTTTCTCTCCGGAGTATCAAGTTTGCAACCGTTTACTCATAAAGTAGCTGTCCACACCTCTTACCTCCAACACGGACGGCCAGCTCTGGTTAGAAAGAACCCGGGTTCTCAGGTGCACGGCCACGGAGCCACCAATTGATCGACATGAGCAATTCATAACCATTACCGCAATTAGCACAATCAGTCTTTTTAGGGGGGAATATATTGCACATTATTATGCCACCTGATAATGGATGCCATAAATAACATGTATCGATTCAATCGACCGAGGAATGTAACGGAAGCTTGTGTGGAAAACCAATATATGTAAATAATGACCCATGTAAAAAAAAATCTGCAAAATCTGTTATAAAAGGTAACATTTTTAGTAGCAAATCCACTATGACAAATTTTGATACATTTTTTTCCCAAGGGTGTATACTTTTTGCATTCAAATTTTTAAAGTTTGGCTTGTAATAAGTAATTTTTTTGTTCAAACAAGTTTCTGCCAAAATATTTTAAATTTGATAAAAATAACAATTGAAAAAATGTTCAAAATAATAAAAAAAAACATCCGCTCTCCAAATTCATTTCCTATTAGTAACTCTCTCATAACTTTAAATCGATTTGTCAGATATTCAATTTCTATAACTTTTTAAGACGATCCAGTGAACAAACTGAAGGAAACGGTACGGTCACTCAAGAATTGTGCTGGAGTTGAACATGTCACGAAACGGGTCATGATGGATGCTTTGGACGTGGTTGCAGTTGAGTTGCTGGATATCGTAAACAAGTCGCTGTCTCGAGGTGAATTCCCAGACGCATGGAAGAGGACCTTGGTGATTCCCATTCCAAAAATTCCTAAATTGAAGAATCCGGAGGACCACAGACCCATCAACATGTTGCCGCTGTACGAGAAGGTCATGGAGATAATCGTGAAGGAACAACTGTTAGCGTTCATTGACCGTACTGGTGTGCTGCTGAAGGAACAATCTGGTTTTCGGAAACATCACTCTTGTGAATCGGCGCTGAACCTGTTGCTGTTGAAGTGGAAGCAGTGTATTGAAGAAGGAAGAGTTGTTCTATCAGTCTTCGTGGATCTGAAGCGGGCCTTCGAAACCATTGACCGGACGAAACTAATAGGTGTTCTCAAGAAAAGTGGAATACGGGGCACGGTACTAAAATGGTTCAGCAGTTACCTGGAGAACCGGACGCAAGCGACAAGGTACAATAGCGCGGTGTCATCAGAAACAGCAGTCAAGCTCGGAGTACCGCAAGGAAGCGTGCTAGGCCCACTACTGTTCATACTGTACATAAACGACATTAAACAGGCACTGAGGAGAGTACAGGTGAACCTGTTCGCCGATGACACAGTTTTGTTTGTGATTGGTGACAGCTTCGACGAGTGCTTTGACATCATGAACGAAGAGCTAGTAGGATTCACGGAATGGTTGAAATGGAAGAAGCTGCAGTTGAACATCGCGAAGACGAAGTGCATGGTAGTGACGACACGGAAAACCAACGACTGCAGACGGTGTGTACAGATGGATGGAGGAGTTGTGGAGCGGGTTGAGACTATGAAGTACCTCGGAGTCATGTTGGACGAAAAGTTGAATTTCAACGAACATATTGACTATACTATTCGGAAGGCAGCACGGAAGTTTGGTGTTCTGTGTAGGATCAATCGCTACTTGACGGCAGAGACGAAAGTTCAGGTGTACAATTCGCTCATCGCTCCTCACTTTGACTATTGTTCATCGATCTTGTTTCTGGGAACACAACGACAACTGAAAAGGATGCAGGTACTACAAAGCAAAATAATGCGGCTGATACTAAAGTGTGATCGACTGACGCCTCGACGGAGCATGCTCGAATGTTTGCAATGGATGTCGGTAAAGCAAAGAATCGAGTACAATACCCTTGTGTTTGTTTATCGTATGAAAAAAAGGATGGCGCCACAATACTTGACGGAAGCCATGGTATGCGGAAGAGATATCCATAAGCATGACACTAGAGGAGCTGACGATCTCAGATTGCAGAACTGGAAAAAGGCATGCACGCAGAACTCGCTGTTTTACAAAGGATTTAAACTTTACAACCAGCTTCCAGAGAATGCAAAGACGACAAGCAACATCAACGAGTTTAAAAGAAACTGCAAGGAGTTCGTACGGACACGGCCGTTGGAGTAGAAGTGACCCACGATGGTACTGTGAGGAAGAGCACGTTATGACGGTCGGCCATCTTCATTATCGGTACGCATTCGCATGGGATCACTTTGGGCCGCATATGATAAACCTGATCAAAAGTAACGCGAATCTGGGCGCGGTTTAACCCTATGCGCTCATATGCGAGTGGAATAGCAAATGGTTCCAATACCCTAAATTTGATGCAATCTGAGTGATGAAAGACTCTACATAGCGTCGCCATCATGCTAACTTGTCGTACGTGCATTTTGGGCCAAATTGAGTTAAGAACGCCATTTTGTGCAGCTCACAATGCCTCACCTTTTGACCTTCACAGATCCCCAAAATTCGATTTCAATCCTGAGATATTCAACAAAAACCGAAAAAACTCCGTGCATTTTTGTCACTTTACATATGAAAGTAGTTTCAATCTTGTCGTGCTATCTTGTCACTCCATGAAAATTGATGTAAGTGCGACAAAAGGCCAAAGGGATTTCAGGCCAGGAAAGTCAGGATGCGTTTGTCGCACGTACAGTATGTAAAAAAAGTATTTACACCCCTTGAGCACTATGCACATTTTGTGATGAAACATGTTAAAAAAATTAAAGTTTGACAGGAACCTAGTACTACGTTTTGTTCAGAAACTCATGCCAAACATTTTGCTACAAACAGCTCATGAAAAGATGATTTCTATAAAAAGTTATATAACAAATACTATTACGAAAATAAAAAGGTGCAAAAAAGTTTGTACACCTTTCGAAAAATTAACATAAATAATGTTATTTGTTGACAAATCACCATAAATCCAGTCTCCCAACTCCAAATAGGCATCCTTGACTGATTTAAAAGAATTTGGATTGAATATAAAGTTTACTAACTACTTAGTATAAAAGTTTATATAACTCTGGAAATTCTATATAAAACTTATCTAAACTTAATTTTGCAAACTTTTAATTCAACTAAATGTCAATATATTACCATAGAATTGCTAAATAAACATTTTGGAGTGGGTATAACACCGTTTTGGGGGTATTTGTATCGATAGAATAGATTTTTCGTTGGAATTTCGTACCAACCCGGAATTACGTCGTAGGAAAATCCGCCGGCATTCGAACCGGTCCACAATTCATAAGTCAACCTATGTGGTATCGGAAAGGGCATAAAATTTCCGATCTTTTGATACCCATACATCTAGGTTTTCTATAAAACCCACGTTTTTAAATACCTGGGCAAAAAGTAAGTTTGATCCACGAGAACAAAAATTACGAAATTCCATACATTTTTGGCAGATTGCTCAAACAAAACCATAACAACGTTTTTACCTAGGTATTTAAAATCGTGGGTTTTATAGAAAACCTAGATGTATGGATATCAAAAGATCGGAAATTTTATGCCCTTTCCGATACCACATAGGTTGACTTAAGAATTGTGGACCGGTTCGAATGCCGGCGGATTTTCCGACGACGTAATTCCGGGTTGGTACGAAATTCCAACGAAAAATCTATTCTATCGATACAAATACCCCCAAAACGGTGTTATACCCACTCCAAAATGTTTATTTAGCAATTCTATGGTAATATATTGACATTTAGTTGAATTAAAAGTTTGCAAAATTAAGTTTAGATATGTTTTATATAGAATTTCCAGAGTTAAATAAACTTTTATACTAAGTAGTTAGTAAACTTTATATTCAATCTCAATTATTTTTTTAATCAGTCAAGGATGCCTATTTGAAGTTGGGAGACTGGATTTATGGTGATTTGTCAACAAATAACATTATTTATGTTAATTTTTCGAAAGGTGTACAAACTTTTTTTGCACCTTTTTTAGTTTCGTAATAGTATTTGTTATATAACTTTTTATAGAAATCATCTTTTCATGAGCTTTTTGTAGCAAAATGTCTGGCATGAGTTTCTGAACAAAACGTAGTACTAGGTTTCTGTCAACATTAAATTGTTTAGATGTTTCATCACAATATGTGCATAGTGCCCAAGGGGTGTAAATACTTTTTTTACATACTGTACAAGCTAGACTACCGTAAACATTTGTAATTATAACTCGGGACTCCAGCAACCAACTTCAATCAAACTTTGGGACAATGCACAGAATGGTGAGCCAAACAAAACGTGTTTGTTATTGTTTACATTGCGTGCTCTCGTTTTTAAATATTCAAGGTCAAACATTAAAACGCGTTTTTCTCGGAACGTCAAAATGGCGGGTGCGACAAGATAGCACGACGACGTCGATAGGATTTGTAAGAGCGCCTTGAGACGAGATAAGAGAGATATGGATGGGCATACACGGAAGTGGAGTAAGATTACAGGACACTCTCTAAACATGAACGAAGAATTATCGAAAGATATCTGCTCGTAAATCTTCCATACTACAAAAACTGTGTATGGGTATGAGGTGGGCCATCCAAGGAAAAAAAATTACCTGATGTAACAAAATGGTCGATGTACTGAGCCCGAATCCCAAATATGAGCTTGATTGGTTGCAAAAGGACCTGGCGCTTTGACTTTGAAGTTGAAATGGGATTTAACCCGTAAAATAGGTGCGCTTTGGTTTTTGACAGTTTTGAACACCTGAACATTTTTTTTTGCAATTTTCAAAAACTTCATGAGCTCATAGTTCGTGTTCCTGAGAACAACTTTGTCAAATAGTGCGAGAAGATTCGTCAAATATTAAGAATGTTACAGAATTTATAACACCATCGTTGAAAACATCAACTTTTTATTTACCAAAACATCTAAAATCAAATTATTCGCTCTACAGCATTGCTTTGGCGTTCTCGATTGCGAGATTTTCCTACTCGAAACTAAGTGTCCGAAGGCTTGGATTGTTGAGGCAATTGCAAACCTCTTTTTACACCTTAGCTTCCATCCACCCCGGGATTCGAACTGACGACCTTTGGATTGTGAGTTCAACTGCCTACCAGCCAGGGAGACGATTCCTACACCTGGACCAAGCTATCGGCCTAACACTTTAGGTTAGACCGGGGCCAACATTTACTTCCCCATCCGACGGAAGGCGTGGTCAGACAAATCTCGTCTCGAAAATTGCCACCGGGACCGTTTGGGATCGAACCCAAGCCGACTGGGTGAGAGGCAACCACGCTTGCCCCTACACCACGGTCCCTCTTCTTATTTATCCTCTTCTCTAAAACATGTGCGATTTCAAAAAACTTTAAAAATATCCGGAGGAAATACATTTTTCCGCAAAAAACTTAACACGTATCCTTATGTGTGGGATAAACTTGCCATGCGTTTTTTCTCAGGTTGCTGTTCTTGCTTAACAGACATTCATGCGAACATAGGCATTGCAGCCTCTTGGAATTGAAACCCTACGTTATCAGCCCAGTTACGAACAAGTATTCTGCCCATAATTGAAAATTCGGCTATTATGCCAAATCAAGTATTCCGAGAAAAACGCGTTTTAGTGTTTGTCACAAAATCTCCATCAAGGCAATTTCCCGTAAGAGTGGCATATTCTGCCCACCATTGAAAAAACGGCTAACATCCACTTTTGACAAAAACGAGATATTAGCACCAGGTGATAGAGGATGTTCCAACGCATCTTTTGGAACTTGAATTTTGCTGAAGTAGTGTTTGGACTTGGCTGCCAATGCGAAAAACAAAACGGCTAATATGCCACTCTTATGGGAAATTGCCTTGACGCAGATTTTGTGACAAACACTAAAACGCGTTTTTCTCGGAATACTTGATTTGGCATAATAGCCGAATTTTCAATTATGGGCAGTATTGTATTCTATAACTACCATGGCCTGCTTGTGTGCGCAACAACTGACATTTATCCTTTATCAAGCACGTGCTCCAATGTTGTGCTAGCTGCTTTATCAGTGACATAACCTTATTACAATCTTTCGCGATAACAAACCTTACCGGAAATGGACTGCGAATCATCCCAGCCTGCAGGCCAATCCCAGGACGATACCGTGCTAAATCTGAGCACCGAGTCCTACTTCACCGTTGACTGGAAGCAAGAATTTCAAGAGGACACCGAGCAGGCCATCCTGAACCCATACCCAACGGACAAAGTTATGCCGGCGATCACGCGGTTGCTGTCTAGTCTGTGCGAACGGTTCCAGCTTTCCCACAGCATCGAGTTCTCGGCCATCGACACGTTGGAACAACTGCTGGTGAAGATTCTAGCTGCTCATGATGATTCGGCCGAAGAGAACTTTCTTCGGCAGGCGCCTTTGTACGTGCTCACGGTGCTCAATCTGGTTGGGAAGTACTTGAACTCCAGCACCATGTTGGATCCCGGGTTGATGCAGCAAATACTTGAACGCACCAGCCCAGAGCTGGCTTGGAACGATGGGCGATTGCGGGAGATGGAATTCGATGTGCTCAAAACGTTGAACTACAAGGTCAGTAGCAGGTTGTGGATATTCTATTTCAACACTCGCAGGTAGGGTTGGTTAATAAATTGTACTGTTGTTCCGCAACGTTAATTAATACCAATTGTCCATGTTTTGCTGATTGCGTACACATTTTTTGTCGTTGCTCGTTTCAGATATCTGAATCCCTCCTGCTGGGTGCTGTAGAGCGGTTTTCGAAGGACTACATTTTGACGCTTGGAATAGCCCGGAAGAATACCATCGGCGACGTCGGGGTCAAACTGCTGCGGGTCGTTTATGCTCAAAAACATGCCATCTACAGCAGGTTAGGCTACCTGGGTGGGACTCCCTACAGCGGTCCAATTGGTGGAATCATTAATTTAATCACATTCGAATACGTTTTGTTCTGTTGACAGCTTGAGATCGAGTATGAATTCCGAAGACATGTTCGTGCAGTTCAAGTCAAATCGGCTAATCCTTGCTGCGGCGGTGGTAATGTCCATTCTGGAGTTTTGTCAGGTCGATGACAAGCAGATACATGATCGTGTCGTCGAGTCGCTGTCCAGGGAGTGCTTCGTGGACCCCATGAATATTGTCTTCTTAAAAGATGCCATTCTTAACGTGATCAACTAATTCTGTCATGTTTACGTGACAGGTCGCTTAGTATATTCACACTTTGTTGAAGTGGAACATTAAATTCATTATCCCAACTCAAAGAGTATTGCTGTTTCCATCGTGTCTACACCGAAACGATCAACTAAACGCCGTTGTACCACTTTAGCCTAATGAACCTTAAAATCGCATTACCTCGAATGGGCTTTAATTTTGCGCGAAAAATATGATTACTTTGGCACAGAGCTGTCCGCGCAGGGTGCCTGTCAGTCAATACACCACCCGCATCATGCTTCTGGCTGGACCTAGAGCAAAAATAGATACACTTTTAGAGGGGGTTAAACCTGATCTATAGTGGAGGGCTGAGCATGACGTACCCCGTGGTAGGTCCATAATCATTAACGTTCAAATGAATATGCATTACATCAGCACGGTAAGTGGGCGTAATATCAATGCTGTATTCTTAAGGTCTTCGAACGAATTCTGAAGATAACATTTATGATTGATTCTTCCTTGTACAGCAACCCGAACCGCACCTCAACACACTTCCCTTAATCCGATTAAAGTTTAAAAAAATGATGTTGTTTTAAGTTGTCTGGCGTTGGTATGCAATACTTCCTTCTTGGTCATTCCGAGTTCCTGGCCTGACACGGTCGAGCAATTGCCAATCCCAGACAACAACCCAAATCGTCATTACTGCCAAAGAAGGGACGCGGGCGTGTGTCGCCACAGCTGAGCACATGAACCAAAGTTCTGATCGTGGGTGGACGCTTGCTACTAATTTGTATCGGCCGGGAATTGATGTTGACCTTTGGCGGAAAGCGAAAGTTGTTTTACGCTCGTTTGTTTGAATGTAGATCAGTTTTGTTCTTTTTTGGGAGGATCGAACAATTACACGGTGCGACAAAAATGTGGTTGGAGAATTTATGTTGCTTCTAATAAACTAAATATGAAACAAGAGAGCGTAAAACAGGGCTGATCAAAGTATGGCCCGCTAGCCAAACGAGGCATGTGGACCCATTTTGAAAGATAATTCTTAACACAAATATTTTGTTGGTACAAATTTTATTTAAAGTTTTTGGAAAAACTTTTTGAAGATTTTAAATCTGCCTAGACTCGATTACACAAGCTTCGATTATCCAAAGTTATTATCTAAAATTATTATCTGAAGAGCCTTAAAGCCTTTGGATTCGAAAATTGAAAATCGAATCAAGACAATACAGTCCAGAATCGATTATCCGAAGGTGTCGGACAAAAATCACTTTGGATAATCGATTTTTTAGACAAAAGAATCACCTTTTTTTGTTGTCTTATTTATGATTGTCGAGCTTTTTTTGAGATTTAGTGAATTCAAGATAGCAGACAAAATGGCGGTGATTACCTAAACACTGTTCAAGTTTGAATCAAATTTGGTCAAAGAACTCGAATAATTTGATGTTAAAAGTAAGAAAATAAAACAAAACATGATTTCTTGTGGTCATGATCATATCCTCCCAAGCCCCATGCAAACCTTCGGTTAATCTAAACATCGGATAATCAAGTATGCACTGTATTACTTTTGATTTATAGTTTCATCATGAAATGGAGTTATTTTTTCGATAATTAAAGAAATTATTAAAGTTATTTGTGCAATTCTATTTTGTAATGTTGAAAGGCGAAATAAATTACACTTCGATTCGAAAATAAGTTTTGAAGATAATTTTTTTTTATAGTTCATGTAAAAAAAATTAACTGACAGTCAGCAACCACAATTTTTTGCAGAACCAAACAGTTACAAATTATTAATATGCAAGATTTGCTCTACTCTACATTGTCTTAAGCAATGCTTCCATTATGACAAATCAGTTTGTTTTAAATGACCAAACGTTAAGCTAATAAAACCAAATAATCCAGTAATAACTGCCGTTTTATTGACGAATCGTAAAACGTCGTCCAACTCCATAATCTTAATGCGCTTTGCGGTGTCATTTGAATGCCAGCACTTGCAATCCACTGTTGCTGAAAAAGAGGCGTTATTGGAAAACGCGATAAATCAATTTGCAGTCAATTCAGAACTGAGTTTCAAAAGCTGTTTCCGATCATTGGTTCGTCTCAGAAACTGATACGGGTTGTCACTTAACTCAAACTCTTGTGGTTGGTAATTTCCGTGAAGCATTTTTTTTTGTTGTTGCTCCCTTGCCATGGTTTGGTGCAGTTTTAGTTTGTTGGTTTAAAGTAGTAGGCCATGATAGAAAAGAGGTCTGAGACAAGAAGCAGAAGGTTGTCGAATAAGCAAGATCGACTAATTTAATATTAAACATATCTGGAGTTTTTTTTGAAAAGGTCCAATAAACCAAATTTTAAGTTTTTGCTTTTTGGGTGTTTTTTAATACCCCTGAGTCAAGGCGGTTTCAAAAACACCCAAAAAGCAAAAACTGGAAATATGGTTTATTGGACCTTTTCAAAAAAAAAAAACTCCAGATATTTTGAAAGATACGACGTTTAAAAATAACGTGTTAATCACTAAATTGAATCAGTCAGGTTTTCAAGCTGAACTTTATTTTAATATTAATTGCCAATCTTCAATTGTCATATTTTGTGACCAAAAGTAACCATGGTTTTGAAATTATTGAAAGAAAAAGATAATTGCCCCCTACCCTGATTGGAATTTATGTAAACAAATAAAATGAGCGACATTTATGGCAGTGGAACAATAATCGCAACAAGTCTATCAAATCTGCCGTAACGTATCGGTCACTTTTGCCACCACTTGAGTCAAGTGCCGTTGCGCACTGAAAGAGAGGCAGTCCGGAAAGCTACCGTGTTGAAAAATTTCAAGTTCAACTTTTATTATTTCTCGTGTCATGTTTTTTTGTGTAAACCGACCATACCTAGCAGGCATTTAGTTCACACAACATTCACTTCACACCACACATAACAAATCGGTCTCGCGACTCAACTGGTGCGTACCTATAGCTGGACGAAGCTTTGAAAGTGGCTTATTGGTAAAATTGTAGCTGAATGCAATTTTTGCAAATTTTCTAATTCGCCTGATTTAAGCTCAGTTTGATATTTAATATAATTTAAAATTATAAACCAATATCCAAGGATCATTGCAAGTTTACAATCTTTCGGCTACCGCCACGGTAGCGAAACTTGAATACCGGCGGCAGGCGGTGGCCCCAGACGTCAACGGGTAGCGCCCAGACCGGTAATTTTAATAGAACAAGTTTGGCCAGGTCGCCAATAATGGGCGCTGATTGGAGATAGCCAGGCATCGTGCGTCTAGCCGGCTTCGACGGCGCACGCCTCAAAATATCTAGGGAATCTCTCATGTTTCCTAGTAGGAAGTACGGCGCCACCTTGATCATCGTATTTTTAACGATATGGATATGATGCGTCTTTGTTTGATAAATGGATCTTAAGTATACTTTCTATAAATTATGTTGATTTAACATGACTCATGACCCCTCCAAAAAGCGATTTGGCTGAAACTTTGTGATTTATTTCCTCTTTAATCTTTCCTTTAATTTAATATGGATGGAATAATATTTGTTGATTAAATCTGATTTTACAAACTGGCTCAAAAATTGTATGGTATTTAAAAAAATCCAAAAAATATCCAGTACTTTGTTAAAAACAAATTGGAGGAAAAAAATGGCTTTCAACACCCAAAAGGTTGACATTATTATCTAATCATTTAAAATTCAAAACGCTGTAACTTTGGTTGTTTTCAACAAATCTTTATGAAATTTGAGTATGTCTGTTAAAATGTGAAAATCATATAAAATCGGAAACCCAAAATATGACAATAAATCGATATTTTGATCGATAGTTGGATAATTTTCGAATTTCGTTAGGGTGCTTTCATACCCCTTTTCCTTGAAAATTAGACATTTTCAAATTAAGATATCTCATTTCCAGTCTTTGTAGTGCCAAATCTTCTCCTTTGAATGCAACCATTTTCGAGATATTTATGCTATAGAATTGCATTTTTCAGTCACAAAATATTCTAGCAGATCTGGCCAGAATCCTTCTATTATGGTAGAACATTTCTGCTAGAATGCTTTTTGAATATACAGCTCTGTTAGAATTCAGCTAGAATCCTGCTAGAACGCCGTGACTGGGTTTTACCTAAAATTACCTAACTGTTTTAACCTTGAATTGCTTTAAATTGCTTACTTTACTTTTTACGTTACTTAATCCACCGTAGGGTGGTTGATGCCTTCCTGTGTTGTTTTTGGTAAAATAAAAATGTTCAGCCTACAAATGATAGGGTTAGCAGATTTCCAATCATATAGTACCGTAAAACGGGGTGACTTTGATAGCCGGGGTGACTTTGATAGGTTTGAGATATTTTCGCAAAATGAAGAGTAAAAATTAAATACGTACGGAATGGTTTGGAATCATACTGACCATGGAAGAGAAGTACTCAAAGTACCTCAAGAAGAACTTTTCATAACATTGTGAAAAGTTTAAAAAGTTAGTTAACTATTATTAAGAAAATGTTGATGAAAGGCATTATTTCAAACTTCTCAAAGTGTCATGGTTTTCTCAATAAACATAATTTTGAATCGGAAAATGGAACGTATTTTCGAATTCTTTGGACAATTTTCCAAATTTATATATAAATTTGGAGATCTTTTTGAATTATGTTTCAAAAACACATATCATTTAATATTTACAAAATTAGTTTACCTTCTCCTAGTGGAAAATTGTCCAAAGAATGGAAGCAAAGAATTCATTTTTACCTGAAACTACCAGGAAAGCCGGAACGTTTCCCGGATCTGGACCTAGTTTTTTTTTCCTAGTTTGATTCGCGACCGTCCCTGATTGGTATGGAAAGATAAATACATTATACTTAGATCCGATACAAAACTTTATAAATACTTACGGACTGGCCGAATCCGGCAAATCACCACGAAAAAAATCCATTCGCCTCTTTTTTTCTGTTTTCGGCCATCTTGGTATTCGGTGACGTTGAAAAAATGTGTACACTCTAAATTTTTAGTACACGCCAATAAAATTCGAAGTAAAATCAACAATCGTGTTTGTTGAAATGACAAAATATTTGTAGAATTGATAATAAGTGATTATAGAACTCACAAAAATAGTTTTTCAGTTCAATAATCCAAGATATTCGTTGATAACAAACAAGTTTGTTGATTCAAACTCACCAAATTTATGTGCTTATAAGCAATTTCAGTTGAACAAATTTCATATATTATGTGAAAACTTGTGATTCATGCTTGGAATTCAGTTTCAAATGTAATATAAATCGATAATTTTATGAACATTACTAGATTTAACGAATTTCAGGCAAAATTCCGACTTTTTAACATTTTTACCTAAAATTTATATGTATTCTGTTAAAAGCTTAAAAACTTATTTAACTAAATATAAACATTGATTTTTTTTTCTTGGAAACTATATCAGCAACCTTAGTGATGGTACATTTAACGTAAAAATAAAGTTTGAACACCTTTAATCTGATTTTAACAAGAAAAACTATGACTATCAAAGTCACCCCGGAATTTAAAATGAGAATTTTTAACGTAACTATTTTTCTAAACATTATAGAATTTTTTTTTTCAGAAATAGTGCACGGGCTTTGTGTGGCCTACCCCAGTACATGTTTTAAAAATAATAATCTTGAGAAAACCCTTTACAGTTGGGAAATATTCCAAAAATAAATTGAAATCCTATATCAAAGTCACCCCGGTTTACGGTATCATTTGAAAGGCCTTTGAATTATCGAACAAACGACGGGTTGCACGATGGACACGGACACCATTTTCATAGAAATATCTGAGATCCGGCCTGCAAAAAGTGTAGAAAATTACACTTGAGTGCTAATAACTTTTTATAGGGTTATCAGTTCTTCGATGTTTTGGGCGTTTCGTTGAAAAGGTCTTCCAAATACCGTTCTAAAAATGTATAGCATGAAAATGTATAGTTCTTGATTCTGAGTCGATAGGTATAGCTCCTAGACCCACCTTCACGGTCTAGGAGCTTGTATCTTAATACGAGTTAATTTTTCGAGTCATTTTATAGCCTTCCTCAGGTTGGTGAGGAAGGCAAAAATACCAAAACAACAATCAACTTCGTTGTATAAATGTACAACTCGTGCTGAAAAAATCTTCTTTTTGCAACATGTTGCATAAACTACTATTTTCACATTCTAGTTGATTTTGATGCAGACATTCGTCAAAAACATTCTGCTTACTTGTTCATTCAAAGAAATACCAGAACCTCGGATCCCGAATATCAATGAAAATGTTTCGTTTGACAAAAACAAGAGTTTCTCCTTAATGAAATCAAATAATTCTGTTAACCAACATTTGTTATTTGTAAAGTAATGTTCGATGAGATTCCGCCTAACCTCGATGAAGTTATCCAGCGCGGGTGAAGTGAATGGCACACGGTATTGGAAAAATGCGCATTTATTGCGCGATCCATCAATGAATGCGCGACTTTCGGAACGAACTGTGTTTGCTTCAGTGGTTCCAATTTGGCATTGTTGGATGGAATGTTGTTAACCGAAGGTGTCGTATACATAGAATGGGAAACCCATCAAATTGGCACCACCATCCACCAGGTGTGACACCACACATGGACCCCCTTGAGTGTGCACACTGGAGTTTGTGCTTAGAGCAACTGGTAGCCAGCAGCTAGCAACAGTTGTAATAGCTTCATTAACGGTGCCAACAATTTGTTCCTTTGCCGTTATATTATCTAACGTAAACGATGCTAATTGTTGGTGAATGGTTGGGCATTTTTCATCCGGCTCGATATCACTTAGGGCCAGATGATTGGTTTGAATTGAATTCATTTTCTCGCCACCACGTGCCAAACAATTTTCTTTGTTCACACTTTATCTCCTTTATCCAAACTTAGATTGTAATCACGGTGTATTTTTCCGAGAACATTAAGATGAAAGATTCGGCAAGTCTGATATTTGGCACTGTGAAAGAAGGGCTCTTTCCCGACATTTTGCGGGGTCCGGCGAAATATTTCATCGGGGGGTCCAGAGCAACTTTTTTTTTGAAGATTTTTTTTTTTCGATTTTATAGGATTTTTCTTCAGAAAAGTCGATGAAAATCGATGGGTTCATGTTCATATCCATCAAATTTCTTATGAATATGTCCCAAGTGACTCTACATTATATATTTGACAACAAACAAAAAGTTCCCAACCCAAATTTACCAGATTTCTAGCTTTCTTTGAAATAACCCCAAAATCCAAGCTGGAAAGCTCAATACGACCAGATAAAAATCTTTTATTTGTACAATTGGTCATGAAAATACAGCAACAGATTGCCCGGATACAAACTCGAGCATAAAACATTGCTAAACTGAGAGTATTTCATTTTAAAGCTATTTATTACCTAAAAGGTTCCTAAAATGATTTTTTTAATCCTCTGCCTAACACTATGAAATTTTAAAACATTTTCGAATCAATCACATTGTAGAGAACAGTTTTCTGAACAATTTCCATAAAAAAGTATCAATTTTGGTTCAATGTAAGCGGAGATATTCCCAATTTTGTAAAATAAAAAGTGACTTTCTTCAAAATTCCTGGATTTAATTCACATTCAAACAATAAACACTGCCTATTGAGATATTTTTGAATATGAAAATATTTTTTGAAACATATAATAATGTCAAATGTTGATTAAATTCATGGAAATTATTTTGATAGAATCATTAAAAAAACTCAGTAGGCAGTATTCATCGTTTGAATGGGAATTAAATCCACGAATTTTGAAGAAAGTCGCTTTTTATTTAACGAAATTGGGTATATCTCTGCTTATGTTGAACCAAAATTGATACTTTTTTATGGAAATTGTTGAGAAAACTGTACTCTACAATGTGATTGATTCGAAAATATTTTAAAATTTTATATTGTTGCATGGCAGAGGATTAAAAAAATCATTTTGGGGACCTTTTGGGTAATAAATAGCTTTTAAATGAAATACTCTTAGTTTAGCAATGTTTTATGCTCGAATTTGTATCCGGGAAAACTGTTGCTGTATTTTCATAACAAATTGTACCAATAAAAGATTTTCATCCGGTCGTATTGAGGTTTCCAGCTTGGATTTTGGGGTTATTTCAAAGAAAGCTAGAAATCTGGTAAATTTGGTTTGGAAACTTTTTGTTGGATGTCAAATATATAATGTAGAGTATCTTGGGACATATTCATAAAAAAATTGATGGATATGAACATGAACCCATCGATTTTCATCGACTTTTCTGAAGAAAAATCCTATAAAATCCAAAAAAAAATCTTCAAAAAAAAGTTGCTCTAGACTCCCGACGAAATATTTCGCCGGACCCCGTAAAATGTCGGGAAAGAGCCCTTCTTTCATGGTGCATATCAGACTTGCCGAATTTTTTGTCTTAAGTTTGTTCTAGGAAACACACCGTGAGTAATGCTTTAATATAAATTTTGATGATTTTTACAAGCTATCATTAGACTGTTCCTTATAGGGTTAGGGACAAATAGATTGATATACTCAGTTTTGCATTAGAACTCGGTAAGTGGTAAGTGTGCGTGTGTTTTTTTTAATTTCTGTTATTTTAGTGTCACCTTAATGCACAATGATCACATCTGTGAAAAGAATTATAAATGTTCTTTCCAAAGTGACACAGTTTATCTCCGACACTTTACACCGAAACAATGGACTCTTTCAAGATATGCACTCAACACGTGCGAATATTAAGTGACATGCGAGCAAATGAGCTTCTGCGTGGCACGACTTTGTAGTTTAGCGCACCAGGCCTCACAGCCAGTGCGGCCACTTCCTTACCATTGCTGCAGAATTCCACCGTCGTCGGTCGTGCACGCGGACCATGAAACTTCTGCTGCATGGCGACCTGCTCTTGATTTCGAGAGAGTTTATCAATAAGCAGAAATCTTGCTGACCCCGTCACAAATACCTCCGCGGGCTCTATTGCCGGTGCCTCTGTTGGCTACACGAAGCTTGAAGTTCTGCTACATGGACCGTGTTTCGTCGGTGGGTGCGGGTTGCTCCCTCTTCTCGGGGGCGATCCTTCACGGTTTGGCCAGGCTCTTTGTTGTTAATGGCAACTTTGCCAACTTTAATGGTGGTGGCGCAGTAGAACAACGCGGCAGAAGTTCATCACACTCTAACGCAACAGTTCAATGAGTGGAGAGCGCAAAAGATAAGATCTTATTGAACGGGAGGTCGCTCGATTGATCAATTGATGCAGTAGGCCAAGAGCGATTGTTGGGAAATGAGTCCTTCTACGGTAGGCAACAGGTGTCGGAAACAGCGCAACAAAGATTGGATTTTTGGATTGTTCTAAAATGTATATTTATGTTTTAGTTTGCCATTAATTCGCCCATTCAAAAACGATAAAATACGTCGGCACAAAAGCAAGTTTATTCAAAGATAAAGAAAGTTTAGTCAATGATAAGAATTCCTTCATTCATGAAAACAATGGTTTGTATTGAATTGAACTTCCACTTTAAAGTTCAAAGCTAAACGTCCAAGTGTGGGCTAGACAAAATAAATATTTAGAATGAAGCTCTTCTTTATTGCCTAAAGCGTAGTAGATTTGTAGAAAACAATCAATAAAATGATAAACACTTAATACTAAAGTATAAAAATATTAAAATACTAAAATACTAAAATACAAAAATACAAAAATACAAAAATACTAAAATACAAAAATACTAAAATACTAAAATACTAAAATAGGTACTAAAATACTAAAATACTAAAATACTAAAATACTAAAATACTAAAATACTAAAATACTAAAATACTAAAATACTAAAATACTAAAATACTAAAATACTAAAATACTAAAATACTAAAATACTAAAATACTAAAATACTAAAATACTAAAATACTAAAATACTAAAATACTAAAATACTAAAATACTAAAATACTAAAATACTAAAATACTAAAATACTAAAATACTAAAATACTAAAATACTAAAATACTAAAATACTAAAATACTAAAATACTAAAATACTAAAATACTAAAATACTAAAATACTAAAATACTAAAATACTAAAATACTAAAATACTAAAATACTAAAATACTAAAATACTAAAATACTAAAATACTAAAATACTAAAATACTAAAATACTAAGATTCTAAAATACTAAAATACTAAAATACTAAAATACTAAAATACTAAAATACTAAAAAACTAAAATACTAAAATACTAAAATACTAAAATACTAAAATACTAAAATACTAAAATACTAAAATACTAAAATACTAAAATACTAAAATACTAAAATACTAAAATACTAAAATACTAAAATACTAAAATACTAAAATACTAAAATACTAAAATACTAAAATACTAAAATACTAAAATACTAAAATACTAAAATACTAAAACACTAAAATACTAAAATACTAAAATACTAAAATACTAAAATACTAAAATACTAAAATACTAAAATACTAAAATACTAAAATACTAAAATACTAAAATACTAAAATACTAAAATACTAAAATACTAAAATACTAAAATACTAAAATACTAAAATACTAAAATACTAAAATACTAAAATACTAAAATACTAAAATACTAAAATACTAAAATACTAAAATACTAAAATACTAAAATACTAAAATACTAAAATACTAAAATACTAAAATACTAAAATACTAAAAAACTAAAATACTTAAATACTAAAATACTAAAATACTAAAATACTAAAATACTAAAATACTAAAATACTAAAATACTAAAATACTAAAATACTAAAATACTAAAATACTAAAATACTAAAATACTAAAATACAAAAATACTAAAATACTAAAATACTAAAATACTAAAATACTAAAATACTAAAATACTAAAATACTAAAATACTAAAATACTAAAATACTAAAATACTAAAATACTAAAATACTAAAATACTAAAATAGGTACTAAAATACTAAAATACTAAAATACTAAAATACTAAAATACTAAAATACTAAAATACTAAAATACTAAAATACTAAAATACTAAAATACTAAAATACTAAAATACTAAAATACTAAAATAGGTACTAAAATACTAAAATACTAAAATACTAAAATACTAAAATACTAAAATACTAAAATACTAAAATACTAAAATACTAAAATACTAAAATACTAAAATACTAAAATACTAAAATACTAAAATACTAAAATACTAAAATACTAAAATACTAAAATACTAAAATACTAAAATAATAAAATACTAAAATACTAAAATACTAAAATACTAAAATACTAAAATACTAAAATACTAAAATACTAAAATACTAAAATACTAAAATACTAAAATACTAAAATACTAAAATACTAAAATACTAAAATACTAAAATACTAAAATACTAAAATACTAAAATACTAAAATACTAAAATACTAAAATACTAAAATACTAAAATACTAAAATACTAAAATACTAAAATACTAAAATACTAAAATACTAAAATACTAAAATACTAAAATACTAAAATACTAAAATACTAAAATACTAAAATACTAAAATACTGAAATACTAAAATACTAAAATACTAAAATACTAAAATACTTAAATACTAAAATACTAAAATACTAAAATACTAAAATACTAAAATACTAAGATTCTAAAATACTAAAATACTAAAATACTAAAATACTAAAATACTAAAATACTAAAAAACTAAAATACTTAAATACTAAAATACTAAAATACTAAAATACTAAAATACTAAAATACTAAAATACTAAAATACTAAAATACTAAAATACTAAAATACTAAAATACTAAAATACTAAAATACTAAAATACTAAAATACTAAAATACTAAAATACTAAAATACTAAAATACTAAAATACTAAAATACTAAAATACTAAAACACTAAAATACTAAAATACTAAAATACTAAAATACTAAAATACTAAAATACTAAAATACTAAAATACTAAAATACTAAAATACTAAAATACTGAAATACTAAAATACTAAAATACTAAAATACTAAAATACTAAAATACTAAAATACTAAAATACTAAAATACTAAAATACTAAAATACTAAAATACTAAAATACTAAAATACTAAAATACTAAAATACTAAAATACTAAAATACTAAAATACTAAAATACTAAAATACTAAAAAACTAAAATACTTAAATACTAAAATACTAAAATACTAAAATACTAAAATACTAAAATACTAAAATACTAAAATACTAAAATACTAAAATACTAAAAAACTAAAATACTTAAATACTAAAATACTAAAATACTAAAATACTAAAATACTAAAATACTAAAATACTAAAATACTAAAATACTAAAATACTACAATACTAAAATACTAAAATACTAAAATACTAAAATACTAAAATACTAAAATACTAAAATACTAAAACACTAAAATACTAAAATACTAAAATACTAAAATACTAAAATACTAAAATACTAAAATACTAAAATACTAAAATACTAAAATACTAAAATACTAAAATACTAAAATACTAAAATACTTAAATACTAAAATACTAAAATACTAAAATACTAAAATACTAAAATACTAAAATACTAAAATACTAAAATACTAAAATACTAAAATACTAAAATACTAAAATACTAAAATACTAAAATACTAAAATACTAAAATACTAAAATACTAAAATACTAAAATACTAAAATACTAAAATACTAAAATACTAAAATACTAAAATACTAAAATACTAAAATACTAAAATACTAAAATACTAAAATACTAAAATACTAAAATACTAAAAGTCGAAGCTGAGTATTAAGAACAAGTCGCTCGTGGTCAAGTGCATCATCCGTCCAATGCTGACCTACGCTGCTGCGGTCTGGGGCAACTGCGCCAAATCGCACCGTAAGCGACTCCAGGTGAAGCAGAACAAGCTGCTCAAGATGGTGCACAACTTGGACCCGTGGTACCCCACCGACGATCTACACGAGCTGGCCGGCGTCGACACCATCGACGCAAGCATCGAAAAGGCAACGAGAACCTTCAGGACTTCCTGTGGGATGTCAACGAATCCGCTCATCGAAGCACTCCTCCATCAACAACTGTGATATTAGTCTTAAGCCAAACATAGATCTAGGGTTTTTTCTCAAAATTTATTTTCCCTAAAAGAGCACGCAGCTAACAACATCTAAACATAGAAACATGTACCCTCCCTGTAAAGGCTTATGAATTGATCTCAGTTGAAAGGTTCTCCAAATCTCTGAATTGCAAATGTAACATCCTGGAGCAGAACTGTTAAATTCTAATAAACACCAATTGAATTGAATAAAATACTAAAATACTAAAATACTAAAATACTAAAATACTAAAATACTAAAATACTAAAATACTAAAATACTAAAATACTAAAATACTAAAATACTAAAATACTTAAATACTTAAATACTAAAATACTAAAATACTAAAATACTTAAATACTAAAATACTAAAATACTAAAATACTAAAATACTAAAATACTAAAATACTAAAATACTAAAATACTAAAATACTAAAATCCTGATATACTTAAATACTTAAATACTAAAATACTAAAGTAATAAAATATTTTTTTATTTGAACACTAAAAAACCCGCCTATAACTATTAAAGGTTGCAGAATAGACATACATTACTACCAACAAAACACAAAACAAAATAAATGTATATAAAATTTCTTAAAATAAATGAAGAAAAACACAAAACAGGGGAAATTTTTTTTGTAAAACAAAAATTGATTAATCCTCTTGACTACGAGAGAATTAAAACAGTCATATACCGTATTCATTAAACTGACGACCAACTTGACCTGAGCCCGCAATACCGCAAATCGAGCCAAACATTTCATTAGGGCACAAAAGCAAAAACCACGATTCGAGAAAATCGCTTGCAAAAAATGGACAACTTGTTTCAATTCCTATTTAAAAAATAAGCATGACTGATGGTATTTTTACTGATGATTCGATAAAACACACCATTATCCTCAACTCTGCTTTACTGCTTCTTAATTTATGTTGATTTTCGCAATAAAACTCATAATTTTAAAAATCTCGTTATTAGGCCCTTTTAGCTTTCCAACTGCTGTTCATAATGGGCCCTTTCTAAATGCAATTTCGAAGAGAACTAAAAGGGCACTAAAGCGCTGTCACCGGATTGTTGTTTTGAATGATGTTTATGGGCCCTTTTGTTTAGTTAGAAATAATGAGGAATTCAGTGGAAATTTTGATAATTGGTGAAGTTTTATGATCGAATGGAGCAGATAAGGTATGTGAAACATTAAAATTCTTCAAAAGTGTACTGAACAGCAGCCGCGGGCCGTATTCAATATTGTATTTCGACGAAGTTTTTTCTGCAGAAACCCTTGGTGAAACGTTAACCAAACTTTGTTTTGAAGAGAATTAGTGTTAAGAATGTATGAAAAGTTCACTTTATAACATAGAAAGTTCCTTAACCACGAAAAACTAACGAAAAAGAAAAGGGCACAATTGAACTTTTTTTCTGGTTTGGAGTGAACATTGTTATGTGCCCTTTTGTTTTTTTGATTTTTTCAATAGGAAATTGTTTGCTATCAATCTGATTCTTGGAGGGCATTTAGGGAGTGTACTATGGAGTGGAATAGTGGAATAATCCCGAATGTTTACTTTTTGGTTTTGTGCCCTAATGAAATGTTTGGCTCGAAATCTCCAACGCAAAACTTCTAACCAAACACTACACAAGCCCAACCTATTTGATCACAAAAGTAAAACAGAATAAAACCCATAGGCAACTCAAACCATACGACATCAACAGTCCACCTACTGTCCTTCTTCAGGAAGTTCTGAACTAAGAACTAGTTAGCTCGTGCATGACTCGCATAGCCGCACTGGTACTGGCACTGTCCACGACCATCTCTGAGTCCACTGTCCGCGCGCGGGGGTGCCCACCCTTGGGTTTGTGTACATGGCTCAGCGAATACCTCAACCCAATAGCTTCAGCAGTACCTGCATATGTTGTGACTCGCGCGCGC
Source organism: Culex quinquefasciatus (assembly GCF_015732765.1). Taxonomy (NCBI): domain Eukaryota; kingdom Metazoa; phylum Arthropoda; class Insecta; order Diptera; family Culicidae; genus Culex; species Culex quinquefasciatus. The sequence goes on along the minus strand of NC_051862.1, from coordinate 132,832,335 downwards.
ACAAGTTCACTCTGGCGCAAGGGTAGAACAAAAATTAAGACAAAACATAAACTAGCCGCGCAGCAAGTCGACCAAGTTCCGCGCGCATTCGTTACGGACCTTCTGCCCGGTTTGGCCACGAAAGAAGGAAAAGATATCGACCGACCAACCGACCGCACCGGTATAGGAGACTCATACTTTTCCGGACCAGCAGCAATCAAGGGCAACTTGTTGTTATTATTTATACTTTTACACACTCCGTAGAGTGCGACCGTCGTCGGTCGTCGTCACCGATGGATGCGAGGCGACTTAGACTGGTTCGAAGCAATCGATTTCGGATGCTCCATCGAGCAAGCGAAAAATAAATAAAAATTTATAATATCATGTTGAACCAATGCTAGAATCCTAAAACAAATCAAATACTTTCATCAGGGGCAACATTGGGTCTGAGGGGTGAATTTAAGTCACACAAATTTCTTCAAATTTGTATGACCCAATCTTACCTCCGGACATTGGGCCCCCTAATGACGAAACATGTGTCATGTAGAATGCCCCTGGGGGCTGAATGTTGAGATGGCAACCACTGCCCCATTACCTTTGCGCGCTACTGCGCCAACAGAACTGTCAGCAGATGTTCCTGTTTACTTTGTTTACAATAAATCTTAGTCTTTTAACAACCGCTCTAAACGTAACACACGTGTTTTAATTATCCTCCTGTAAGCCATCCGAACCTCTTTTAGGTTATGGGCCCAGCCCGTTGCTAATCCGGGTTGTCGTTTCTTAGTAAACTTGTCGGGATGTCGGAGGACGCGGTTGTGCGCGAGGATCGCTACCATGTCGCGCTGTTTGACGGCAGGAACTTTGCCGCGTGGAAGTATCGAGTTCTGGTACTCCTGGAGGAGTACGAGCTGGACGACTGCATTCTACACGAGGTTGGAGAGCTTCCTGAGCTGATTCCGAAGACGGAAGATTCGACGACGGTTTCGGCGGACAAGGAGAAGAGGCGGAAAGAGCAGCTGAAGAGAAGGCGAAAGTGCAAGCGTTTGTTGATCGAGCGCATTCACGATTCCCAGCTCGAGTACGTTCAGGACAAGCAGTCGCCGAAGGAAATCTGGACGACGCTCAAGAATGTGTTCGAGCGGAAGAGCGTCGCGAGCCGTATGCATCTCCAGCGGCAAATCCTGAGCATGCGATTCGACGGTGGCCGTTTGACGGACCACTTCTTGCGCTTCGACAAGCTGGTGCGTGAGTTCCGTGGAACCGGGGCCGTAATGGACGACATTGACGCGGTTTGCCACCTTCTGCTGACGCTCGGTTCGGCGTTTGCTACTGTGGTGACGTCGATTGAGACCATGGCGGAGGAGAACCTGTCGATGGAATTCGTCAAATGTCGGCTGCTAGACGAGGAGACGAAGCAGAAGGGTTTGGGCGTCGATTCGCTCACCGCCGGGAACGAGGCTGCTGCTTTCTCCGGAATGAAGATGCAGAAGAAGATCCGCTGTTTCAGCTGCAAAAAGGAAGGCCACAAGAGTGTAGACTGCACGGAGAAAAAGAAGAGGAAACAACAGTACAACCAAAAACAACACGGTGCAAAAGCAAACGTTGCTGGTACGAGTGAGCGAAACAGTGTTTGTTTTGTGGGCGTGAGCGGCGGCGAGCCGCAGAAAGTGCAGCGGCGGGTAAAGTGGTTCCTTGACTCCGGGGCGTCGGACCATCTGGCGCGAGAGAAAGAGTTGTTTGTCGAGCTGCACAAGCTGTCCAAACCGATCGAGATTGCTGTGGCCAAGGACGGGGAGTTTATTGTGGCCGAACACGCTGGCACTGTGAAGATGTTTTCTGTTGTGGGTGGCCGGTCCGTCGAGTGCACTGTGAAAGATGTTCTTTTTGTTCCGCAACTGCGCTACAACTTGTTTTCCGTGGTACGGATCGAGAAAGCCGGGATGCGGGTTGTTTTCGACGGTGGTAAAGCGCTGATTTACCGCGGCGACGAAATTGTTGTGTGTGGTGCTCGGCGTGATAAGCTGTACGAGCTGGATTTTCGTCCTTTCGATTGCGAGAAGTCGCTGTTGTCTTGTGGCCGCGTTCAGAGTGATTCTGTGTTGTGGCACCGTCGATTTGGCCACCTCAACGAGAGAAGTTTGACAGATCTCGCGCGAAACGACATGGTGTCAGGGCTGACACTGACAGTCGACAAAGGAGTCGACCAAACGATTGTCTGCCAGTCGTGCATCGAAGACGATTGAGTCACTTTACCGTCGTGTTCCTGATGCGATCGAAGGACGAAGTGCTGGGCTGTTTCGAGCAGTACGAGGCGCTGGCCACGGCGAAGTTCCAGACGAAGGTTTCCCGTTTGCGGTGCGACAACGGTGGCGAGTACACCGGCCGGCGTTTCAAGCAGTTTTGCCGTACGAAGGGGATCCAGATCGAGTTTACCGTTCCGTACACACCGGAACAGAACGGGACGAGCGAGCGCATGAACCGGACACTGGTCGAAAAGGCCAGGACAATGCTGCTGGATTCGGGACTGGACAAGCGTTTCTGGGGGCAAGCGGTGCGAACGGCGGCATATTTGCTGAACAGGAGTCCTACCAGCGCAGTTGTTTACAAACAAACACCGTTCGAACTTTGGGAGAAGAAAAAGCCGGACGTTTCGAAGCTGCGAGTTTTTGGGTGCGAAACGTTTGTACATGTGCCGAAAGAACTCCGGAAGAAGCTGGACCCGAAGTCTTGGCGTGGTTTCCTGGTCGGTTACGCTGCGAATGGGTATCTGGTCTGGGATCCGGTCAACAAACGAATTGTCACTGCTCGAGATGTGGATTTTGTCGAAACCAAAACGACCGTGAAGAAGAACGACCAGCATGAAGTGGAGCAGTTCGTGGTGTGTCCGATTCCTGACGAAGCTGAAGAACCTTTCGCCCCTGTCGCGCCGGCCGAGCGCGAGGGAGAAGAAGAAGTGACGTCCGATGAAGAGTTTGGCAGTTTCGACGACGACGAAGAAGCTGACGGCGATCAAGAAGAACTGGACGCGAGAGGAGTTCCCGCCGCAAAAGAAGGGCCTGTCGGAGAAGATCCTGAAGTCGGTGCCGACGCTGATCCAGGTAGACCGCCGAGGGATCGTACAGCTCCATCCTGGCATCGTGATTACGATATGGATTACGCTGGTTTCGCCTTGTGTGCTACAAGTTTCCTTGACAACATTCCACAAACGATTGCTGAGCTGATGAAACGGGACGACTGGTGCAGATGGAAATCTGCCATTGACGAGGAGATCGATTCGTTGGGGCGCAATAAAACTTGGACCTTGACGAAGCTCCCCGCTGGTCGCACGCCGGTCACCTGCAAGTGGGTGTTTCGTGTGAAACGCGGTGACGGAGTTGTGGCCGACAAATACAAGGCGAGACTGGTGGCTAGAGGCTTTAGCCAGAAGGTGGGATTCGACTACACGGAAACGTACTCCCCGGTGGCGAAGCTGGACACGCTGCGACTGGTGTTGGCGCTGGCACATCGGCAAGAGATGCACGTTCACCAGATGGACGTAAAGACGGCGTTTTTGAACGGGATCCTGCACGAAGAAATCTATATGACGCAGCCTGACGGGTTTCAGCAGGGGAAGGACCTCGTTTGCCGCCTGCATCGCTCGCTGTACGGGCTCAAACAAGCGTCGAGGGCGTGGAACGAGCGTTTCGACGAGTTCATCCAGAAGCTGAAGTTCGTCCGTAGTCCTAACGACCAGTGCCTGTACGTACGAGGAACCGGAAGAGAGCAGATCATCGTAGTACTGTATGTTGATGACATTTTGGTTGTTGGGTCGTCGCTGAAGCTGGTGAAGGTCGTGAAAAAGTGCTTAAACGGAGAATTCGAGATGACGGACGCCGGCGAGGTGGGACAGTTTCTTGGATTGACCATCGATCGGCAGCCAGGGGTCATGCGAATCAGTCAGCGGCGGTATTTCGAGAGTTTGCTGCAACGGTTCGGCATGATGGAGTGCAAACCGACGTCGACGCCGATGGAGAATCGTTTGCGACTGGAGAAGGGAGTTGAAGCGCAGCGTACCAGCAAACCGTACAGAGAACTCATTGGCTGTTTGATGTACGCGGCACTCACCACGAGGCCGGACCTGTCTGCTGCAGTAAACTACTTTAGCCAGTTCCAGGCATGCCCGAATGATGAGCATTGGATCCACCTTAAACGGGTGCTCAGGTATGTCAAAGGAACGCTGGATGTCGGGCTTGTCTATCGGATCCAGAAGGAGGCGCCGTTGCTGGAAGTCTTCTGTGATGCTGACTGGGCGAACGACCTGGTCGATCGACGATCGGTGACAGGGTGCATCTTCAAACTGTACGGTTGCACGGTGAACTGGATTACCCGGAAACAACCAACCGTTTCGTTGTCCTCGACGGAAGCTGAACTTGCAGCGCTGTGTACCGCCGCGTGCCATACTCTCTGGATGGTGCGGGTGCTCCGCGACTTGGGGTTGAAGCCGGACGGGCCGATTTCCCTGCACGAGGACAATCAATCAACAATTCGGATTGCCGAGGATGCGCGTGATCACGGGAGGCTCAAGCACATCGACACGAAGTTTCATTTCTTGCGAGATTTGATCAACGAGGGAGTGTTGGAGCTAAAGTTCGTGCGTTCTTCGGCACAGCAGGCCGACATGATGACCAAGGGCCTTCCGGCGACTTCCTTCAGGGAGTTGTGCACGAAGATCGGGCTTGGAGGGTGCTGTGGTTGAGCAGGGGTGTTGAGATGGCAACCACTGCCCCATTACCTTTGCGCGCTACTGCGCCAACAGAACTGTCAGCAGATGTTCCTGTTTACTTTGTTTACAATAAATCTTAGTCTTTTAACAACCGCTCTAAACGTAACACACGTGTTTTAATTATCCTCCTGTAAGCCATCCGAACCTCTTTTACTGAATGGACCAGGGCGGTAGAATGGGCCACTTTTGGATTTGGGCTTTAGAATGGATTTAGACCAACTAAGGGTCTTACAAAAGACGTCAAATAACATCACCACACCGAAAATGACGATTGAGTTCATTATATTTTTTGAATTAAGAGCAAAAATGTAAATTTATAAACCCGGGAGCATGTTGACAGCTCCCATACAAACTGAGTGTACCCCTTTTTGTGGGCCCAGTGGGCCTAAGACGGCGGCCTTCGTTATCCTCGAGCCAAATTTTTGAAAATGACGAATAGTTTAAATGAATATAGTGTTTGCCTTGTTTCGGTTTAAAACGACAAAATAAGCAGTCTGGAATCATTTTCTTAAAAAAAACTTGTTTAGAGATACGCCTCGATCAAATATTAGTCTAAACTGATGAAGTGAGCGTGCCGCGAAAGCCGTCACGAAAAAAAAGTTTTCCATGCAAATTTCGAGTTGCGTTTTTAATGGGCGGAACTCGAGTAGGCCCACTGGCCATCTGTCGGTGAATACGCGCAACTCACAAAAACTGTCATCTTAGGGTCCGGCTGAAATTTATTGTCAGAACCATGCATGCAAATCTGGAGTTTTTTTTTTAAATGGACCAATAAACCAAATTTTCAGTTTTAGCTTTTTGGGTGTTTTTTAATACCCCAAACTCAAGGCGAAATGTTGTTTATTTCAAGGTTCGTAAATAAGCGTTCTCAAAAGTTAGATTGTTTGAAAAAGTTTGTTCAATGTTTATAATGTTACCAGGAGCTATTACAAAGGTAATCAAACAACAACGGAACCTTCAAATCATTTAGAAGCTTGGTGGTGGAAGTGTTAAATAAAAATCCACTCTCATCCTGCCTTATAAAAACAATCAAAAGTAATGAAATTGTAGCTTCACAAATCACGTTTAATGCAACATTAGTTGATTTTTCAATTGTTTTGATGCCTATATGTGAAAATAGTGTCTTATTTAGACATTTTATAACTATTTTTAAAAATGTGTGTTTTGTTAAGTGACTATTTTTAAAAAGGTGAACAAACTTCATGGTATATGTTTATGTTGGAAAGGTTACTTAAGTCGTTTCTTTTCACCCTTCAACGTTGTATTAAATGAAATGGCTTGTTTTCTAAGGTGGCCTATTCTGCCCTGCAGGGTGGTCCATTCTGCTAGAAAAGTAGTCGAAAAAACTCATTTTTTTAAAGTGCATCAAGCAAAGTTTTAAGTCGTCTTTATCATCAACCAAGTATATAACATTTAAGGGAACATCCAAAGCATAAGCCTACTACACTGCCGCTCCAATCGAGTCCGTCCCATATGTAAGAACAGCAAGCCGAGAAAAACGCATGTCAAATTTGTCCCGCCCGTAAGGCTACGTGTTAGAATTTTACAAAAAAGTGGATTTTCTCCGGTTTTCTAGAACATAGTACTAAATTTAAATGATTTTTCTGATAGTTTACATGATTTTGAACCGAACTGCATCATCATCTCAAAATTGACGAAATTACATATAGGACGGACTAGCTTCGAGCGGCAGTACACTGGATTCATAAATTTGTATGACATTGTAAGGCTGTTGCAAATATTTTTCAAAGTTTTGTCGAGGTACACATCCGGGTGCCGTCGAGAGAGCTTCGTAGCTACCAGCTACTTTCTATACCGAGACACACGACCAACTATGGACATCACAACCCTCTTGACGCCTGTTGTAGGAAGTTTAATCATCCGAGTATTTTAGAACATTTTGACTTTAATTTGTGCAGTAAGTCTGTGTTTAGAAGTAAAATATTGTTACTTAGTTAGTAAGAAAACATCAAGTCTGAAAAGACGGTAAATAAATAATGTTTCATGGATGTGTATTACAGCAATCTAAGCTCCATTTTATAACCCAACTCTAATTGCATTTGTTGTTCAAAATTGTTCAAAATTGGTCCGAAAAATCGGGGGGCAAAAAATATTTTTTCAAAAAAATATCAAAATTTCAATGGAAATAGAAGTCTAATCAACTGAGAACAATCTAAATCGCCTTTTTCTGCATTGATAATAATATTTAACATGTTTGGACTCGTTTAAAAATATTTTGAACTTTTATGAAATTACGATTACGCATAAACTTTTTTTTCTCGCACAAATAAAATTTTCGTCAGTACTTAGAAAATTGTGGAAATCAATGATTGCAAAACTACTGAACAGGTGTATGATGCATTTTAAAACGCTTTTTTCATTCAAACGTCGACACCGTTGCCTATAATTTCAATTTTTAACTTTTTTATTTGTTTGCCCCCCCCCCCCCCTCGACTTTGATCAGAGTCGAAGGACATAAACTTCAAAAAATATTTGTAACGGCCTAAGGTTTTAGGTACATTTTACTTAGACGGGCCATCCTATCAGGGCCTACTATTGAAAAAAAAACTTCATTTTGTCTAAAGATGCATTTGGCATGCTATTGCTAGATTATCACAAAAGTGTTGTATGTGGGATGACTGTACAAAAGGGATGTTAATGCAAGTAACGGTCAAAGGTGATTTCCCAGAACTATACATTTATTCTATATTTTACAAATATTGTATTCAACACTCTTCTCTCATTTACTTTTGTAGATCCATAATTGGTTAAAAAATGATGTTTGGGTTATTTTAATGGTTCAATCCTTATTGAAGAGCAAGCAACATCATCGTTGATCAAAAAGCTCGCCGTTGAGTAAATTGTAGGTGTGCATTTTTGGGTAATTTGTATTACATATTTTTGCACAATGCAAAGCAATGAGCTGCTGTGCGATAAAAAAAAGTCCAATTTAAATATATCGTAGTCAATTGAACGACGTTTTGGAGCATTGAGCTAATTTTTGAGCTAAATAAGATTTATTTGATGGTACAATTGTTGGCGTGAGCGAGTGTTTTATCTTCTTTGTTTAATCAGAAAGATCTTCTAATAGAATCGTAGCTACACAGAAAAAAATGATGGTAATATTTATCAGGAAATGATGACAGATTTTGTGTCAAAAAAAAAGATTAATTTTACATCAGAAGTTGAAGGCTTTGCGACGGACTACATTATTTAAGTCCTTTGCATAGCATCGCAGCTCGGAAGGCATAGGGCTCGCTTTTAATGCTTGTATGAGACGCTGTAGCTTCAAGCGTCTTACGCGGTACCTTCAGGAATAGAGCAACAAACTCAGGTTTTGATGAATCTGCAAATTCCAAGTATTAGACTATTAATCCTCCTTTCGTCCAACTGCAAACCACTCGCCGATATTGACTGATAAAGCTGAGATCTTCAGAGTTTATTCAATCAAAGGTTTTTGGCTGGAGTAGACATTTTTAAATAATGGTGTGATTTCAGCTGATCAGTCAATAACGGAGTAGGGGAAATATACCCATTTTAATCACACTAAGCCGTTCTACCAATTCTCATCATTTTTGCCGTTTTCCGCTATTAAATCAACATTTTCAGATGTATCAACAATGATGACTCACTTTTATTTGAGTTATTTATTAGTTTGGAACAGTCAAAAACATTTTATTCAAGCTGTAATTCATGATCAAAGTGTTGATAGGCCGATAGTAGAAATAGGCTGAGAAAGGGAATAGTTCCCCTACATAGCGCATTTCGTATTCAATTCGTTTAATTTGAGCTAGATTTTTTTTATGGAACTTGAAATAAGAGAACATCTTATGGTAGTTACTAAACTGTTTTGATTTTACAAATGTATTGTCAGCTTTGATCATTTTTGAGAAAATTTTGCACAAATATCTTCAAGTTGCGTCGAACCAGTCTACGATTTATACTAAGACACGATCTAGTAGATATATTAGGCGATCAAGTTTACACTTAATACTCTATATTTCTCCTCTCCTCGGCACGGATTTTTTGTTGTTGCCTTTTGCCGATGTTATTGTACCTTGTGCACACGGGTCGGGTCGGTTGGTTCGGCTTCATTCATCGGCGTCGTCGTCCGATGCCGAAGTTGATTCGATTTCCGCAAGCCACATGGCCGGCCTCTCTCCCAAGTTGTTGGTGGCGGTACATGGAATGGATTCCTTTTGTCCGCCACACCTCCACCGACACCCCCCCCGCGACCACACTTTTCCGAAGAAGTGACCTGCCTTTGACGGCCAAGGAGCGAAACGGACGGCGCGCGAAATCCTGCTCGCGATCTCATTCGTGCACACACACACATTCGACGTTGTGTGCGCCGAGGACATACGAACCCACGAACCACCAGGAAAAAAAGAGAGTACGCGGGTCATGTTAGAATACGGCGAGCACCGACTGGGTGTGGTGTTACTATAAAAGCCAAGAACCGTTTCCTTCAAAGATCAGTGTTCGGTACTCAATTGGAAGTTTTGTGTTAAGCGTCTAAAATCGTTACGGTAACATAAAAGTCCAATCTGCAGCTAAAGCAAAGCTAAAATCTGTGAAAATGTTCTCAAAAATGGTAAGAAATCAAAAGTGAAATTTAAGGTGTGGTGAAAATGTGTGACTTTTGAAGATGGAATAACAACTTAGAGACACTATTTGTGATAACTGTGATTTTGTGTGAAGAAACTTAAAAAAAGGATTAATTATGAATACGCTGTTTTTTCCCGGATTGCAGATCGCTGTTCTGGCCTTGGCCACCGTTGCTATTGCTGCTCCGCAGCACCAGGAAGCGGCTCGATTCCCGGCCGGAGTGAATCCGGCTGCCTGCCCGTCGTACCCCAACTGTGACAATGCCGCGCTGCACAACCCACAGCCTCAGAACAATCATGCTGCCAACCACTGGAACCCCAACTGGAATGCCCAGCCCGCTGCCCAGCCTTCGTGGAACGCCCCTCAGCCAAGCTGGAACCCAGCTCCTCAGCCATCGTGGAACCAGTGGAACGCTCCTCAGCCAGCTGCCCCTGCCTGGAACGCCCAACCTAGCTGGAACTCCTACCCAGCTGTTTCCGGACCATCCCACAACCATCTGGCTGCCGCCCCCGCCACCGGTGGAGACAAGTAAGTTACACACAAAACCTCAAAAAAGCCATCAAACTAATCATCATCGACAAACCCCCTCACAGGTACCCAGCTGGTGTGAACCCGCAGACCTGCCCGAACTACCCGTTCTGTGACAACTCTGCCCCGGCCGGAGCTCCCCAGGTCGCTCCTCTGCCCGGATACACTGAGCGTCAGTACCCAGCTGGTGTGTCCCCACACAGCTGCCCGAACTTCCCGTACTGCAACTAAGTCTGTGATACCCCACCCTCTGTTAATAGTGAAAACCCATCTTCTCTATACCGCAAACCCGCTGACCTCAACCCCAATCTCGATTCTTTCCAATTAACACCCTCTTTTTTGTCGTATTTGTGCTTCACCAGTTTCCATTTCCCGATTGCTAACACCAGCGTGTTGTGCTATTGCCATGTTTTATGTGTAAATAATGTTTCAGGATGATTGTGTGATATCCGTTGTGATGTTGTGCATGCGTGTAACGAGATAGTGTTCCTTTTTAATTGTTTGTGTTCCCTTTTTTTTATTTGTGCTCAGAGAACAAGCAACGCAAAGATTATAGATGAAAATTAAACGCAATTTGAGATTTTAGCTTAATCAACGTTGTGTGACAATCGTTTTTTGTTGGTAGACCAAAATATCCGAAATAACCATGGAACAAAAATTGAGAAAAAAAATCTGCGAGGTTCGTCGCTTGTGAGTCGTTGATGTCTCCTGCACATTCCAAAATTCGTGCTTGCCATTTTATTAGGACCCATAACTTTTTTAAACAAGAGTTTGTCCCTTTCACACCCCAAGTAACAAGCAAGATGCTTCAACTTCTTAGCAGGTTTTATAAAAGATTTAAAGTTTGCTACTCGGTTTGTGAAGATCTTGAACAAAACTTTAAAGATTTACGATAGAAATATCTTTGAAGTATCTTCAAGAGTACTTTAGAAGCATGGCTCATTGTTTTATGTCACACTTCGTTGTTTGACTTGAAGTTATCCCAGAGATGTTATTTTTAAGACTATTTTACATCGCCAAAACTGCCTTAAAACTCAACTAAAACTTCTTCGTTTAATGAAAGCATAATTCAAGAGTCTTTGAACTTGATCTGTCAAATCACTAAATATTCATACAGTCAGTCAGTTTAGTGCCAAGAATCAATCAACAAAGTTCAAAAACCCCGGAATCGCGTAAACTATTTCGTGGACGTAACGATTAGCACCTTCGGCAAGGTCTACGCGATCAAGTGCAAGCCAATTTTGCCATTCAGCATGCATGACCAAAATGATGTTGTATGGCCGCCGCTTCCGTGACTACGGAGGAGTGCATTAGAACCAGAAGTCTTTCGCAAGACGCAAAGTTTCGGTTCGCTAATTCGTCTGGGTGTGGATCTTGCTGATAAGGATGTAATTGAGAAAGGCGCTAACGGCCAGTTTCATTATCTCTCCGACACGCAGAATCGGCACGACGCATCCGTTTGCCTTATTAAGGAACGTCAGGGTATATTTGAGGACCAGGACCAGAATCAGGCGTTTCGAGATTGGAAAAATCGTTTCACAGAGTGCAAGTGTTTTATGTTGGTTTTGTGTTGGTTACTGTGACTAAAAATGTTCGTTATTTGAACATAATTTTCTTCCTGTGATTTTTTTGACTTTAATAAACAAATAAAATAATTTGAAAAATAATCGACACCATTGTCTTTAATCGTACGAAAAATCATGCAAACATCAAAAAATTATTGTGTTTTGAAATCGGGATGATGTCAGCTATCCATTAAAATTATTATTTCATGAAAATTTTCACAAAAATACGTATTTTTCCTGTATTTCGAAAATGCATTTTTTTTTCTCTAAACAAACCAAAAATATATTGTTATTGCAATGATCAAATGATCAGTTTTTTTTTCATACATTTTTGATGTAATAACAACATTTTTAGAAAATACTCAAAATTTTTACAAAACTACGTCTTTTTGAAAAAAAACTCCAAATTTAAATTTTTACAATATGGGTATCAAACGATCGGGATTTTTTCAAACATTTCGAATGTAATAACAACATTTTTAGAAAATACTCAAAATTTTCACAAAACCAAGTATTTTGGAATAAAATACTCAAAATTTCCGTTTTTACAATGTTGGTATTAAACGATTGGGATTTTTTCATACATTTCGAATGTAATAACAAATTTTCTTTGAAAATACTCAAAATTTTCACAAAACTACGTATTTTCTAAAAAAAATTACTCAAAATTTCCGTTTTTACGATGAGGGTGTCGAATGATCGGGTTTTTTTCATATATTTCGAATGTAATAACAATATATTTTGAAGATACTCAAAATTTTCACAAAACTACGTATTTTTGAAAAAAATACTAAAAAATTTCGTTTTTACAATGTGGGTATCAAACGATCGGGATTTTGTCATACATTTCGAAAGTTATTAAAAAAATTAAAATACTCAAAAAAACTACGTATTTTTGAAAAAAATGATTTGATTATTTAATACCCATATTGTAAAAACTGAAATATTGAAAAGTTTTACAAAAATACGTAGTTTTGTGAAAATTTTGAGTATTTTCCAAAAAATATTGTTATAACATTCGAAATGTATGAAAAAATCCCAATCGTTTGATACCCACATTGTAAAAACGGAAATTTTGAGTATTTTATTCGAAAGTACGTAGTTTTGTGACAAATTAGAGTATTTTCTAAAAATGTTATTATTACATTCGAAATGTATGAAAAAATCCCGGTCGTTTGATACCCATATTGTAAAAATTGAAATTTTGAGTATTTTATTCGAAAATACGTAGTTTTGTTAAATTTTTTAGTATTTTCTAAAAATGTTGTTATTACATTCGAAATGTATGAAAAATCCCGATCGTTTGATACCCATATTGTAAAATTTAAATTTTGAGCATTTTTTTCGAAAAAACGTAGTTTTGTGAAAATTTGGAGTATTTTCTAAAAAATTTGTTATTATATCCGAAATGTATGAAAATACCTGATCATTTGATACCCATATTCCAGTAACAATATGTTTTTGGATTCTTTAGAGACAAAAAATGCATTTTCAATACACAGGAAAAATACTTATTTATGTGAAAATTTTCAATCATGTTAATGGATAACTGACATCATCCCGATTCCAAAACACTATAATTTTTTGATGTTTGCATGATTTTTCATACGATTAAAGCCAATGTCTCCCATATAGCCAAAAACCCATAAGCTCTGTGCTTCAGTTAAGTACTGGGCCGTGCTTAACCGAGGCAGCTGAAAGGTGCAGAACTGGGGCAGTGCAAAACCGAGGCGTGCAAAACCGAGGCATTACTGTAGATTTGTTGAGATCAGCCATATTAACATGAAAAAATAACGACCAAAAACGGAATCCATGTTGATTTTTCTGCTGATGTAGAAATAATTGTTCCATTAAAAATTACAAATCATAGTAATTTTGAAAGATTCACACCTCTATTCAGTATCCATGACAATCTTCCAAAACATGCATTGGAACTAATTTTTTATCACATACCTAATCACATTTATCGAGTTTTAAATTCATTTAACCAAAGATTATAAATTATTTGGTTTAAATGTAAGCTTTTTATATAATTTTAACACTTTTCAGGTTAACTTTTATCAATTGAAGTTGCAAGTTGCCAAAATTAGGGTAGAGTACCGTCATCTGGGGCGAAACATGGGACGAATTGGGTAAGCTGTTTAAGCCTTGTTTTCGGATAGAACAGGCACAGATCAACAAAAATAGTGCATCGATTTCCAAATTTCAAGCTTTTAAGTGCTCTAAAACGTGCTGTCCCTATGCAGACTGTAGTCCCGATTCTCACATGTCATAGTTTCAACCAATCAGGCTCATATTTGGGGGAAAGGTGTGTCTGCTGGATACTCGTTTGCCATAATAGTGGCTTTAGTTATGGACGCTCCCTTGTAAAGTTATTCATAAATGTTTGATTCTGGGGTTTAAAGAGTGCATAATTGGCAAAGGGAGCGCGTGGTCGTTAAAAATATTCGGAGTGAAAAGTGATTTTTTGTGATTTTCAAAGCCCATCCTATATCATTGTTGATCGGAAAGCACGGCGTCGGGTGGATTGCGTTAAAATTTTTCGAATAAGGTTTTATTTTTGTATGGTGAAAAAGCAATTTCTAATAATGATCGAAAGACGCACTGACAATTTGGATCGTCGAGTTAATAGTGGAGCAAAATAACTGTGTGTGAGTGATTTTATGTGTTAACCAGAAAGACCTTCCCATAGCATCGTTGCTCGGAAGGCTCGCCGACGGGTCTGTTATGAAAGTCCTCCCCATAGCGTCGTAGCTCGGGAGGCATCGAAAAGCAAATACCTTATCCTACTAATCAAAAAAAAATTAATCACGTGATGCTTGAAGGAGATGATATGGATTCAACGGTCTAAAGCGGTATCAACAAGTAAATAGCGAAAAACTATTTGCTTGATGAGTCTGCAACTTCAACTATCGGACTAACATTCCTCCCTTTCGTTGAACTGCAGGCTTCTTAGAAGGGCGCTGGTATTGACTAATAAAGTAGGGATCTTCAGAGGTTAAACAGTGAACGAATGGTTGGCTCCCACTGATCATTTTTGATTCATTGTTTAACTTCAGCTGATCTGTCAATAACGGAGTAGCAGCTCATTGGCAGTCACCATGCTCATGCTCAATGTTTGATTCTGGGGTTTAAAAGTTTATTATGGACAAACATACTTTTTCGCTCGTAGGCTGTCATTAACACTGAAACTAATATTTCTTCAGATTTCTTTCCACAAATCGATTTCTGCAAAGTTCTACGATAATCTAGATAACCATACACATTCTCAGGGAACCAGCGAATTAATGTTATTGATTCAACTAATTTTAAGGCTTGGGCGTTCGCACGAGTGAAACATAGGATGGGACTTCGTGCACGGTTTAAAACCTACGTGTGAAAACGACAATTTCATCAGGGTTGAAACACGTGTACACATAACTTGTTTACGCAACGTGATGTGTGATATTTACACGGTCAATCATGAATCGGACATACTTTTTAACATAAAACTGCAAGTAACCTTGCAACGAGGCGTTTTTCAGAGTCGCAAACTTAAACAGAGTCAAATCTCTCAAACGAGAGGAACTCCGTCACCGATCCTGCTGAGCGCCACGGTGACTCGGCTGAAATTACCACGTTTGGCCGGCGACGTCACCGACTCGCTAATAACTGTAATGATTGAACGCAACGGCGGCCAAACAATTCAGGGTAGATTTTCTTGCTCGAACCGAGCTTAACCACGCTCCTCCAGCTGATTCGAGGACCACAATGTGTCAAACTGCGTGCCAACTTTCACACAACTGTGCCAATTAATTAAATGGGTTGGAATTAGTGACTGTTAAGTGCAGGTGTAAATTAAGCTAATGACAGCTCAACTTGTCATAATTTCAAGCGACGCCAGCTAACAACTCATAGGACTTATCACGTTTGCACCCTGCGGCGAGATTATTTGCAGTTTTATGATTGATCGAAATGTTCATTTTTCAGTGAGTATTTATTCAGTAGGAGCTTCTACAAATCTTAGGTTCCCAATCCTTGTACGGATACGCATGGTTGTGTAACTTTTAAGCATTACAGTTTTCAAAGTGCATGATAGCATACACACACATATGAAAAAAATCAATAAAAGCTATTTAGGTATATTGAAATTTAAAATGCTGATCAGCTGAAGGTAGAAATTTGAAAATAATTGTTTCCTCATAATAATAATTTGTTAATCACCGTAGTTCATCAATTTGACGATGCCATTTTTTGCGAAGCTTCTGATCATCCCAAAGCGAACGCTAAGAGCCCATCATTATGTAAGGAATCCAGCAGCAACAAAAAATCTTGCTGGGTTGTGAATTTACATGCGCATCAGCCAGCGTGGTTCTTCGAAAGAAGGCATGAGTTGAATCAACAGGCTAAACGCTTCGGGTAAATGCACTCGATGACGACTAAACCAAATAAAAATAATTTTTCAATGGAACCTCAACAACTCTTTTCTGAAGATTCGAATCCCATAACAACATGATTTCAATCCTAAACTTGACCAACTTACATTGCTTTACCCTACATAATGAGATAAACACTTTTTTGTGCACTTTTCGAAGTAATCCACTGATACAAACAGTGGACGTCACAGTCAACAAACGGGATGGCCCGACGAGGGTGTTCAAGACTACATATTTGATCGATTCGGCAGTCTAGCGCTGGAGTCTAGAAGTTTCGCACATCTCGCCGGATATTGTTGAAATTCTTCGGTTAAAAGTTTCTTTTAAAAACCATGCAATGGATGTCATCCAGGAAGTGTTGTTAATAGTGTTAGATTTAATTAAAGTGGTTTTGTTGGCATTACCTCTGATTTTTGGTGCAATATTTCGGACATTCTTTCCGCAAAAACTAAAGGACGTCCACGGTCAAACAGTGCTTGTATGGAATTCCAAAAGCCTTACCCATTATGTCCGCTGATTGAAACGCAATATTCCAGATCACCGGCGGAGGCAACGGGTTAGGAAGGGCACTGGCCCTGGAGTTTGCCACCCGGGGATGTACGGTGATCGTGGTGGATATCGATCTGGCGGCCGCCGAACAAACTTGCACCGAGTTGAGACGCAAACAAGTGGCTGCCTACGCGTATCGAGTGGATGTTTCGTCATACGAGCAAGTCGAAGCAATGGCTGTCGACGTGCAAAAAACGGTTGGGCCCGTCGACATTTTGGTAAACAACGCGGGACTGGTTCACTTCAACTTCCTGGAAGATACCAGCACAGAAATTGCGAATCGAGTGATTGATATCAACGTCAAGTCACACATATGGGTAAGCACAATAAAACCCTGCAAATATTGTTGGTGAAATAGGAGCAATAATTCAATACCTGACCTATCTTAAATTGAACATCAAAAATCGACCATATAATGCACTGAACCGGCAGAGTTTCTTTTTGGGAAACTTTTACGTCTTCCTTACTTCTCTTCTAGCCACTCTTACTGCAACGACCTTCAACTCCATGAAGTCAATCAAGCGAAAACCGCTCATTTATGATTTCTGAACACGCTTCAACTGACAAAATTGAATTTGGGTGATTTTGCTGTCAATAAATTAAATTGTAAATTTCGGATACGAATGCTTGAAAACATCAAGCGACCGTGCGCACCCACGTGTATCTGTGGCAAGTGATTCCATAGCATTTATATTCCAAATTTACAATTTTGTTGATTCAAAATGGTATGGGAATATTCGAATCACAGCTCGGCAAGGGATTTTTTTTATCAATTTAGTATTCACAACAAAATGAGGACATATAATAAAATAATAGTGCTAAAAACTCTAACTATGTTAGCTTTAAAATGAGAAGAAAAAACTTTTTTTCGGCTTTTTTTTAATTCTTTGTCAAAATTTTGTATCTGTTTTAATGTTAGGAAGATTCAATCGAAATATTGTCCAGACGACGTGCAGCGATGGAATAATCATCATCAAAAGAAAATCATTGGATGTTCATCAAAAGAAAAAATCCAAAGGGAGCATGCTATCTTCTCTCACGCACGAAAGATCGGTAAAATGAATCTAAAAAAAATCATCATCTTGATTATTCGGCGGAACATCTTTTTCACAACTAAACTTGCAAGTGTAACGTTACACGTCGGAAATTGACCTGCCACATTTTGTAGATGGGCAATACGTGTAAACAAAGTAAAAAACAAGGAAATTCATTAAAAAATCATCAGCAGATTGATTTTTTGAGAGAAATTCGGGAGCGATTTTCTTTTGCGTGATTTGCCTCCTCTCTCTTTCGTGGGTGAAAAAAGTTCGCAAGCGAAGTTGATTGTTTTGCGATTATTCCATCCCTGGTTCCGAGAAAAAAATCGATTTAATGTATGACCTTGACATAACAAAAAAAAATGAGCGTGCAAAGTAAACAAATTAGTCAAGGCTAAAAACCCAAAAATAGCATGTCTAACGGCAAATCGTGTAACAGGCCAGGTTTTGATGGATCTAGGCTAAATCGACCCTGCTGAGTCCGAATATCGCGGTCACGAAGCCCGATTCCTTAAGGGAAGCGAGATATTTAAGATGGCGACCAATATGGCGGCTATATAGAGAAGTCAACAATATCACAGTATGAAGGTTGTCGACGTGTCGATTTTAACTAATTTCGGGTCGCTGAACCCGAATATGAACAAGAAAATCGGTCACGGCGATCCAGGAGCGTGTAATCCAAGATGGCGTCCAATATGGCGAAGAGAGAATCTTCAAGTATTTTTAAACAAGATGTAACAGGCTTGTGACCGATCAAATTTAACTAATTTGGGGTCGCCGAACCCGAATATGAAAATCGGTCACGGTGACCCAGTAGCGTGTAATCCAAGATGGCGTCCAATATGGCGTATTTTTAAACAACATGTAACAGGCTTGTCACCGATCAAATTTAACTAATTTGGGGTCGCTGAACTCGAATATGACCATGAAAATTGGTCACGGCAACCCAGGAGCGTGTAATCCAAGATGGCGTCCAATATGGCGAATAGTGAATCTTCAAGTATTTTTAAACAACATGTAACAGGCTTGTGACCGATCAAATTTAACTAATTTGGGGTCGCTGAACCCGAATATGACCATGAAAATCGGTCACGGCGACCCAGTAGCGTGTAATCCAAGATGGCGTCCAATATGGCGAAGAGAGAATCTTCAAGTATTTTTAAACAAGATGTAACAGGCTTGTGACCGATCAAATTTAACTAATTTGGGGTCGCCGAACCCGAATACGACCATGAATTTGGTCACGGCGATCCAGGAGCTTGTAATCCAAGATGGCGTCCAATATGGCGAATAATGAATCTTCAAGTATTTTTAAGCAACATGTAACAGGCTTGTGACCGATCAAAATTAACTAAATTGGGGTCGCTGAACCCGAATATGACCATGAAAATCGGTCACGGCGATCCAGCAGCGTGTAATCCAAGATAGCGTCGAATATCAAGGTTACTGTAAGACAGGTTGGGCTGTTTTAGTAAGGTTGTATTAGTGCGAACACGGAGAAAAAAATAAAATGTCAGTTTTTGCTTGGAAAATCATTTTTCGACACTTTTTATCTCCGTGCACACTTTTCGACAAACCTCGTGACGTCACAAAGTTTGTTTTTCTTTTGGTTGGCAGACGGGCGAGTTGGTTTTGACGAATCGGTGCCGTGATTATGGCCATCTGCAGGGTCAAAGGGTGCAAATCAACCCGAAGTAATCCGAACGTAACCCTGCACAAATTCCCGAAAGATCCAAATGTGCACGATAAGTGGTTAAAATTTTGCGGGTGTGCTGACGGCCAGAATCTATTTGTTTGCTCTCTCCACTTCCGGGAAAACGATTACGAGCACATTTTTATGCAAAATGCAAAAAAAATCCTTCAAAAATCAGGTAGGTTACTGATTGTATGATTGGATTAAGGAAATAATAAAAACTATTATTTTAATTATGCAGCTGTGCCTTCAATCCGTGTCCCAGCGGTTGAATCTGCTCGGGATAACAGAGTATCGTGTCGGAATCGAAAGAAGCTGGTCGTGGAACTCTTGGAGACGGACGAAATTCGGAGCAAAGAAGCGGCCGATTATCAAAAGCTGTTAGATGAAGTTTACGAGCCGTTGAGCCCGTTTGATTGGTTCCCTTCAGTGTCTGTAACCGATCACGCCATTGTCCGACCGGAAAGTGTGGGCCTGACGTCCGCAAGGCGAAGTTCTGCAATCGATGTTTCGCTGCCCGTTCCCGCCATCGAACAACCGGAATGTGTAGGCCTGACGTCCGGAAGTCGAAGTCCTGCAGTCGATGTTTCGCTGCCCGTTCCCGCCATCGAACAACCGGAATGTGTGGGCCTGACGTCCGGATATCGCAGTCTTGCAGCCGATGCTTCGTTGCTCGCTCCCGCCATCGTCCGACCGGAAAGTGTGGGCCTGACGTCCGGAAGTCAAAGTCCTGCAGTCGATGTTACGCTGCCCGTTCCCGCCATCGAACGACCGGAAAGTGTGGGCCTGACGTCCGGATTTCGTAGTTCTGCAGTCGATGCCGCCATCGTCCGACCGGAAAGTGTGGGCCTGACGTCCGGATGTCTCAATCTCACATCGTATCATCCTGCTTATTTGTCAGAAGATCTGTCCATGGTGGAACCGCTGGACGACAGTTGTCCTTTCCAAATGGAAAGTTGCTTGACCAGCTCGACATACGAAACAATGGATACATCCGGACTGCAACTTCTGTGTGATGCAATTTCCTTCACCGATCTCACCGCGAACACGAGCGAACATCTGCCAAGAGCGAAGCTTTCAGGTTATGTTCCGGTCAAGCGTGGAACGGTGCAGAAAATTAAACTGCAAAATTACAATCACCGTAGGACTATTCATAACCTGCGCGCTGAGGTAAAGTTTAAACTTTTGTACAACACTTACTATCATATATTATCAAAGAACTTTTTACCATGAAAGTAAACAATTTTTTATTTATTTGTAGCTCAAAGAGAGGGACAAACTCATCAGATCACTTCGAAGGGAGAGTGAACGAAAATCCAAAGATTTAGAGCTACTCCGAACTCAAATTGCAGACTGTTCAGCTTCTCATGAACAACTAATCCGAATCGAAGTCTACAAGGCCTTTGGGAAGATTTTTACTAAAAATCAGATCGATTTGATTCTTGAGCTAAAGAAAAAGGTTAAATGGACTGACGAGGAAATAATGTTGGCATTTGCACTAAGGTAATTCTTTCATAAATTTGTGTACTATCACAATTGTTCATTTTTATCTTGCCCAATTTTAGATACCACAGTCAACCCGCCTACGAAATGGTGAGGAAAGAGCTCAAAATACCCCTGCCGTGCCTACGTAGACTGCGAGAATTCGCATCCGACATCAACATGAGAGGAGGAGTGCTTTTCGACGTACTGTCCGTTCTGGAATCTACCGGCAAGTTCATGTCACCGAGAGAGCGTGTCGTTATAGTGGGTTATGACGAAATTTCCACCAGACAGGATGCAGAACTAGATAAACGAACGGACACGTACATTGGACCGCGAAAAAAAATGCAAGTCATCGCCATTCGTGGGTTGTTTTCGAAGTGGAAAACACCAATTTTTATTGATTTCGACTGCCCAATGACCTTGGAGCTTTTGAACAAAGTCATCGGCCATGTACATTCAGCCGGATTTACGGTTGCAGCAATTGTTCACGATTGCGGAGGAGAGAATATGGGAGTTTGGAGGCAAGCTGGCATAAATTATGCACAGAACAAAGTTTCTATTCCACATCCGGTCACAGGAGAGGAAATCTTCTTTTTCCCTGATGCTCCTCATCTTTTAAAGCTGATTCGTAACTGGCTGCTGGACCACGGTTTTTACTACAAAGGTAAGTGTCATAATAATAAAACGGCATAATTTGAATCATATTCGAGTAATTTTCTTCTGTTAACCCTTAACTGTTTATCTTCAAACTCCTAGTATATTTCGAATAATTTAGAGATAATGTTTCAAACCAAAATCCTTATTTTTATCAAAATAATTGACAGTACAGAGTTGAAAATTCAAAATTGATCATTCAAACTTCATTAAACATCAAAATTCAAAATTAGAATTTGGAAATTGAAAACTGGAAATTAGAAATAAGAAATAAGAAATTAGAAATAAGAATTGAGAAATTAGAAAGTATTAATTAGAAATTAGAAATTTCTAGTTAGACATTAGAAATTTCTAATTATAAATTAAAAATTAAAAAATTTGAACTTAGAAATTAGAACTTAAAAATTAGAAATTAAAAATTAGAAATTAGAACTTAGAAATTAGAAATAAGAAATTAGAAATTAGAAATTAGAAATTAAAAATTAGAAATTAAAAATTAGAAATTAGAAATTAGAAATAAGAAATTAGAAATCAGAAAAAAGAAATAAGAAATAAGAAATAAGAAATAAGAAATAAGAAATAAGAAATAAGAAATAAGAAATAAGAAATAAGAAATAAGAAATAAGAAATAAGAAATAAGAAATAAGAAATAAGAAATAAGAAATAAGAAATAAGAAATAAGAAATAAGAAATAAGAAATAAGAAATAAGAAATAAGAAATAAGAAATAAGAAATAAGAAATAAGAAATAAGAAATAAGAAATAAGAAATAAGAAATAAGAAATAAGAAATAAGAAATAAGAAATAAGAAATAAGAAATAAGAAATAAGAAATAAGAAATAAGAAATAAGAAATAAGAAATAAGAAATAAGAAATAAGAAATAAGAAATAAGAAATAAGAAATAAGAAATAAGAAATAAGAAATAAGAAATAAGAAATAAGAAATAAGAAATAAGAAATAAGAAATAAGAAATAAGAAATAAGAAATAAGAAATAAGAAATAAGAAATAAGAAATAAGAAATAAGAAATAAGAAATAAGAAATAAGAAATAAGAAATAAGAAATAAGAAATAAGAAATAAGAAATAAGAAATAAGAAATAAGAAATAAGAAATAAGAAATAAGAAATAAGAAATAAGAAATAAGAAATAAGAAATAAGAAATAAGAAATAAGAAATAAGAAATAAGAAATAAGAAATAAGAAATAAGAAATAAGAAATAAGAAATAAGAAATAAGAAATAAGAAATAAGAAATAAGAAATAAGAAATAAGAAATAAGAAATAAGAAATAAGAAATAAGAAATAAGAAATAAGAAATAATGAATTAGAAATTAGAAATTAGAAATTAGAAATTAGAAATTAAAAATTAGAAATTAGAAATTAGAAATTAGAAATTAGAAATTAGAAATTAGAAATTAGAAATTAGAAATTAGAAATTAGAAATTAGAAATTAGAAATTAGAAATTAGAAATAAGAAATAAGAAATTAGAAATTAGAACTTAGAAATTAAAAATAAGAAATTAGAAAGTAGAAATTAGAAATTAGAAATTGGAAATTAGAAATTAGAAATTAGAAATTAGAAATTAAAAATTAGAAATTAGAAATTAGAAATTAGAAATTAGAAATTAGAACTTAGAAATTAAAAATAAGAAATTAGAAATAAGAATTAAGAAATTAGAATTTAGAAATTAGAAATTGAAAATTAGAAATTAGAAATTAGAAATTAGAAATTTGAAATTAGAAATTAGAAATTAGAAATTAGAAATTAGAAATTAGAAATTAAAAATTAGAAATTAGAAATTAGAAATTAGAAATTAGAAATTAGAAATTAGAAATTAGAAATTAGAAATTAGAAATTAGAAATTAAAAATTAGAAAATAGAAATTAGAAATTGGAAATTACAAATTAGAAATTGGAAATGGGAAACTGAAAACCGGAAATTGTAAATTGAAAACTGAAAGTTGGAAATTGGAATTAGGAAATTGGAAGTTGGAAACTAGAAATTGGAAACTGGAAATTTGAAATTGGAAATTGGATATTTTAAACTGGAAATCGGAAATGGAGCACTTCCATTCGAGCAGTTTTTGCTTTTTTCTACAATGTATTCCTTATGGGAGAACTGTCATTTCTACCACTCGAATCCGGTACTCCATTGAAAATAGGAAATTAAAAAATTTAAAACTGGAAATTGAAAATTGGGAACTGAAAATTTAAAATAAAAAAGATCGGTAATTTTTAACACTGAATTTTTTCGATACTAGAAATCTAAAAGTATGTGTCATGTTTTTTTTCTTTGTTCATTTCAATTATTTTTCAACTTAAGTTTAGGAAAAGTCAAAACTTTATCTTTCAGGCAAACTTATCACCAAGTACTTCCTCGTCGAGCTCGTAAAGAAAGCGTCAACACTCAAAAATCCGTTTGGAAAATCGCAAACTGGAAGTAGCAACATTGAACTGAACGCATTATTTAAACTCACCATGAAACATGTCACCTGTGAAGGTTCGGAACGGCAAAACGTCAGGCTGGCCGCACAAC
Source organism: Culex quinquefasciatus (assembly GCF_015732765.1). Classification (NCBI taxonomy): domain Eukaryota; kingdom Metazoa; phylum Arthropoda; class Insecta; order Diptera; family Culicidae; genus Culex; species Culex quinquefasciatus. The sequence goes on along the minus strand of NC_051862.1, from coordinate 132,808,526 downwards.
TCCTCAGCCATACTACTGCGGTCAACCTGCGACGACATTTTGGGCAATACGAGGAAGCGGTTTTACTGGCTGATATCATTGACATAATCAATTCGTGGTTCGACACAATGAATTCATCTAGAGTCCATGAATCGATCCCGGACAAAAAATGTTACGGATTGGCAGAGGAGGTGCAAAATAGAAATTTGCAGAGAATGAAGGAGCTCATCGGAAACATCAGAACCCTCAACAAACATGTCATGCCCGCTGCGACACACTTACAGGTATTGTACCACCTTTAAAAAAGCTTGCGAAAAAAATCTCTCTTTTTTTCTTGTCACCCTAGTGCTACCCTCCTGCTGAATAAGAGTTAAAAACAAATACTTAAGCTTTTCTATTTTTATCGTTTCAGATATTCCAAAAAGCCATTCTGACTTCGATACAATCCATCCGGAGATTGCTCTTCAAAATGCGGGTCGATTATGGCATTTCTTTTATTATGTGCTATAAAGTAAATCAAGATTTTCTTGAAAGTCTGTTTGCTATGGTGCGCCTGAATGGCGGCAACGACCATCCTTCTCCTCTGGAAGCATTAAACCGAGTGAAGCTTATTATCCTTGGGAAAAATCTGATGTTTCCGATGAGTGCCAATCAGAACACCGAGTTGAATAAGGACGTCGAAGAACACTTCTTGATGTCTTCGATTTTCCGCAAAAAAAGAGAGTCAACATCGGACAACCCGGACGAGCCACATGATGAGGAAACCGACGAAGACGAGCCATGGACATTCCAACAAAAAGGCGTGCTCTTGAAGAGCTAGATGGACAGAATTACGTGCAAGGGTACATGGCGAAATCGCTGATGAAGAACCACGACTGGACCGGAAATTACACTTACCAACTGGAGAGCGGCACCGAGCAACAATTTGGGAAAGAAAACTACGTGGAAGATCTCTCACGGGGAGGGCTTGTTCAACCATCCGAACAATGGGAAGAACTGGCCGAACAAATGGAAGACTATTTCAACCACATTCACAATCTTGGAAAGGACAAAGAGGAGCCCGGCTTCAGGGACAGCAAAAATGTTTGCAAAAAATCGATTCAAAAGATGACGAAACAGTTTCCCAATGTGCCAGCAGATGTTATAGAAACTTTCGTGAAAAAACGAATCAATATTCGTATTCGAAACCTAAAGAAGCAGATCCAGGAGAAGAAACATCATCGATTCAAGATCATGAAAAATAATAAGAAATCGAAAAATCAAGAGAAAAAATCAGAGCTCAGCAAGAACCAGAAAAAAATTAAACATTTTACTACATAAATATCGTTGAAGACTATTCTTTTTACTATTATAACTAAAAATATTTGAAACAAACTGAAATAAAAATCGTTTCATAAATATTTTTGTTTACATCATACACTTTATTCACACAGAGAGAAAAACTTAACTGTATACCGTTATCTGGGACGAATCGGGACACATGTCTTATCCCTTTTATTGTATTTTCAAATTTAAATCTTTTTGGTGCTCTTAAAACTGTTGTCACGATTCGTCCCAGTTTACGGTATCAACCCAATCCTCTTAATTTGATAAAAAAAATTAACAAACTAATAAACATTCCAAATGATTTGAAATCGTTTCGCAAGAAATTGTACTATCATTGCAATTCAAATTAAATTCATTTACCTATATATTTTTTGGTATCAGCAAATCCTCATTTAATGCTTTCAACAACTGTATGTACTTGCTTTTTATTCTTCTAACCCCGTTTGTCTCGAAAATCACCGTTTTATTTAAAATTGAACAAATTTTCATTCAATTCCCTATACTAGCCATAAGAAACGAGAACGTTGTGACGTCATCACTAGAAGCATCGCAAATGTTGACACTTTTTTGCTTACTAATACTAAACCAACACGTTTTCAGCCCAACCTTTCTTACAGTAACCTTGGTCGAATATGGCGAATAGTGAATCTTCAAGTATTTTTAAACAAGATGTAACAGGCTTGTGACCGTTCAAATTTAACTAATTTGGGGTCGCTGAACCCGAATATGACCATGAAAATCGGTCACGGCGACCCAGTAGCGTGTAATCCAAGATGGCGTGTAATCCGACCCCAAATTAGTTAAATTTGATCGGTCACAAGCCTGTTACATGTTGTTTAAAAATACTTGAAGATTCATTATTCGCCATATTGGACGCCATCTTGGATTACACGTTGCTGGATCGCCGTGACCGATTTTCATGGTCATATTCGGGTTCAGCGACCTCAAATTTGTTAAATTTGATCGGTCACAAGCCTGTTACATCTTGTTTAAAAATACTTGAAGATTCTCTTTTCGCCATATTGGACGCCATCTTGGATTACACGCTGCTGGATCGCCGTGACCGATTTTCATGGTCGTATTCGAGTTCAGCAACCCCAAATTAGTTAATTTTGATCGGTCACAAGCCTGTTACATGTTGCTTAAAAATACTTGAAGATTCTCTCTTCGCCATATTGGACGCCATCTTGGATTACACGCTGCTTTATCGCCGTGACAGAACGTGAATATATTCTTTCGTGGTTCACAATATCATAAACACAATATACAAAAATCGGTTAAAAATAAGGAATCTGGCAAAAAATGCCAAAATTGGTACAGAAAAAGGCACATTTTAATCTGTCGGACGCTAGCAAAATCCAACAATTTTTCATACAAGCTGAAAAGACAGCATTTTCAGCTGCTAAAGTGATTGGGATTGTAAGATTTTGGATATATTAAGTGATTAAGAAAACATCATTTTGAACCTGCTGCAGTGGCTAAGATGGACGGAGCTTAGTTCCCCAATCCCTAGGTAGTGAGTTTGAGTTTGGATTAAACTCGGTGTAAATAAAAATTTGAATACGCACCCTCATACAATCAGATGACGAGGTCGAACGAATGATTTTGTGTCGTTAAACATCAATTGACGTCAATCAGTTGAAACCAAAAATCAGCTTAAGCAAACAAAAGATTTTTTATTCATGTTTACCCGGTGTCAACACTAAGCTCGTAATGATCCTCATCTATTATTTTAGGAACACTGAGTCGCTATAAAATTCTCCCAAGCTGAGCTTGCATAAGGTGTCTCACTGTCTCTCTTCCACAATTTTTTGGCTCTTTTTGGATGATATCAACGAATAATCAACATTACCGTTCCCTGGAGTGACCTATTCATCTAGAAACAGCAGTCGATTCAAAACAAATCCTACTAAAAGCTCGCCCCTCGCAACGGTCACTTACTTATGTTATGTTGCCCATGTTTTAACGACCTTCGCGAAGCAACGCGAAAACTTTACCCAAAGCAGCCTCATCAGAGCGCCGAAAAACTCGCGGACAGTCGCGCGGTTCAATCCGCCCAGTTAACACACAAAGGTTAAAATGGACCTCCCGATAGAGTCAGATCACTCGACTCAAGAGTCGGATTCATCGGTAGTGCAAATTGTGACGCAGATCTTAGTCGTGATATTGGATTTTCTGAGAGTGCTTTTTTTTAGTGTGCCAATTTTATTCAAAGCGTTTCTAAACTTGCTGATCCCCAGAAAGTCGAAGAACGTGTCCGGCCAGCTGGCTTTGGTAAACGCTGATAAATCCAAGAAGACGGTGATTTGGTTAACCTTGGTGGAAATTTTTTTGTCCCCAACTGTAGATAACCGGTGGAGCAAACGGATTGGGCCGTGAAATTGCACTTCAACTAGCCAAACGAGGGTGTAACATCGTTATTGTGGACGTTGATCTTAAGTCCGCGGAAAACACCTGCGCCGATTTAAGAGAGAAAGGTGTCAAAGCTTATTGCTACCGAGTGGATGTATCTTCCTTTGAACAGGTCAAAAGCCTTGCAACGACCGTCTACCAGGACATCGGCCCTGTCGATATTCTGGTCAACAATGCCGGTCTGATACATTTCACGTTTTTGCAAGATAGCACAGAGCAAGATGTGAACAGACTCATCGATGTAAACGTCAAGTCGTACATTTGGGTAAGCAAAATATTCGGGTTTTTTTCTCAAGAGCAACTAGTTTGTAGCAACAATCACTTGATTGAAAATACGGAGGCATTTACTTTCACTCAGACCAATTTTAACAAACCCTTACTGCCACAAGTCGTAATTGCGAAAGTAAACTGCATGATTTAAATTAAAGTTCGATGCACAAGGACGTCTTTTCAATGTTAAACAATCTTACGAGCATTACCCACTGGTATAGCTCTTAAGATTGATAATTGGCTTGAAGTTTTATGATAAATTTTCAAAATTGACTAATTCGATCTGAACATGCATTTTCTGGTTAAAACGTTAAAAGGTGGTTGGTACCTTCCTCACATTGATAGGTTTGTCAGATTGTCAACCTATAGAGCTATCTAAGCCCGGTCTCACACACACTAGCAAACCATTTGTTTTGCTGGCTGGTACAAAATTTAACCTCACTTTTTTCGTGTACGTACACGCAATACATGCGCACGTAGATAACTCTATTGTACTCGTTGGAAAGGTCTTTTGATTACGCATCCAACGATGGGTCGCATGATTAATCAGAACATCATTTTCATCAGAAAGCTGAGATCCGGCTTCAAAAAAGTTTATGATTTAAAATTAAGTGCTCATAACTTTTGATAGGGCTGTCAGATCTCCAATCTTTTGAGCTCGTTGGAAAGGTCTTTTGATAACGACAAGTCGTATGATAGATTTAGACAACGTTTTCTTCAAAATATCTGAGATCCGGCCTTCAAAAAGTGCACTTAGGTGCATATAACTTTTGGTAGGGTTGTCAGATCCTCAGCCTTTTCCGGCTTTATGTTAAAATCTTTTTTTTTACATATCTTTATAATTTTCAACCTCAAGACGGATCGAATGAGACTAAAACATATTAAAATCGGTTGAGCCAGTGCCGGGATAACCCAGTGCAAATTATTTGATCAACATCCCACCACACACACAGACATTTGCTCAGAATTTGATTCTGAGTCGATATGTATGCGTAAAGGTGGGTCTAGAAGGTGAAATTAAGAATATCATTTTTTGAGTGATTTCATAGCCTTTCCTCAATGAAGTGAGGAAGGCAAATCAACTCGCTATATTAAAAAAAAAAAAACATTTAATAAAAAACTGCTCACATTTTCTGAAAACGTTATCAGAAGCTCTTCGATACCGCTGTTTTAGGTGTACGGCTCTTGAGGCAAGTTGTTGCCTCTTTACAACAACAGCACTCCACTCTCAATTTCAAGCATCAATCAACCTGAAGAGCATCTCTCAAGCATCCTATTCAGCATCCAAACTCGGACAGAGCACTAATGATCGTTTCACACCCGCAGACGACCAAGGTGTTCCTGGAGAAGATGATGGACCGCAAGCGGGGCCACATTGTGGCCATTTCTTCCATGTCCGGAATGTACGCGTTCCCGTGGGCCGTCGTCTACTCGACCTCCAAGTACGCCGTCAACGGGTTCATGGCCGCTGTGACCGAGCAGCTCCGGCTGCAGGGCTTCAGCGACAAAATCCAGACGACCTGCGTGTGCCCGTACTACATTGCTACGCGAAAGGACATTGTCGAGTTCCTCAAAAAGCCGCGGTAAGTGCTGAGTCATGCGGTGTTCGTTAATTTTTTCGCTAACCTGTGGTTTTTTTTTTTTTGTTTTTTGTTTTTTTCTGGACTCAGGTTCAAGCTTTTAACCACCGAACACACGGCCCGTGTAATTGCCAAGGGAATTTTGCGAAACGAGGTGACCATTGCAATTCCGCCGTTCTTCGATCTCGGTGTTAAGATTATGCAGTAAGTGTTTCTGCTACAAAAACAGAAGATGGGTCGATTAGATAATCAATTTTTCTACCAATTTCAGGCTGTTTCCAGTTAAAGTCCAGCAACTCGTACGAGATTATATTATAAGAGAATATGAGTTAAATTCGACGCAGTGAGATAATGGATTATCTGTCTTTTTACAGATTGAATAAAAGGATGATAGATAATCATTTAAAAGTTGGAGATTTTTTCTTAATTTAGTTAGATGTTTTTTTTTGTTGTTTGGCAAGTCTATCAATAATATAGAGATTTAAATTTTATGTGTTGGTGTCCGTTGCAGGACTGAACTGCACAGATGAACTGATCTTTCGAAAGCTTTTCGTAATTTATTTCAAATATGTCAGGAAAATTAGGAAAAAAATTGGGTTTTTAGAAAACGTAAAAATATCAATGGAAACAGAAAAGATATTAAATGAAAACAATTTAAAATAATTTACCTGTGTTGTTTTGAATATTTGTGAAATTTTAATTCACAACACCGCAATGTTAACTGATCAAAGCAATGTTCAAGTTCAAAAAGTAGTTTTGAACAAATTTTGAAAAGTTTGAAAAGTCAGTTAGCTATTTTTTTTAATGTTTTCATAGTAATACTTAAATACTCTCAAAGTGTCATTTTTTTAAATGAAAATCAGTTTGAATCAAAGATCGGAATACATTATTCAATTCGAGTTAAAATAAAATTCTTAATTGCAAGTTTGAAGTGTTATATAAGCAGAATTTAAAAAAAATCAAATACGTTTTAAGTAGAACCAGTTTCTTATTGAATTTGGAAAACTTATGAATCATGATGCAGAATTGGTTATGATGGCAATATTTCTTATGAATTTTGATCAAACTTGGAACTTTATATTAACCTTATTATTTTTATTAACCTTAAATTTGTGTACATTCTTGAATACAAAATGTAATTGCAATTTTTTTAAATGAGACATTCAACTCAGGCCTGGCCAAAGCCAACCGGTCCGCGCTGACCCAAAAGCCATTTCATCCAGCCCGCGAAAGCTCTTCAAAATAGTTCTATGTCCGGCCCTTAAGGCTGTTCATGAAATATGCAATTCATAAATTGAGTGTTTAAATTTAAAAAAAGGCTTTAGATCAAACTTTCTAAAAGCATAGCATAGCATTGCATTGGTGTCTACCCGTAGCTGCTACTTCGTTATTGACCAGGACCCCCAAACATTGCTCCGTGGACCACAGACGAAAAGTAGGAACCAATCATCACCCCTTCGCAATTTTCAAAGGTCCCTATCGTGCTGATCAATACCGCGCCGGCCACGACCAGAGGTAAGACACGGAGAAGTGGACGGGAATGTTAGCCGATACTTGAGTGATGGGACCGCTAAATCGGCTGCGTCTCCGACAAAATATCACATGAGTTTTGTGGGGTTAGTAAGATGGGTATGAGGTCAGGATTCACTGTGGTAGACGATGCGATCATAAGCAATTTGTTTATCGGTTGAAATTTCAAAAATCTTAGGCTGCCGGCTGCGGAAAGATAGCTATCTAGGGATTTAAATATAGTATTAATTCGACCGCGATTCTCCAGAAATTCTCCGTCGGCGTGCCTTCCGATCAACGGTGATGTAGGAAGGGCTTCATTCATTAAAATTATTTTATATCATAAGCCTTAAAACATATTCGTCGACGTGCCTTCCGATCCTCGATGATATGGAAAAGACTTAATCCAGCAATACGACTTGCTTGTCTCAACAAACAAAAATCGGATCGTTTCTATCGAAAACTATATAAAGAGAACAAAAATAAAATTCATCGGCCAACGAACAAGCAAACTAAAAAAAAATGAAAAAAAGAAGAAGAAGAAATCCAATCACTTCATGTACACAAATAGCGACACAAAAAAGACGGAAAAAACACGAAAAAACAGGACTGCGCGTCCCCACAGGCACCGCACTACTGATCCATAAATTGAGTGTCTAAATTAAAAAAAGGCTTTAGATCTAACTTTCTAATATTATAAAAAATTTTTTTTTTAAAATTTCGTTGTGTTTTTATTTTGCTTCAGCAATAAAATGTTGCTGATTCGACGTATTGTTTGGATTTTGCCTATGTTTTTGTTTTAAATTTCTTTATTTTCTTTATGTTTGAGGCCCTCAGTCGGGTGGTGTTCATAGGGGAGATCGGTTGGCGAATCGACGCGCGAGATTTCACAAGAAAGTGCTGGAAGATTCTGGAATTCATTGAAAAAATGTGTCGCGTCGTGGCCTTGGAAGTTGGGCCCTCAGTCGTGTGGTGTTCGTGGGGGAGATCGGTTGGCGAATCGACGCGCGAGATTCCGCGAGAAAGTGCTAGAAGATTTTTGAATTTTTTGATACAAGGCTTCGCGTCGTCGTGTATATATTGTCTTTCTATTGTTGAGCTGGTTGTTCGCGGTCCGGACTGGGTAAATTCGTAGTGAAGTTTGTTGCAAAGAAGTCGTGCGCGAAGAATTTCATGAAATCGATTGAAACAGTTAGTTGTATCAGCACTATTTGAGGTTGACATGATAACGAATAATACGTTGCTGAAAATTTCATTTAGTTTAGAAAGCCCTTCCCTTAGCATCGTGGCTCGGAAGGCACGCTGACGGTACGAAGTAAAAAATTACGGGCTTGAGTATATAATTAAGTCCTTCCCATAGCGTCGAAGCTCGGAAGGCAACGATGATGTTTCACTTTCTGGTCATATCATCTACCAATAATGAATCCGGATATATTTTAAATTGTACGTCACCGAATAATGCGTTCGTTCAAATTTCATTTCGTTTTAAAAGCCTATCCCAAAGGAACGTTGCTCGGATGGCACGCCGGTGGTAAGAAGTAAAAATATACGCGTTAATAAGTCCTTCTCATAGCGTTGTAGCTCCGAAAGCAACGATTATATTTCAATTTCTGGTCATATTATCTACCAAGATGAATCCTGACCTTCCCTTTCCTTCCCCTACTAACACAATTCCCCCACCTCCCGTGATGCTTGAAGGAGATGCTGTGGAGAGCGACAAACTCTGTGTCTGATGAGTCTGCAACTTCAACTATCGGACTAACATTCCTACCTTTGTTGAACTGCATCTCCTTAAGGGGGCGCCGGTATTGACTTAAAGCAGAGATCTTCAGGGGTTATACAGTGAGGATGATTAGCTCCCACTACTCATCTGTTGGTTCATTGTGTAACTTCAGCTGATCCGTCAATAACGGAGTAGCAGCTCATTGGCAGTCAACCATGCTCATGCTCATGCTTATTCTCATGCTCAATTCAAATGTTCTTTATGTTTGAAATGTATTCTTTTTTTCTATATTGATATGTTCAGAACCAATTATTTATTAAACTGATAAATGTTGCAAGAAAACAAAATTACTTATTTCGTAAAAATGTTAAGTATATGAAAAATCAAAATTTAAATTTCCTACAGTTTTTACTGTGTTTACATCAAATTGAAGTTTTTTTTTTTGAGGAACTGGATTTTTATTGTTTTATTTAAATAAATGAGCAAAACTTTTTTTAAACTGAATATACTGATCGCTGAAAAAAAAATAAGGCGCAAAAAAGGTGCACAACAACGCAAATATTTATTTGTAAAGAAGATTTGAATCCACATTTCGTTTCAATATTGTTTTTTTAAATATATTGTTATGTTGAGGAAATTAAACATAAAAAAATGCAACGAGCAAGAAATTTGAATGTTTTTTTAATTAAATGATTAAATGAAAAGTGTTTTTAAGTGCAATCGACAAAACCAATTACCAAACAATTTTAACCAAAATTAAAATAAATCAAATGAACACATTTTCAAAAGTTATCTTAGATTTTTTTTCTTAAACCCAAAAAATATGAATCTTCAATGAAATACTAGTTTATCTATTTGTTTTCTTCAAAGAACCTAATCAAACATATTTTTATGAAAAAATATGTGTTTACTTTTTCAACTTTTATAAACATTAGTTCCGGCCCTCCACTGCTTCAGAAAAATCGGGTCTGGCCCGCAAGGCAAAAAGTTTGGGACCCCTGGTCTAGCGTAACCTTACTTATGGTAAATTTGACGTAATCAATTCAATTTGCACGCTTTTATGCTGAAATTTGTAAGCAAAACAGTGACTGCCAAAGACATCCCGTTTTTTAAATAATATTTTTGCAATTCCGTCGTGAAACTACTCACTTTTCCTGTCATTCTTGAACGACGAAATAGCCTACTTTTCTGTACCAAAAATAACAGAATCGAATAGCAACACTTTTCAAAATTAATGCTGAAAAGTTATGCTTTTCAGCACTGAAATGGGTGCTGAAAAGTTGAACTTTTCAGCACTTGTTTCGAAAAGTAACACTTTTCAACATTGTTTTGATTTAAACGATTTATTGACAAATACATGAAAATTTGACTTAAAATTTCACTCAATGGGTGTTTTTCGGAATTTCAAAAAATGTTGTATGGAACTCGTTGCAAAACTTGATTTTTTCAGCACTCGTCGTATTTATCCAACTCGGTGAACCTCGTTGGATAAATGTACGACTCGTGCTGAAAAAATCCTCTTTTTGCAACTTGTTGCATAAACTACTATTTTGCAATTCCGTCGTGAAACTACTTACTTTTCCTGTCATTCTAGAACGATGAAAAAGCCTACTTTTCTGTACCAAAATTAACAGAATCGAATAGAAAAACCTTTCAAAATAAATGCTGAAAAGTTGTACTTTTCAGCACTTAAATGGATGCTGAAAAGTTGAACTTTTCAGCACTTGTTTCGAAAATGTTGTATGGAACTCGCTGCAAAAATTGATTTTTTCAGCACTTGTCATATTTATCCAACTCGGTGAACCTCGTTGGATAAATGTATGACTCGTGCTGAAAAAATCTTCTTTTTGCAACTTGTTGCATAAACTACTATTTGTTAACAAAATTAGTTTTGAAAGCCCACTTTTTTATCAAAACCTTTATTTAATTAGATTTATTAGACAATTTAGCCTAGTTGCTTTGAGCATTTCTCTACTAAGCTCAATGTGGTTCCAAGCCATTCCGTTCATATTTGAATCGCATTTTTTCCATTTTACGAAAAAATATTATTCCTATCAAAATTGTTGGTATACTGTAACACAATATTAAAAACAAATAATGTAAAGCAAACTTGAAAAAAAAAATTAAAAAGCTTATTCATAACGGCCTTATCTCAAAATATAATAACCTGCTACTGTGCAGATCACATCCAAACTCAGCTGGATACATGGGAGCAAGCTCTCAAAGCGCGATTATAAGTGACAATAAAAGGGAAGTAATTACGCGAGGGTTCAGCAGTCAACCGTGCCAGATGACACAGAAACTTCAGTCGGTTTGGCGGCTTAAGGTTAGGGTTAGTATGGCAAATGTGTCCTCACCTTATATGCTAGCGCTTCTACACGTCATATACTAATCACAATAATCGCGCAGATTCACGCAAGATGAACAGATAAACACCAACGACGTCGCGATTCCGCGTTTACAGGAGATTTACATACGAATTTGAAAAATCGAAGAAACATTAGTATTGTATGTCTTGAAAAGATGCGTGCATGACCTTTTCTTGCACGATGTGAATAGCTGTTATTGATTGATGCTTCAAATAATTCAAATCAGTATTTTGCAACTTTTTTTGAAATTTATGAATCTTAAATCATTGAATAAATAAATAATATCCATACTTTCAAGAAAAAAAACGCACACGGAGGTTCTTAGTTCTAGCGTGTTCCATTCACAACGGTGTTTCGAGTGATATACTTGCATGCGACTCTTGAACGAGAAAAATCGTCACAATGAGTGATTTCGGAAACAATCATAATGATCATCGCCGTTGCTTACACTTATATATGGAAAAAGCCTCTCGACTTAAGGCGCAGGGGGAAAACTTCTATTGAGCAATCACAGGTAAGGTTAGTTTAGTTTGGGATCTCGGAGGAATCGTGCGCTAAAAATTACACGGTTGCGGTGATGAAAATTGTGATTTATCTAAATGTTTGTTAAAAAGTTGATGGAATTCAAGCTGGCAGAATGAAGTGCGCAAAATTGTTACTAACGTTGATATGCTGTTGGTCATTAATTTCAGGTGTTGTTTCGCAAATCAGTGACCTTAGATATACAGAGGTAAAGTTCTAAAGGCATTTAATTCAATTCCAAGATAGTAAATCCAGAAAAAAATAAGATATCAATGTGATGTTATAAATTTAAAACAATAGCTAAAAATAAAAATTAACTAGGAAAATTCAGAAACAAAACAAACTAACGAAAATGTGCTCAGAGTGCGTCGGGCGACCCCGATGTGCAGTCAAACGCGGCTGTCTTCACCCCACTTAAACGGTTTCGTTCTTGCTGGAAGACGAGCACGCCAAATATGTAGATCAGGGAGCATGTGGAGAACCTCGTGCTGCCAGCCACAACGGAGTTCTGAAGGCACACACATGACTGCTATAGCTGGTTGGCTACACGGCTCGTTTGCGTCGGAGGTGGAAATAAATGAACTAAAAATCAACATAGTTTTACCGGTTTGTACAATATTTTCCGGTAAATATTATCCAGAAAAAAAACAACTTTAAGGCTGAATTCTCAACATTTACTGAGACTACATAAGAGCAATTCCATGTCAAATAGGGAATCGGTTGTACCCGACCCTCTCCGATTTCAATGAAACTTTGTAGACATGTTATTCTAGGCATATATATGCCATTTTTGTGTATATGGAGTCAGTTACACTCGATAATGACATTTGAGAAGGGCGTAAGTGTTTTAAATATTTTTGTATTTTGTAATTTAAATATTGCTGTATCTCGAAGCCGTTGTATCGTATCAAAAAGTGGTCAAAGACAAACTTGTAGGAAATTTGACAAGCTTTCCGGAAAAAATACACTGAAAGAAAAAAACAAAAATCATTTACTGAAACTGTTTTTTTGAAAAGTGCTCTAAACGTCAAAATTTTCAAAACTGAATACGGGAATCGGTTCTCCAGACAATTTTACATAAAAGTCTCCATATTGACCACTGTCCTAAGTCCAATCCTTGTGAAGTTACAGCGGTTTTAAAAATGAAAATGTTGAAAAAATAGGTTTTTTGATGGTTTTTGGCAATTTCTATATGACCGACTTGATTTTTCAGTCTCGAAAATATTTTTACCGGAAAGCTCGTCCAATTTCCCATAAGTTTGTCTTTGACCACATTTCAATTGGATGTATGGGCTTACAGTATTTTTTTATGTGAGTTGCTCCATTCTGCATTTTTCATGAGTCTTTTTGTAACATCTTAGGTTATTTTCACAAAAAAAAATTAACGAAAAAAAATCGTGGGCTCACCTTCAAATTTGACTTTTAAACTTAAAAATCAAAAAATCTCATAAAAGTGGATTGTTTTTTTTCTTTCAGTGTATTTTTTCCGGAAAGCTTGTCAAATTTCCTACAAGTTTGTCTTTGACCACTTTTTGATACGATGCAACGGCTTCGAGATACAGCAATATTTAAATTACAAAATACAAAAATATTTAAAACACTTACGCCCTTCTCAAATGTCATTATCGAGTGTAACTGACTCCATATACACAAAAATGGCTTATATATGCCTAGAATAACATGTCTACAAAGTTTCATTGAAATCGGAGAGGGACGAAAAAAAAGCACCTAAAAAATTCCTGTTTTGGGCTGGAATTGCTCATAACTGCAATTCAAAAAAATATTTTAAACAGGTCTAGAAACAGGTCATTTAATTACTTAAAAAATTTCATATTAAATTTGTCTTTTTTTTTATTAATTTGCTTTAGGCATCCGTTGAACGTTCGACATTTAAAAAAGTATTCAAATTTTATTTCAAATTATAGACACACACAAAATCGATGTTTTTATTTGGAATTTTAACAAAGATTTGATTGCGATTTTTCGTACACATTTTTTCTTGCCATTAGATATTTTTTCAGCATATACGAGAGATTTAGGATTTTTTCTTTTTTTTTGTACATATATCAAGTAGAAGTTCAGTCAAAAAAATGTGCCCCATCAGAGCCATACACGGAATTCATAAAATCGATAATGATAGCAGGGTTTTGCTTTTATAAATTTATTTTTCAAATAAATGCACAGAGTTTAATGCTCATACTCATGATAATTTTAGCTATAACTTGTTGGCTTATTTGATATGTTCTAAGCTTGCATAATTTAATCTGATCTAGTACTAATTTGATAGAATAAGCAAAGAACATTCCCGGATTCGAAAAATATTTAGCTGATTTGGCATTGGATTTCATTTCTGGAGTTTTTTTAAAGGACCAATAAACCAAATTTCCAGTTTTTGCTTTTTGGGTGTTTTTTAATGCCCCTGACTCAAGGCGGTTTCAAAAACACCCAAAAAGCAAAAACTGGAAATTTGGTTTATTGGTCCTTTAAAAAAAAATCCAGATTTCGATGTAATTTGAAAAAAGAAAACAAAATCCTTCATCAACATTAAAAAATAATAAGTATAATTTTTTAACACGAAGCGGCAGCACAAAATTTCGTCAAAATCAATTAAAGATCATTTAAAATCCAGCGCAATTTCTTCATGAAACTTATTTTAAGAAAGAAATTTATATCCATATTGATTCACCAATTGGATGCTTGGCAAATATTTTTATAATTTATTTATTTTAATTATGTTTTGCATTGATTTTGTTTACGATTTTGTTTATTTTTAATTCGTAAAATTTAAATCCGTAATCTAGAAAATTATTATTTTTCTGCAAAGCTATATTTTCAAACCTTGACAAAACATTATTTGTTTGTATTTAACAGAAATTCATTTTTCAAAAAATCGAAGTTTGAGTAGTTTCTCATTACCGATTTTAAAAGTAAATGTGTATTTTTTGCCGAAATAACACTTGAACAGCCTGAAGCCTAAATCGATAAGTTGTTTTGATTTCGGCAGATGAGAGTGTTATAGCAATGGAGCACCCGCAGTCGAGCAGTTTTTGACAGTTCGCTCCATAAGAAATGCGTTGTAGAAAAAAGCAAAAACACTGCTCGACAGCGGGTGCTCCATTTTTTCAACACGGGTTAAGCTAAAACTACAAAAAGCATGTTCAGAGCAGTTTTTGTGCTCTGAAAAAAAAACATTTTTTTTTGAAAAATAATGTTGGTCTTATTGGTGAAATTTACAGTAGTTTTCCTATTTCCAAACTCTAGTATGTCGAAAAAAACGTAGCCAATTTTTAATGCACGAAGCTGCTTATAAAAGAGGAAATCGTGCTCAAAATATTTTAAAGGCCATTTTTAAAACACAAGAATGCCAAAATTTCAAAAGAAAGTATATGTTTTAATGTTAAATCCATTCCCTAGTCCATTCCTTTTTCAAAGAAGTTCAATATATGGCCATATTTTTCACAATTTGGCTGATTGTGATTCACAGCCAAATTAACGTGAAAATAAATAACATATCCAGATTTTTAAGCGAAGATGGCGTTCGAATGGTGAACGCCCGAAATGTCAAAATCACGCAGTGGTACCAACATTACGAAAAAAGTGTGCCATGGCATGACAGCCATACTTTTTTTCTCATGTTGGTGCTACTGCGCGATTTTGACAATTCGGGCGTTCACAATTCGAACGCCATCTTCGCTTAAAAATCTGGATATGTTATTCTCGTGCAACCCATGAATCATTGCCACAGTGTTCGGAATGGCAAAATTAAGTGGAATAAATTAGGATATCTAATGTTGGATACGGGATTAGTGCACATCCCTATCCACAGACACCACTACTTGCCAAGCTCACATGGTGATATTCAACGATCACCATTGTTGATGCACAATGGCAAGTTCAGATGGTTGGGGATTCTCCCGAGTGCACACGTCTTTTAATCTGTTTGTTTCGTTATGTAAATAAATGTAGTTTTAGACTGTTGTATCGTCATTCGTGTTATTTTATTGACCTCCGACGTGCCGATTTACGGATGCAACAGTGGCGACGAGAAGTGGAGGAATTGGCCCGTTTTCGTCGGTGGCCAATTCCAGAAACCCGCGTGTGAGCAAATTCGGAGGAGAAGATGGTGGCGTTCGGCCATGATCCGGATCATCAGCCGCCAGGTACGCGAACACCTGTAGCCGGGCAAGGATATCCGAGGCGCACGAACCATTCCAGCTGTAGAACTGCCTGCCGCCACGGTGGAACATGCATCTTCCACGATTCGCAGCAGAAACAGCACCCAGCCATCTCAACCAAGCTGCAACGTCATCTGCAGGAGTATGGCGTCGACCAGCGATGGCAACACGACCAACAGGAGCAGCACAAGGAACTGCTCGGTGTGGGCCAGTCCGGCTGGTCCGCAAGAGGGCATTTCGCGAAGTTGATCGTCCTTCAGCGA
This sequence comes from Culex quinquefasciatus, assembly GCF_015732765.1. Classification (NCBI taxonomy): domain Eukaryota; kingdom Metazoa; phylum Arthropoda; class Insecta; order Diptera; family Culicidae; genus Culex; species Culex quinquefasciatus. The sequence goes on along the minus strand of NC_051862.1, from coordinate 132,792,398 downwards.
AACCTCCTCCTCATCAGCATCGACAGCAGCAGCAAAAATCGCCATGAATCGACCGTGCCGCAGCAGGTATTCATCGGGTGATTAGAGGTGCTCAAAATGTCCGCAGCGTCCATGGGACATGTTTGACACCTTCAATTTCGGGGCGCTCTCCGGCAACGACAACGGAATGAGTAGCAGAACGGTGGCCGAATCCGTTGTACTCACCAGGCCGGACGCAGTAACGCGATCACAACCGCCAGTGATCTACGAGTGAGGGAAATGGAACGCGCCCTCTTGATCTCATCCTCATCGGAATTGGTTGATCGATGACAACCGTCGTCATCGCCTCGTCGCCTTCAAGTCCGTGAAGATCGTCGCACGGCTCACTTCAACAATTCCGAGGGGAGATGTTGGATACGGGATTAGTGCACATCCCTATCCACAGACACCACTACTTGCCAAGCTCACATGGTGATATTCAACGATCACCATTGTTGATGCACAATGGCAAGTTCAGATGGTTGGGGATTCTCCCGAGTGCACACGTCTTTTAATCTGTTTGTTTCGTTATGTAAATAAATGTAGTTTTAGACTGTTGTATCGTCATTCGTGTTATTTTATTGACCTCCGACGTGCCGATTTACGGATGCAACATCTAAAAATAGACATCGATAGACACGGAGATATTTTCAGTAAATGTAGTTGAAAGTGTGTACTTTAAGGTGCATTGCTCGGTTTTGCGTCAAAAAGCGGCATTTTGAAAACATAGCAACTTGAAAATAGGCTCAAAATCACATAAAAATGGTTATAACTCCTCAATTAAGGCTCAAAACATTTTGCTGTCTTTGGAAAAGATGTGTAATTTTATGTCATAAACAACTCTTCAGAACATAGTAGGCCGCTAAAATGCTAATATTTTGAGTTATCACCAAAAAAAGCGCTTTTTTGGACCATTTTTGCAAAAATGACGTATTTCTCGAGTAGATTAAGAGCTACAAATTTGGCGCTTTCGATAAACTTCTATGTAATTTTCTCCTTTACAACTTTGCCGAAGACACCAAAGCCCTACAATGCATCCAACAAAGTTAGTTTTTGGTTGACACCCCGGAAGGTCGTCACCCTGTATGTTAATAACTTCAAAAGATAGTCCTTATCACGTACAACAACTCTTCCGAAGACACCATTTGGCTAGAACGTCAAATAAAGGAGTTATCAATTTATTTTACTTATGTTTGCCATTCCGAACACTGTGGCATTGAGAAACTCAGCCAGTTCAAATACATACAGTCAACCCACATATTCGGAACGGTTTCCAGATCGGCCAATGTTCAAAAAATCATAGCAAATCGATAATTGAACTTAATGATTCGCTTTTACCTTCATTTGAAAGCTTTTCTTGCGATCTTTCGAATGCTGTATCGAACATCTGCAAATTTTAACTGTTACATGAAGTTTTTGAAGAATTACTTTGACCCTTGAAATCCACATATTCGGAACACTTTTTTCTTACGAATGTAAACAAACTTTGGATCTCTCCAGGAGTACATATTTATTACCAGTAATGACTTCACGTACTGAAACCAATGAAACTCAAGCTTAGTGATGTTTTATACATAGTTTGATAACTTTTTTTGTGAAAATATCAGTTAAATTCGGGTGTTCCACAATTGTGGGAGGCACAATAACATCCCTCAATTATGGAACAGGCAATTTGGAGGCATTGTTTTGCTGCTCTGAATAAAATAGTCTCGAAATGCAGTTTTTGTTCAAAAAGAACTACTTTTACTAGTGAAATAGCAAGAGAATGTCCAAATAAAGGTCCTAAAAATAGAAGGGTCGCCAGAAAAAGATGCATTTGGCTTGCTATTGACAAATTATCACAAAAGTGTTCCGAATTTGTGGGTGTTCCGAATATGTGGGATGCGTTTCCACTGAATGTTAGTCTTTTCAAGGACATTTGTTAATTTGAAAAGGGGTCTGTTTAAAAACGTTTTCCATGAGTTATTAATTAAAACAGGCTGCGATTACTTATTGCATTTGCGATAAAATTCGTCCTTTATTCTAGACCACCAATGACAACCTTGGCGAGGCCATTCAATTCCTGCGCGACTTTGACCGTGAGGCTGCCGAAATGTGCAACCGGTAAAACCCGCCCACAGCATTGGAATCGTTTTTTCCTAACCGCCCTCATCCCTTCTACACAGAGTCACCAACAGCGAGTGGAAGTTCGCGATCAACTCGACCGAGTTCAACAAGCGGCGCATGCGCGAACAGCAAAATCTGGCCAGCAAATTTGAGTGTCTGAGCTGGCGCCGGGCAGCTTCGTTCGATTCCTCGACCATCGTCGACACCGGAATCCGCCGTCAGCTGGGCCGAATCGTGGAGCCGGGGCGGTGCGGGCTGGGCGATGATAAGTACGCGGAGGTCGGTTGAACGAGTAACGTTGAAGAAGTTGTTGATTTTGGTTGTTGAATGTTCGATTTCAGATTACGCACGTGATTTCATTGATGAAGGAGAACTACAACAATGCGAAAGTGTGTCCATATCATGGACCGCATGCCACGGCAATCGCTGCCCAAAGCGCCAACTATGTGACCGGATATGCAACGTACTGCGATCTGAAGCTGGAACCGGATCTAGTTCAGATCATGGAAACGAGCAAGGTGGAGCCCGAGTTGAAGCACTACTGGACAGCATGGCGGGAAAAATCTGGACCCCCTGTGAAGAACACCTTCATGCGGTACATCGATTTGGCCAACCAAGCGGCGGAACGTCACGGTTTTAACGATGCCGGAGACCAGATGAGGTCCGTTTACGACGACAGTGACTTCTTCTTTACGGTTAACGATCTCTGGACAAAAGTTCAACCTCTGTACAAACAGTTGGTTACGTTCGCACGGAAGGGTTTGGTACGGCAGTACGGTGAACACGTGGTCCGAAGGGACGGTCCGATTCCAGTTCATCTTTTAGGTAGGTTGGCTGGTCAACAGGAGTGATTCAACGACAATATAACAATCTTTTCAGGTAACATGTGGGGTCAAAATTGGCGCAACATCCTGGACATAATCCGAACGAGTCCTCCCGAGATGCCAGACATTACGGGTGAAATGGTTCGCCAAGGTTATACGCCCCTGAAGATGTTTCAAACGGCGGAAGAGTTTTTCACCTCGATTGGTTTGCCACCGATGGCTCCGGAGTTTTGGCGCAATTCGCTGCTTCAAAAGTCCAACGAAGTCACGGGCAATTGTGCTGCTTCGGCGTGGGACTTTTGCAACAAGGTAGACTTTCGCATCAAGCAGTGCACCCAGGTAACGTTGGATGATTTCATCAACGCTCACCATGAAATGACGCACGTCCAGTACTACATGCAATACTCGAGCCAACCGTTTCTGTATCGCGAGGGACCAAACCCGGCGTTCCACGAAGCGTTGGCCAACGCAATCAGCCTTTGCGTAGGAGGACCAGCTCATTTGCAGAAATTGGGACTTCTAAACACTGCCGTTTCGGTGCTCAACGGAAATACCATGATCAACATCGAATACTTGCTAAACCTGGCCCTGGATAAACTCCCATTTATGGCCTTCAGTTTGGCACTGGAAAAGTGGCGCTGGTACGTCTTTGAGAAAGGACCCGTAGGCATGAACGCCCGCTGGTGGGAACTGCGACTCCGTTATCAAGGCATTATCCCTCCCTTAGTCAGAGGATACGAGCATTTCGATGCCGGCGCAAAATTTCACGTTATTTCCGACCAAGATTACATCAAATACTTCGTTGCGACCGTTCTGCAGTTTCAAATTTATTCTGAACTTTGTCTTGCATCGCACCACGTTGGCCCACTGCACACGTGCAACTTTTATCGCTCGCGTGAAGCGGGAAGAATCATCAGCGATGTAATGCAGCAAGGTGCCTCCCTCACCTCGTCGCAACTGATTAAGCTTCTGACGCGTGGGAAAACGTCGCGACTTTCGGTGGAGCCGCTGCTGGACTTTTTCAGACCGCTCGAAGCATGGTTGGAGCTGCAGAACAGAGACGAACCCGTAATTTGTTATTTTGCATTTTCTAGACGATTTTTCTAACGCGTACCGTTTCAGGTCATCGGGTGGAGTTCACGCATGGAAGATGTGGCGCTTTATCAACCCCTCGAACGAAACGGTAGGAATGCAGCCGGAACTGGAACTGTGTTGAGCTGGATGGTTCAGATTTTTATGTACACCTTCATGTACGCATTTTATTGAGAAAATTGTCTAGTTTTGCATAATGTATATATTGTGGTTTTAACATTTCAATAAAAGTTGATTTTATCAAATAGATTATAGTTTAAAAGCTGTCTCGAACTGTTTAATAACCACCATCTTTAGTTACCTACATTTTATGATGTGTTTTTGTTAGCCTGTTGAAACTCGCCAAAATAAAATGAATAGAAACACGTCCTTGAAGCAGCAATTAAATAATCACAAGAAGGCAAAACTTTATTTGCTTGATCGGATACACAAATATATTTTTATAATAATAGACATTGTCCGCAAAAAGCTATCTTTACAAAAAATACGGCGTGACTCGCTGACTCGGCATGACCCGCTCGTTATCCGGAACCGCCTTAAATATCTCCACGTTGGAATCGTCCGCTGTGTTGAACTTTAGTATCGCTGCCACGTTGCCACAGCGGTAGCAATAGTTCGGAGCGGACCAAACGGTTACCAACTTGCGGTCAAACAGATAGTTGATGCCCTCGTGAACCAGCTGGTGTGCGCGACAAATCAGCTCCAGTTTGTTGATCTCCATGAAGTCGTTCGTAACAGACACCCCGAACAGCCAACCTGCTCCCCGGGGACTTTCCGCCCACGTTTCAATGTCCTCCGGATCGGACCAAACCAAATCACAGAACGCGCCCTTGTGCGGGATCTCCTGGTCACGGTTGATTGAGCGGATTTGGTCCAGCGTTTTGATCTCCGGGCTGAGTCCACCGTGGACACAGAGAATCTCCTCGTCGATCAAGGCAGCGATGGTCAGGAGGTCAAACACACGACAGCAATACTTCCACGGGTTAACGTTTCCATACTTGGTGTAGCACTCGTCGTAGAACCCGTACACTTTGGTAATCTGCCGAGACTCGTGGTTGCCCCTTAGCAGCGTAATCTTGTCCGGATAGCGGGCCTTTAACGTCAGTAAGCGCGTAAACGTCTCCAAACTGTAGTAACCCCGATCAACGAAATCGCCCATGAAGATGTAGTTGGTATCGGGTACATGGCCACCCGTGCGGAACAGCTCCTCCAAATCATAAAACTGGCCGTGGATATCGCCGCACACGGTGACCGGGGTTGACACGGGTTGGATGTTCGATTCCTCAATCAGCAAATCACAAACCAAGTCGCACAGCTTCTTCAGGTCATTTTCCGGCAAATATTTACACTGCTTGGTAATCTCAATCCACTGGTCCAGCTCGATGGTCATTTTTATCGGTCTCTTATCACTTTAGCCACTTTAGCAAAAGGGTAAAAAAATCGTTCTGGCAAATTTGCGTGATGATTCGGAGGCGACTGTTCTGTCAATTCCCTGACAGACGGACCGGGCCGACAACGGCCCGAAAACCGCCGGACGGCTCGACAAAACGGCCCGAATTCCGTCGGTTTGTCCGACGGAATTCGGGCCCTTTTCGTGCGTATATGCAACAATTTGTCCGACGATCGTCGAAATCGACGTTTGAGAAAATCGATGTTGACGGGCCGTTGTCGGGCCGTTTTCGGGCGACTTTGTTATTTAGGTTGTCCTGCCATTGTCGGGTGCTCACGTTTCGGATTTAGGGCTTAATCAATCAAAAGTATTATTTTTTTTTTGCAAAAAAGTAATTTTTATTTGTCTTTATTGATGATTGATGTATTTTTGTCTTCAGTGTGTGCCGATTTTGATCCAAAGAAGCAGCTCTTGCATGTTTTGTTTGTGTCCTTGTCTAAGAGAAAAGGTAATATAAGAAAATATAAAAACAAAAAAAACAAGTGAATTAAGAATTTACCTCTTCCTCCACCGCACCGCCCAAAGGACCGACAACTGCTTATCCCTGATGGTCTTCACCGGAACATTGTCATGTTGCTCGGAGGACCGAATCCTCACCGATCAAAATGATGGTTTCTCCGGAGAGGGCAATTTATCCACCGCTGCTGGATTCCGTCCAGGGAATTTTTTATTTGGTTTGTTCGCACTAATATCATTTTACAACAAAATTATAAGGATTTGGCAATTAAGAATTTATTTTGAAGACTTTGCTTTGTGAAAAGTAATGATCTGTCATAAATTTTATCACCGCCTGCTAATTTTCTATACGCCGATTAAACGCAGGACAAACGCTCGAAAATGGCAGGACAAGATCGATTTCGAGTAGATAACGCACGACCGCGGGACTTCAGTCTAACAGGGTTGTTTTTAAAAATAGAACAAAGCCAAATCTGTCAAAATGGGCAGTGTTGCCGGTTTTACTGGTCGTGCGAACCGGTTCAGTTCACAAGAATCAAATAAATATACACCACAGACTATGCAATTTTAAGATGTGATACTTGGAAAGAACATTCCCACCCTGACAGACGGACCGGGCCGACAACGGCCCGAAAACCGCCGGACGGCTCGACAAAACGGCCCGAATTCCGTCGGTTTGTCCGACGGAATTCGGGCCCTTTTCGTGCGTATATGCAACAATTTGTCCGACGATCGTCGAAATCGACGTTTGAGAAAATCGATGTTGACGGGCCGTTGTCGGGCCGTTTTCGGGCGACTTTGTTATTTAGGTTGTCCTGCCATTGTCGGGTGCTCACGTTTCGGATTTAGGGCTTAATCAATCAAAAGTATTATTTTTTTTTTGCAAAAAAGTAATTTTTATTTGTCTTTATTGATGATTGATGTATTTTTGTCTTCAGTGTGTGCCGATTTTGATCCAAAGAAGCAGCTCTTGCATGTTTTGTTTGTGTCCTTGTCTAAGAGAAAAGGTAATATAAGAAAATATAAAAACAAAAAAAACAAGTGAATTAAGAATTTACCTCTTCCTCCACCGCACCGCCCAAAGGACCGACAACTGCTTATCCCTGATGGTCTTCACCGGAACATTGTCATGTTGCTCGGAGGACCGAATCCTCACCGATCAAAATGATGGTTTCTCCGGAGAGGGCAATTTATCCACCGCTGCTGGATTCCGTCCAGGGAATTTTTTTATTTGGTTTGTTCGCACTAATATCATTTTACAACAAAATTATAAGGATTTGGCAATTAAGAATTTATTTTGAAGACTTTGCTTTGTGAAAAGTAATGATCTGTCATAAATTTTATCACCGCCTGCTAATTTTCTATACGCCGATTAAACGCAGGACAAACGCTCGAAAATGGCAGGACAAGATCGATTTCGAGTAGATAACGCACGACCGCGGGACTTCAGTCTAACAGGGCAGCCAACTCAATTGGAATTCTGAAACGGAATTCAATCCGAATTGTTTGCGTAAACCGTTCATGATTCCGGAACATCCAACTTCTAACAAAATCTTCCGCACGCAAAAAAATCAGGCCTGTTTGAATCAACAATATTTTTTGTTGTTTTAATTTTACGATTTTTTGTTGAAATAACGCTCAAAACCAATTGAAACAACCCAAAATTTTGCGTTGAATTGACTCGATGTATTTTGTCAAACACTTATGAAATAACAACAAAATTATTGCGTTGATTCTACCTAAAAACGGCATTGAATCAATTTGGCTTAACACGTGCCCACCATCTGTCAAACATTTTTTTTTTGTTAATTCGTCAACGGTGCGGTTCAGTCTTAGTCTCGCTTAAATGTCTGTTTTTCCGGGTTTTGCGTCTGTTCCGTTCACGCAATCTACCCATCCAAGGGCTGTTCGTTAAGCGTCAGCGGAATTTCGTAATATTCAATAAATTTATCCGTGGAATTCGTGATGAGAAACGGATGCAGCAGGAGCCAGAAATTACACCGCCTGTTACTCCCGCGGGGGATAATTGTCCCGGATTTGTCCAAACTCTCAGCGTAATTTGCTTGGTAAGAACTTCGGCATTCTATCTAAAATTACCTCGTTTCTAAACGCCCATTTTTACTCTTTTAGACCTCTGTGGAAAACAGCCTCAAAATGTTGGACGCCATTAGCCACACGACCCATTCAACCCGCGGATACAGTTTGTCGTTGATTCCTTCCGGGGTGACGACAGCATTGGCATCAGATGCGGTTCAGCCAAACTGCACACGAACCGATCGTGCTCGAGGTCGTGCTTTAACGTTTGAAGGTGCAGAATGATTTTTTTTCTTTTTTTTTAATAAATAAAATAAATTGCAATGTTCCAACCATAATGAGCATTTTAATTTCAATTCAATGTTTTTGTGAATCAAATAAATTTCAGGTCTTATTTTGAAAAAAATGTCTGCCTTGTTTCAACAAAAACGTTACCTTGATTCAACAAAAATCTGATTTGAACACACTTTCTGTCAAATATTGATCAACAAAAATGAGGGTAGATCCAACAAAAAAAATAGCTTTGAAACAACAAAACATCCCGATTTGAAACAACAAAATGCGAGAGTTGATTCAGTGCAATAATTTTGTTGATTATATTCAACAAAATATTTTGTTGAATCAAACCTCGTACAGGCTGATTCTACAAAACATTTTTCTGCGTGTTAGTGCTTTTGTTGTGTGCTCTCATTTGACAACCGTGCTAATGTTGACTGTTGTCAGTTGGCTTAGGTCGGAATAGGGTCGCCATCCCCCCGGTTCCTTCCGAGCTGCATGCCAGCCTTAAAAATTAAACGTCTTGGAATTTCGTTAGCTGTGATCTTAACCGGTTTGCTTGTGCAACCGCAAAATGCATTGACAGCTTTGACAGTTGATAACTGGCAACAAAAGCACAAACACACGCTCAACAGCCCGCGATCGCTCATTCACCTTTCAAAACTTCGGTCCAACTGTTGGATTCGTGATTTGTGGCAAACTTTTGTTGTGGCGATTGGTGTTCGAATTCGCGAAATAATTAATTAATCGCGTGCGTGGGTTTCCACTCCGAAATAATTTAATTAATTAGATGCGCTGCACGGCGGTGGTGGCGGCGACCACGACAGCTGAGACACAGTGAAGTGCTTTTGTAAAATGAAAGGATTTTAGGGTGGCCACACAAAACCGCTGCCTGCTTTGTTGTGTGTCCAACTGCAGTGTAAACACCGGTGTCACTGGACCGGAAGTGACCCCCGGCGGGTGACCCCTCTTGAAATACACATAATAAACGACGCAATCGACGACGACCAGAGAGAGTAAGGCAAGAGAAGGTGGTGACGAGCTACGTGAAAGGAGCAGGAGGAGAAAGGTGAGAGGATCGGACGAAGTTTACGTGTTTATTTTTGGATTCCCTGGCGGATGAAGTCCATGGATGGGGGATTTATTATTAGAGTGACTTTTTGAGGCAAAAATCGTGCCCGTTAAAGTGAAGTTGGGTTTGATTTGCTGACCACTGGTATCTAGGTTTTTCTTAATTGTTGCTTCTTTTACTTTTCAGGATTTTCTCTTCCGACGGCGCTACGCGTTTGGTTGGACAAGTAAAAGTTGCATTTTTTTGGCTAGAGAAAGGATAGACGAAAAACCAAAGCAGGAGCCATGGGTGCAATTATTTCGCGGTTTCGGGTGAGTAAAATCTGCGAGTACACGTCGCTTTATGGCTTTGATTTTGTTATCGCGAAAGGTTAAAGGCTTGAGGGTAGGGTGTGTTTGTGGGCAGCGTGGGGTGCATTGATATTTTAGAGGTCGAGACGGGTATGTTATTCATATCACCTTTAAAGGGGGAAGAAATCCTATCAATACCATTCATTTCACAAGCTATATTGTGCTTTTAACCAGCCCTATTGTTAACTAACAAAAAACATTATAATTTTTTTCTATTAGAAGATATTCAAGTCAAGGGTTTGGCAAAAAAAAACTGAACAAAGCTGAACATCGAAAAAAAATCTGGAAATATTGGGCAGGCGAAAATGTAATAATTGTGAAAGTGAAAGAGGAGGGAGAATATGAAAGAATTCAAAAATGTTTCAATGAAAAAAGTGTTTAAAAATCGATCAACTCAGATCTTTTTGCACCCTTCGACAAAGTTGTAGGAAATTAAATTTCCTAGAAGAATCTCACACTTGAGCTATTATGGGTAAAACCCGCGCCACCTGGTAGAAAATTACTGAAACGATGTTTTTCCCCATACATTTTTGTGATTTTCCCTATATAAACTTCAACGATATAAACTAACCCCTAAACCTTAACCGATTTGGCTCAAAATTGGCACAATTACTGATTATTGCCTAAAGAATCGAGCCAGGGGTATGGGAAATATACCCTTTCTAATCAAACACCTATCCTTGTCATATGGAGAGTTTGATGCTCGATTAAAGCTCAAAAAAATACTATTTAGGCTATAAACTTACCAGCAACAGCCCCGCCTCGAGTAAGCACGCAAATGTATGCCACTTACTAGCCAAAAAGATCAAATTTAATGCACTTTTGATCATAATTTGTATTTTGCGAGACCATTTCTCATAATTTTGTTGGCACACACATCCACACGCAAGCTGAGAGCTTAACCGCTTAACGAAAGTTGCCATCAATATCTTTTCACTTGCGCTTACGTTTCCAAAGCGCTTAAGATATGAAATTGCTTCCAACTACTGCCAACATGTTTGTTTGAACATTTTTTAGTCACCCACTTGAAAAATAATCCCGAAACATGTAAATAATCAGACCCAAAAGAGCGCAGCAAGAAAAATGAACTATGCGGAAAATAGAAAAACGGGCGTGGCCCAATGCATTCTCGTCTGATTAGAATACATTTGGGAAATATTTTTTTTAATGCTTGTAAAAAGAATAGAATAACTTTTAGTAAAATTGAAAAAAAGCAGAAATTTTTACTTGGGTCCCTACTGCATATTTAATTATAGGGGAGCGTTCTTTTGTTACGTAACGCAAAATTTGAGATTTTTGATCAATCCGGTTTTGCCTTCACGCAGAAAAATAAGGCATATTTGAATCAACAAAACGTTTTGTTGATTTGAAAATCATGATTTTTGTTGAATCAACGCTAAACGTCAAAGCAGCTTTTTCAAAACAACAAAAGTCTTTTGTGGAATTAAGAAAATCAAGGTTTGTTTCAACGCAAAATCGGCGTTGATTATATTCAACAAAAATTTTGTTGATTCAAACCTCGTACAGGCTGATTCTACAAAACATTTTTCTGCGTGTTCCTCACATTACTGAGGAAAGGCTATAAAATCACTCGAAAAATGAACTTCTTAATTTGACAACCTAGACTCACCTTCACGTATACATATCGATTCAGAATCATGTTCTGAGCAAATGTCTGTGTGGATGTGTGTAGGTGGATGGACAAAAAATTGTCACTCGATTATCTCCGGACTGGATGAACGGATTTTGACCGTATTAGTCTTATTCGGCCCGTCTTGGGGTCCCATAGGTCTCCATTTAAAATCAGCAAGTTTAGCAAAGTACTTCAAAAGTTATGCTAAAAAAACGATTTTGGCGTATGTCCGAAAGATTGTAAAAAGGGTGGTTTTTGCCAGAAAACCTATCATGTTATACATTTTCAAAAAGGTATTGAAAAGACCTTTCCAATGAGCCAAAAACATTAAAGATCTGGCAACCTTGTCAAAAGTTATTAGCACTTAAGTGTTATTTATGCACTTTTTGGAGGCCGGATCAAATGAGCCTAAAAAATCCAGGATCTGACAACCCTATCAAAAGTTATTAGCACTTAAGTGTTATGTATACACTTTTTGGAGGCCGGATCTCAGATATTTTAATGAAAATGATTTCCGCGTTTATCATGCGACCTGTCGTTAGTTAGATAATCAAAAGACTTTTCCAATGAGCCTAAAAAATCCAGGATCTGACAAACCTATCAAAAGTTATTAGCACTTAAGTGTTATGTATACACTTTTTGGAGGCCGGATCTCAGATATTTTAATGAAAATGATTTCCGGGCTTATCATGCGACCTATAGTTAGTTAGATAATTGAAAGACCTTTCAAATGAGACTAAAACATTGAGGATCTGACAACCCTATCAAAAGTTATTAGCACTTGATTGTTATTTATACACTTTTTGGAGGCCGGATTTCAGATATTGTGATAGAAATATTGTCTGAATCTTCCATGTGAACTATCGTTGGAAAGGTTTTTTATCAGACCTTGCTGATGAGCCAGAAATATTGAAGGTCTGCGCACCCTATCAAAAGAAATGAGTAATAAAGTTGATTTGTTAGACATGTTAAGAAGGAATGATGCCTGTTTTTACTGAATGTATTGACTTTATGGATTTGAGGAAGGCAACAACCACCTAAAGGTGGATTAAGTAACGTTTTCGTGTAAATTTTGATTTCTTTTGTTTTGCTGTTCGTGAGTATGGGGTGAGTGATTATAATTCAAAGAAGTAGTAGAATGTGTGCGGTTCATCGCTAACCGGAAGGCACGCCCAAGGCACGCCGACGAATAATTTCTGCAGAATCGCGGTCGAATTGATAATCTTTTTAAATCTCTTGACAGCTATCTTCCGCAGCCGGCTGCCTAAGATTTTAAGTTTTCAACCGATAAATAAATTGCTTATTCTTGTAGCCGTTGCTAGGCTACTGTTAAAGACAGTTTGTTGAGTAAATGTGGCTTTATTACGTCCGACTGGTACTACACTTATGGTTACATCACTGCCAATCGTGAATCCTGACCTCATAGGGGAAGGTGGGGCAAGACGACCATATGGGGCAAGAGGAAAATCGCTCGTACGGCAGTAATTTCTACAATTTTGATTATTTCCAGTATGAGGAATTGTTGCTAGCAATGCAATTAGTTGATTCTACTACCACTGGGAGATTGAATGAAGTTTTTTTTCAAAACTTTTGTTTTCTTATAATATTTGGAAAGTACAAAATAAGGCTTAGGGTTCCTTTTAAGGCTCATATTATCAAAATGCTATTTTTCCTAGAACAGTAGTGTCCCTACCAATGACTTGCACCTATTATAAAGTATGATTTAACTTTTGGTTATTTTTGTAGAGAGATTTAAAAAAATCTTGTCCAGATGGGGCAAGTGTACCATATGGATTAGTAGTATGGAAAAAAAATTACGAATTTCTGCAACAACATATTTTATTGGGAAATAAATACGGTATGTAAAAAAAGTATTTACACTTCTTGGGCGCTATGCTCATTTTGTGATGAAACATGTAACAATTTAAAGTTTGACAGAAACCTAGTACTACGTTTTTTTCAGAAACTCATGCCGAACATTTTGCTACAAAAAGCTCATGAAAAGATGTTTTCTATAAAAAGTTGTATAACAAATACTATTACAAAAACAAAAAAGGTGCAAAAAAAAGTTTGTACACCTTTCGAAAAATTTACATATATGAAGTTATTTGTTGACAAATCACCATAAATTCAGTCTCTCAACTCCAAATAGGCTTCCTTGACAAATTAAAAAAATAATTTGGATTAAATATAAAGTTTATTAACTACTTAGTATAAAAGTTTATATAACTCAGGAAATTCTATATAAAACTTATCTAAACTTAATTTTGCAAAGTTTTAATTTAACTAAATGTCAATATATTACCATAGAATTGCTAAATAAACATTTTGGAGTAGGAATAACACCGTTTTGGGGGTCTTTGTATGGTCTTACTTACTTTTTGCCCACACGCAAAAAAATCAGGCCTGTTTGAATCAACAATATTTTTTGTTGTTTTAATTTTACGATTTTTTGTTGAAATAACGCTCAAAACCAATTGAAACAACCCAAAATTTTGCGTTGAATTGACTCGATGTATTTTGTCAAACACTTATGAAATAACAACAAAATTATTGCGTTGATTCTACCTAAAAACGGCATTGAATCAATTTGGCTTAACACGTGCCCACCATCTGTCAAACATTTTTTTTTGTTAATTCGTCAACGGTGCGGTTCAGTCTTAGTCTCGCTTAAATGTCTGTTTTTCTGGGTTTTGCGTCTGTTCCGTTCACGCAATCTACCCATCCAAGGGCTGTTCGTTAAGCGTCAGCGGAATTTCGTAATATTCAATAAATTTATCCGTGGAATTCGTGGTGAGAAACGGATGCAGCAGGAGCCAGAAATTACACCGCCTGTTACTCCCGCGGGGGATAATTGTCCCGGATTTGTCCAAACTCTCAGCGTAATTTGCTTGGTAAGAACTTCGGCATTCTATCTAAAATTACCTCGTTTCTAAACGCCCATTTTTACTCTTTTAGACCTCTGTGGAAAACAGCCTCAAAATGTTGGACGCCATTAGCCACACGACCCATTCAACCCGCGGATACAGTTTGTCGTTGATTCCTTCCGGGGTGACGACAGCATTGGCATCAGATGCGGTTCAGCCAAACTGCACACGAACCGATCGTGCTCGAGGTCGTGCTTTAACGTTTGAAGGTGCAGAATGATTTTTTTCTTTTTTTTAATAAATAAAATAAATTGCAATGTTCCAACCATAATGAGCATTTTAATTTCAATTCAATGTTTTTGTGAATCAAATAACCCTGGGCTTTGTCATAATGAGTGTCATAGGTTTGATGCTTGTTTGGCAAAGAGTATGATTTGATTCGATGTGGAATTAAAATCGAAGTGTTCAGTATATTGCTGAAGCTTCCATTTTTACACATGGACACCACTTCATGCTGCGAGAACCCACTTTGGCGTAGTCTCAGGGCTTAATCGATGGCCGGTAAGCTGTCATCGAGACAAGGAGGTTCTCTGATAGTGGAAATATCACATTTGTAAAATGAACCGCTACATATGTGATTTTTCCCTATCTTAATGTGGGTGTCAGGTTAGGATGCGGGTTTAAAAAAATAGTGTTTGTAGAATTTAGGATTTTAACTATAAATATCAACTTTTTATACTTTGCCTTTAGTTATTTAGGGACAAAATTAGTAACAGTGAATTTAGTAATTCTATCAGAATCGGTGATCTTCATTCAAGTAGCATAAAAACCATTCTGATTTGTCAAAATTTCCATAGAGTCTCGATCAATCAATAGTGAAATGATATCGGACTAAATTCGTTGATCTGTTGAACTAACGGTTGTCGGATTATGATTGTATCGACCATTGTTGCGAATCGAGGATCTACTGGAATTCTGACGAACAAATGGTCGTCTCTTTTTCAATTCACGACTTGTAAAATATCAACTGTTATTTTTTTGTTTTTTAAAAGAAGCCAGACAGGTTTTAAAAGAAACGTTTTTTTTGGTCGTCGGGGATTTGAGATAAGAGTAGCTTTCGGATAGGTTGCTTTAAATCTTGTATTCAATTCAAGTTAGGTAGTTATCCGCAAATGAATATTTGGACTTATATGAATAATTGAACATTTTGGACTTATGAATAACACACAACTGTGCATTTATTCTAGAGTCAGATCCATACAGCGTCAGTGTTTATTTGGTCGAAGTGTACTAATTCATTGGCAGATCTGGTTCTAGTTGTAATGTACGACAAGACTACTGACGGACGTGACAGGACGAGGGCCCAGTTTAGAGGTTTCGACATCAACGATGTGCGGCTGGATCACCCTCCCAAAAAAAAAAAAAAAAAAAAATGTTTTTGTGAATCAAATAAATTTCAGGTCTTATTTTGAAAAAAATGTCTGCCTTGTTTCAACAAAAACGTTACCTTGATTCAACAAAAATCTGATTTGAACACACTTTCTGTCAAATATTGATCAACAAAAATGAGGGTAGATCCAACAAAAAAAATAGCTTTGAAACAACAAAACATCCCGATTTGAAACAACAAAATGCGAGAGTTGATTCAGTGCAATAATTTTGTTGATTATATTCAACAAAATATTTTGTTGAATCAAACCTCGTACAGGCTGATTCTACAAAACATTTTTCTGCGTGCAGGTATTTAAAAACGTGGGTTCTATAGAAAACCTGGATGTATGGGTATCAAAAGATCGGAAATTTTATGCCCTTTCCGATGTCAAATAGGTTGACTTGTGAATCGTGGACCGGTTCGGATGCCGGCGGATTTTCCGACGAGTAATTCCGGGTTGGTACGAAATTCCAACGAAAAATCTATTCTATCCATACAAAGACCCCCAAAACGGTGTTATTCTTACTCCAAAATGTTTATTTAGCAATTCTATGGTAATATATTGACATTTAGTTAAATTAAAACTTTGCAAAATTAAGTTTAGATAAGTTTTATATAGAATTTCCAGAGTTATATAAACTTTATACTAAGTAGTTAGTTAACTTTATATTCAATCCAAATTATTATTTTAATCAGTCAAGGATGCCTATTTGGAGTTGGGAGACTGGATTTATGGTGATTTGTCAACAAATAACTTCATATATGTAAATTTTTCGAAAGGTGTACAAACTTTTTTTGCACCTTTTTTATTTTTGTAATAGTATCTGTTATACAACTTTTTATAGAAAACATCTTTTCATGAGCTTTTTGTAGCAAAATGTTCGGCATGAGTTTCTGAACAAAACGTAGTACTAGGTTCCTACCGGCTCCGTGGCTTAATGGTTGCGGCTTCTGCCTCGAATGCAGAAGGTTCAGGGATCAAATCCCGGTCGGTTCCCTTGAAATTTGGAATCAGGAATTGAACTTTAAATATGAACAAAAAACCATTAAGTGGGTGGGATTCGAACTCACACCCTTTGGATTGATGGTCTGGGACGCTAACCAGTCGGCCATCATGGAGTTAATGCTCTAGAACTGAATTGATCCGTAGTGGCGAAATAATGTCACAAGGTATAACATATCAATCCATTATATAACTACTAACACCGTCTCAAAACAGCCCAGGGCCATCTCATATACTCATGAACTGGACGAGGGAGTCGTGGATTGCCTGGCCCGAGTCATCTGCATTAGCGATCTTTGTCCGTACAATTTCAGAAGAAATCGTTAGCCAGAGAAAGGTATTCGCTTCAAAGGTTCTTGAGATATATGGTGGTTACTAACCGAACCGTCTCAGTTGAAATATACTGTGGTCATGGCCAAGTCCTGCCAAGGCGGGGGTTCAAATACATACATACATACATACAAAACGTAGTACTAGGTTCCTGTCAAACTTTAAATTGTTACATGTTTCATCACAAAATGTGCATAGCGCCCAAGAAGTGTAAATACTTTTTTTACATACTGTACATAAAAGTACTTAAAAACTGATGAACAATTGTTTAAACAACTGTCCATACAAAATATAGTGATATTATAAAATTTCACTATTTATCATCTAAGTAATAATTTTTTTTCGTAGAAACGATCAATTTTTTAGTAAAATGTTAGGCTGGTACAAATATTTTTAAAAGTTTTTGTTACCCCCTTCAAAATCGGCCCGAAAAATCAGGGGGCAAAAAAAAAATTACAATAAACTTCAAAATTTCAATGAAAATTCAAGTGCAACCAGCTGAAATCAAATTAAAATACATTCTCCTGCGTTTAAAATCATTTTTAGCATGTTTGGGTTTATTAAAAAATCTTAAGATTTTTTGAAAATTTTCGATGCAAAATCTTTTTTTTCGATACAATTTTTGTTTTCATGAAACCTTAGATTTTTTGAAAACTAATGATTGCAAAACAACTGAACTAGTGTAAAATGCATTTTAAAACACTTTTTTCATTTAAATGTGAAGATTATGACTTGTTATTTAAATTTTTATATTTTTTATTTTTTTGCCCCCCCCTTGACCTCGGGCAGGGCCGAGGGACAAAAACTTTTTTAAATATTTGCATCGGCCTTATTTTTAATCTAAAAATGAAAGAAACGTTTCAAATACATTCTAATCTGATGTATCTAAGTGATAACAGTTCAGTTGTTAGCAAACTAACATGATGTTTCATTATTGTTATCCGAGCATTCGTTGGTGAAGGTTGTCTGAATCAACATGACTCGTCGCGTCCCGGCGCAAAACGCCGGCAATATCGCCCTACCTGCCGCTCAAGCAGGCAAAAAAGTGGGAATTTCCAAAAGGAAGGTTGAGGCCTCAACTGATGGCCAAAAACCGGGGATTTCCAAAAGGAAGGTGCTTTTGGAAGTGACATCGAACAGCAAAAAGACGAAAAAGAGCGACGGTACTGTACCGATGGATGAGGAGGAGGAGAACTCTTTATCGCACGAGAAGCAGCTTTTGAAGAACAACAAGTTTGCTGGACTGCCTGACGAGGACCAGGTAGCGGAAGCAAAGGAGAATGAAGTGAAACAGCGAAAGGAGAAACTGCCTCCTTTTTATGTGCGGCAATCAGCAGCAACGATCGACTTTCGAGCGGGGCTGGTTGAACTCATCAAGTCTGGGAAAGTCCAAGGCAACATTCGTCTGTGTCAGGACGGATTTAAGGTGCTGGTGCAATCCAGGCAGCACTATCAACTGGTCAAGGATTACTTGACCGAAAACGAGGCGGAGTACTTTACCCATGATGTCGTCATGGATAAGCCGTTCAAAATCGTCGTCAGAGGTCTGTACGACATGCCAGTGGAGGAATTAGCTGCCGAGCTAAAAGTTTTGAAACTGGATGTGTTGGCCGTGCACAAAATGAGCCGACGCAACAAAGACATCAAGTACCGTGACCAGCTCTACCTGCTGCATTTGGCTAAGGGATCGACGACGCTTCCTGAGCTGAAGGCAATTCGAGCGGTTTTCAACATTATCGTGTCGTGGAGCGATACCGACCAGTGCATCGTGACGTCACACAATGCTTCAACTGCCTGGGTTTCGGGCACGGAGGTAAGAACTGCCACCTGAAGCGTCGTTGCGCCAAATGTGGTACCGATGCGCACATCACATCCCAGTGCATCCAAGATTCGCTGGTGAAGTGCCTCAACTGCAACGGTGAGCACTCGTCAACCGACCGAAAGTGCCCCAAGAGAGCTGAGTTCGTGAAAATTCGGCAGCAAGCATCGACGAAGAATCAGCCTCAGCGTCGTAGAACTCCTCCAGCCCTGGTGGAGGAAAATTTTCCACCTCTTCAACCGCGACGCCAGGTCCCAAACTTGGCACCGTTGCCGTTGGATCCCAGGAAGAGAGCTGAGATGAATCATCCACGGCCGGGTTCCAGCCAGGAGCCGAGACCGCCACCACCGGGCTTCAGCCAGGAGCCAAGACCAACCCAAGAACCAGCAGTTGAGGAAAATGGTAATGATCTTTACACCTCAACCGAACTCCTCAATATTTTCAAACAGATGTCCGCTGCACTGCGTGGATGCAAAACCAAGACCCAGCAGATTGAAGTGCTGACCTCGTTCGTCATCCAGTATGGATCGTAGGTCCCTCAAGCTGCTGAATTGGAACGCTTGCTCCATTAGGAGGAAGAACTTAGAGCTGGTGGATTTTCTTCGCGAGAAGGAGATCGACGTAGCTGCCATCACGGAAACTCATCTGAAGCCCGGTGAAAAAGTTTATCTGCAAAACTACAAGATCGCGACGCAGCTCGATAGGACCACCTCTGGAGGAGGAGGTGTGCTTGTCGCTGTTCATCGTGATCTCAAGCCACGCCGGCTGCCACACTTTAAGCTGGACATCATCGAGGCCGTTGGAGTGGAAATTCCCACTTCGGTTGGCCCAGTACTCTTCATTGCTGCATACTGCCCACGTCAGGTGAATGCCAGAGATGGTTCAGCAGCAAAACTGAAGAGCGATATCCAGAAGCTGACACGGCGGAGCGCAAAGTACATCATCGCTGGTGACCTCAACGCGAAGCATGAAGTTTGGGGCAACAGCAGGAGGAATCGGAACGGAGTGATTCTGCACAACGATCTGCAAAACGGATACTACAACGTTGTGAGTCCGGATCGTCCAACGAGGGTGGCTCGGTCTGGGAATCACTCAATCATCGACTTCTTCATTACCAATATGGCTGAGAACGTGGCTCATCCTGAGGTGTTTGAAGAGTTGAGTTCTGATCACTATCCGGTGGTTGTGGAGGTTGGAGCTTCCGTTACTCCGCAGCGGCAACCAACCCGGAAAGATTACCACAACGTTGACTGGCAGCAGTTTCAGCAAGTGGTCGACAGCAACATCGACTATGATCAACACCCGGAAACTTCTGCTGATATTGATCGTTCGCTGGAGGTGATCCAGCAGGCTATCAACCAAGCAGAGGCTGCCAACGTTCGGGAGGTTCCTGTTAATTTTAAGGTAACTGATATTGACGTAGATACTAAACACTTGATTAGACTTAGGAATGTTTATAGGAGACAATATCAACGGACTGGGGACTATGACAAAAGATTTCAGTTAACAATTTGAACAAAATCATACAAGACCGACTTGACAATATCAGAAATCAAGAATTTTCAAAACATGTAAGCCAGCTTGGGAATTATTCAAAACCATTTTGGAAACTTTCAAAAGTTCTTAAAAACAAACCAAAGCCTATTCCTCCTCTTATTGTTGAGGATTCTCGTTTGATTACATCCGAGGAAAAGGCAAATGCACTTGGGCTTCATTTTGTTAGTTCACATAATCTTGGCGCTTCCATGACCAGCCGTAAAGAAACATCAGTTGCCAATAGTATTTCAACAATCAATGACTCTACCTTTGAATTTCCTGCAGATTCCCATGTTTCTGGTGAGGAAGTCAAAGTTGCAGTTAAACAAATGAAAATATGAAAGCTCCAGGCTTTGATAACATTTTAATCTAGTGTTGAAAAAACAGAGTGATCAGTTCTTTCAACATCTAGCCAATATTTTCAATAAATGTTTGCAACTTGGTTACTTCCCCACCAATTGGAAACTGGGCAAAGTCATACCAATTTTGAAGCCTCAAAAAGATCCAACATCGCCAACAAGTTATCGTCCCATTAGTCTTTTGAGTAGTCTGTCCAAACTCTTTGAGAAGGTCATCTATTCAAGGCTTTTGGATTTTACCAACGATAATAATATAATTTTGAACGAGCAGTTTGGCTTCCGCAAGGGACATAATACTGCTCATCAGCTTACGAGAGTAACTAAAATCATCAAGCAGAACAAGCTTGAGTCTAAATCAACTGCTATGGCTTTGTTGGATGTTGAGAAGGCTTTTGACAATGTTTGGCATGATGGTTTGATACATAAACTGTATTTATACGGTTTTCCAATGTATCTTATCAAAATTATCCAGCACTATCTTTCGGAGAGATCGTTCAGGGTTTTTCTGAATGGGATTGCTTCTGGATTATTCAACATTGATGCTGGGGTTCCCAAGGAAGTATTCTTGGCCCACTTCTGTACAATATTTTTACATCTGATTTGCCTACTCTTCCTGGTAATGGTGTGTTGTCACTTTTGCTGATGACACTGCCGTTATTTATAAGGGTAAAATAACCAGATATTTAGTTGGCCGTCTTCAGAAGGGTCTTGACGTTCTTTCCGAATACTTTGGCGACTGGAAAATTCGCATAAATGCAGCCAAAACTCAAACCATCATTTTTCCACTTTCCAAATCGGCCAGATTTGCCCCAAAGGATGATGTTTTGATTAAAATGAATGATGTTTCAATACCCTGGTCAAAGGAAGTTGTCTATTTAGGTCTCATACTTGACTCGAAACTATTGTTTCGGCAGCATGTAGAGAAAATTTGAACAAGTGCAGCATTCTCATCAGGTGTTTGTATCCTTTAATTAACAGAAAATCAAAGCTATCTTTGAAAAATAAGCTAGCAGTTTACAAACAAATAATTTACCCCGTTATTGAGTATGCAGTACCTGTTTGGGAGTGTTGTGCTAGAACTCATAAGTTGAAGCTCCAGCGTGTCCAAAACAAGGTACTCAAAATGGTTTTGAATGTTCCTGGCTGGACAAGATCAAGTGAGGTTCATGAATTAGCAGAAGTAAAAATGTTGGATCAGAAGATTCAAGAAAAATGTTTGAAATTCAGGGAAAAATGTGCTATTTCTGAATACCCCTTGATTCAAGGATTGGTTTAGTTTATTGTAAGTTTAAGTTAGTTTTAGGTTGGGTTATGTTTTCTTAACATTTTTTTTTTCCTCATTGTACCTAGAGTTACAAAAATGATAAATCATATACTTTTAAAGTTATGAAAATGAACAGTGCTTAAATCACGAAAGGCAAACTAAAGCTGAAGAGCCACAGCTGACCACTTATTATGTAAACCAAATGTAATTATTATAAGAAAGATTCAATAAAGTATATTTAATTAAAAAAAAAAAAAAAAAAAATGATGTTTCATGCATTGTTCCTCTTGCCCCACTAGTTGAGTAGAACGCACGGAAAATCAAAAATTTTAAAATCAATTTTTTGCATTAAAAAATGTTACGGCGCAAGTCTTGGGTGACCGAGAGATAATTAAATGAAGAACACGCGTCGTAATCAAACATAAAACTATTTTATTACGAGACAAAACTAGCCAGACATGTTGTCTGGTGAACGGGCTAAAAACGACAAACTGTTCTTGGACGAGGATCGTGGTTTGGCTGTTGCGGCATCTGTCGTGGTGACAGCCAAGCTGTCAACGAAGAGCCCAGCGGGAAAGCGAGTGGACCTCCACAGTTGATGGCAGTGGTTCCCAAGCTCTGGTCCAGTTGTCCCAACATCTCCCCCTGTTGGAAGCGACGGTACGGATTGAACTGCTTCGGCGGTCTTCTGGTCAAAGAAGATCGAAGAAGTGAAAGTACCGTTGATGCGTTTCCATCAGGTGAACCGAAACATGAAGATGTTGCTTGATGTTGATCATGGTTGAAGGACCGAGTTGATGCTGGACCGCCGGGGAACGGATGATGTTCTCCGAGGTGTGTTGTGTCCTATCCCTCGGTTTTTCCGCATAATGTCATTTGACGTTTAGTGCTATCAAATGTTACCAATACCAACACATGTAAGAAACATATAAATAAAGAAGCGAACATGTATCGCGCTCTTTTTCCTATTTGGACAACTAGCTGAACAACACTCTTTATTCCAAATCCAACGTCTACGCAGAAAGTAGTATATTTTAATTAGCGACGAGGAATTTAAGAACTGCGCGGCGATAAATCGGTGATTTTCTTTCGTTGGAGTGACGGTGTGGACGGTAATAAAAGTTCTATCTTCCTCACGGGGGATTAAGTCGTTCACATTTGTGCTAGCGAAAAATCGCTGAGAAAACAAAAGCTGCAAATTCACCAGTGTCGGGACTGCTAGCGTCTCCGCGGCAACCATTTTGTTAAGTCGAGCAGCGAGCAGCGACGCCAAGTAAGCAGCGGTTGTTAAGCCAGTGATTGAACCGGAGTGCTGTGGTTTTGGAAGCAATTTTGACGTCGTTTGTTCTGCTGGTCGCGGCGGGCGATTCCCACCGTGGTTTCTGTGTGGAACCGGCACGTTATCGGCGAATTCGTGTGCTAAATTGATCTGACGGTGTGTGCGGTGCATTTTTGGCGTAACCGGCAGGAGGCGAGCAACTAGCGAGGAAAATCTGCGCACGGTTCAGGAACCGGCATCGGGAGTGTGTCACGTCGATTGGTGAACAAAAGGGGCTGCGGAAGTGCGGTAGTCGGTGGAATTTCATCATCGGACGCCATTTTGGACGCTGACTGGTCGGCGACGCGACGCGGCGAGCGTTGATTTTCTTTTGTTGTTGGAGGAGCTGAAACGCAAGTGGGGCTTATTGGCCACGGCGGAGTTTCTTCTGCTGTTCCGGGCACTGACGATTTTCGGTGTGCTGATCGAAGGACGAGTCATCTACTGGGGGTTTGTGTTGCTTGCTGGCAAAGGCCAGGACGGAGATCGGTGAGTAGAAAGCCTTTTTTTGTTCGATCCCTGGATTTTGGAGTAATTGAGATTTTTTTCTCTCCATTTTGCCTTCTTTGGAAATTTTGATTTTATTCTTGATTTTATTAAGACATGGGTTCGAACGGGATTACTTCTTCCATTGAGATGTTCAGAAAAGGCACGTCGTTCACGGACTGGTCCGATCGACTAGCCTATATCTTTCATGCAAATCAAGTGTCGGATGATCGTCAGAAATCGCATTTCATGACGATCTGTGGTCCGTTTCTTTTTTCTCAATTAAAATTGCACTACAGCAAAGATGAGCTGGATAAGGCCTCTTATGCTGACATTGTGTTGAAACTAAAACAAAAATTGGACAAAACGGAGCCTGACTTAGTCCAGCGCTTTCGTTTTAGTCAACGGTACCAGCAATCTGACGAATCCAATGAAGATTTCGTGCAGGCGGTCAAGCTGCAGGCGGAATTCTGTGGATTTGGGGCGTTCAAGGACGTGGCCATCATGGACAGAGTTCTGGCGGGTCTTCTTGACGGGAATCTCAAAGAGAATTTGCTGAAGGAGGATGGTTTGACTTTGGACAAGATGGACAAGTTCATCACAACATGGAACATAGCAAAACAAAACGTTAAAGCATTAAACAATCAATCAGGGAAATCTCAATTGGGACAGTACAATTACTTTACACCAGAACAAATTCATTACATTCAAAAGACAACAACACAAAGACAAGGGTCTTCACGGTACGGAAATTACAGACAAAATGATGGGTTGCAACGGCAAAATTATCCAGAAAGGCAAAACAATTCAAGATTTCAGCCTTATATAAACTACAATTCTAATTCCAACCGAAGGTTCAATAACCAAACACAAAAACAAAGGTATTATGACAAAAGCTATGATAGGAGATATCCTCAGACTAGAATTTCGTGTGATTTTTGTGGGAAAATGGGTCATTCTAAGCAAAATTGCTTCAAACTTGATTTCTTTAACAAACAATTTGTGAATTTCATGGGTGAGAGTACTGCAGATGATTATTCCTGCAACGAAAGTGGTGACATTGAGTACGCAAATGCGGAAATGTTCAACCAAATAGAAAACATTCAAGATAATAACGATCAATGCATGAAAATTTTTACTGTTTTGAACACAACTTATGTTAAATTGGATGAAACACAAATAGAGGACCAAATGGTTGAATTGGAAATTGATGATAGTTGCTTGTTAAATGACAGCACTTTTTCCTTGCATGATGTTGATATTGATCTAAATTGTTTATTTACCCCAAATTGGGAGGATGATTCGTTTTTTGATTTAAACTGTTTGTTTAATAAAACTTTTTATGATATTGATGTAAATTGTGATAGTGCCCTGGATTGGGATGATAAACTGTTTGATAGTTTAAGAGATTTAAGTGAAACTAAGGTGGAAGGCGAAATTGTGCATGCCCCGGATTGGGAAGAAAAATTTGATTTTAATTTGGGTGAATTATTTTTGATTCGTGATGATTTGGAAAAGGAGCAACATTTAGCAGTGAATAATACAGTGAGTTCGATTGTACAAGATAAATTACAGGATACAATTGAAGCTAATTTTAAAAATACCTCGGATTGCGAGAATGATGAGAATCTTGTTTTAGAGTTTGTTTTTGAATCTTATAAAAACATGAAACATGTGCAATTTGACAGTTATGAAAGTTTTAAGGAAAAATTGTTGATTGGAAATGATTTTAATTGTGCAATTGAGATAAATGTTGATAATAATCATGAGGATTTAATTTTAACTCCAAATTTGGATTCAATTAATGAAACCTTAAAGTGTGTTAGTTTAGATTACATTTTATTTGACAAGGTTCCTGAGAATTCAGAGCGGCAATTTGACAGTAACAATTTGAGTTTAATTGAACTTATGCTATGTTGGCAAAATTTGGAAAACGAGTGCACTATGCCAAACATTGATTTAATTCTAACAATTTTAATGATGAATTTTGTGATTTTAAGCCGAGTTGGCGTTAAAGCGATGGAAAACACGTTGTTTCAGTACACAAAGATGGTAACAATTTTGACGAACATTGCAAACATGCAATCTATTTTGATTTTGTGTAAAGGATGGGCTAAAATTTTAGACAATCGCTTTGTTAACATTTTTTGTGGTCGGCATGATCTAAAATTTGTGGACGATTGCTGGTTGTTAAATGACAAAGTTGTAGAATCGCTGGATTTTCAAAGCGAGAATAGGAAATGCTTACAAGTCATCTATGCCAGATCAATGAAACTGTTTTGGAAAACTCATGTTTGGTACTATATCAAGAAACAACAAATGTTGGACATGATTTTTTTTGGCTGCAACAACACAAATGTCATTGTATTATCAAAATGTCTGCTTGAAATTCTCTTTATAGAGCCGATTCAATTGACAAATGGAGAATTCCATAATTTGTTTTTGTTGATAAATATTGTAAATACTTTTAACTTTTACGATGGTGGACTATCAAAAGCGAAGCTGTGTTTTCAAAAATTGCAAAGGCATCAAATAATGTATAATAACAAAATAATATTTAATAACAAAATTTTGATAGAAAACCTGATATTTGAGAAAATTTTCTGGCATTGGTTGCTGAAGTAAAAATATTTTGTTCCTTGCAAAGGCAAATTTTTCGAAGGGTGGTGAAAAGGGTGATTACCAAGACTGGAATTAGAAAAGTTTCTTTTGCTTGTTTGATGAAACAAAATAAAAGTATGTGCTACAAATATAAACAACATTACAATTTAAACACCTCTAAAACTGATATCGTGATGAATGACGGATTGTCAAACTGCTTGGTTAATAGACTATGCACTTGTAATTCTGATTGTTTCAGTATCCAATGTTTGTTATTTAATGTTGGAATTTTGATCATTATTATTAAATCTTATTTCTTATCATTACAACAGAAATGGAGCACACTGCAACCAAGAAGCGTTACCGTTGGAGTGGTGAATCATGGAATGTCGTTGGGCATGCGGCTGGCCATGGCTGGGCGGGTGCAACGTTCGGGTGGTTGCATTGGATACAACACGGTGTCGAGTCAGGCTGGATGTGGCCAGGAATATCGGTTTCGACGGGTGGTCTCGGCGAACCGATACAAGTCGATGTCGATGAATGGAAATCGATCAAGGAGCAGTACGGCGGCTTATTTGCTGGTGACCTTCTTTCGAAGAACTCAGAATTGTTTATTCTTAATTAATAGTTAACATTCGGGACTGTTTTGTTCTTCCAATCATATTTGATTTTGTTGTATATCTTAAATTGTTAAACTTATACAAACTGTACTTATTGTATTTTCTTATTAAAGGGTGAAGGAATTGTCCTATCCCTCGGTTTTTCCGCATAATGTCATTTGACGTTTAGTGCTATCAAATGTTACCAATACCAACACATGTAAGAAACATATAAATAAAGAAGCGAACATGTATCGCGCTCTTTTTCCTATTTGGACAACTAGCTGAACAACACTCTTTATTCCAAATCCAACGTCTACGCAGATACAGTATATTTTATGTTGATGCTTGTCTCCGCTGGCCTTGTTGATCGTGGACGCTTGCACAGACACAGGTAATAAGGGCACTGCAACGAAGAATCTGTCGAGCAGCGATGAACTCGGTCTTACTGATAATGTTGTCTTCCATCGCGTTTTCGGACGAAGCCGGAGTCGATGACTGCGGGTCGTCTTCGCTGATTTACTTGCTTGCGTGTTTACGGAACACGGGAAACATCCACGCTTGGCAGCTAGGATGCGGAACGAAGTTGCGTGCCGGGGACCTCCGGTGGTGCTGCGAGCCATCGTGAGCGACCTCGAAACCCCGGAGCACAACGCGACAGAATGTGCAACTTGTGTTGATGATTCCAGTTGTGAGACGTGGACGCTAGATGTGACGTCATCGATGCTATTCTGAGCGACCGACGGCGTGTCCACGCATGATGGTTGACTCACAGGATAATCTGCAATCTCAGCTTCTACGATGGAATCGGCTTTGGTGTTCAGCTGCGGTTGTGGATGTCCGCCTTCGGCTGATCTTGTCCTCCGATGTAGTGCCACCGTACTTTCCTGGTCGACCGGGTACGGCCTCCTCCCCCTTTCCACTTGGAGCACATCGCTGATGGATTGCTCGGTGAGGTAAAAAGCGCTTTCCGGAGAAGAGTGATCACCGGTCGTGTTGCGCTGAAGGCCCAAAAGACGCTGACACTCGGATTTGAGTCGAGCATCTTCTTCAGCGAAGCGGTCGTTGTAGATTGCGTCCCAGGCGGCAGTTGTTCCGGTGATCGATGCTATGATGCGGGAGTGGTCATGCTGTTCCAGCATCATCTTATACACGATGGCCAACGCCTGGAGCATCTCTGGGGACGCTGGTTGTTAGTGAGGAGGAGGAGGAGACTTGTACGGCACCTGGCGGTATGAAACAGCCGACTGCTGATGGCGCTGGTCCTTTGCTGTTCCGGGGTCTTGAGCTTGCTGTTTCCGGATGCTGCCAGCGAGGACATCAGGCTGAGGATATCCGCTTCTCTCCATCGTTAACCTCCAAACCGCGTGGGTAGTTGCCGGAAGTGAGGTTAGAGAATCTCCTTCACGCGAAATCCGGCGAACTTACGAACCGTAATCGTCGCCACTGTTACGGCGCAAGTCTTGGGTGACCGAGAGATAATTAAATGAAGAACACGCGTCGTAATCAAACATAAAACTATTTTATTACGAGACAAAACTAGCCAGACATGTTGTCTGGTGAACGGGCTAAAAACGACAAACTGTTCTTGGACGAGGATCGTGGTTTGGCTGTTGCGGCATCTGTCGTGGTGACAGCCAAGCTGTCAACGAAGAGCCCAGCGGGAAAGCGAGTGGACCTCCACAGTTGATGGCAGTGGTTCCCAAGCTCTGGTCCAGTTGTCCCAACAAAAAACAAGATTTTTTTAAAACTTGTTCTATCAAAGTCTCAGTCAAGACCTGGAATAAGATAATTATAAAAAAATCCGACAGATTTTTTAACGTTTTTAATGGGTTATAACGTAACGTAACTCCTTAAAACTCATGTGATACTTTGTCGAAGATGCAGAGGATTGGGCGAGGATTGAGTGAAAGAGATCCTCAAGTATCGAACTAACATTCCCATCCACTTACCAGTGACTCTACCACTGGTCGTAGCCAGCGCCGGTATTGGTCAGCATGATAGGGGCCTTTGAGAAATTACGAAGCGATGTAAGATAGCACCCACTCATCTTCCACGGCTCGTGGATGTAAACTTCTGGAGGTCCTGGTCAATAACAGAGTAGCAGCTGCGGGTGGGCACTTATGCTTATGCTTTTCACAAATTGGTTTAATTGGTTGAAATTCGAGTGTTTTGACAAATCACTCTGTACAGGCCAACCGTTTAAATTTGACGGAGTTTGTCCAAGGGAACAATCCCTCTGGCCTCTGGTCTCTGGTCTGGTCTTTCGAATGATTTCGATTCGAAAAATCGAAGAATGCTAAAACTAAGAAGGGTGTCTCGTGACCATCAGCCACCATGTGGTAAGAAAGTATTTTCAAATTCGCAAGCCCGGTTTCAACCAAATGGGCTGATATTTGAGCTGGAGGCCCAATGCCAGTGTTTATAAAAGTGATCAAACTTCAAGGAAACTAGTTTGATCACCTGTTTAGAAGAGCACGCGAAGCAACCGTTTTATACTGGCCCAGTCAACTCAATCGGAGTTCAATTCAAATCGTTTCATACAAGAGTGCCTTAGATCAAGCAATGTTTTAAACAACATCAGACTAACAACATTTTATCAGTCTTTTTTTAGTAGGAATATAAGCCAATCCTCAATTGTTTAAACTAAAGTTTACCCCCCTCGAGGCAAATGGCACACAAATGATCTAATAAGCAATTATCTCATCCGCAATCTTGCTGCAGTGGCATTTACTGCCGCGCTTCATCATGCACATTTCGACTGTAGTGAGGGGGGTTTTCGTTTCTCTTTGCACGTTCACTTTTTAATTCATTTCCTGCTACAAACCACCGACTTAGCAGGTGCAGTCATCTAATTTGTTTTTTTTATTACAACAACAGAAAGAAAAAACCACCTACGCACTGCTGGAGACCCTGGAGGAGAAGATAGCGGACCTGGAAACGTACACCATCACGACACAGGAGCGCCAGAAGCGCTTCGTCGGCAACTTCCTCGTCGTGTCGATCGTGCTGTACGTGCTCGCCTCGCTCGTGTTCTACTTTGTGTTCCTGCCGCCGACATGGAACGAACGCATCATCCACTCGCTGCCGCTGCTCATCTGTCCGATGATGTGGGTTGGAAGGTTTTTTTATTTGAGAATTGTTGAGATGCCTAATTGCGATCGATTTTTACAGCATCACGTTGGTCAAGAAGGGTCTGGCGTGGTTCTTCGAGCGGAAGGTGATCGGCAATACGGAGGAGCTGAAGCAGCTTCGCGCCGAGAAGAAAAAGATCCTGGAGAAGGTGATGGACAAGGAGACGTACAAGGTGGCCGTGGATATATTGAACAAGTTTGGGGACAAGTCACAGCGCACGCAGACTCAATCGCTGAGCGGTAAGTTTTTTTTTTTTTTTTGAAGAAGTGTGTTGGAGAATCGAGTTGAACGCGTCTCGATTTCAGCAATGACGCCCATGAAAGGACCGCAGCCGATGCCGATGACCCCTAAAGGGCCGGGTCCAATTCGGCCACAGGTTCCTCAGTCGGCACCTGGTCCACAGCAGCAAATGACCCCGATGGGACCGGGTCGGCAAATGATCGCGACGCCGATCGGATTCAACATGCGGCAGCAAACTCCGATGATGCAACAGCAGCAGCAGTCGGGACTGATCCACCGACCGGTGGGCATGATGCCCCAGCAAACGATGCCCTACCGGCGGACACCGTACCCGATCATCAACCATAACCAGAAGGGTATGCTCGAAAAGATGGTCGACTATCTGGTGGGCGACGGCGCCAACAGCCGGTTCGCGATGATCTGCAAGGAATGTCTGATGCACAATGGTGAGTTCAAGCGTTCGAAACCCTTTGAGCAATTGTTTGACGCCTTTATCACTCTTCAGGAATGGCCCTTCAGGAGGAGTACGAGTACGCGGCGTTCCGGTGCGCCTTCTGCGGTGCGTTCAACCCGTCCAAAAAGCAGCGCCCGCTGGCCCCTCGGCTTCCGTTCGAGCAGGCTCAGCTGGACAAGATGCTGCAGGAGAAGCGCGGGTCGACCTCCTCCGCCGCAGACTCGGAACCGTCGTCCGCCGCCGAGGACAGCAACAGTGCCGAAGCCGATGCAGGTTAGAACAACTTTAACGTGCTCAAACAAACTCCAATCTCAACACACTTCTCCCTCGAACTTTCCAGCCGCAACTCCAGAGGACGCCACTGCACCTCCGGCTGAAGATCTGCCACAGGATGCCGAAGCCGAAGAAGCGGAGCAGGACCCGCAGCTCGAAGATTGCATTGACGACAACGAAGTCCGGGCGAGTGAAACCGCCACCGCCGCCACAGGAAAAGCAGACTGAACCGATCGGATCTTGTAAACGCGCGCAACCCAAGGGAAAGAGAGTTGACCTCCTTGCTTGGCTTTGTTTACGAAATGCGCCTAATTTCAGCAAAGTCCAGTCCAACGGAGCAGTGAACCGAAACAAATCCGACAGCAATCATTCTTCTGCATGCGCCGCCACAAAAAAATGCGATGACACCTTACTTACGATCATCGTGTGTATGTGTTTGTGTGCTAGAAGAGTGAAATTGTCAATTTAGAACCCATTTGTGCGAAAAGGAAAAAAAAAACAAAAACTAGCTGTTTGTACTTTTTATAATTCAATAGTTTAACTTGTTTTAGTTTATGCGTGTTCTATTTTTTTGTAATAATACTTTTAAACCTAGTTTCGATTCGTTTGACCCTTTACAGCCCCAGTACATAGCGCAACAGTAGGGTAGACTGACCTTTTGTAGAAAAAAAAACAAACTTCTGCTTTTCTTCGTGCGTCCTGCGTTAGCCGATTGAGGAAGATTTCACTAATTGTAAAATACAGAAAAAACAAAAAAAAAAGAGGATTGCAGAGGAAACTAACACT
Organism: Culex quinquefasciatus; assembly: GCF_015732765.1. Lineage (NCBI taxonomy): Eukaryota > Metazoa > Arthropoda > Insecta > Diptera > Culicidae > Culex > Culex quinquefasciatus. The sequence goes on along the minus strand of NC_051862.1, from coordinate 132,760,585 downwards.
GATGTACAGTAGACATTTCCCGTAAAACGATGCGCATTTATTTGACTGCGGAAGAAAAAGTGATAACTTAGGGTGGACGTAAAAAATACTACTAAAACGAAAAAAAAAGCATTTCTCGACTGGACTGGTAACAACAGTTTGCAATTTCTTGAACTAATTTAGACGTGGTTGAATTTTAAAGCTAAGCTGCGAGACTGCGATGCGTTGTTGGGCGATCGCTTTGTGATTGGAAACAGATTTAAATTTTCAGGATTGGAGCACATCGACTGCAGCATGAGTTACGTGTGAAATTTTGTCTAATTCGTTGCCTTTTGTAAGAAGGAAAACTGCGGAAATCATAGCGAAAGATATAGATAATAGATATAATTTATTGTTATTGAATTGACTTAAAAACTTGTTTTATTGAAAATATGTATCACAAACTTTTCCGCTTCTTTGTTATGAGGAAAAATTCTGTTTGGCAGGTTAAGCACTCGCTCCTAACTCCATCCTATTCGCTGATTCACTATTTAGACAACTTATTTTGTAAAATTGTTGACAGAAACTTGCATGCTCACATTCTACTGAGCTATTTATCACTCGATTTCAATTAAAAACCTTTTTTTATGAGCTGTAATTAAAGCTGTACAACCGATATTCGGTAAAATTATGTTCATTTTGACAGATGGTGTACCGATTTAAACTTTGCCGAATTTTTCAACCACCGAATTCGGTAAAGTTTACCAATTACCGAATTCGGTAAAAATTCTAAGTTTGTACACACTTGGAATTACCGAATTCGGTAATTTTCACTTCACCGGACTGTTCAGCAGTTGAAAATTCGGTAAACTTTACTGAATACGGTAGAAACATCTAAGTGTGTACGGAAATATTAAAAAAAAGAAAAATTATTAATTTATTTCAAACATAAGCCCTCCGAAGTTTCGATTACCTAAAAGGTCTCGATACAAACTTCGGGTAATCGAACCACAAAACAAAATTTTTTGTACTGTTTTTGTTCATAACAACTTGATAATTTGAATCAAATTATAAAAAAATGAAAAAAATATGTTTCAAATCAACTGTTTGTAAATTTAAATCATTGTTTTCAAAATTGATATTAAATATTTTATTTTTTCAGAAGATGACATTTAAGATTTAGCCACGCAAGCTAAAATTCAAGTTTAATCTTATGCAGACTTGCGAATTGCCTATTTTCGAAATATTAGTTTTTGTTCAATGAACCATTGGCCATATTTCGAGATTTTATGAGGTATCATGATAAATTTTAACATTGAAATATACACTTTTCCTTAAAAATATGCTGAAAACAGCATCAAAATCAAATTATTCGCTCTACAGCATTGCCTTGGCGTTCTCGATTGCGAGATTCCTACTCGAAACTAGGTGTTCGAAGGCTTGATTGTTGAGGCAATTGCAAACCTCTTTTTACACCTTTAGCTTCCATCCACCCCGGGATTCGAACTGACGACTTTTGGATTGTTAGTCCAACTGCCTACCAGCGACTCCACCGAGGCAGGACCCAGGGAGACGACTCCTACACCTGGACTGAGCTAACGACCTAACCTTTTTTTTTTTTTTAGGTTAGTCCGGGACCAACATTTACTTCCCTTCCGACGGAAGGCGTGATCAGACAAATCTCGTCTCGAAAAATGCCACCGAGACCGTCTGGGATCGAACCCAGGCCGACTGGGTGAGAGGCAATCACGCTTACCCCTACACCACGGTCCCGGCAAACAGCATAAAAAATACAAAAAGATAGAAAATGTTCCAAAACGCCTAACAAATCAACGAAAATTACTATCAGGGCACCTACTTTTAATTTAATTTGTTGCTAAAGAATTACTTGTGTGAAGATACTATTCTAAGCTGAGATGTGAACTAACTTTCAAGGGTGCTTAAAGAATCGAGTAAGTCTACTGAAGGAAAAAAGTTACAAAATAACCTTCGAAATAATTTTTATTCCTACGTTGAACAATTTGTTTTCAAATTTGAGCAACATAATTCTCTCCCTGGGCCTTGTAAAGTCAAGGGGCATGATTTAATCCTAGTGCATTAGTTAAAATTTGGGCAAACATTCTTTTTTATAAGCACTATGGACACCATTTCATGCTAAGAGAACTCGCTTTGCCGCAGCCCCAGGGCTTAAGCGTCGACCGATAAGCTGTCTTCGTGAACTAGGTAGTTCTCCGATAGTGAAAATATCACAATAGAGTTATCTACATGCGCATGTATTGCGTGTACGTACACGAAAAAGATTGAGGTTAAATTTTGTACCGACCAGCAAAACAAATGGTGTGCTAGTGTGCGTGAGTTCGGGCTTAGATAACTCTATTGCACAAGAAACCGCTGCTTCTGTAACTTTTTCACTATCACAATGTGGGATTTAGGTGGGACTTCAGGATAGTACAATTGATTTGTTGCTTAGCATTAGCATTTAAAATAAATCTGTATGCTTTCCAAATCTATTTGATGATAAATTTAGTTGCAATTGTTAAGTTAGAGTAATGCTGTCAATAAACTTTGATTGTTGTAGAATACTAGGCATTCTTTTATGTCAAATTGTCCATAGAGTCTCGGTCAATCAATAATGTTATGATATCGGACAAAATTCGTTGATCTTTTGAACTAACGGTTTTCGGATTATGGTTGTATTGACCATTGTTGCGAATCGAGGAACTACGGATCTTTTGACGTAAATGGTAATTTGTTTTTTAAAATCGCGATTTCTATCCTATTTGTATATCAGTTCACAAATGTTTATTGTTTTTTGATAGAAGTAGTACTGCAACCGAGACTGCAACAGTTAAAGGAACGTTTAGTTTTGAACATTAAGTTAAGAGGATTTTCTAATCTAATCTCATCAGACCCTAGCGCAGCCAATCTTTCGAAGGGAACCGGGAGAGTGCCTTAGGTTAGATGACGCCAGGCACTCTTCTTGTCATTTATTAACACTTGTAGTGCGCCATTGCATCGGAATGCATTGAAACATCTCAAGCGTTAAACCGGCCAGGCCTACTGCGTAAAGCCATATCGCAGAGATGACTCGTAATTGATTGAGTTTGAGCACAGAGTGTTCGAACAACAACACAATTCTGAATCGACAGGGGAGGAAGAAGCGTGGGGACACACCACCATACGCTCCGAGATTTTTTGGTTGTATTCGTTGGGAGCACCAAGCTAAGAAGGTTTGGTACTCCAGGGCCCTCTAGGATGGGACATTGTATTTCCACGAATGCCCTGGATACTATTTGCCGTCTCTTTGTATTCACAGTAATGCATTCTGCTAAAACGCTCAACCAAACCACAATTATTTGCCGTGGTTATAGCGCCACAACTCGCTCTCTGTAACAGTATTCCTAATTCCAGTCCACTCTCACCAAGTCGTCATGGCCTAGTGGTTAGCATTTTTGCTTTCCAATCCAAAGGACGGAGGATCGAACCCCGCCTCGAGCGACTTTGATTTTTCGTTCATATTCATCATTTCAAATTTATGTGTTCTTAACTTTCTCGTCGGGAGCAGATGGGAATCGAACCCAGGACCATTCGCTTACAAAGCGAACACCGTAACCAGTCAGCCATGGCCGCTCCTTCAAACATTAATTTTAGAGGATTTTAGATTAAAATTTAGATTTTCAATCCAAAGTAGTTAGCAAATGAATATTTGGACTTAAATGAATAATTGAATAAGTTGGACTCATGAATAACACACAACTCGACGGTAACATTTCAAAAGGCATCATATACATTTTGACACTTTCTGGGTTATTGCATATTCTGAATGTACTCCTAATAAGCTGCCTCTCCACCAAAAATGAGCAAAAGTTACTTCAGTAAAGTCTGTTTAATCATGATTTTAAATAAAGTAACATAAACAAAATCTCTGCCATCAGCAGTCCCTGTTTATATAGCCCTGTCAACCTGTCAAACAAAAGGCTACATGGACCTCGTGACGAAAAAAAAGCAACATGAACAAAGCGCCATGTACATTCGGCGAAGAAAAACGAATCATAACAAAGCGTCCCCCTCAATGACAGCAGGGTGATATAGACGTTGGTGATTTCAAAAGAAGTTATGTTTGTTTTTCTCAAATAAAATTACGGAAATAATGTTTTATTGAATTTGGATGATGAAGTATCAATAAAAGTAACGTTTTTAATCGTTTGTTATCATTATAACATCTTATTTTGCTTTTATATTAAAATGGGAATTGAAAATAGATGCTCAACATTCAAATGCGTTTTTCTCAAAACGCATGGTTTGTACATGATGCTTTTTGAAATGTTGGCGTCGAACTGTGCATTTATTCTAGAGCAACCCGGGAGCATGTTGACAGCTTCCATACAAACTGAGCGTACCCCTTTTTGTGGGCCCAGTGGGCCTAAGATGGCGGCTTTCTATATTATCTAGCCGAACTATTGAAAATGGCGAATAGTTTGTGTCCTATCCCTCGGTTTTTCCGCATAATGTCATTTGACGTTAGTGCGATCAAATGTAACCAATACCAACACATGTAAGAAAGGTATAAATAAAGAAGCGAACATGTATCGCGCCCTCTTTCCTTTTTGGACAACAAGCTGAACACATCTCTTTATTCCAAATCCGACGTCTACGCAGATACAGTACATTTTAATTAGCGACGAGGAATTAAAGAACTGCGCGGCGATAAATCGGTGATTTTCTTTCGTTGGAGTGACGGTGTGGACGGTAATAAAAGTTCTATCTTCCTCACGGGGGATTAAGTCGTTCACATTTGTGCTAGCGAAAAATCGCTGAGAAAACAAAAGCTGCAAATTCACCAGTGTCGGGACTGCTAGCGTCTCCGCGGCAACCATTTTGTTAAGTCGAGCAGCGAGCAGCGACGCCAAGTGAGCAGAGGTTGTTAAGCCAGTGATTGAACCGGAGTGCTGTGGTTTTGGGAGCAATTTTGACGTCGTTTGTTCTGCTGGTCGCGGCGGGCGATTCCCAGCGTGGTTTCTGTGTGGAACCGGCACGTTATCGGCGAATTCATGTGCTAAATTGATCTGACGGTGTGTGCGGTGCATTTTTGGAGTAACCGGCAGGAGGCGAGCAACTAGCGAGGAAAATCTGCGCACGGTTCAGGAACCGGCATCGGGAGTGTGTCACGTCGATTGGTGAACAAAAGGGGCTACGGTGCGGTAGTCGGTGGAATTTCATCATCGGACGCCATTTTGGACGCTGACTGGTCGGCGACGCGACGCGGCGAGCGTTGATTTTCTTTTGTTGTTGGAGGAGCTGAAACGCAAGTGGGGCTTATTGGCCACGGCGGAGTTTCTTCTGCTGTTCCGGGCACTGACGATTTTCGGTGTGCTGATCGAAGGACGAGTCATCTACTGGGGGTTTGTGTTGCTTGCTGGCAAAGGCCAGGACGGAGATCGGTGAGTAGAAAGCCTTTTTTTTTGTTCGATCCCTGGATTTTGGAGTAATTGAGATTTTTTTCTCTCCATTTTGCCTTCTTTGGAAATTTTGATTTTATTCTTGATTTTATTAAGACATGGGTTCGAACGGGATTACTTCTTCCATTGAGATGTTCAGAAAAGGCACGTCGTTCACGGACTGGTCCGATCGACTAGCCTATATCTTTCATGCAAATCAAGTGTCGGATGATCGTCAGAAATCGCATTTCATGACGATCTGTGGTCCGTTTCTTTTTTCTCAATTAAAATTGCACTACAGCAAAGATGAGCTGGATAAGGCCTCTTATGCTGACATTGTGTTGAACCTAAAACAAAAATTGGACAAAACGGAGCCTGACTTAGTCCAGCGCTTTCGTTTTAGTCAACGGAACCAGCAACCTGACGAATCCAATGAGGATTTCGTGCAGTCGGTCAAGCTGCAGGCGGAATTCTGTGGTTTTGGGGCGTTTAAGGACGTGGCCATCATGGACAGAGTTCTGGCGGGTCTTCTTGACGGGAATCTCAAAGAGAATTTGCTGAAGGAGGAAGGTTTGACTTTGGACAAGATGGACAAGTTCATCACAACATGGAACATAGCAAAACAAAACGTAAAAGCATTAAACAATCAATCAGGGAAATCTCAATTGGGACAGTACAATTACTTTACACCAGAACAAATTCATTACATTCAAAAGACAACAACACAAAGACAAGGGTCTTCGCGGTACGGAAATTACAGACAAAATGATGGGTTGCAACGGCAAAATTATCCGGAAAGGCAAAACAATTCAAGATTTCAGCCTTATATAAACTACAATTCTAATTCCAACCGAAGGTTCAATAACCAAACACAACAACAAAGGTATTATGACAAAAGCTATGATAGGAGATATCCTCAGACTAGAATTTCGTGTGATTTTTGTGGGAAAATGGGTCATTCTAAGCAAAATTGCTTCAAACTTGATTACTTTAACAGACAATTTGTGAATTTCATGGGTGAGAGTACTGCAGATGATTATTCCTGCAACGAAGGTGGTGAAATTGAGTACGCAAATGCGGAAATGTTCAACCAAATAGAAAACCTTCAAGATAATAACGATCAATGCATGAAAATTTTTACTGTTTTGAACAAAACTTATGTTAAATTGGATGAAACACAAATAGAGGACCAAATGGTTGATTTGGAAGTTGATGATAGTTGCTTGTTAAATGACAGCACTTTTTCCTTACATGATGTTGATATTGATCTAAATTGTTTATTTACCCCAAATTGGGAGGATGATTCGTTTTTTGATTTAAACTGTTTGTTTAATAAAACTTTTTATGATATTGATGTAAATTGTGATAGTGCCCTGGATTGGGATGAAAAATTGTTCTGTGGTTTAAGAGTTTTAAGTGAAACTAAGGTGGAAGGTGAAATTGTGCATGCCCCGGATTGGGAAGAAAATTTTGATTGTAATTTGGATGAATTGTTTTTGATTTGTGATGATTTGGAAAAGGAGCAACATTTAACAGAGAATAATACAGTGGGTTCGATTGAACATGACAAATTACAGGATACAATTGAAGCTAATTTTAAACATACCCCGAATTGGGAGAATGATGAGAATCTTGTTTTGGAGTTTGTTTTTGAATCTTATAAAAACATGAAACATGTGCAATTTGACAGTTATGAAAGTTTTAGACAAAAATTGCTGATTGGCAATGATTTTGATTGTGCAATTGAGATAAATGTTGATAATAATCACGAAGATTTGATTTTAACTCCAAATTTGGATTCAATTGATGAAATTTTAAAGTGTGTTAGTTTAGATTACATTTTATTTGACAAGGTTCCTGAGAATTCAGAACGACAATTTGACAGCAACAATTTGAGTTTAATTGAACTTAAGCTACGTAGGCAAAATTTGGAAAACGAGTACACTATGCCAAACATTGATTTAATTCCAACATTTTTATTGATGATTTTTGTGATTTTATGCCGAGTTGGCTTTGAAGCGATGGAAAACATGTTGTTTCAGTACAAAATGATGGTAACATTTTTGACGAGCATTGCAAAATTGCAATCTATTTTGATTTTGTGTAAAGGATGTGCTAAAATTTTAGACAATCGCTTTGTTAACATTTTTTGTGGTCGGCATGATCTAAAATTTGTGGACGATTGCTGGTTGTTAAATGACAAAGTTGTAGAATCGCTGGATTTTCAAAGCGAGAATAGGAAATGCTTACAAGTCATCTATGCCAGATCAATGAAACTGTTTTGGAAAACTCATGTTTGGTACTATATCAAGAAACAACAAATGTTGGACATGAAATTGTTTGGCTGCAACAACACAAATGTCATCGTATTATCAAAATGTCTGCTTGAAATTCTCTTTATAGAGCCGATTCAATTGACGAATGGAGAATTCCATAATTTGTTTTTGTTGATAAATATTGTAAATACTTTTAACTTTTACGATGGTGGTCTATCAAAAGCGAAGCTGTGTTTTATAAAATTGCAAAGGCATCAAATAATGTATTATAACAAAATAATATTTAATAATAAAATTTTGGTAGAAAACCTGATATTTGAGAAAATTTTCTGGCATTGGTTGCTGAAAGTAAAAATATGTTGTTCCTTGCAAAGGCAAATTTTTCGAAGGGTGGTGAAAAGGGTGATTGCCAAGACTGGAATTAGAAAAGTTTCTTTTGCTTGTTTGATGAAACAAAACATAAGTATGTTCTACAAATATAAACAACATTACAATTTAAACACCTTTAAAACTGGTATCGTGATGAATGACGGATTGTCAAACTGCCTAGTTAATAGACTATGCACTTGTAATTCTGATTGTTTCAGTATCCAATATTTGTTATTTAATGTTGGAATTTTGATCATTATTATTAAATCTTATTTCTTATCATTACAACAGAAATGGAGCACACTGCAACCAAGAAGCGTTACCGTTGGAGTGGTGAATCATGGAATGTCGATGGGCATGCGGCTGGCCATGGCTGGTCGGATGCAACGTTCGGGTGGTTGCATTGGATACAACACGGTGTCGAGTCAGGCTGGATGTGGCCAGGAATATCGGTTTCGACGGGTGGTCTCGGCGAACCGATACAAGTCGATGTCGATGAATGGAAATCGATCAAGGAGCAGTACGGCGGCTTATTTGCTGGTGACCTTCTATCGAAGAACTCAGAATTGTTTATTCTTAATTATTAGTGAACATTTAGGACTGTTTTGTTCTCATATCTAATTAACTTTTGATTTTGTTTTATATCTTAAACTGATAAACTTATTAACTGTACTTATTGTATTTTCCTATTAAAGGGTGAAGGAATTGTCCTATCCCTCGGTTTTTCCGCATAATGTCATTTGACGTTAGTGCGATCAAATGTAACCAATACCAACACATGTAAGAAAGGTATAAATAAAGAAGCGAACATGTATCGCGCCCTCTTTCCTTTTTGGACAACAAGCTGAACACATCTCTTTATTCCAAATCCGACGTCTACGCAGATACAGTACATTTTAGTTTGAATAAATAAAGCGTTTGCCTAGTTTCAGTTTAAAACGACAAAATATGCAGTCTAGAATCATTTTCTTAAAAAACTTGTTTAGAGATACGCCACGTTCAAATATTAGTCTAGAACAGATGAAGTGAGCGGGCCGCGAAAGCCGTCACGAAAAAAAAGTTTCCCATGCAAATTTTGAGTTGCGTATTTATTGGGCGGACTCCGACGAGGCCCACTCGCCATCTGCCGGTGGATACGCGCAACTCACGAAAACTGTCATGTTAGGGGACGGCCGGGACGGCTGTTCTAGAGTCAGATCAATACAGCGTCAGTGACAGGACGAGGGCCCAGTTTAGAGGTTTCAACATCAACGATGTGCGGCTGGACCACCCTCCCAAAAAAAATAATTGAGCAACATAATTTTCTAATTTTCTCTAACAATATTCAAATCTGGAGCAACATTTGAAAGGGGCGGTACGACATTGCTGTTACGGCCTTTCGTTATACGCGTTTAAATGGGGAAAAAGACCGTAAGAGCAATGCCGTATCGCCCCTTTCAAATGTTGCTCCAGAAATGGAATCAATCGCAAAACCACTAGAGTCAAATATTTTACGAATCCATTAAAGCTCTTTGCTTAAACCATGATCAAGCAACATTTATCATGATTTAGCTTCTGATTCTGAGCATGAAAAGGCAAAAAAATACAAAGGTGTCACGAGTCAAAACTGGTGAGCAACAAGGCTGAAATTTTTGGACCTAATCGATGTGCTAGGAAAATGGTAGGAAATGCGAATGGCATTGGAAAAAGTGGCTGAAAAAGCGAAAATAATCAAAAATGTTACAATTTTTGGAAGAGGTAAGCTAGAAAACGATCCTGCTTACACTTTCTGTTGGTTGGATTCAGTAAATTCGTACTTTAAAAGCCTGAGCTACCTCGATTAATAAAAATAGGTCCAAAATAGGTACTAGGTCCAAAATAGGGTCATATACCCTAATTCAACTTTATTCCTATAGGCCTATAGCAAATTTTCATTCAAATTAAATTTGTTTAAAATTATTCATCTATGAAAAGTTAATAAAATATAGTTAATATATAAATTTAAAGTACAACAAAAGCAAAAACATTCACAATTTACATTAAATTATCAAAATGTTGGAACATTTGTGAAATGTACACAGGATATGGCTCTGATTGGAAAAAATGTAAAATGTGAATCTGTGAAAACATTTAAAGCACATAAAATTTCCATTTCAAACATTTTTTCTTCAACTTTTTTTTATATATTTTTTTCTTTCGGAATGTTTAGTTCTACCTGTGCTGTCAATCGATCGTCCAATTTTACACAAGTCAAAAAACAACAAATTTCTATCTCTTCACGGTTTCGAGGTACAAATCACTTAAAAAAACGTGTCATAATAAAAATTATGAAAAAGGTCCAAAATTACCGTTTAGAGCAAAGTTTCACTTAAATTGAAGTGGGAGCGTGCGGGCTGGCGGAGAATGCAGGGTTCTGTTCCCAACAAAGTAAAAAAGCTGCAAACTTGTCCAACAGATGTTTTCTTGCATGCTCTTCGAGCAAGGACTTCAAAATTTAAACATTCGAGCACTTTTTGACGTACCTGTTTGAAATGTGCATTCGAAGAAGAACGTCAACCGAGGCGGCGTTGCATTTCAAAATCTGCACTTTCATTGGGCGGAGATAAAACCTAGTTCGATCAATCATCTCCCAGATAATACCCGCATTCAACGAGTCAAGATAGCATCCCGAAAGGCACTTCGCAACTGCCTGCCGCCGCTGTCGGACCTCGTGATGAGTAAGCTGAGCTACCGGCGCGAGCTGGTCCCTAGTGACCCGGCCCAGGCCCCGGTTCTGATCGTTGGCCAGACGGGTCATCTGAAGGAGCTTCCGTTCGAGCGGGTTCGCTGCAAGCTGGAGCCCCGTGTGAGCGCGGAAATCTTCGAACAGGCCAAATCCGTGCTGCATCCGGCGCCGACCGATAGCTGCTCGCTGTACCTGGACCTGGCCAAGCTGGCGGTTCTGCCGACCAAGGCGTCCCGGCACAACTCGGAGTCACGCGGACACGCACTGACCAAGTTGGTGCAGACGCACACTTCGGGGGTTAGCGAATCGATTGTGGTTGTGTGCGACAAGGAGAACCTGTTTGCTTCCGGATGTGCCGTGGCCAGAGCCTTTCCGCTGTACAGTCGCAAAACTAGTAAGGCGGAAAATGGCGTAACTTCGGCGGAATCGGTTGCCGTTGATGTGGAATTCCTGTTGACCGGGGATGACTGTGTAACGAAGGAGGACGTTTTGGTGCTCGAGAGTGCCGCTAAGGGGATAAGACTGGCAGCCAAAATAGTGGACGCGCCTTGCAGCGAGATGAACGTGTCCGGGTTCCTGAAGGAAATTGATGTGGTGGCCAAAGAGCTGAAGTTGACGCCGAAGGTAATTCGTGGAGAAGAGCTCAAGCAGCAAGGTTTTGGAGGGATTTACGGCGTGGGAAAGGCATCGAATGATCCTCCGGCTTTGGCAGTTCTGTCGTACGAACCGGAAGGTGCTACCGAAACCGTCGCTTGGGTTGGCAAGGGAATCGTGTACGACACCGGTGGCCTTAGCATCAAGGGTAAGACTGCCATGCCAGGGATGAAGCGTGACTGCGGTGGTGCGGCCGCAATTTTGGGCGCCTTCTACGCTGCGGTCAAGTGCGGCTTCAAGCAGAATCTGCACGCCGTGTTCTGTCTGGCGGAGAACTCCGTTGGACCGAACGCAACCCGTCCGGACGACATTCATCGGCTGTACTCGGGCCAAACCGTGGAGATCAACAACACCGATGCCGAGGGTCGGTTGGTGCTGTCGGATGGAGTTTGCTACGCCGATCGCAACCTTAAAGCCAGCATCATTCTGGATATGGCTACGCTCACTGGCGCGCAAGGCATTGCAACGGGCAAGTACCACGGCGCTATTCTGACCAACAGCGAGCAGTGGGAGCAAAAGGCGTTGATCGTCGGTCGAAAGACAGCGGACCTGCTTTCACCAGTTCCTTACTGTCCAGAGTTGCACTTTTGCGAGTTTAAATCGGCAGTTGCGGACATGAAGAATTCGGTTATGGATCGCGGAAACGCACAGGTCAGCTGCGCCGGACTGTTCATTGGGGCTCATCTGGGATTCGATTACGAAGGTGCCTGGATGCATGTGGACATGGCCTCGCCGGTACACAACGGAGAACGCGCCACCGGATATGGAGTTGCGTTGCTGTTGGGACTGTTTGGCGAGCACAGTGGCGCTGATTTGTTGAAGCACGTGGCCGAAGCTGCTGCTTCTGGAGGAACGGTCAAAGAACCGCAGCATAAGAAAGCCCGCGTAAATTGAGCAAGTTTTAAGTATCTACGAAATAATCACAATTGTGTTTCAAGTATCTTTTTCGATTTGTATGCATCTTTTGAAAAAATAAAAATATAAATTACTGCCAGACATTCCCGAGATTATTTTGAAGAATTCATACCGAAACCATAGTAGTCAAAGTAAACATCTCTTTTCCACTCGCTACAAACCTAAAAATGTATTTTTATCAATTTAGTTCACAATTTCACATTAGAGTTGCGTTCGTGAAGTTGAACGGTGTGCGACCAAGGGATTGATGGAAAGAGAGGAATCACAAATCCGTATAAATAATTTCAAGATTTTTCAGGTGTAAACCGAAAACGCGATCAAAAATTAAAGTGGATGAATAAGGCTTTTAACTGCTTATTTAATTGTCGGTGTACAGGACGCCGCACTGTTTGATCATTTTCTGACGTACATTAAATTTTGCAGTCCAAACCCAGTCATTGAATTGGAAAAATAAAATTCTTTTTCAAATTTTCTTTTCTTGATTTGTGTGCACCTACGTCGAAGACCAAGATTGTTTACTCTTTGCTCTTTGGTCTGACAGTCTTGGTCTGACAGATTTGGTCTGACAGCTTTATCATGGAATTTGGTCTGGCCTAGGCGAGGGATAGGACACAGCACCTTCCTGTGTGCGACGCGGTCATCACGCAAGATTTTCGTTGCCGTTTCCGTCTTTGTTGTCCCCCAGATTGTGTTTGTTTTTCTATCCGGCGGTTTCGCGGAGTTTGACAGTTGCGTTCGTGACTCGGGGCAAGACAGTGAGCAAGGGAGTTATGGCCTATCTACAATCACTTAGCTTAGAACATCTAAGTAAAGTAGTTACTTAGGAAAGTCTGCAACTTACGTTCGTCATCCACAATCAACTTAGAAAACTTGCTGGGCTGATATACGTTGCTATGCAGTTGTTTGTTTACCTTTGATATGGAAACGTCAACTTACCGTAGATTTTGAAATTTTCCAAACCAAACGTCAGTTTCTAATTTGATTACTTTTCCATTGTAGAAACTCAGATTCATTTCCATTGATTCAAATTCCTAAGCTAAGTGAAATTTTCTAAGCTAAGTGATTGTAGATAGGCCATTACTCTTGTTACTCTAAGTTCCTCCCGTTTCCTCAACTTTGCTCCCGTTGCTCAGAAATTTTACTTTTGACAGTTTCCCATCTCATTCTTCTTGGTTGCTCTACATTCCTCCCGATTGCTCCCGTTTGTTCTCGGTTGCTCTGGTTGCTTCAGGAGAAATCTCTCTGGAGAGAGCAAAAAATGAGAGAAGAGTAAAACAACAAAATGACATTTCGTTGTTTATTTACACATTTTCCAGATTGTGTCGACTCGCTCAAAGAAATTTGTCGAATATTTTCTGTTCCGAGTCTGTTCTTTTAACCCCTGGCCAGGTTGCCTGGCAAGATTGGCCATATTGCACTGGAAGTGTCCCGCGTAGACCGACGGCGGATACAGAATCGATGAAACCTCCGTAAAGAATCTATCGCATCTTCGGTACTTTTAACTCCCGGCGTACGGATATGTAGGCGGCAAGAGCGAAAGGCAATCCGACGGTGGCAACGACGGCTACTAAGTCGTCCGTGGCAAGTTGGTGCTGATTGTCGGGTTGGGAAGGAAATAAAATGGCCTCCAGAGGCTGGTCGGTGTCCAGTTCCCGGTCGAAAGTACCGATCCGGAAACTGTTCGGCTATAGCAGCGGGGATTTGAACGAGAAGCAAGTTTCAATAACGTAATGGACAAGAAAAAACGTGCTACATTCCAACCGCCAGACTATGTCCGCTCTGGTCAAACTGAGGCGTTGTGTAAGGCACCCTGGCGAATCCCTCAGCATCGAGCTATCACGTTCTGGTGGTTATGTTCGAAATGATGCACATGAGTTGTCGGAGATTTCGCTGCTGGATTTGTGGCGCGGTGTGGCATCCACTAGGGCACCTGGCGTTGTGGGCAATGCCGAGGTCGGCGCGCATCTGGTCCCTACGGTTACGCTCGTTTCCTGCGTACTCGGTCCACGCTCCTTTTCGAACCATAAGTTTCTACCACATGATCGGTCGGGGCTATGATAGAACGATGCTGAAACTCCTTGACAATCTTGATTTTAATCTGGACGTTTTGCTTTACCGCGACTATTCCCTCAAGCAAATGGCCATTCTTGACGCTTCGGAACAGAGATGGGAATCGACTGTACGGGGCTAAAGAATTAGAGGACGCGATGCTCTTGTACAAAAAAGCATCTGCTTTGCTGAAGGATTGTGGGTAATTTAACTTTGAGTAGAGAGAGTTCGAGTTTGCACTAGCAAGGCCCAGGCTGGCACGAATCAACAAAACCCCACCCCACCCCTCGGAAAACCAATTTTATTTATCAACACAAGAGTAGAATAATTACATTCGCATTATATTACAACCTCGATTACAACATAATCTGTCAGCATATTACGACGGGAACACGATTTCCAGGTAACCTTTTCCGCCTTCAGCACCTGTGCCCGACCAACGGTGCATTTGTCCTTGGCCTTGGTCAGTACATCGGTTAGTACGGTCATGTCAGTTCAGTTCACTCAGATGTCCAAGGGAGTCAGTAGCTCCTGATGCGCCTCGCTCCATGACCGTTCCAACCTTGTGTTCCCGCACGGAACCAGATTCCCAAGCATGATCTGGCGGAGGAGGAAGATAAAAAAAATTAGATGAGCAATGCTCGAGTAAAATTGTGCGAAAGTTCGCCAGCCCGGTTTAAAATTCCTCCTTAATACTTACCAGAACTTGATGCTTAGATGCAGCGGGTTGCCGAGCAAGACTTTCCGGCATTTTCAATGTTTTATTAACAAAAACAAGAAAATAGTGCACTTTTAATAGGCACAATCGAAACGACAAAAAACAGAAAGACATCAGATGCGAATGGAGAGAAACGTCAACAATGTCAAAAGTGACATTTCCGAGCAGCCAGAATAGAGTTATCTACGTGCGCATGTATTGTGTGTACGTACACGAAAAAAAGTGAGGTTAAATTTTGTACCGTCCAGCAAAACAAATGGCGTGCTAGTGTGCGTGAGAGCGGGCTTAGATAACTCTATGGCGTTTCTCTCGTTTCTCTCAATTTCTCTCGTTTCCTCCCGTTTGCTCCCAGAGCAACTCTCGTTTGTTCTGGTTTTTTCACTGTCTTGCCCCGAGGTTCGTGAAGTTGAACGGTGCGGGTCGCGGTCATCACGCAAGATTTTCGTTGCCGTTTCCGTCTTTGTTGTCCCCCAGATTGCGTTTGTTTTTCTATCCGGGCGGTTTCGCGGAGTTTGACAGTTGCGTTCGTGAAGTTGAACGGTGTGCGTCGCGGTCATCACGTAAGATTTTCGTTGCCGTTTCCGTCTTTGTTGTCCCCCCGATTGCGTTTGTTTTTCTATCCGGGCGGTTTCGCGTTTTCGCTTGAGTAGTGCGGTGCCTGTGTGGACGCGCAGTCCTGTTTTTTCGTGTTATTTTCCGTCTCTTTTGTGTCGCTGTTCGAGTGCGTGGGGTGATTGGTCATTATAATTAAATAATGGCATCAGTAGTGCGGTGCCTGTGTGGACGCGCAGTCCTGTTTTTTCGTGTTATTTTCCGTCTCTTTTGTGTCGCTGTTCGAGTGCATGGGGTGATTGGTCATTATAATTAAACAATGGCATCAGCAGTGCGGTGCTTGTGGAGACGCGCAGTCCTGTTTTTTTCGTGTTATTTTCCGTCTCTTTTGTGTCGCTATTTGTGTACATGGGGTGATTGGATTTCTTCTTCTTCTTTTTTCATTTATTTTTTTTTTCGCGCGTTCGTTGGCCGATGAATTTTATTTTTGTTCTCTTTACTTAGTTTTCGATAGAAACGATCCGATTTTTGTTTTTTGAGACAAGCAAGTCATATGGCTGGATCAAGTCCTTTCCATATCATCGAGGATCGGAAGGCACGTCGACGGATATGTTTTAAGGCTTATGATATAAAATAATTTTAATGAATGAAGCCCTTCCTACATCACCGTTGATCGGAAGGCACGCCGACGGAGAATTTCTGGAGAATCGCGGTCGAATTAATACTATATTTAAATCCCTAGATAGGTATCTTTCCGCAGCCGGCTGCCTAAGATTTTTAAAATTTCAACCGATAAACAAATTGCTCATGGTCGCATCACCTACCACAGTGAATCCTGACCTCATACCCATCTTACTAACCCCTCTAAACTCATGTGATACTTTGTCGGAGACGCAGTCGATTTGGCGGTCCCATCACTCAAGTATCGGACTAACATTCCCATCCACATCCCCGTGTCTTACCACTGGTCGTGGCCGGCGTCGGTATTGATCCGCACGATAGGGACCTTTGAAAATTGCGAAGGGGTGATGATTGGTTCCTACTTTTCATCTGTGGTCCACGGAGCAATGTTTGGGGGTCCTGGTCAATAACGAAGTAGCAGCTACGGGTAGACACCAATGCTATGCTATGCTATGCTATTTAGTTCACAACTAGGGGCAGGACAACTTGGTCGATAGACCAATAATAGCTTATAATAGTTCGTTGATTGATTAATATTTCGTCAATACTTTAACGCGACCTTACCTGGGTTGTGGATCCTTGAACCTTTGTCAAAAAGAAATGTCAAATTGAACATAAACACAAACAATTTTGACGGTGAGGATTTTCACGGAAATTTATAAGTAGCAGAAATTGGACATTTCTTCAGCGTGGACCATGCTCCGTCGGCCAAGAATGGTCAAGTTACTTCTGAAACACCAAAGAAGAAAAATGCAGTGGACCGGTTAACTGATTCCTCTACGTCCCGCTACGTTGAAGGATTACCCGAAAAGTCATGTCCACCTAATCTAGCTTCCTCCTCTTGCTCCTCCTGCTCCTCCTGCTCCACTTGTTGCAAAAGTAAGAGGCCATGTTCTGAAATCAGAACCCGTCCTGTTGCTTCCTCCAAAAATGAACCCTCGATGAATACTATATTCGTTAAAACTGAGCAGGCTTCTCTTTTTCTACGGAACTTGGACAAATTCTTTGGACAGGCCGGATAACATAACCTGATATTTAGAGTTCTAAGAAAAACAAAAATGCTAGAACCGGTGACTTTCCGGATTGGTCCAAAATCAACTAAATGGTGGAAGGGAAACAGCAAATCCGATCATCAATTGTGGCCAAATGAAACCAGTGTCGAAGGAGAAAAACAATCGGCAACGAGACCGATTGCCTCCTTCTTCAATGTGGACATCATCATGATCATGGCCGCTAGAGGAACAGTTGAAGTAAAACCCGGAAAATCCCGGATGAAACCGTAAATATTGCCTCCTCCTTCTCCTTGAACTGCACTAGGAGGCAACGATGGGTCAAAGTCAAAGCTTTCGCCTACTGTCCTGAATCCTCCTACCGTTTGAATTCCGTCAAACCTGGTCAACCTCGGTTGAAACGCCACATACTCCATTGAGACGGAATCTCCCTCTTCCTGTGATCGTGTTTGGTCAATCTGAGACTGTTTTTCTCTTTGGACAAGTTGCCTGTGGTAAACGCAAAAGTAAGGGACCATGTTCCGGTGACCAGGTCTTGTCCCGTTGCTTCCTTGATCATGTAATAAGCAAAAATGAACACTCAATGAAAAGTAGCGGCAGGAGGAAAACTATCGACATCGAGACCGATTTTCTCCTTCTTCCACCACGCAAGAGGAAACAATTGGAAGGACATAATCATGGTCCTGATCGTTGGCAGAGCAGTTTCATGCCTATTCGAGCCATATTGTTGGAGAAAAAACGCGGAAAATCTTTCCAACCATTGATATAGAATCCTCATCCTCCGCGAGCCGCATCGTAGAAAACGATTGGTAAAAGAATATTTTCTGCTTTCGCCTACGGCCCTGAAATCTCCTCTTGTTGGAGCTCCGTCAGCCCGTCATTACGCCGGAAGTTAGGTCTTACTGTGCCCGGATTTGGCCAATATGGGACCGAACAGGACTTTTTTCTCCGAAAATTTCCAAACGGTATTCTTTAGATAGTAAAATTTTGTCGTCAACAATATTTTGTTGTTTTCGTCTGTCTGTCAAACTGTCAACTGTCAAATCAAGGTGTGCAAATGTAGGTCATAACATTCTCGTTGATTTATTGGCCAATAAATCAACAACAACGTCAATATGTTAACGAATGGTAAATATTTTTACTTTGTACACCCCCTAGGTTCACAATTTCACATTAACATAACTACACATTCGGTGTTTTTTTTTCGCAGCTGACTTGTACAGCAGGTCCCGTGCAAACGCTTGCTCAGTTTGATCAATCTCCGAGCCAAGCGACAGTTCGGGCACCTGTCAAACAATAACAAACAACACACAGAAAACGAGGGCAATAATCCCAGAGCAGAGATGCTTCGCTGGCCGTTGGTTCACCTGCCGACGTCACCAACTGGACGCCGATGACCATTCCTCGTTGCAAGGTTGCTTGTTGCTCACACCCGTGCCCGGCCACTTTTGTCTCAATTCATGGGCTACGGGCGATCAGTTTGTCACAACTCTGCCGCGTTCCCGATGGTGGTCATAGGTTCCGTGACGCTGTGTCGACTATTTTTGTAGTATTGAGACGCGGGAGGATGTCAAAAGTTCACAATAAACAATAAACTTACACTTACTGTTTCTTTTCGTAGCTACTTTTCTTAGCTGCGGCCATGCTACCGCCTGCTCAGATAGTTTTCAATTTCTGATTGATTGTTTAGCGAAATGGCCAAGTCCCAAACAGGAAGGTGCTGTGTCCTATCCCTCGCCTAGACCAGACCAAAATCCAAGGCTGTATATCATAGGTACTCGCGATCTTGCTTTGCATTAGTGTGAGTGCATGACTCCGTGCCACTAAAACCAAAACAATAACAAACGAACAATGGACCGTGCCAGGAAAACCAAAACATAAACAATGTCAGTGTCAGTGGAGTGAGAGAGTCAGAGATAACGATTTTGACAACCGCACTACTACACACTCAATCGCGAGTACCTTAGGTGGAAAGCCATGACCAAAATCCATGATTAAACTGACAGACCAAATCTGTCAGACCAAGACTGTCAGACCAAAGAGCAAAAAGTAAACAATCTTGGTCTTCGACGTAGGTGCACACAAATCAAGAAAATAAAATTTGAAAAAGAATTTTATTTTTCCAATTCAATGACTGGGTTTGGACTGCAAAATTGAATGTACGTCAGAAAATGATTAAACAGTGCGGCGTCCTGTACACCGACAATTAAATAAGCAGTTAAAAGCCTTATTCTTCCATTTTAATTTTTGATTGCGTATTCGGTTTACACCTGAAAAAACTTGAAATTATTTATACGGATTTGTGATTCCTCTCTTTCCATCATTCCCTTGGTCCCAAACGAACCACGAATGAAGAGGCCAAACTGTGACGGATGCATTGAAAGAGAAAAGGACGCATTTGTGGGTCCATTCGAATATTACGTAACACTTCGGGGAAAGGTGGTTGACGTTTATTGAAACTTTTATTAAATATTTATTAAAATTTTAATATACGTACCTTGGGAGGGGGAGAATTTTAGAATCAAACAAAAATACCGCACCACTTAGTTTTGGTACCGATTCAACAATCTTTATTCATGTTCAGATTTCTACACAGATGGAATATAGTTTTATATAGTAATATGAAGTGTAGTATATAATATATTTTTATAATTAAAACCTCGCTCCTTTTTTATTCCCACAATTTCCCCGAATCCGGAGGTTCACTCCAGCAAATTCCTTCTGTTTCTCTTTAATTTAAACGGAACATTCCAACAGTAGTCTAATATCTACAAACTATCTGACTGTTGCGTGTCACTATAGACTAAATTTAATTTATCTCTTTTTCTCTAAATTTTCAGCTTGATGAATCTACCGGCCTTACCCGCTAGTGAAAGCTATTTGTTTTCTGTTTTCTTCTTTATTTCTGTGGTTTTTAGATACAATTTTACATGTAGTTCATATCAACTGGTGTTTGTAGAGTTTTTGATTTATCTGTTTATTTGCTAGCTGGTTAAAAACTTGTGCCAAAATGAACAAGGTCGGGGCGAAAAGGAAATGGGAAAAATATCTTAGAAAGGTACAATCAAACTTGTTTCGCTTGGTTAAAAAAAAAAAATAATTTGAACAATCCTATAAAATAAGCGTTTCGATCCGACACGTTATTCTAAGAGCTAGGAAAAAAAAGCGCATCACGAAAAAAATATCCGCACACTAAAACATACACACACACGCGCGCGCGCCACCGCACTTTAGTCTAAATCTATGCGAGCATCGTTGACGAGACCGGAATTGTACTTGGAGTGTTTCATGTTCCGCAGCGACTCAACCAGGTCGTCCATCGTGATGGCCGGGGTCTCTTCCAAAATGGGCGAACCAGCCGCGATCGGGGCCGGCACCCGTCCGTTGCAGTTTCCGTTGGCCACCGTCCCGTTGGAAGTACTTGCTGCAGCTGCTGCCGCCGCCGCCATTTCCTTGCTCTTCTCTCGCATGACCTTGCGGATGCGGTAGACGGACGCGTTTCGGCACATCTCGCGCAGGTCCGATCCGGAGTAGCCGTTTGTCATGCGGGCCAACTGGGCGTACTCGACATCGCGGGACAGCTTTTCCTGGCGCAAAATCAACTGCAAGATCTTCAACCGCTGGTCCTCGCTCGGCAGTCCGATGTGGAACTGAGCAGGCATGCGACGCAGGATGGCCTTGTCCAGATCCTGGGGCCGGTTGGTGGCACCCATCACGATAACCGTCGAATCCGACTCGGTGTTCAACCCGTCCCACAACATCATAAACTGGGTCTTCATCATGGCGGTGGCCTCGTGGTCGGAGGAATTACGCGCCCGCAGGAACGAATCGATCTCGTCGATGAAGATGATGCACGGTTGAATCTTAACCGCCAGCGAAAACACGGCCGAAGCGAGCTTCTGCGACTCTCCGTACCACTTGTCCGTAAGCATGGCCACGTCCAGATTGATAAAACGCATTCCCGCCTCCTTGGCCGTGGCCTTGGCAATCAGTGTCTTGCCGCAACCTAAAATAAATCACAACTTTAAAAGTCAACAAAAAGTCGACAAAACCCCGCAATCCCCCCTTACCAGGTGGTCCGTACAGCAGCACACCCTTCGGGGCCTGGTACAGCGCCGAACCGGAGAACATGTCCCGATGGCACACCGGAAACACCAGACTCTCCTTGATCTCCTGGCAGACGTGGTCGAGCCCGGCGATGCTGTCCCAGCTGACGCTGATGTTCTCCGGCACGACCAGGTGCGACGCAATCACCAGCTCGTAATCGTTCAGGTTAGTCACCGCCTGGCGCTTGATGTTCGGACCGAGTCTGCGACGAGCGGGAGATAAAAATAGGTGTATTAGGAGGTTGGCAGCAAGAGTACGAGACGAAGGTGAATCGGCGATCGAACGCCAGTGTTGCCAATCTAAATTGTAGTTAGTTTCAACTAGGAATGCTCCGTCCCCTCCCACTAAAATTTACACATAAGAACCTCTGTAATGACACTTAGCTTTAAGAAAAATGTATTTACTAAAGCCGACTCGGTCCTAACCAGGTCCCAGTACCAAAGGTCCTAATAAAAATAATTTCATGAAAAAAAACTAGGAATGCTATTCCAAAAGTTTAGGATATTCTTCATGCAACGGCCTTAATAGAAAAAAACAATATTTTGATCCCCATTGTACGACAAAAATATGTTATTCAATAATATTAATAAACAAAACAATTTCACACGTTTCAATGTGAGTGAAACTAGTAAATACAGTCCAGACTCGATTATCCGAAGGCCTCGGAAAAAATCACTACGGATAATGCCAAAAACCATAGAAAAACATACAAATTTATGAATTCAGTGTAGTAGGCTTATGCTTTGGGATGTTCCCTTCAATGTTTTATACTTGGTTGATGAAATTTTTTAGCTTAAAACTACTTTTGAGCAACTTTAAAAAAAAGTTTTTTTCGGCTACTTTTCCTGGATGCGGGGCAGAATGGGCCACCTTAGAAAACAAGCCATTTTGTCTAATAAAACATTGAAGGGAGATAATAAATGATTAAAGGGACCTTTCTAACATAGTTTCCATGAAGTTAGACCACTTCTATGAAAATAGTCACTTACCAAAAGAAACATTATTGAAAATTGTTTTAATAAAAAGACACTATTTTTAAAAATACGCATCAAAACAACTAAAAAATCAACTAATGTTGCATTAAACGTGATTTGTGAACCTACCAGGAGCGACGTAATTCATTTAACCAACATTTCATAACTTTTGATTGTTTTTTATAAGTCAGGAAAATCTAAATGATTTCAAGGATCCGTTGTTGTTTGATTACCTTCGTAATAGCTCCTGGTGACATTATAAACATTGAACAAACTTTTTCAAACAATCTTACTTTCGAGAAAGCTTATTTAAGAATCTCGCATGATTTTGTCAACAAATTTAAATTTTTGCTCATAATTCGAAAAATACAATGAATTCAAACGTCGTTTTTGGTGAGTTGATTTAGGTGATTATTGCATTCGATCGTAATATTTCGATCGTAATTTCTCGATGGTAAGTCGTAATTTGTCGATAGTAGATTGAGATCATTCGATCGTAATTTCTCGATCTACCATTGACAAATTACGACTAACGATCGAGAAAATACGTGTTTTTTTTTAAATTCAAGTATTCAAAAATTAGATTTTTTTAAAAAGTTTCAAAAAAAATTAAAAATTTCAAAAAATTAAACAGCTTCAAAAATTTATGAAGTTTCAAAAATTTGAAAAAATTCAAAAATTTTAAAACTTTCAAAAATTTCAAAAATTTTAAAATTTAAAAAAAAATAAAAAAAAAATCAAAAATTTCAAAGATTTCAGAAATTGAATTTGAAAAATTCAAAAATTTCAAAAACATACCTACATAAAAATTTAAAAAAATTCAAAATAATCAAAAATTTCGCCAAGAATTTTTTTTTAAATGTTAAAATTTTTTAAATTTTTGAAATTTTGAAATTTTTGAAATTTTTGAAATTTTTGAAATTTTTAAAATTTTTGAAATTTTTGAAATTTTGGATTTTTTTTTAAATATTCCATTTAAATTTAAAAAAAAAAATCATAAAATGGTATTACAAATTACGATCGCAATTTCTCGATCCACGATCGAGATTTCTCAACAGTAAAATTACGATCGTAATTTCTCGATGGTAAGTCGTAATTTGTCGATGGTAGATCGAGATTTGTCGATGGTAAGTCGTAATCTCACTATTGAGAAATCTCGATCGTGAGTTGACAAATTACGATCGTAATATTACGATCGAATGCAATAATCACCACGGATGTTATTTGACGTCCTTTATAAGACTCTTGCCTTACAGTTGGTCTAAATCCATTCTAAAGCCCAAAACAAGGGGTGGCCCATTCTGCCCCCCTGCCCCTAACCCCTAAACTACGCTAAAAATATTTAGAATTTATAAATCCAAGATGGCGGTGATGGAATATTGAAAAAAAAAATCATTTTATTTTTTAATAGGCAATCAACAACTCAAATTTGACTGAAATGGGGTTATAATACTCAAATTTTATGTAAAAAACAAGAAAATGAAAAAATCTGGAGTTTTTTTTTGAAAAGGTCCAATAAACCAAATTTTCATTTTTGCTTTTTGGGCGTTTTTTAATACCCCTGACTCAAGGCAGTTTCAAAAACACCCAAAAAGCAAAAACTGGCAATTTGGTTTATTGGACCTTTTCAAAATACTCCACTCCAAAAATACGAAAACAAAATTTTTTGCTCGTGGTTCGATTATCCGAAGTCTCATACAAACCTTCGGATAATCGAACTTCGGAAAATCGAAACTTGGGCTAATCGAGGCTTCGGATAATCGAGTCTGGACTGTATCGTTAAAACTTTCATCAATTTTGTTTGGAAATATTTATAAAACCTTTAGATGTGACTTGGGTAGAGTGATAATTGCATAAATATAAGTATTTTTGTTTAATTTTTTCTAGGGTTTTTTTCTCAAAATTTATTTTATCTGAAAGAGCACTCACCTAGCAAAATCTAAACATAGAAATCTGTACTCTCCCTGCAAATGCTTATGAATTGACCTCAGTTGAAAGGTTCGCCAAATCTCTGAATTACAAAATTTATTTGTATCATTTAATGTAACATTCTGGGACAGAACTGCTAAATTCTGTTAAAACACTAATTGAATTGAATAAGCATTTTTCTATTCTTTTTATTATTATTTGTTTATGAACTGACCATCGAACTTACTTTGCACTTAGAAAGCTTCCCTCGGAATTCAAACTCATGACAGTTGGATAACGAATCTGATTGACAGAAAAAAAAATAAAAATCGGAGGAATAAGGTAACAGTAATTTTTCGTTATGTTTAAATCATTGACCTGATGCACAGTTTATACTAACAGGCTATCAAAACCAATAAAACAACAAATTATAAATAAGGCTGCTGCAAATATTTTACAAAACTTTTGTCAACCAGCCCTTCCGGTGTCATTTGACCCAATTGGACCACTCCGGAATTGGTTACCGGAGACCGGAGGAAGTGTACTGAGAATAGAAAAAGTCATTTCATGTGACATACATCATGAAATTGAAAATTGTTGTTATTACAGTTTTTCCTAACAAAGTACAAAATACTTTTCTGATAGTATACGTTAACCAAGCTTAAAAATGTTAAAAAGTTAAAAACATCACTAGATCTGGAACTCGATAAGGCTAGTATACATTTTATTTAAGGTATTTGTTCCTTGGCTCTGGTCAAGGTCGGAGGCTTAAAAATAGAATGAACGATGATGAAATCTTTAAAGAAGCATTTTTTAATCTAATCAGCAATCAACTATTTGAATTTAACTAAAATCGGGTCACAAAACTCGAAATTGACGTTAAAAATAGCAAAACGAAAAAAATGTTCGTGTTTTGATTATACGAAGTTGTATTAAACCTTTGGATAATCGTGGCTTCGGATACTCCAGTCTGGGTTGGAATTATTTTTTGAAAGTTTTTTTTCTCTAAATTTGCATGATCATATAAAAGATCAAAAATATTCCGTTACATGTTTTCTTCTGTTGCAATCAAACACATTTTTTGTGGGAAAACTCCAATAATAAAATAAAATGTATTTGTGCGTTACCTAATTATCGATTTCCAAACAAATTTATAATTTCATGAAAAAACAAACCTTAATAAATAAATTTAAAAAAAAACTCGTGCTAATCCCATGCCCGCTATTGATTCTTTATAGATTATGTGTGTCACGGTCTTAATCTCAGAAATCTTTTACGTTTCCCTTAAACTCAAACCAAAGTAGGCTGCAACCAAGCAAAAGGGCAACTTCTTGCAACGCTGCCTGCCTGGCGCAGGTTACATAACGCAACAAAAAAAAAACTTCCGACACTTCCCAGAGCAAGAGTCCCCGGCGCCACTAGTCGACGAACAGAATTTTTCTAATAGCTCACCCTCGTAAGAGATTCCCCCCCGGTTGACTTATTGTCGGGACGGAGAGGACTTTGGACTCTGAACTTACTTCCGCAGGATGTCCTCTGCCTTTTCGATGGCCTTCTTTTTGCTCTTGTTGGTCGGGTCCAGGTTCTTCATGAGCCATTTCGCCGAGTAGTACGTCACGATGGACACCAGCGAGATCCGCAGCACGAACTGGACCACCTCATTGCGGGTGATACTGGACGAGCCGGACATTTTGAGGAGGTGAGGCTTCCTCGGCGCGAGGGGAGGAATGTTCCGACGGATTGAAACGCTCGCGGGGTATGCTCGATTTCTTGGGAAATGCGCACCACGAAACTAAAGAATTGTTGGGTTTACCGCGGGTGTTACGGTCTAAACTGTATCTTGCGTTCTTCTGGTAAAGTTTTTACAAACGCGAAAAAAGGGAACCACGAGTAATTTCACTCGGTCAAAGCAAGACGCACTTATGATGAAAGAAAATTTTTGTTCTGACGGACACTGACAGTTTCCGAGCTGGCGATTTTGCAGAAATGTCAAAAAGGTATGTTGCAAAACTGATGGATTTCAGAGTTGGTCCCATCAGTCGAAAACTCACTGGGTTCGAAGTGAAGTACTAGAATGTGCAGATTCAGCAAAAATCTGCAGAAAAAATATTTATTCATTTTCAAAAGACTTAGTTTATTAAATATGGGCCGGCATGCTCTTCAAAAGAAAGGGGGTCAAGAAACAGCTTTACGAATGGCAGAACAAAAGAGAGGGAACGTTTTCTTGGGGCTTTTCTTCACCCTCTTTGGTTTGCTTTCGCTACCGCTGCTGCCCATTTGATTTTTTTCTTGACCGGTTTTTTCCAAAGTGCATATACTTTTCATATATCTGGAGTTTTTTTGAAAAGGTCCAATAAACCAAAAAAGCAAAAACTGGAAATTGGGTAAGCCCAATGTCAATTTTTATGTACAACGGTGAAAAATACGATTAAAAACCATTTCGGATCACTTTTTTTCATTTTAATCTAAGCTTCAATTTGGTTTATTGGACCTTTTCAACAAAAAAAAAACTCCAGATATTATATTCTTCTGTTACGTAACGCAAAATTTGGGATTTTTGACCTCCCCCCCCTTCATAACAAATCGTAACAGATGAGCTATCCCCCCAAATTTTATTATTTGCAATATGGGTCTCAAACAAAGCGAAAATTCATATGGTTTTTCCTTTTTGGAAAATACTAAAACTTTCACAAAATATTGTTAAGAAAATACTCACAATTTCAAAATTTGCAATAAAGGTATCAAACCGAGCATCAAACTACTGAGTATACCATGATTTGCTAAAATTTGAGTATAAAGGCGGCTGTCGGCGAACAATAAATAAATCATTCTAGTTTGGACCACCAACCTGAACAGTTGTACGCACAAAGAAAAAATCTAGATTAAATTTTCAGAAGATCCGATCTACATAGGAAACCTTGTTTTGAAGGTTGTTTTGAAAATTTAATCTAGAAATACTGTAAATTTAAAAAGACTGTTCGTTGGATTAAAAGTTCGCGTTGGTGAATATTCGTAGAAAGTTCCAACTTTTTAATTTAATAGTTGGAAAGTTTTTGATATTACCATGCATTTCTGGAACAAAAACGTTGTATCGATAAAAGTTTTTAAAGAAGAAAATTGGCAAGAATAAATTACATCATACTTTTTTTCGTCACGAGGTTCATGTAGTCTTTTTGTTTGACAGGTTGACAGGGCTATAGCAACAGGCACTGCTGATGCCAGAGATTTTGTTTATGTTACTTTATTTAAAATCGTGATTAAACCGTGGATTAAACAGACTTTACTGAAGAAACTTTTGCTCATTTTTGGTGGAGAGGTAGCTTATTAGGAGTACTTTCAGAATATGCAATAACCCAGAAAGTGTCAAAATGTGCATGATGCCTTTTGAAATGTTGCCGTCGAGTTGATCCTGGTGTCATGTCCGTGATTTAATATTACAGTGATGATTTTCGAAAAATGTGAAGAATTTTATTGCGAATATTTTAATTGTAAAAGCAGTATGCTTTCGATTTTTTTATTGTATTTAACCTATTTAACGGGTCCTGTGGGTCTCGTGGCGCAGGGGTAGCGGCTTCGGCTGCCGATCTCGATGATGCTATGAGACGCGGGTTCGATTCCCGCCTTATCCACTGAGCTTCTATCGGATGGTGAAGTAAAACGTCGGTCCCGGTTTCTCCTGTCTCGTCAGAGGCGCTGGAGCAGAAATCCCACGTTAGAGGAAGGCCATGCCCCGGGGGGCGTAGTGCCAATAGTTTCGTTTTTTCCTATTTAACGCTTCTGCTTTTGGTTGGCCAACTTCCGCGTCCAAACTGTCCCGATTCTTACGGTACGCCATCGGTCACGCCCGAAGACCCCAGGCTGAGCAGGTTACGCATGGACGGTTCTTTGGGCAGCAACATCGCGGCCTTCAGTTTAGAGCGCGACAGCGATGTGGAGGACAGGGTGGTCTCGTTGCCGGCCTTAGGGCCGGTATGATCTTCAAAAGAAAGGGGGTCAAGAAACAGCTTTACGAACAGCAGAATAAAGGAGAGGAAACGATTTCTTGGGGCTTTTCTTCACCCTCTCTGGCTTGCTTTCGCTACCGCTGCTGCCCAATTGAAATTTTTCTTGACCGGTTTCTTCCGAAGTGCATACCTTACATTAATCAGGACAGGCTTACAATTCAGTTGTGTTTCTTTTTGAGATACAGTTTCGGTGCACCGGATTCAAGGTGCTTTAGGTGCAGCAATTGCCATGGTGTGACAATAAACAGTTTGGTGTAGGTTCAAGAATGACACGAAAACGACTTCACAACACACTTGGTTTCAGTGAAGTCTGCTTTTGAGGAATAGTTTTGATTTTCAGTGTAAGTTTTTCTCTGCGTGCAACCCATTCTAGTACTGCATCGGCACGATTCCCTTCCCGCTAGCTTTCCGTACGCCGTCAAAACCACTGGACATTCTCCACTGTCAGGTCAGCTGTCATCACATTTTGTGCGAAATCGAACCGATATCGTCGCGTGCGTGAATCTGCTCCGCAAATTGTTTCAACTCGGTACTTTTTTTTGCTGCAATTTTCCGAGATAATCCTAGTTTACAGGTAGAAAATTCCCATTCCACATTGTGCCACGTTCCACCCGCCTGGAGTTTATTGCAGTAAGTATCAGAAAGGTACAGTTTCGGGGACTTACCCGCACGCCAATTTGCTGCGCCACATGCATTTGAGGTTAGGAGCAGACGCGTTTTGTTTTTGGGTGGTCGCTCTCTTTCTCTCTCTTGCGCTGACAGCAGCTGATCGCTCACTTACACAACTGCAGCCAAAACAAAACAAACATTCGGGGTTTTTTGAGGGACAAGGTCGTGTTGTTTACACTTCCCTGCTCGATTTTTCTTTCTCATCTTGTTTTGGTGTTGCTCTCAAGAGGTGGGGAAGCTGATTATCCAACACTAGGTTTTTTTTTCGCGAAAATCAACCTTTGCAAAAGTAATTGATTTGAGTTGTAGAACCACTCAACGCAACAACGTGTGTAGTAAGTGGAGCAAAAGGCTCTCCTTATCTCGTCGGTCTTATCAAAATCGCGTGTCTGATTCGCTTCATTGATTGCCAACTATTTGCTTCTTTTTTCCTCCCGCAGCAAGACCCGTTTTATGCACTGCTGTCGCCGTGCCATCGCCAGCGGCTGCTCCCAGTTCTTCCCGGCAGTGAGTCGCGTTCGGTTTGCCTCCGGAGTGTCCCCACTTGGCAGAAGACCAACAGTGCCAGCAGCAACCAGTGAAGCAGCTATGAAGTATATCCTCGTCACCGGCGGAGTCATCAGTGGCGTCGGCAAGGGCGTCATCGCGAGCTCGTTCGGCACGCTGCTGCACGCGTGAGTGTTTCGTGGGTGTTTTCGGATTGATGGAGCGTTGTTGAAATCGTTTCTTCTCCTTTTAGATGTGGCATCAACGTCACCTCGATCAAGATCGATCCGTACATCAACATTGACGCGGGGACGTTCTCGCCGTACGAGCATGGTAAGTGACTATTTTTAGTCGGTTTATTTCCCCTGGGCAAGTCGCGTGGCTCGCGACGGCAGTGCAGGCAGATTAGAACACTTTTTGCTCTTCCGCTTCTCAGGTGAGGTGTACGTTTTGGACGATGGCGGCGAGGTCGATCTGGATCTGGGAAACTACGAGCGCTTTTTGGACATTACGCTGCACCGGGACAACAACATTACGACTGGGAAGGTGTACAAGCAGGTCATCGAGCGGGAACGCATCGGCGACTATTTGGGCAAGACCGTGCAGGGTGAGTTTGGAGTTCGAGGTTTGGGGGATGGTTTGCTGAAAGAGTTGTTTGCTTTCAGTTGTGCCCCACATTACGGACGCCATTCAAGAGTGGGTCGAGCGCGTGGCCAAGTCGCCGGTGAAGGGAGACGTAACGCCGGAAGTTTGCGTTGTTGAGCTGGGCGGAACCATCGGTGACATCGAGGGAATGCCCTTCGTTGAGGCGTTCCGTCAGTTTCAGTTCCGCGTGAAGCGCGAGAACTTTTGCGTTGCGCACGTGTCGCTGGTTCCGTCGCCGAGGTCCACCGGCGAACCCAAAACCAAACCGACCCAGGCCAGCGTACGCGAGTTGCGTGGTTTGGGACTGAGTCCGGATCTGATCGTGTGCCGGTCGGAGAAACCAATCGGCAACGAGGTGAAGGACAAGATCAGCAACTTTTGCCACGTCGCGCCCGAGCAGGTCATCTGCATCCACGATCTGTCGTCGATCTACCACGTGCCTCTGTTGATGGACGAGGCAGGCGTGATTGACTTCTTGAGCGAGCGGTTGCAGCTGAATCTGCCGGTGCGGCCGGCCCGGTTCATGCAAAGCTGGCGCGACCTGGCGGAACGCGTCGACAACGTGTACAAGAAGGTCAACATTGCGCTGGTGGGAAAGTACACCAAGCTGGAGGATTCGTACGCGTCCGTGTCCAAGTCGCTGCTGCACGCCTCCCTTGCCGTTGGCTACAAACTGAATCTGAAGTTCATCGAAGCTTGCCACCTGGAGCGGCAAACCAAGCAGGAAACTCCGCACCTGTACTACGAGGCCTGGCAGAGTCTCACCAACAGTCAGTAAGTTTGCGTCGATTTTTGGCGCGAGCCCAAATTCAACGACTGTCCACTTTATTCCAGCGGCGTCATCGTTCCGGGCGGCTTCGGCTCGCGAGGCATCGAGGGCAAGATCCGCGCCTGCCAGTGGAGCCGCGAGAACAAGAAGCCCTTCCTGGGAATCTGCTTGGGCTTGCAAGCGGCCGTTATCGAGTTTGCGAGGAATGTGTTGAACTTTGAGGTACCTTTTTGCTTTCTCGATTCTTCAGTTGTTACAAGTTGTTCACCCCATTTTTAGAACGCAAATTCAACCGAGGTGGACCCGCAAACAGCCTACCCCATGGTGATCGATATGCCGGAGCACCACCCCGGCCATATGGGTGGAACGATGCGGCTTGGCAAACGAACCACGATCTTTAAGGACGAGAAGAGTAAAATCAGTAAGCACGAAAACTTCCTCTCTATGTGGACAGGATAACTAATCAATTCTCCCCAGGACAACTCTACAACAACGCCAGCCAGATCGAGGAGCGCCACCGCCATCGCTACGAGGTCAACCCGGACTTTGTGGCCCAGCTCGAAACGCGCGGCCTCAAGTTCGTCGGTCACGACTCCGAAAAGACCCGCATGGAGATCATCGAGCTCGAGGGTCACCCGTACTACGTCGCCACCCAGTTCCACCCGGAGTACCTGTCGCGTCCCCTCAAACCGTCGCCGCCCTTCCTCGGCCTCATCCTCGCCGCGGTCGGCAAGCTGGACACGTACCTGCAGCAGGGCAACAAACTGTCCTCGGCCAGTTCGGCCCACGTCACCAGCGAAAGCTCCAGCGACGACGACGCCGCGCTCTTCTCCACCAACAGCTTGCTCAAAAAGATGCAGCTCAACGGCAAACCGAAGGCGGGTTCGCCCCTGGCCACGATAGGCGACGGTGCCGAGGGCAGCGCCGGAACTAGCACCAAGTGCAACGGAACGCACGAGGCCGACTGTGCGCACGAGAGCAAGTAGACGCTGAGAGGGAGAGCGAGAGAGCGAGAGAGAGTGTGTGATAAGAAGCTATTGGAACGCGTCGAATAGTAAGATGTGTGTGTGTTTTAAGTAGGTTTGGGATAAGATCTCGAGACAAACTCTTCCATCGTAGAGTGAGCCGCGGGTGCCGGGCCAGATTGAGCTAGAATTAGCAGCAGGGCCGTAAACTATCCCGCGAAATGGGCTTACGATAAATAAAAACAATTGTAATAAGGTGTAAGATGTTTGCTAGAATTGTTGTGAACAACTTAGGTTAAGAGGCAAAATCTGTTCACTGTTTGGTGATTTTGTTCAAGATTTGATTTAAAACAAGACAACTCGAGTAAATTAAACGTAAATTTTCTCAATAAAAAAAGGCATCCATATTCACCTAATAGTCGTGAATTTCTGTAACTGTTTATTCTTTAAAAAAAACTAAGCAATGCTTATCCAATTTAATATTTTTATTGTTCAAGATTTATTTTTACCAGGTAAGATGCTTAGATGTTAATGCCTAAAGCGTGAGAAATAAAAAATAATTGAAATAAATAACAGTTCGTTTGATAAATTATTACCGTGAAACGGGGTGACTTTGATAGGATTGAGATTTTCGTGATAAAACCACAGTTTTAATATTTGTCTTTCTTTCTTATTTCAGACAAAATGTCTGGTCTTAGTCCAAAAAACAAAAAAACGAAGTTGACTTTATAGCTGTCGGCCACCATTGCTAGTACCAACTACTAGTGTCTTCCTTTTTATGTACAAGGACTTCGCCGCCCTGGGCTCCTATAGTACTTATACTTATAAGTGTATGAAAGTATGGCACGGAGCGACGGCGCCGAATACCCATATTTACACAAAGAATTTTAGAGCGCCCGCCGCGGGATTCGAACCGGCAACCTCTGGAGTGTGAGTCCAGTGCGCGGTCCGATTGATCCACACGGGTCTGAGTCCAAGGTGTTGCAAAAATCTTGTACTATACAGAATGGGATCTTCTTTTTATCGTTTCCTGTATTTTGAAAAAAGTGATGAGCTGAATGTGGACATATCTGGAGTTTTTTTAAGAAAAGTTCCAATAAACCAAATTTTCAGTTTTTGCTTTTTGGGTGTATTTTAATACCCCTGACTCAAGTCGGTTTCAAAAACACCCAAAAAGCAAAAAAAACTGGAAATTAGGGTTACTGCCTCGGTGGAGTCGCTGGTAGGCAGTTGGACTAACAATCCAAAGGTCGTCAGTTCGAATCCCGGTGTGGATGGAAGTATAGGTGTAAAAAGAGGTTTGCAATTGCCTCAACAATCAAGCCTTCGGACTTCTAGTTTCGAGTAGGAATCTCGCAATCGAGAACGCTAAGACAATGCTGTAGAGCGAATAATGTAATTTGATTTTTTGATTTTTTTTAAACTACTTTCAAATTACGTTCAAGTTTGACCTAGGTAGAATTCTGTAATAGTTGCAAAAATATATGTTTTCTTTATTCATTTGCAAGTCTTAATGACCCTTTTATGAACTGACCTTCAAACTTACATTGTACTTCCACCGGAATTCGAACTTATTACAGTTAGATAACGAATCTGATTGACTACCAATCGATTCAGGCAGACAAAAGTCAAAGTAGTTATGTCACAGACATAACCGGAATGGCGTAGACTACGTAAAGTTTTGATATGTGAACCATTTCTTAATTTTGATGAATTAGCTAGACACTTGAAATCTCGCTTGAAATACATTAACGGAATAAGATCGTGAATGCGATCGGTAAATTCAGTCGGACCGTGTACGTACCGGTTGTTGAAACAGAATTTATATACGATTCGAATTGACTTTTACTAGAAAGAGATGGCAAATCTAATGCGAACAAAACCGCAGCTACCATGTAAACATACTTTGAATGTGTTGATAAATCTTTGACTAGACAACATCGAATGGAGGAAGGAAAGAGAAGAACGAAAACGATTTTTTCGCGAACCGAGTGAATGTTTGGTAGCAGAATGAGGGGAGGGCAGCCTCAGAAAGCTGTGCAATCCGTCACCCCCGAAGTAAATCGTGTCAATTCAATTAGAGGGAAGGAAGATATAAGCGTTTGACGGATGACGCAGTATTCCAGGGCCTTCGGCCCGGGTTTTTAGGAGTTGGGGGCGAGAGCAGCCTCAGAAAGCTGTGCAGACCGTCGCCCCCGAAAACCAAAATTTGTTCCTGAAATTTAAACTGTTATTATTCATCGCGCTGCCTCGCCCCGGGTGCAACTAGAATTTGGAAGTTTCACAACCACGGCTTGACCCACGAGAGGCAACTTTTCGGCTAGAAGGAGCAAGCGCGCGCCCCATCTTGTTGCTGCCTCGTCCCGGGTGGGACGATCCAAACGGTCCGGCCATCGAGAGGCAACTGGCTGACGGTGACGACGAGAAGGCGATTGCTCGGATGATTTTCCCCTCAAAATAGGTACTTGACATTCCCGTCCGTGAGTGGGAAGCGCTCATTTTGCTTGCAAAATCTCTGCTTTTTGAAAACATTTTAAAACATTCAATTGTTTCAATAGTAAAACTATTTTGCCAACAATGAAAGTTTTATAGCAAATTGCTGAATAATTTTCGAATCGAATGGAACCAAAATCGTGCCGATTCGATTTGAGGGAAGGAAGATATAAGCGATTGACGGATGACGCAATATTCCAGGGCCTTCGGCCCGGGTTTTTTGGAATGACACCCCAGTACCTTCGACAAAGACGTAAGTCTACGTCAAAATGTGGAAATCGGAGGATCACGTTTGTTGCAAATATTTTATAAAGCTTTCGTCGATCAACCCACCCCTCCCCCATTATTTAAAAATTGGCTCGAAAAAACCAGGAGCAAAACTATATTTTCAGAAACATAAAAAAAATTAAATTTAAGTGCAATCAGCTGAAATCAATTAAAAATGCATTCCTTTGCATTTAGAATAATTTGAGCATGTTTGGGTTTATTAAAAATAATTTGAGTTTTAGTGAATTTTCAAAGAAATAAATAAACGCTAAAATGTTTTTGTTGCCGAATCTTATTTTTTTTTAAATAATGATTGCAGTTTATAAACTTATATTATAACATTTAAACATTTTCTAACATTTTTTTTCATTGAAATAATGAAATTCTGGCTCTCAACGATTTTTCATTAGCTACACTTAACTTATAGATAAAATTACGTCTTTAGATGAATTTTTCAACATGTAATGTCACCATTTTCAAAATATAAAAACAAAACTTATTTTTTTTTGTTGAAAACACAAGTACATTCAGTTAAAAAATATTTTTTTCAAATACCTGAAATAATAAAATCGACAATTCCGGTAGAAAACCGTTATTTTGTGGTTTCTATTATCTTGATTTTTTTAAATAACAGAAATTAAATCTTTTAGATTAAAACTAGGATTAAAACAGAGTAATTTATTTTTTCTAATATTTTTTTTGTAAATTTGGCCCGCAAGCTCATTTGAGCTTAAAATTTGGCCCGGTCTCCAAAAACATTGAGCACTCTTGGTCTAGTTCCAATAAAATTGATAATTTGGTCCTAAAATGAAGCTTAGATTGCTGATATTATTGTTTACAGCGATAACATTATTTTTCTGAGTACAATGACCCTTTGTACGACCACAAAGAGTTTAAAATGGATGTTTAAATCAATTTTGAAAAATTAACCTCGCGGTCCTTCTTGACAGAAAAACTCCTACTTGACAGCTCGTTCCAAGGGGACCATAGTTGATCCATCGAACAAAATGTTGTCTTGTAATTTTTTTTTGCATTAAAATGAAAAAAAGTGATCAGAATTGGTTTTTAATCGTGTTTTTTTACCGTTGTACATACAAATTTACATAGGGCTTTAGTACCCAATTGGGTCCTAAAATGAAGCTTAGATTGCTGATATTATTGTTTACAGCGATTGAGCTTATTTTTCTGAGTACAATGACTTTTTGTACGACCACAAAGAGTTTAAAATTGATTTTTAAATCAATTTTGAAAAATTAACCTCGTGGTCCTTCTTGACAGAAAAGCTCCTACTTGACAGCTCGTTCCAAGGGGACCATAGTTGATCCATCGAAAAACGTTGTCTTGTAAAAAAAAATTGTTGCATTAAAATGAAAAAAAAGTGATCAGAAATGGTTTTTAATCGAGTTTTTTACCGTTTTACATAAAAATTGACATAGGGCTTTAGTACCCAATTGGGTCCTAAAATGAAGCTTAGATTGCTGATATTATTGTTTACTGCGATAAAGCCTATTTTTCTGAGTACAATGACCCTTTGTACGACCACAAAGAGTTTAAAGTGGATTTTTAAATCAATTTTGAAAAATTAACCACGCGGTCCATCTTGACAGAAAAGCTCCTACTTGACAGTTCGTTCCAAGGGGACTATAGTTGATCCATCGAAAAAATGTTGTCTTGTCAAAAAAATGTTTTGCATTAGAATGAAAAAAAAAGTGATCAGAAATGGTTTTCAATCGTGTTTTTTAACGTTGTACATAAAAATTGACATAGGGCTTTAGTACCCAATTGTAAATGCGAACATGCATGTTCGCATTTGGGGAACATGGGGAACATGGGCAGCTAGTATACACTGAAAACCCAACCATGGTAGTTGCTACCATATTGTAGGGTTAAATTGAGAACACGCACCGACGTATTTTTGCTAAAAACATTCCGTGTTTGGATAGACGTATCCAGTTTGAAATGGCCGCTAGGTGGCCAATGGTGTTAGAAATGACAGCTTCCATGTATTTGAAAAAGGGAGCTCAGGAAAATTCAATTTTTAAGCAATAAAATGATTATTAATGATAAAAGTATTGATTGATTAGGTGCACAAAATGTGTCTAGAATATTATTTAAATAAAAACTGTTCGAAAAATTTGCAATTGAGATAAGTACACCATTCGATTCAGCAGGAATTTTGGGCACCAAAAATATATAGTTTTCATATGTTAAGTGTTTTATTTTAGAAGAAAATTAACAAAAAGTATGAAAATCGAGACATTTAGTATGGGAGCTGTCAAATCTCTCACCATCAAAAAGCAGCGTTGAGCTTTCGCTGGATTTGTCTATTGACTGATTAACGCAGTCAGTTTTACTATGTCGAGAGCGGTATGGTAATTTTAACCCTCGATTATGGAGAGAATGATAATGATTTCGTATTTGTTACCATGCAATTTTGTGGAAGCATGGTACATTTTACCATATTTGCGTTTACTTTCACAAAAAAGCCACAGTTAATTTAATGAGCAGCATTTTTAGCAAATTTTCTTAAAACTACCATGGTCGGGCTTTCAGTGTACAGTTGTATTGATCTGCATACATTCACGTATTTATCTACAGGTACAGCTACAGATATATACGCCACCTGTCAAAAATATGGCATCGCTGCTCGGCGGGGTGAATTTGGTGAGTTTGGTGAATTGTCTACCCTGCACAGAGAAGGAGCGCGTCAAAGCGACCCAACTCGCGCTCCTTCTGTCGGTCGCCATCAGGCAGCCACACTCTGCAAATGGACGCGTGTGCTTCGTCACGGTCGATTTTTGCTTCAATTTTTGTGCGCTTCTAAAGTGGTGCTAGCGGATCGGAACCCGGCGGAAAATATCGCCAAACCGTTCCCCGGGCCGTGGGGAACCGATTGTGAGTATTTGTGACCGGTTTGGTGCGAGATTTGACCGGAAAAGATGCGTTTGAAAAGTGAGTGACATTTTTTCTTTTTTTTTCTGCTCGCAGTTTGCTGGTCTGACTCGAAGCAGGAAGAGAAACAGAAAACGAAGAAGAGGAGAAAGATCGGAAGAAGAGGCAGCGTCGCGGTGCCAAAATGAACGGCGATTCGAAGGCGCCGATCCGGACGGTGAAGCGGGTCCAGTTCGGAATTCTGTCTCCGGATGAGATCCGTCGCATGTCGGTCACGGAGGGCGGCATCCAGTATGCGGAAACGATGGAGGGTGGCCGGCCCAAGCTGTGCGGTCTGATGGATCCCCGGCAGGGTGAGTCATGGGGTGGGGGAATTACGCCAAACTGCGTAATATTTATGGGCTTTTGTTTTTGTTTTAGGTGTGATCGAGCGAACGTCCCGCTGTCAGACGTGCGCCGGCAACATGACGGAATGTCCCGGCCACTTTGGCCACATTGATCTGGCGAAGCCGGTCTTTCACATCGGTTTCGTCACGAAGACGATCAAGATATTGCGCTGCGTTTGCTTTTACTGCTCGAAGATGTTGGTTTCGCCGAGCAATCCCAAAATCAAGGAAATCGTCATCAAGTCCAAGGGACAGCCGAGGAAGCGTCTGGCGTACGTGTACGATCTGTGCAAGGGCAAGAAGATTTGCGAGGGTGGCGAAGACATGGACATAACGAAGGACGGCGCCCCGCCGGATCCGAACAAGAAGCAAGGCCACGGCGGTTGCGGTCACTACCAGCCATCGCTGCGGCGTACCGGATTGGACGTGATTGCCGAGTGGAAAACGGTCAACGAGGACTCGCAGGAAAAGAAGATTGCCGTAACGGCCGAGCGGGTGTGGGAAATCCTGAAGCACATTACGGACGAGGAGTGCTACGTGCTCGGAATGGACCCGAAGTTTGCCCGACCGGATTGGATGATCATCACGGTGCTGCCGGTGCCACCGTTGGCCGTACGACCGGCCGTTGTCATGTTTGGAGCGACGAAGAATCAGGACGATTTGACCCACAAGCTGTCCGACATTGTCAAGTCAAACAACGAACTCAAGAAGAACGAAGCGACCGGCGCGGCGGCTCACGTCATCGCCGAAAACATCAAGATGCTGCAGTTCCATGTGGCCACGCTGGTCGACAACGACATGCCCGGAATGCCCAAAGCTATGCAGAAGAGCGGCAAACCGTTGAAATCGGTCAAATCCCGTCTAAAGGGTAAGGAAGGTCGTATCCGTGGTAATCTGATGGGTAAGCGTGTGGATTTCTCCGCACGTACTGTCATCACACCGGATCCCAATCTCCGTATCGACCAGGTCGGTGTACCGCGCTCGGTCGCCCAGAACATGACCTTCCCGGAGTTGGTAACACCGTTCAACATCGATCGCATGCAGGAGCTGGTCCGCCGAGGAAACTCCCAGTACCCGGGCGCCAAGTACATCGTTCGGGACAATGGCGAACGTATCGATCTGCGTTTTCACCCGAAATCCAGCGATTTGCACCTGCAGTGCGGCTACAAGGTGGAACGTCACTTGCGCGATGACGATCTGGTCATTTTCAACCGTCAGCCCACGCTACACAAGATGAGTATGATGGGACATCGTGTCAAAGTGCTGCCCTGGTCGACCTTCCGGATGAACCTCAGCTGTACCTCACCGTACAACGCCGATTTTGACGGAGACGAAATGAACCTGCACGTGCCGCAATCCATGGAGACGCGTGCCGAGATCGAGAACATTCACATTACCCCGCGCCAGATCATTACGCCGCAGGCCAACAAACCCGTCATGGGTATTGTGCAGGACACGCTTACGGCGGTGCGAAAAATGACCAAACGAGACGTCTTCCTCGAGAAGGAACAAATGATGAATCTGCTCATGTTCTTGCCCACGTGGGACGGCAAAATGCCCCAACCGTGCATCCTGAAGCCCAAACCCCTGTGGACCGGAAAGCAGATCTTCACACTGATCATCCCCGGCAACGTCAACATGATCCGTACCCATTCGACCCATCCGGACGAGGAGGACGACGGCCCGTACAAGTGGATCTCGCCCGGAGACACCAAGGTCATGGTAGAACACGGCGAACTCATCATGGGCATTCTGTGCAAGAAAACGCTCGGAACATCGGCCGGTTCGCTGCTGCATATCGTCTTCCTCGAGCTGGGCCACGAAATCGCCGGCCGGTTCTACGGTAACATTCAGACCGTCGTCAACAACTGGCTGCTGCTGGAGGGTCACAGCATCGGTATCGGCGACACCATTGCCGATCCTGCCACGTACACGGAAATTCAGCGCGCCATTCGCAAAGCCAAAGAGGATGTGATTGGCGTTATCCAGAAGGCGCACAACATGGAACTGGAACCGACGCCGGGTAACACGCTGCGACAGACTTTCGAGAATCAGGTGAATCGTATTCTGAACGATGCTCGTGACAAGACTGGTGGTTCCGCCAAGAAGTCCCTCACAGAATACAACAACCTCAAGGCTATGGTGGTGTCGGGTTCGAAGGGATCCAACATTAACATCTCGCAGGTGAGTTCAACGCGTCTAGCGTGGGTTACGGTGAAAAGAATGATTGAGCTGCATGGAAACTATTTAACAAACTACAAAGCTACAGGTTGCTTGATCATCTCTAATACCCCTCCTTCGGTGCATGTCACTTTGACTGTCGCAGTGGTTCGTTCTTTTTCCCTCTCTCCCACCTATTCTCTCCCCCTTTCCCACTTCCTTTCCCTCCCACTTTTTTCTCTCCCTTTCCTCTATTTTTCCCTTTCTCTTCTCTTTCTTTTCCTTCGTATCCGGCACCCACTCTGCTCTGGGTCCATAATTGGTGCATAGGTTGCTCGATCATCCCCAATAGAAACATATAAATAAAAGCCAAATCTCACGAATCATTGCCCGATCCCTCCAGGTTATTGCTTGCGTGGGTCAACAGAACGTTGAAGGTAAGCGTATTCCGTTCGGGTTCCGCAAGCGCACGCTGCCCCACTTCATCAAGGATGATTACGGTCCCGAATCGAGAGGCTTCGTGGAGAACTCGTACCTTGCCGGACTGACCCCAACCGAGTTCTACTTCCACGCTATGGGAGGTCGTGAAGGTCTTATCGATACCGCTGTCAAGACTGCCGAAACCGGTTACATCCAGCGTCGTTTGATCAAGGCTATGGAGTCTGTGATGGTCAACTATGACGGAACGGTGCGTAACTCAGTGGGTCAGCTGATTCAGCTGCGTTACGGCGAGGACGGGCTGTGCGGTGAAACGGTAGAGTTCCAGAATCTGCCCACGATCAAGCTGTCGAACAAGGTGTTTGAGAAGCGTTACCGCTTCGATCCAACCAACGAGCGCAACATCCGACGCGTGTTCAACGAAGAAGTCATCAAAGAGCTGACCGAGTCGGGTGACGTCATTCAGGAGATCGAAGCCGAGTACGAACAGCTGCTGCGTGATCGCGAAGCACTGCGTCAGATCTTCCCGAACGGTGACTCGAAGGTCGTACTTCCCTGCAATCTTCAGCGTATGATCTGGAACGTACAGAAAATTTTCCACATCAACAAACGAGCCCCCACGGATTTGTCCCCGCTCAAGGTCATCCAGGGTGTACGCGATTTGCTACAAAAATGTGTCATCGTGGCCGGAACGGATCGTCTGTCGAAGCAGGCTAACGAGAACGCTACCCTGCTGTTCCAGTGTCTGGTTCGTTCAACCCTGTGCACAAAGTACGTCGCGGAAGAGTTCCGCCTGAACAACGAAGCGTTCGAGTGGTTGATTGGAGAAATTGAAACCCGTTTCCAGCAGGCTCAGTGTAACCCGGGCGAGATGGTCGGGGCCTTGGCTGCCCAGTCTCTCGGAGAACCTGCCACCCAGATGACACTGAACACTTTCCATTTTGCTGGTGTGTCCTCCAAGAACGTAACCCTGGGCGTGCCCCGTTTGAAGGAAATCATCAATATCTCAAAGCGACCAAAGGCTCCTTCACTAACCGTTTTCCTTACCGGAGGTGCGGCTCGTGACGCCGAAAAGGCCAAGAACGTGCTCTGCCGGCTGGAACACACGACGCTGCGAAAGGTAACGGCCAACACCGCCATCTACTACGATCCAGACCCACAGCGTACGGTGATTGCTGAAGATCAGGAGTTTGTGAACGTTTACTACGAAATGCCCGATTTTGACCCGACGCGAATCTCTCCTTGGCTGCTGCGTATCGAGCTTGACCGCAAGCGAATGACGGACAAGAAGTTGACCATGGAGCAGATTGCGGAAAAGATCAACGCCGGATTCGGCGACGATTTGAACTGTATCTTCAACGATGACAACGCGGACAAGCTGGTGTTGCGTATCCGTATCATGAACAACGAAGACAACAAATTCCAGGATAACGACGAGGAAAACATGGACAAGATGGAGGACGACATGTTCCTGCGGTGTATCGAGGCAAACATGCTTTCGGACATGACCCTGCAGGGAATCGAAGCCATCGGCAAGGTGTACATGCATTTGCCGCAAACGGACGCCAAGAGAAGAATCGTTATTACGCCCGAAGGTGAATTCAAAGCCATCGGCGAGTGGCTGCTGGAAACGGACGGAACTTCAATGATGAAGGTGTTGAGCGAGCGAGACGTGGACCCGGTTCGTACGGCAAGTAACGATATCTGCGAAATTTTCCAAGTACTTGGAATTGAAGCTGTTCGAAAATCTGTCGAGAAGGAAATGAACAATGTTTTGCAATTTTACGGTCTGTACGTAAACTATCGGCATTTGGCCCTCCTCTGCGATGTGATGACGGCTAAGGGACATTTAATGGCTATCACTCGCCACGGTATAAACAGACAGGATACGGGAGCGCTGATGAGATGTTCTTTCGAAGAAACGGTAGATGTGTTGAACGATGCGGCAGCGCACGCGGAAGTCGATCCTATGAGAGGTGTGTCGGAAAA
Source organism: Culex quinquefasciatus (assembly GCF_015732765.1). NCBI lineage: Eukaryota > Metazoa > Arthropoda > Insecta > Diptera > Culicidae > Culex > Culex quinquefasciatus. Next base: position 132,718,109 of record NC_051862.1, on the reverse strand, counting down.
CATTATTATGGGTCAGCTACCCCGTATGGGAACGGGTTGTTTCGATTTGCTGCTCGACGCGGAGAAATGTAAGCTGGGAATGGAAATTCCGCATACATCGATAATGGGAAGCTCGGGAATGTTCTTTGGACCTGGAGCCACACCCAGCATGAGTCCAGCGATGACTCCGTGGCAGCAATCTCAAACTCCTGGCTACGGTGAGTGGTCTCCGTCGGGTCCACCGTCAGGAATGACTCCAGGAGGACCGAGTTTTTCACCTTCGGCTCAATCGGATGCTTCGGGTATGTCACCGTCTTGGTCGCCGATGCCGGGTTCGCCGAGCTCACCGGGACCGTCAATGTCACCGTACTTCCCCTCATCCCCGAGCGCATCGCCCTCGTACTCGCCAAGCAGTCCCAACTACGCTGCGGCATCCCCGGGAGGAGCTTCTCCAGGTTACTCTCCGACCAGTCCCAGCTATTCGCCGACTAGTCCGAATTACTCACCAACCAGTCCGAGATATTCTCCTACGAGCCCGAACTACAGCCCGACTTCGCCGAATTACAGCCCAACATCTCCATCGTATTCGCCAACATCTCCGCTGTACTCACCAACGGCAACCTACGCCCCGTCGAGTCCAGCCTACTCACCGACGTCACCGTCCTACTCGCCGACAAGTCCGTACTCACCAACATCGCCCAGCTACTCGCCAACATCTCCGGCGTACTCTCCAACGAGTCCATCCTACTCCCCATCAAGTCCGTCGTATTCTCCGACTTCACCGTCCTACTCGCCTACGTCTCCATCGTATTCACCAACCAGTCCCAACTACACGCCGGCAACTCCATCCTACTCTCCGACCAGCCCGAACTACTCACCCAGCTCACCGCATTACTCTCCAACGTCGCCGAGCTATTCACCCAGCTCGCCCAAGTACTCGCCCACGAGTCCGTCATACTCCCCGACTTCCCCATCGTACGGTGGAAGTCCGCAGTACACACCGGCCAGTCCGCAGTACTCACCGACCAGTCCCAAGTACTCGCCCACGAGTCCGAGCTATTCGCCAAGCTCCCCGCAGCACTCGCCGGGCAGCAGCGGTAGCAACTTCATGGTCAACTCGCCGACCTACTCGCCGACGACGGCCCGCTACTCGCCGAACATGTCCTCGTACTCTCCGGGCAGCCAGAAATATTCGCCCACTAGTCCGGTGTACACGCCGACATCGCCGCACTACAGCCCCTCGAGTCCGGCCTACTCGCCAACCGGCCAGGGCTACAGCCCGTCGAGTCCGGCAAGTCCGACCTACTCACCGACCAGCCCATCGTACGAGGATAGCGTTGACGATTAGAGGTAAGTTGTTTCTCCTTGTTGCCAGTTTACTGGTCGTTGTGTAACCGGATGTATTTTTCTTTTTAGAAATCGCCCAACCAACCAGGAATAAAATGAAATTGGCATGCTGGAACGGAGTGCCCGCGAGGAAGATCCGTTTGCGTTGTTTTTAATCTGTGTGACAACGTGCTAGACTAATGTGGTACAATATCTTTGTTATTTTTTCACTAGGCTTGGAATAAACCACAGGTTATCAAATATAATCGAACCATATTTAACAACTATTGAGATGAAACTTCAGATGACGTATGTCTTAACTCTATGTTGCAAGAACCCACTCCCACATTTAATTTTCCGATATCAGCCGGGTTATTTAAAAGTATAAACTATTGTGTTGCACATCGGTCCTTGAGGGTAAGAATTATAAAATTCAAGGCATTTGTAAGGCAGAGTCTGCAGAAATTCAAAACAACAGAACTGAGTGAAGTTGCGCTGAAACTATGATAAACAAACTTATAAATCTATCCCGTTGAAACATGAATAAAATTATTTTTAAAATCATCAAAAAACGCTGCCGTCTATCCAAAAATAGAGAGAAATGTGTCCCTGAATACTTGAAATTAAAATTTGTTACGGACTTTTCGAAAAATTGTTAAATTCCCAAAAAAGTCCTTTAAGAGCGAGTTTTTCACCAATGTGTAACAGGTCGTAATGAGGTGCTCCGATTTGGATGAAACTTTCAGCGTTTGTTTGTCTATACATGAGATGAACTCATGCCAAATATGAGCCCTCTACGACAAAGGGAAGTGGGGTAAAACGGGCTTTGAAGTTTGAGGTCCAAAAAACCCAAAAAATCTTAAAATTGCTCGCATTTCCGTAGAACTTCATCAATTGAATTCCAACTCTCTTAGATGCATTCGAAAGGTCTTTTGAAGCACTTCAAAATGTGCCATAGACATCCAGGATTGGTTCGACTTTTTCTCTTAGCTTTTGCAAATTACTGTCGAAAATGGATTTTTTTTTAAACCTTAATATCTTTTTGCAACAGCCTCCAACACCCATACTCCCATAGGTCAAAAGATAGGTAATTACATGGACTATAAGCCTACGGTGTTAACTTTTTGGCCAATCGCAGTTTTTCTCATAGTTTTTCGATTTTTCTAGAACAAACATTTTACAACGTTAGTTTTTGCCCTGTAGGCCGCCATAGCGGCACTTTTTGGTCTCAATTTTGTCACATTCGGAATCCTCGGAAAATTTCACGTAAGTTAGAAGTATTGGAGTTGTAAATTTGATTTAAAAAATAATTAAATAAAACATTTTTGAAAAAAGAAATAGATTTTATTTATCCTGTGATCAATACGTCAAATGCTGTATCAAGTAGGCGAAAATCTGTTTTACCCCTAATCCAACAAATTGTTAAATAATATTTTAATTCATTCTAAATGGCAATTTTTACAATCAAATTTACAACTCCAATACTTCTAACTTACGTGAAATTGTCCGAGGATTCCGAATATGACAAAATTGAGACCAAAAAGTGCCGCTATGGCGGCCTACAGGGCAAAAACTAACGTTGTAAAATGTTTGTTCTAGAAAAATCGAAAAACTATGAGAAAAACTGCGATTGGCCAAAAAGTTAACACCGTAGGCTTATAGTCCATGTAATTACCTATCTTTTGACCTATGGGAGTATGGGTGTTGGAGGCTGTTGCAAAAAGATATTAAGGTTTTAAAAAAATCCATTTTTGACAGTAATTTGCAAAAGCTATGAGAAAAAGTCGATCCAATCCAGGATGTCTATGGCACATTTTGAAGTGCTTCAAAAGACCCTTCGAATGCATCTAAGAGAGTTGAAATTGATGAAGTTCTACGGAAATGCGAGCAATTTTAAGATTTTTTGGGTTTTTTGGACCTCAAACTTCAAAGCCCGTTTTACCCCACTTCCCTTTGTCGTAGAGGGCTCATATTTGGCATGAGTTCATATCATGTATAGACAAACAAACGCTGAAAGTTTCATCCAAATCGGAGCACCTCGATACGACCTCTAGAACAAACCGAGCAATATTTACAAATACTGCCTCTTAAAAGAAATAAAAAAATGACATTAAAAAAATAAACATTTCGTGAATTCATCAATGAAAAAAAAAGTCGTATCCAGGATAAACCGACCCTTTTGAATCCAAATCTACCTGTTGTTCTCCCTCAGTAAAGGACCAGGACCCAGGGAGCCGACTCCTACACCTGGATTGAGCTAACGACCTAACCCTCTAGGTCAGACCGGGGCCAACATTTACTTCCCCGTCCGACGGAAGGCGTGGTCAGACAAATCTCTGGGATCGAACCCAACCCTAATATTTTCTAAAATTTTAAAAGTTTTTCTTTCCAATGCTTTTTAAAGGCCAAAAATTGATTGAAAATGGTTATTTGGCGAGCCCGTCTAGAGGCGGGATTGGGTTGTAGAGGGTAAAAAGGAGGTTTTTTTTTGAAGAAATACGAAAATCGCAAAACTTTGGGGCGGAGCGTAAAAAGAAAGGGTGGTCCAATTTGGTTCAAAATCGGGATTCTTCTTTCTTCTTCTTTGTACAAATACAAATTTGAGCTTGATCAGAGAAAGTGCATTTCGAGTTGTGAGCCAGTTGGCGCGAAATGACTCATATATAAAAGCAGTAATTGTATGTAAAAAAAGTATTTGAGCAACTCTCTACGAAATCGGCCGATTTCTACCATTTTTATTTTTTGTATTTTTTGATTTGGCTCAAACTTTGTGGGGGCCTTCCCTATGACCAAATAAACTTCTTTTGTGCCATTGGTTCACCCATACAAGTCTTCATACAATTTTGGCAGCTGTCCATACAAAAATGGTATGTAAATATTCGAAAGGTTGTAACTTTTGAATGGATTTTCGGATCAATTTGGTGTCTTCGGCAAAGTTGTAGGTATTGTTGAGGTCTATTGAGAAAAAAATAGGTACACGGAAAAAAATTGCAGAATTTTTAATCAACTTTTTTCACTTCAATTAATTTTCCCAAAATAAGTGTTTTTTGATTTTCGAGATTTTTTGATATGTTTTAGGGGACTAAAACCCGCAACTTTTGAGCCATAGAGAAACATGGTCAAAAAATCTGCCACCGAGTTATGAATTTTTGAAGAAAATAGTGATTTCTTGGGGCGTAATATTCAGTGTTTGACCCTTTTTTAAATGTTAGTCTTGATTCAGACATTTTCAAAATATTTTTTTCGAAAAGATCGGAAAATTTCAAGGAAAATTTCACGAATGTTTCATGTATTAACATTGAAAATCGGACCATTAGTTGCTGAGATATCGACATTAGAAAATGGTGGGTTATTTTGGTGAGACTAAGAAAACTACAAATTCCTGTTTCTTTTTCTTAAAGCAGTTCTATCTCAGCAACCCGAGGTCCAATCTTCAGTGTCTCTTAGACAATTTTTTAGCAAATTTTCTGAACTTTTCAGAAAAAATATTTTTAGAAATGGTCACTCATGGTCATTATTTTTAAAAATCGAAAACTGCAAATATTTCGCTAAAATCAAACTTTCGGTGGCTATATCTTGAAAACGGAGCCCTTTATCAAAAAATCTGTAAAGTACTTTTCGATTGCAAATTCAATTTTGCATTAAAAAAATACGTCAAATTTGTTTTTGCATGAAATTTCGATTTTTCCAAGAAATCACTATTTTCTCAAATATCATAACTCGGCGGCAGATTTTTTGACCATGTTTCTTTATGGCTCAAAAGTTGCGGTTTTTAGTCCCCTAAAACGTATTAAAAAATCTCGAAAATCAAAAAATACGTATTTTGGGAAATTGAGTTTTAGCAGGGTTGTTAAAATATCAAAATATCACCTCTCAGCAACTACAATTATCTCGCCTGAATATTCATGCCTCAAATACAACTGCTCTTCTCTCTTCATTGAAACTCTCAGCGCCGAACATAGCCGAACACGTTTTTGTGTTTACCCACTCGCGATTGACATTTTCCTTTTCTCTCTCATTCTCGCTTCCACGATCATCCTACCGCAACAGCGTTTAACCACAAAAGCCGCCACAAAACCAATTTTGCAAACGCAGTTTGAAGGGGCGTCATGCGTGGTCGGTTCCTAATCGCCATCTCGCGTTCTCTCATTGCAGTTTTCGGAGAGGTTGAGAGACTCAGCGGTGAGAGCGCATAGTCGAGGAAAAGGGAAGGAGTGATAGAGAGAGAATGACATCGCTGGGAATCACGAGACACAAGTAGAGATCTCACAAGCTATAGTGACGGCCGCTATACTCTCGGATATTTTTGGTGCAGAGATAATCTATTGATAGCTTTTCTATCACTCTTTTGCAACACTGAGTTTTAGTGAAAAAAAGTTGATTAATGCAATTTTTTTTCCGTGTACCTATTTTTTTCTCAAAAGTCCTCAACAATACCTACAACTTTGCCGAAGACACCAAATTGATCAGAAAATTCACTCAAAAGTTACAGCTGTTTGAATATTTACATACCATTTTTGTATGGACAGCAGCCAAAATTGTATGGAGACTTGTATGGGTGAACCAATGACGCAAAATAGCGTAAATAGGCATCCTTGATTGATTAAAAAAATAATTTGGATTGAATATAAAGTTTACTAAATACTTATAAAAGCTTATATAACTCTGAAAATTATATATAAAACTTATCGAAACTTAATTTAACAAACTTTTAATCTGACTAAATGTCAACATATTACCATAGAATTGATAAATCAACATTTTGGAGTGGTTATCACACCGTTATAATCGATAGAATAGATTTTTCGTTTGAATTTTTTACAACACGGAATTGCGTCGTCGGGAAAACCGCCGGCATCCGACTCGGTACACGATTCACGAATCAGCCTATGTGGCATCGAAAAGAGCATAAAATTTCCGATCTTTGATACCCAAATATCTAGGTGTTTTATAAATATGGGAAAAAAGTAGGTTTGATTCACGAGACAAAAATTACGAATGGTTTGGGTTTGGTTTTGGTTTTGTTTTTGTTCTGGATAATGGTCTTTTCTGGAGCACGAGATAAGTAGGGTATTTTAACCATTAGTGGACCCCCTAGTAGAGCCGAAGCACATTTTTCACAAATTTTCAATATTTTAAGCACTTTTTCATAACCCTTTGAACAAAATAATGGAATCTGGAGTGTTTTGAACAATTTTGAGTATTTTTTTCATCATTTTATTTGTTTTTGAGCGGAAAAATACCCATTTGAAAAAAAAGTTTTTTTTTGCCTGCTATGGACCCCCTTTTCCTATAGTGGACCCGGGTCCATAATCCGATTATGGACCCGGGTCCACTATAGGCAAACTGTTATTTTTATACCTAATTTAACCGATATTTGATGTTTTGATGCATTGTGTAGGTCTATTGATAGATATAATGAATAAAATATGGATTTTGCTCACTTTTCATCATGAACAAATATGTTTTGTTAACAAATTTGGCTTTAAACAACAACAAAAACCAAAAAGACATTTAAACACATTAATTTCCGAAAAAGATCAGAGAAAACGTTTCAAAAACCACTGTAAACATAAAATAATTCAAAAAAAGTAATTTTGATGCACATTTTTTCATATTAAATACATAAATGGTTGACCAAAACTAAACAATAGATTTGTTTACAGATGCTGATAAAACCACGCATGTTTATTTAAAAAAAATGTTTTGTAATTGATTTATTATTATAAAATATCATTTCAAACTGCAACTATGATGCTTCAGTTAAGTACCATAAACTAAAGTTTTGATTAATTATAAATTCTTTCGGTTTCAGCATATTTGGTACTTTTAACATAAAAACATCTATATTTATACTCATAATTGAAAAAAATATGCGTTTAGGTTGATTACAACAAGCATTTATTGTATATTTAAGACAAACTTTTGAAAATTTCACTTCCTGTTTGGCGCACCCGAAATTTCGAACAAATATTTGGATCATCGCAAATAAATCAATAATGTTGGGAATATAACGAATAGGTTCATAAAATTATTTGACTGGATCACAAAGCATTTCTAAGTTTTTTTGGTTTATTTAATCAAAACAATTCGTAAATCGTAAACAATTGTCTGTTAAAATATATATATATATATATTTTTTTTTAATACACAGTTTTCTTTATTTTTGTAAGTTAAATCAACAGGGGTCCACTTTTGGAAAAGTTTAGATTTTCGTTGTCCTATATTGGACCCCCTAATTTTTGCTCGAAAATGAGCAGTTCTTCGCTTTATTTTAGTAAAGTTTCTTAAACTTACATTATTTCTACCTGCCGAAGTTGAATAATCAGTCAAAAAATGATTGTATAGTTAATTCAATCATTAAATATAAATGCAGTTTTGTTGTGAAAATGCTAGTGGCCATGGCTGATTTCAGATGTCGAGCTCAAAACACTTATTTTGGCTGAAAGGACACGTCAATGTCAGCCAACATTGTTTTAAATTATGCTGAACATGCCAAATAAAAGATTTGTAGACAAAAACACGCTTGAAATTGTGATTTCATTGATTTTTCATCAAAAACACTTCAGAGGGTCCACTATAGGAAAGGGGTCCACTAATGGATAACGTACCCTAAATGGTTAAAAACCGTTTGGAAACTCAGATATCACCCAAACTTTGGCAAAGACGGGTAATATATTTCGAGACAAAAAACTAGTATAAATTATATGCAAAACATTTTAAAATGTGAGATATGTTAAAGCATATATAGCAAAACAACGCAAAAGCCATGCCAGATGTAAACATCTTCTAGCGTGAGCAGAACACACTCTTTGTTTACAAACTTTTTCAATTCAATTCTTTATTTATACATGTAGAGTAAGGACTGCTCCTTTTAAATTACTACAATCAGAGTTCAAGAGTGTGTAGTACTTCTTATTATTAAATGGCTTTGCCAAACTTAATCACTACCAGCGCTTGTTAATTTCTCTTGCCCAACCAATTTATGCATTCTTTTCGAAACTCGATCGGAGAACGAATATTTTTAATAACGACAGGAAGTTGATTCCAATTAGCAACGCCCCTAACAAAAAAGCTTTCATTGTAATGTGATGATATTTGCTGTGGTATTATGTAATTTCTAGTACGTATACTGCGAGAAATTTGGAGTTTTTCTGCTAAATATCTAGGGGTAGAGGTATTTATAATTTTGAATAAAGTAAGACAGGACCTAAGCTTATAAAAGTTATTAAATGAACAACCAAGAAGATTATGCTGAAGGTGTGAAACCCTAGCATATCTTGATAGATTAAAGATGTAACGTACGTACGCGTTTAAGGCAACACGTAATTTATTTATAGAGTTAGCAGCAGCATTAAGAAAAAGTGCATCACCATAGATAAAATGTGGAAGTAAAAGAGATTTAAACAATCTAAGCTTAGAAGTGATTTTCAAATGCCTAAGGCCGTTGTAAATTTTTCTATATTGTCCGTTTATATGGCAATCCCATCCTAGATTATTTTTCATTATTATTCCAAGATTTAATGCATTAGTAACATATTCAATGATATTTTGTCCAAGAAAAATTACAGGTAAAGAAGAGACTCGTTTGTTCCGAGAAATGAACATTACTTTGGTCTTAGAAGAATTGATTGGCAAAAAGTTACGGGTAGACCAGCGGAGAATTTCACACAAATCTTCATTTAAAAGCCGTGCCATTTCAGTAACGGTGAGAGAATTTGAGGCTAAATACAGTTGAACATCGTCTGCAAAAATGTGGATCATACAATTCTTAAGAACGGATGGTAGATCGTTTATAAAATGGGAAAATAAAATTGGACCAAGATTTGAACCTTGCGGTACACCAGAAATTATATCAACAGGGCTAGACAATGTGAAATTAGTAAAAACAGACTGAGTTCTTCCGGTCAAATAAGACTGAATTAATTTTGCAGCTTCAATAGAAAAGTTATATTTTAAAGATAATTTATTGATTAGGGTAGAGTAGTCATCAATGAGACACGGGGAACAATGATAAAATGGCTCTCACAAGTCGTAGTTTCAACCAATCAGGCTCATATTTTGGGGAAAGGTGTGTCTACTAGATACACGTCTGCCATAATAGTGGCTTTGGATATGAACGCTCCCTTGAAAAGTTATTCATAAATGTTTGATTCTTGGGTGTAAAAGTAATTTGTGGACAAAAAATACTTTTTCGCTCGTAGGCTGCCATTTACACCAAAACTAATTTTTCTTCAAATTTCTTTCGACGTTCCATAGGGATTGAGTTGGGCTACAGTGTCCTTTCTTTAGGTTTGGCCAAAATTTAGAATATACCCAGAATCCAGAGCTGTCTCATTGTTCCCCACTCATTTCAGCCCCTGGGTAACAATGAGACACTTTGATTTTTCTTAAATAAACTTTTCAAAATCAATGTAATTCTTTCAAAACATTAATTGAAAGTGATTTTCGGCATATTTATTGAGTTTTAACTCCATTTAACAAAAAATACAAAGTTATTTGTTATGAATATATGGATTTTACAAAATTAAAATACTTTTTAGTATAACTTTTGTTAATAAAAGTTTAATGATGGCAAAATTGCTCTAAAATGTTCAAGGCAAGTCACCTGCAATGTAAAAATACAAAAACATGATGTTTTACTAGAAAAATGTTGATTTTCGTAGAGTGTCTCATTGTTCCCCAGCTGTCTCATTGTTCCTGCCGAGTGCGTCTACAATGAGACAGTTGAATAACTCTGGCTGTAGATGTCGGATCGATCTCATATTTTGGTCAATGTTAGAACACATTGAAAGAAAGAAAATGCAACAAAAAGCTCATTAAAACATGCTAACGAAAAAATTAGAAAAATCGTTAAAAGTTGAAAACCAAAAGTGTCTCATTGATGACTACCCTACCCTAATTTAGAATGAGAAACACGATCAAAATCTTTGGAAAAATCTATAAACTATAAAAACGCAACTCCTTTGCGATCTATTATTTTTAATAAATCATCATGTACTTTAAGTAAGGCTGTAGTTGTACTATGTCTAGATCTGAATCCTGATTGAAATTCATGTAAGTAATCAAAATTATTCAGATAAGTTTGTATTTGAATTTTCAAAATTTTCTCAAAGACTTTAGAAAGAGCAGGCAAAATACTAATTGGGCGTAAATTATCTAAAGCAAGACTTCTCGGTTTCTTTTTAACTGGAATAATGTGGAACCCACAACGGCCCTTTTGCATTGTTCTGCTAGATAAGGAAACACTTTTTTTCTGAAAAACGCAATTTCCACCGATATCTCGGTTTATAATATTTTGCTTCCGCCATACCGTGTCCCGTCACCACGAGGGTTATCACTATAATTGTGACACAGTCGTGCCACGATCGGCGGCCGACCGTCTTCGGTAAGGACCTTCGGCATCGTCCTTCGGTTTCGGGGGCTGCTTCTCGGCAAGCATAAATGCCACCGCCACGAGCCGGACTCCAATCAGACCGACTTGGTGCGCGTTGCCGAACGAACCCTTAAACCAAAGCAAAGGAAAGCTCTTCGCGGTGAAAGCCCCTTCCCCCCCAAAAGTGTGTTTGTGTGCGCGCGTTAAAAAGAGGAGCTTTTTTCGGGGAAGCTTTTTTTCGGCGCTGTGTGCGTGTGCAGTTCGTGTTCGTACTAGTGATAACAGAGAACTCTTGAAGTGTGTGCGTGTGGCCCATTTGCGCCTTTTTGACATCGTTTCCAATTTTGTTGTGCTTGTTTACTATTACTAGCCAGTATCGAGGGGCAGGAGTGCGGAAAATTCGCGTGGTGCTTTTCCACGAGAGGCAAGGATCCCTGTGTGAGTGTCAGTGTCAAATTCTAGTTTCATGTTTGGGCCATTAAACGAACACGCTTCAAGCTTATGTTGTTTGGAGGTGAAGATTTCTCACTTCTTGCTAGATTTTCCAGCTCGAGGGGGAGGTCAGGAAGGAAGGAAAATCAGTGGAAAAACAACTTTTACTACTTTGCAGGCGCACACATTTTGCACGTGGTTTTTTCTTCGCAAAGTGTTGGCTGCAGACGCGACAAATACAAGCGCACATACACTCACACGTACAGATAGAAAAAAAAACGCGAAGAGTGTTTAACCTTTTTAGACTATCGTGACCCTTGGTTGGTGGTGTTTTTGTTAGAAAAGTGTTGATGGGAAATTTGCGGCTCCGACTGGCAAATTTTATCAAAGTAGTTTTGTTTTTTTCATATAAAATGAGAAGATAAATTCATGCACATTTTATTCTCTGTAACTAAAACTTTTTGTAGCACTTTAACATTTTAAAAATAAAATGTGTTAAAATGACATTATTTCCACTTCCAACCAGAATGTTTTGGTTATTAGGTGCCGTGCAGTTAATGCTAAAATATACCAAGATTTAAAACAAACACTATTGGTGAAACTAATCAAACGTAAAGGATCATGCGTCTCCATGAAAATATGTTTCCATTTAATTTCGATGGAGGCGCCTAAAATATGAGAAGAAAGCAGTTTTTCTTAGTGTTTTTTTGAAGCGATAGCCTGTTAGTAAAAAACTGTGCATCAAGGATTTTCGTATTATTTTTCTTTCAAAAATAAGTTGAATTTTTCTTTCAAAAATAAGACAATTTTGGCTGCTTTTTCAGATAAAACGCAATTAAAAATCTTGTGTTAAAAATAAAATAAAAATAAAAAATGGCCATATCTTGGGATTATGGACGGGAATCAGCAAAAGCATTTTAAATTTTTTAATTTTGATAAATTAGTTAACTTTAGAACCTTTATTATGTAAGAGCGAGTCCACGAGCAAAGCATACCCATCTCGCATCGACCTCACCAATCTGCCTGAAATTTTCAGGGGTTGTTTGTACATATAAAACTAGCATCTGGCCAAAATATGAGCACTCTAGGTCAACGGGAAGTGGGGCAAATCGGGACACAAAGTTTGGTGGTTCAAAAACGTCAAAAATCTTAAGAAGACTATAACAAAGGCAAAATTTAATTTAATTTCAAAATTCAAAATGCATCTGAAAGGGCTTGGAAAATGCAACAAAATGCAGGAAAAAGCATCCCAATTGGTTGAATCTAAAGGGAGTTATTGGCATTTTAGTGAAAAAATAGCATAATTTTCAAACTCAAATAAAAAATGTTCCATCCTGATATCAACTCGCTTCGACCTGCAGCTTGTAGGCGACATCTGGGACTACCATCTGAAACTGAGAACGCTTTGGGTAAGGCAGTTTAACATATTAAATAAACACTTTTACTTTTAGTGAATTTTTGGGTTGTAAATTTTTGCTCGGAGGGCCCCTTGGATCGCATTTTCTGGTAATTATTTTATCATATTCGTGTTTCTGAGACAATTTCACGTAAGAAACATGCACAAAAAATGTTATTTTCATCAATTTTAACCATTTAAAAAATGAAAGTAAAAAAATCTTCGATTCACATTTATTGAAAATCAAGTGCGTTTCCAAGGATACTAGATGACACCAGAAAAAAGGCAGATTCTAAATATTTTTTAACTTTTATTTTTTAAAGGGTTAAAATGGATGAAAATAAACATTTTTGTGCATGTTTCAATCGTGAAATTGTCTCAGGAACACGAATATCATAAAATTATCACCGGGAAATATGATCTAAGGGGTCCCCCGAGCAAAAATTTACAACCAAAAAAATCACTTTAAGAAAAAGTGTTTATTTAATACGTTAAACTGCCTTACCCAAAACGTTCTCAGACTCAGATAGTAGTCTCAGATGTCCCCTACAAGCTGCAGGTCGAAGCGAGTTGATATCTGCATGGAACATTTTTTTATTTGAGTTTGAAAATTATGCTATTTTTTCACTAAAATGCCAATAACTCTCTTTAAATTCAACCAATTGGGATGCTTTTTCCTGCATTTTGTTGCATTTTCCAAGCCCTTTCAGATGCATTTTGAATTTTGAAATTAAATTAAATTTTGCCTTTGTTATAGTCTTCTTAAGATTTTTGACGTTTTTGAACCACCAAACTTTGTGTCCCGATTTGCCCCACTTCCCGTTGACCTAGAGTGCTCATATTTTGGCCAGATGCTAGTTTTATATGTACAAACAACCCCTGAAAATTTCAGGCAGATTGGTGAGGTCCAAACGACGTCCCATACAAAGGGGTATGCCTTGTTCGTGGACTCGCTCGTAAAGTTTGTTTTTTTTTTTATCAGGTTTGTAATAGTAGTGTATGCAACAAGTTGCAAAAAGATGATTTTTTCAGCACGAGTCGTACAAGGGTCGCTTTTTATCGTTAAAGTTGGTGAAAAAAATCTTTTCATACAAAAACGTCTTCATTAAATCGTTTATAACTCGTCAGAGATAACTCGGATCGTGTTACGGTCTTCGACAAAGTTATATGTTATAAAAAAGTTCATAAGGATCTCACACATGACAATGATGCGACATATTTAACGCAACCTTTTGGTAGAATTTTGAAATTTTTGCATTTCCCCATAATTTTTTCGAATTTTCCCATGGGTAATTCTCTACCAACTCACACGAAATCGGGAAAAGTTGCCCCGACCCCTCTTCGATTTGCGTGAAACTTTGTCCTAAGGGGTAACTTTTGTCCCTGATCACGAATCCGAGGTCCGTTTTTTGATATCTCGTGACGGAGGGGCGGTACGACCCCTTCCATTTTTGAACATGCGAAAAAAGAGGTGTTTTTCAATAATTTGCAGCCTGAAACGGTGATGAGATAGAAATTTGGTGTCAAAGGGACTTTTATGTAAAATTAGACGCCCGATTTGATGGCGTACTCAGAATTCCGAAAAAACGTATTTTTCATCGAAAAAAACACTAAAAAAGTTTTAAAAATTCTCCCATTTTCCGTTACTCGACTGTAAAAAATTTTGGAACATGTCATTTTATGGGAAATTTAATGTACTTTTCGAATCTACATTGTCCCAGAAGGGTCATTTTTCATTTAGAACAAAATTTTTCATTTTAAAATTTCGTGTTTTTCTAACTTTGCAGGGTTATTTTTAGAGTGTAACAATGTTCTACAAAGTTGTAGAGCAGACAATTACAAAAATTTTGATATATAGACATAAGGGTTTGCTTATAAACATCACGAGTTATCGCGATTTTACGAAAAAAGTTTTGAAAAAGTTACTTTTGCGTTTCTCTTTGTTTCGTCGTCCGTGTCTGTCGCGGGTGACCATGAACGGCCATGATCGATGACGACCAACTTTTTCAAAACTTTTTTTCGTAAAATCGCGATAACTCGTGATGTTTATAAGCAAACCTCTTATGTCTATATATCAAAATTTTTGTAATTGTCTGTTCTACAACTTTGTAGAACATTGTTACACTCTAAAAAATAACCCTGCAAAGTTAGAAAAAACACGAAATTTTAAAATGAAAAATTTTGTTCTAAATGAAAAATGACCCTTCTGGGACAATGTAGATTCGAAAAGTACATTAAATTTCCCATAAAATGACATGTTCCAAAATTTTACAGTCGAGTAACGAAAAATGGGAGAATTTTTAAAACTTTTTTAGTGTTTTTTTCGATGAAAAATACGTTTTTTCGGAATTCTGAGTACGCCATCAAATCGGGCGTCTAATTTTACATAAAAGTCCCTTTAACACCAAATTTCTATCTCATCACCGTTTCAGGCTGCAAATTATTGAAAAACACCTCTTTTTCGCATGTTCAAAATGGAAGGTCGTACCGCCCTCCGTCACGAGATATCAAAAAACGGACCTCGGATTCGTGATCAGGGACAAAAGTTACCCCTTAGGACAAAGTTTCACGCAAATCGAAGAGGGGTCGGGGCAACTGCTGTGTGAGTTGGCGGAGAATTACCCCCATACAAACTTCAACGATAAAAAGCGAACCATAACCCTTAACTAGAGGGTGACGATTCTCGAGATGTTCAATTTCTTGGGAATGGAGAGTTGAATTTTGCCATTTCCCGGAAACTATGCCAATTGTGTCAAAATTTAAAATGAAAAGGAATAAATTTATTTCTTTTTAATGAATTAAGTTACAATTAATTCATACTAATTCTATGAAACGTTAATTTATGTAGCCTTATTATTTGGAGGAACCTTTTGATCTTTTTCTGAATCTGTAAGTACAAAATCGTTTCTTGAGCTTTTAAAGACTCAAAATTTTAGTTTAAAATATTTACGAATCTTAATTCGTACTGAGTGATTTTTCAAAAGTTGCACGAACTCGTTATTTTATTTTTGTTAAAAAAAAACTAATGTATCTAATAAATGATTGGCCAGTATCGAGAATTTTGCAATAAGATAAACAACGACTCAAAACAACTAATTAAACTGTTTTTTTGTTATTATAAATATTCATTGAAGACATATTACATACAGTTATCAGGAAAATCCATATGTTCACAAAAACTACATTATGAGGATTGCTATGCCCGAGAGAAGATATGGGAATTGAACTTAACTTTCCCTCTTAGAAATAATAAAAAATAAATTTGAAAATAAAACATTTGATTTCAATTCAGGGGTGTAACTACTAAATATTTCATAAAGTAAATTTTGGGGTCGATTTTTTTTGGTTTCTCTCAATTATAGTTTTTGGAATTGTTGACAAGTAACACATTCTGAATAAGAAGATTAGAGAAGCATTAGTTTATTCGAACTTGAACAACAATTTAGGTTTTTTCAAATGTTTTTTTCTGATTAGTTTATATTATTTTGCTTCGATAAAAAAATCTTTTGAGTCACGACCGAATTTCCCGGGAATCGAGAGGTCCAAAAATGGTGGATTTCCCGCTCGTAACCCTCTACCCTTAACCGATTTGGCCCAAATTTGCACAGTAACTTGAAACGAAACTATTGGCACTACGCCCCCCGGGGCATGGCCTTCCTCTAACGTGGGATTTCTGCTCCAGCGCCTCTGACGAGACAGGAGAAACCGGGACCGACGTTTTACTTCACCATCCGATAGAAGCTCAGTGGATAAGGCGGGAATCGAACCCGCGTCTCATAGCATCATCGGGATCGGCAGCCGAAGCCGCTACCCCTGCGCCACGAGACCCACAGTAACTTGTTTTTACCAAAAAAATCAAGCCGGGGGGTATCTCTTAAGATTTTTCAAAATTTTATTTTCCTCTTGTCACGCTAATTAATATTCAAAAAGAATGTGCATCTTAAGGTGTCGCAGATGCATGTATGCAACAGGTTGAGAACCGCTAAACGAAATGAATAAATTGAAAGCCATTAAATAACCTACACACAAAAAAATATTTCCGAATGTTACAACATTAAATGTTATGATGGAACACTTTTGCACGTCATTGAACATTTAAATTTAAATTTAATTTGATGTAAATTTGCAACAAATTATACGTAAAAACATGATTTTACGTGTGATTCAACCGTTTACGTCCAATCTCAAGTTTACATCAACTGAGTTTACATGTGATTCATTTTTCCGTGTCGAGTAAATTCACATATTTTTTCTGTGTAGACCGAGCCATGTAGCCTAGTGGTAATGCTTCCGCCTCATAAGCGGTGGATCGGGGTTCAAACCCGGCTCGGACCAACACAACTGGTGATCTTTTCCCTTCTGGATTTGATTGCATAGTATAGGGAAGGTAGTGTATCGTCACAAGCTGGACTGGACCTTATCACGACATCTTATTGAAGGCGTCCTATGGAATGTTATCATTAACCTTAACATGTTAATATAAAGTTAAGATATAGCCATTGAATCCACTTGGCGAATGCGACCCGGGTCATGGACCATGGAAAAAACTATTTACTTATTAAAACATCGCTTGTTATCGCATATGAAATTTGAAATCAAATCCAATGCACAGTGGGCGAAATGGAACCCAAAATCGGACTTAATTGAACGCGGCTAGTTCCCTGGTATGAATAATAGTTTTTCTTATGTAAAAAAATCCGGGGAATCGATTGGTGATGGTTTCATCCACCGCACGAAACGGCAAAGGGTCCATTTTGCCCCAATTCCCCATTTTTTCATATTTTTTCTTGAAAATCGGTCTGTATTTAGAGCGGAGGCTTTATGCGGCCTTCCAAAATGCACTAAACTTATGTGAAAACGTCCCAGGAATCCAGTAAAAATAACCACTTGCACCGCAAAAATCATCTAGGGTCCATTAACCCCAATTCCGCTATAAAAGCATTTTTGGCCGTTTTCAAATGTTAGGTCAGATTTTAAAAATCTGAAAATATTTTTATCGTAAAGATCAGACAATTTTACATAAGAATGATGATTTGCACTTGAAAGTTTGCCACATTCATGTTGATATAGAAATTAAACTAAATAAAAAGATTGAAGAATCACTTTTGGGCCAATTTTCCCAAACGCAGAATAAACTTCCTTTCACATACATTTTATTTTTATCAACATAAATGTGTCAAACTATCAAGTGCAAATCGTCATTCTTATGTAAAATTGTCTGATCTTTACGATAAAAATATTTTCAGATTTTTAAAATCTGACCAAACATTTGAAAACGGTCAAAAATGCTTTTATAGCGGAATTGGGGTTAAATGGACCCTAGATGATTTTTGCGATGCAAGTGGTTATTTTAACTGGATTCCTGGGACGTTTTCACATAAGTTAAGTGCATTTTGGAAGGCCGCATAAAGCCTCCGCTCTAAATACAGACCGATTTTCAAGAAAAAAAGTGAAAAATGGGGAATTGGGGCAAAATGGACCCTTTGTCGTTTCGTGCGGTGGATGAAACCATCACCAATCGATTCCCCGGATTTTTTACATAAGAAACACTATTATTCATACCAGGGAACCAGCCCCGTTCAATTAAGTCCGATTTTGGGTTCCATTTCGCCCACTGTGCAATGCAGGCAATGAACACCAAGATCGGGTGCGCCGTGGTGCGGTTTTCGTGTCACTCTAGAACCCAAACCGAGCTGTTTATTGTCACACCATAGCAACTGTACCGAAAGCACCTTGGTACACCACCGGTGCACCCAACTGTATACCAAGATGCAACTCAACAGAATAGGGACGTGGCGTTACATCGTGCTGCCACCTGGTTTTTTTTAAGTGCAAGAGTGGAAAAGTGCTGAGTCATTGTCTAAAAATAGACGGCGTCCTATCTCGCCTAGCAAACTGAAGTCGATAAAGTAGTCGGTTTCGATGAGAAAAAGTGGAAAATGTGGTCTAAAAATAGCGACGCCATCCCCCTATGGTTGATCCAAGTAAACCGGAGGCGACATTGTTTTGATTGAGGTTTTTTAGACATCATTCACAATTTCGGGGTGGCCTGGCGGTTGTGATCTCCGTCTTTTAATCACGAGGTTCCTGGTTCAATCCTGACATAAATATTTTTGAGGTTTTTTTTTCAATTTTTATTATCAAAATTAGAGATTACATACGTTAAAAAAAACTTCTTCGAACCTGCGACGCTCTAGTCAAAGGGTTAAAAAATTGAATGGATTTTTGTAGTGGAATAGACAAAACGTTCTGTATTATGCAGGCAGAAAATGCCTAATTCAGGATTATATGCACTAAAAGTTATAGTTTATATTTCATGACACTACGAAATCCTAAAGAATTATTCTGAATAAATAAAAACATTCAAAAAAATAAAATAATAACTGTCGAGATTCGAACCAAGAACCTTTAAAATACTAATGCAGTGCCTTTGCCAACCACACCATTAAGAAGTGTTGATTTCAGCTGGCTTGCTAGGCATCAAGAGGTCTAAACTTCTCCCGTGTGGTAGGCGCAGAAAACAAGTCAGTTTTGTGTACCCGATCCACACCGCCGTCACACCAAACTTTGGTTTCGGTGCACCGATCAAGCTATCGAGCTGTGTCGGGTTTTTTTCGTGACGAGAAATAGGGACGTGGCGTTACATCGTGCTGCCACCTGGTTTTTTTTAAGTGCAAGAGTGGAAAAGTGCTGAGTCATTGTCTAAAAATAGACGGCGTCCTATCTCGCCTAGCAAACTGAAGTCGATAAAGTAGTCGGTTTCGATGAGAAAAAGTGGAAAATGTGGTCTAAAAATAGCGACGCCATCCCCCTATCCCTATAGAAAAACCGGTATCATAGCAAACCGTTGTCGCACCCGTCAAAAGGAAAGTCTGGTGCTATGTTTGTGTCTTAACGCTCATCGAAAGAGCTATGCAAAATCCAACATAATTTTCGCAAGTTTCATATAAAATAACTACAAAGTATGCACTATGCCGCAGCTCGTTTAAAACGCCCCATTAAGAAAATCCCAAAACAGTCACCTACCGTCACGCCACACTGATAAAACTTGCTCTTGACGCCCCGCAGCGAGCTGCTGCTCCCCGGGGGCCAACAAAGTGTAGTTTATTTGTTTTTTTGTCTTCTCTGCCCTGCAGCAAAAACCCCACCGTCCATTTTAACTCTTTATTTTTGCATTGTTTTTTTTTCTTACACTCTCGTACTACTAAACTGCGTCGCCACAAACTTCGCTCGCCTCCGCCCCCTAATGCTTCTCTAGTTCTGCTTAATGGTGGTGCAAAACAGCGCATTCATAAAAATTAATTAAATTTCTACCTCTCTGGAGTGCGCACTGCTTTTGCAGGCAGGTGCCGTGCTGATTACTTTTGCTGTTCTTTTCCGGGAAAATTGTGCACATTTTCAGTGTTTTTAGAATAGTGTTTAACTTACATCTACTGGAAAGAAATGCTACAGTATTTGTCATCCTGGTTTTGTTACACGCAATGATTGCTTTTGTATCAAAACATGCATGAAGCTCGCTCAACAACTTTACCTGTGTGTAATATTCACAGCGATGTCATGTCCAGTTCCCATCAAATTACCTTACTTACTTTACCTTATCTTTCGGTTAACAACAATATTTTTTTAGAAAATTAGGGTACTGTGGCGATAGATCTAACAACGCACTGTTAAGTGGATGCATTTATGTTATTTTCCCGAGTGTCGTTCATTTTCTTTCAGCGCCACACGCGGTCCAAGTTAATATCTTTCCCGTTTTCTCAGTTCCGAAAGTTCCGTATACGATCTTTCAAAATATCCTTTCGCAGTCGACAGGGAAAAAGCCAGCATGTTTTCGTACGGTGTGTGGTTTCAACAATATCTTCAATCATTCCAGGGTTTTTGGGGGAGCGTTTTGCGTTCAGCTTTTGGAAGCTTTTGCTGCGTACTGGAATAAATTTATGCTCACAACCACATAAGACACTTTGTGACCTGAGTCGATGAAAATTTAATCACTCATATTTGCTTTTAGCTTATTTTTTGTCTCTTTTTGCTGCTTATGGTTGAAAGTTCGAGAGGGATCTTAACACACAAGCATACACACTTATACGCTGTAGAGATGAGATGTGAAAAAACAGGAGTATGCTTAGAAGGGACGTTCGTTCGATCTCCTGCGCCCACCTCTCCCATGGTTTAAATTTTTTTGCTCGAGATTTTTGTGGGGTTGCTTTTATTTTCCGTTGTCCGAGGTTGTGTGGGTTCTGGCCATTGTTGTTTTCCTAATTAAAAGAGTGTTTACACGCTCGGTTTGCTTTAAATTAATTTACTTTTGTTCTCGTAATCATCCAGCAAATTGCTTTTCCAATTTTTGTTTTTCATAACAAAGACAAACGTTAGGAAAAAAGCACTTTCAATTCTGATTAATATTCAGATAAATCTGAATGAAGATAAGGCCCAGCTTGTAATGGTAAACGATTCCCAACTAAGAAATTGAGTTAATGGTGGCTTCTTATGATACTAAATCCATTTAATAAGATGCTTCAAGCCGAATTTTGACATTCATTTCCGTTTCCGGGATATGGTAATACACACTTGTGACATAGATCAATTTTCCATATAAAAGATCTGTGCTATCTTGTAACACTTGCAAAGTCAAGAGAGAGCTATAAAACGGTGATGTTCTTACGGTGATGTTGCTACAAATTTATAGTGAAATTTATAATGCTTCATAGCACCAGAGAATACAAAATTTTCGATTTACAAATGTACTAATTGTCACAAGTGTGTTTCCTCAAGATAGCCAATGATGATTTAATAAAAACCTGAATACAACTTCTTTGCATTACCCGGATCGCTTTGGTATGTTCCACAAAAATAACCGTCAGGGAAGCCTGAGTACGATAAAGTTGGTTGGTGGCGGGACAAATTAAACGTCACTAAACCTAAAAATGACAAAAAGTCAGAATCGACCAAAAATGACATGGGACAATTATGCGTAGAACGGCACGGCAGTACAACTTTTTTTCATAACTTATTTTTATTAGATTCTTTTAGGTTAGGACCGAAGGTCAATAGGCAGTACAACTTTGTTGAACACACCCAAACGATCCGAGTTGATGCAGAGAAGTTATAAGTGCTTTTGTTTTTAAAATCATATTGCACTCTTTGCATCAAATTGCAAACCTGCTGTGCAACTAATATCTTCACACCAAATATTTGCACACTGTAAATCATACCTCTTCTCCCCCCGCTCACCAGGAGTGGTGCGTGTCTCAACTAAGCCATGATGCAAAGGAGTGTGTCTTAGATAGTATTTTTTCTGCTGTAGTTTGATGTGTGCAATTTGTTGGATTGTTGCAAAATCTCTGAAATCCGCCTTAATCCATAATAAAAGATATGCGTCGCACCTCGCCGATTTTTCGAAAAAAAACAAACTTTGGAGGCCTGTACCGAGCTCTAGGGTGCTCCAAACTTCAATGTTATATATACCAAAAGATGCCCAAGGATCTGGCCACGCCAGTGATGTTGAAAATAAACGCTTCAGTGGTCAAAGTGCCTTAAAAATTTACATTTACGGGTAAAATCCCATTTAAAATTCAAATGCAAAGCGCCAACTCTTGTTACGCCCAATCAAGCTCATATTTGGAATTTGGGCTCAGTATGCCCAACGGAGTAAACCCCTGAATGCTCACAAAAAAGTCATTTTAATTACACTCTAATGTTTATGACAAGTCGAAATGACAATTCAAAATGACAAATTTTGTTTCAAATGAAAAACTGACCCTTCGAAAAGTACTTTAAATTCTTCTTAAAATGACATGTTCCAATTTTTTTACAGTTGACTTATGTAAAATGGCATACTTAAAAAAAACTTTAGTGTTTTTTCGATAAAAATACGTTTTTCGGAATTTTCAGTACACCATGAAATCGGGCGTCCAATTTTACATGAAAGTCCCTTTGACACCAAATTTCTATATTATCACCGTTTCATGCTGCAAATTATTGAAAACACCTGAGCAATTCTCTACCAAAACCGGAAATGGATTTTATTTGTATTGTTTGATTTGGCTCAAACTTTGTGGGGGCCTTCCCTATGACCAAATAAAATATTTTGTGTGATTGGTTTATCCATACAAGTCTCCATACAATTTTGGCTGCTGTCCATACAAAAATGGTATGTAAATATTCAAACAACTGTAACTTTTGAGTGAATTTTCTGATCAATATTGGTGTCTTCGGCAAAGTTGTAGGTATTTTTGAGGACTTTTGAGAAAAAAATAGGTACACGGAAAAAAAATTTGCAGATTTTTTATCAACTTTTTTTTCACTAAAACTCAATTTCCCAAAATATGTATTTTTTGATTTTCGAGATTTTTTGATATGTTTTATATGGAAAAACATGGTCAAAAAATCTGCCGCCGAGTTATGAATTTTTGAAAAAATAGTGATTTTTGGAAAAAAATCGAAGTTTTATGCAAAAACAAGTTTGACATTATTTTTCAATGCACTAAAAATAGTGACCATGAGTGACCATTTCTAAGAATATTTTTTTTGAGAAGTTCAGAAAATTTGCTATAAAATTGTCTAAGAGACATTGAAGATTGGACCTCGGGTTGCTGAGATATAGTCGCCTTAAAAAAAGAAACTCGAAAATTGAAGTTTTCTTAATCTCACCAAAACAACCCACCATTTTCTAATGACCATATCATGAAAAATTCGTGAAATTCGTTCCGATCTTTTCGAAAAAAATATTTTGAATTTTTTTAAATCAAGACTAGCCTTTTAAATTAGCGTAATATTCAATGTTTGGCCCTTTTAAAATGTTAGTATTGATTTAAAATTTTTCGAAATATTTTTTTTCGATTTGGTGAGTTGGTAAATAAATATTTCCATAAATTATGAAAGGTTTGTGTCTGGCATGACATCCTGGGTTATGGTTCTTGCTTTGCGGACCTTTGATTTTCATGGGGTTTTCCAATGTTTATTGTGGATTTCAGAAATTTTGCAACAAAGTTGCAAGTTGGGAAGAGTTCTCACAAAAAAAAAAAAAAAAAAACTGCACAGCTCAAACAACAGCAGAAAAAAACTATCTGAGACACAACCGGTATAAGCCAACGGGAGCTGCTTTTCGGTGTGCAACATCGAACAATTTTGAGCGAAGTTTGCAACAATAATTATTGTTTATTGTAATTATTATAATTATTGTTTTATTTTGTACATTTGTTCCGGGATCCGTGGTGTAGGGGTAAGCGTGGTTGCCTCTCACCCAGTCGGCCTGAGTTCGATCCCAGAAGGTCCCGGTGGCATTTTTCGAGACGAGATTTGTCTGACCACGCCTTCCGTCGGACGGGGAAGTAAATGTTGGCCCCAGTCTAACCTA
This sequence comes from Culex quinquefasciatus, assembly GCF_015732765.1. Taxonomy (NCBI): domain Eukaryota; kingdom Metazoa; phylum Arthropoda; class Insecta; order Diptera; family Culicidae; genus Culex; species Culex quinquefasciatus. Next base: position 132,694,244 of record NC_051862.1, on the reverse strand, counting down.
GAGGTTAGATCGTTAGCTCAGTCTAGGTGTAGGAGTCGTCTCCCTGGTTCCTGCCTCGGTGGAGTCGCTGGTAGGCAGTTGGACTCATAATCCAAAGGTCGTCAGTTCAAATCCCGGGGTGGATGGAAGGTTAGGTGTAAAAAGAGGTTTGTAATTGCCTCAACAATCAAGCCTTCGAACACCTAGTTTCGAGTAGGAATCACGCAAGCGAGAACGCCAAGGCAATGCTGTAGAGCGAATAATTTGATTTTTTGATAAGTTTCAAATCTTCGCCTTAAATTAGAAGCACATTTTTACGTTTAACACATTGTTGTATCTTTTCTGGGATTTTATATCTAATTCACCCCAAAATCCTCTAAGTTAAGCAGTGATTTTTGTCTCGTTTACTTTCCCGATTACCTTCTGGGTTTTTCCTTCTTTGACTTTTTTCCTCAACATGTCAGCCGTTCATCCATTTCTAAAAATATATTGCGCCCCACGCCGCACAGCAATTTGCTGGGAACAGCTCCAGCATCAAGCTTTTCGAGAGAACCACTAAAAGCCATCCGTGTCAAATTGTCTACGGTTTGTGTTTTAACGGCGTCGGTCGCCGGTTTTGCCACTGCAAAATAACATTTTTTCCCTCCTAGACTTGCTAAATATTCCTCGAATTTAAGCATGTTTTGGTATAAATTGGAGGGGGGAAAAGTGTGTGACCAAGGATTTTATTTTTCGCCTCTTTTTTGTTTTCATTTTCAGCACCAAGGATCCCCATCATCGTCAGCCGTTGTTGCGAGGAAGAAAAAAAGTAAACCAAAAGCTCCCCGAAAGCTAATAAATATTTGGTGAGATAAAGCAGAGTAAAGTTCTGACGGTGGTGTAGTGCAAAAAAAAAAGAAGAAAATTAACTTTTCATAGAAGAAGTGGGAGCTTTTGCCTGGCTTAGGAGAGAACGTGACAAGTGACAAGCGAAGCCGGAAAAGCTTGAAGGCGAGTGTGTGTGTGTTTGTGGGAAAACGGCGGTAAAAATAGGAAAAAAGAGGAGAGGAAAAACCACCAAACAGTTTGACCGCACCGTCGAACCCCAGACCGTTGACCGAGCTGCGGACCGAGGGCAGACTGCTGTAAATAAAGCGTAAGGTATGTGAGCAATTTTGCGGATATAATTTATGCCTTTTTAAAAGACCACGACGGCTGAGAGGAGGAGATTGTGATGGAATTTGAATTTTTCTTGAAGGAAATTGTCGTAAATGGAGCTTCCATCTAGATTTTGATTAACGATGGAGACGCATGGCAGATTATAAACTGTGAATAATAATGCGTCTCCATCAAACATAATTTTATTCAAAACTCAGTTCAACAACAGTTGAAGGTGATTTACCGTTGGAATTCATCACCCAAAGTGACTACATTGCACACAGTTTTTTGGCTGTGAGAGATACCGCCGCGAACGTGCCTTCGTGACATTCCTGTGGGGTTGGGTTTCGCAGACGAGTTAAAATGATGAGTTGGTTTATTTTGCCTGTGCGCTGCTGGCCGGAAATTAACGTTCCAAGTGCGTTTTTCTCTGCAAAAAATATACTCACAGACGGACAGTTCAGGAAGTAGTGGAGGAAATGACGCCACGCGAGAGTGGTTTCGCTGGAATGTTGGAAATTAAATTTAAAGTTATCTTAAATTCAGCGTTTTGTAGCTTTAGTTGAACTCCGAACTATTTGGGACAAAGTATGTAAAAAAGATTTTTTTTTTTTCGAATATACGAAACGAACTAGAATCTGTATAGATATTCATAAATATAGATATTCATAAATACATACTTAGCTGTTTTTCAACTTTTGTCAAAGAAATAAATTTGTTAATGCCAAAAGTATATTGAGCTAAGGCACGGCACATTATTGCTGTTATTTGTTTGTTTTTTTCTTCTTTTTTATGTTCTTTTATAATTTAAATGAATCTTTTGTAACACTTGTAGCACCAACGGGGTCAAAACTTATGCAAAGCACCAAGGGGTTCAACAAAGTTGGAAATGCAACTTCATCCGGCTGTATCTCAGCGAAAAGACAACCGATTTGGATTATTCTTGTTGGATTCAAAGGAAGCGTGTTAAGAATCACCTACAACAAGGTAGATCAAAAACAGATGCGTCTACCCTAAGTTATAATGAAAAAGGCATTTCCAACTTCTTTTTCCAAGTGTTCAAAGAGCCGGTGAAGTTGCATTTCCAATTTGTTTGACCCCGTTGGGGCTACAAGTGTTAAATGACATTTTCTTCGATTTTTGACAGTTGAGAAACGGTAAATGGCAGCGATTTTAAAACTATTTTTTGCAATTCCGTCGTGAAACTACTTACTTTTCCTGTCATTCTTGAACGACGAAATAGCCTACTTTTCTGTACCAAAAATAACAGAATCGAATAGCAACACTTTTCAAAATAAATGCTGAAAAGTTCTACTTTTCAGCAGAGCAATTCTCTAGGAAATCGGTCTTTTTTCTTCAATTTTAATTTTTGTATTTTTTAATCCGACTGAAACTTTTTTGGTGCCTTCGGTATGCCCAAAGAAGCCATTTTGCATCATTAGTTTGTCCATATAATTTTCCATACAAATTTGGCAGCTGTCAAAAATGATGTATGAAAATTCAAAAATCTGTATCTTTTGAAGGAATTTTTTGATCGATTTGGTGTCTTCGGCAAAGTTGTAGGTATGGATACGGACTACACTGGAAAAAAATAATACACGGTAAAAAATTTGGTGATTTTTTATTTAACTTTATCACTAAAACTTGATTTACAAAAAAACACTATTTTTAATTTTTTTATTTTTGATATGTTTTAGAGGACATAAAATGCCAACTTTTCAGAAATTTCCAGGTTGTGCAAAAATCATTGACCGAGTTATGAATTTTTAATCAATACTGATTTTTCAAAAATCGAAATTTTGGTCGTAAAATTTTTCAACTTCATTTTTCGATGTAAAATCAAATTTGCAAAAAAGTACTTTAGTGAAATTTTGATAAAGTGCACCGTTTTCAAGTTATAGCCATATTTAAGTGACTTTTTTGAAAATAGTCGCAGTTTTTATTTTTAAAATTAGTGCACATGTTTGCCCAGTTTTGAAAAAAATATTTTTGAAAAGCTGAGAAAATTCTCTATATTTTGCTTATTCGGACTTTGTTGATACGACCTTTAGTTGCTGAGATATTGCAATGCAAAGGTTTAAAAACAGGAAAATTGATGTTTTCTAAGTTTCACCCAAACAACCCACCATTTTCTATCGTCAATATCTCAGCAACTAATGGTCCGATTTTCAATGTTAATATATGAAACAATTGTGAAATTTTCCGATCTTTTCGAAAAAAATATTTTCAAAATTTTCAAATCAAGACTAACATTTTAAAAGGGCGTAATATTGAATGTTTGGCCTTTTTGAAATGTTAGTCTTGATTTGAAAATTTTGAAAATATTTTTTTCGAAAAGATCGGAAAATTTCACAAATGTTTCATATATTAACATTGAAAATCGGACCATTAGTTGCTAAGATATTGACGATAGAAAATGGTGGGTTGTTTGGGTGAGACTTAGAAATCATCAATTTTCCTGTTTTTAAACCTTTGCATTGCAATATCTCAGCAACTAAAGGTCGTATCAACAAAGTCCGAATAAGCAAAATATAGAGAATTTTCTCAGCTTTTCAAAATATTTTTTCAAAACTGGGCAAACATGTGCACTAATTTTAAAAATGAAAAACTGCGACTATTTTCAAAAAGTCACTTAAATATGGCTATAACTTGAAAACGGTGCACTTTATCAAAATTTCACTAAAGTACTTTTGATTGCAAATTTAATTTTACATCGAAAATGAAGTTGAAAAATTTTACGACCAAAATTTCGATTTTTGAAAAATCAGTATTGATTAAAAATTCATAACTCGGTCAATGATTTTTGCACAACCTGAAATTTCTGAAAAGTTGGCATTTTATGTCCTCTAAAACATATCAAAAAATAAAAAATAAAAATAGTGTTTTTGTAAATCAAGTTTTAGTGACAAAAGTTAAATAAAAAATCACCAAATTTTTTTACCGTGTATTATTTTTCTAGTGTAGTCCGTATCCATACCTACAACTTTGCCGAAGACACCAAATCGATCAAAAATTCCTTCAAAAGATACAGATTTTTGAATTTTCATACATCATTTTTGTATGGACAGCTGCCAAATTTGTATGGAAAATTATATGGACAAACTAATGATGCAAAATGGCTTCTTTGGGCATACCGAAGGCACCAAAAAAGTTTCAGTCGGATTAAAAAATACAAAAAAAATCGAATGACCGAAATCCTAGAGAACTGCTCAGCACTGAAATGGGTGCTGAAAAGTTGAACTTTTCAGCACTTGTTTCGAAAAGTAACACTTTTCAACATTTTTTTGATTTAAACGATTTATTGACAAAATACATGAAAATTTGACACAAAATTTCACTCAGTGTGTGTTTTTTGGAATTGCAAAAAATGTTGTATGGAACTCGTTGCAAAGCTTGATTTTTTCAGCACTCATCGTATTTATCCAACTCGGTGAACCTCGTTAGATAAATGTACGACTCGTGCTGAAAAAATCCTCTTTTTGCAACTTGTTGCATAAACTACTATTTCAACATTATTTTATGAAAAATATGTTTTTTTTGCAATTCCGTCGTGAAACTATTTACTTTTCTTGTCATTCTTGAACGACAAAATGACCTAGGGGTAGGCGTGGCTGAATGGTTACGCTGTTCGCTTTGTAAGCGGAAGGTTCTGGGTTCGATTCCCATCTGCTCCTATCGAGAAATTATGGAAAGAAGGAATTCTGAAAACTCGAATATGAACGAAAAACTCATTAGCTCGCGGTGGGGTTCGATCCCCCGTCCTTTGGGTCAGCAGACAAAAATGCTAACCACCAGACCATCGAGGCTTAGTTGACTAGAGGGATTAAGAATGCTATAAGAATCCAAGAAACTTGACCGGAATCAAGGGTCCTGATTGCTCAAAATCAACCACTCCATTCGCGAGCACAAATAGCAGGCGACGCGATACTGCCCTGATGAATTCCTACCGTTTGTCACTTCTACACCATTCGCTCCCGAACACTCTCTGTTCTACTCTTCTTCTCTCTCTGATCGGCTCAGTCTCCGAACGGCTCAGGCTGGCCGAACGTCGTCGATCACTCTGAACTGAACACATTTTTTCTCTGATGCCTGCGTTATACTCATTGATTTGGGTTGCCTAAAATCAATGTTATGAATTAAATTGTACATTTATTTTGATTTCATAACATTATAGACACCATTCAAAGAAACTTCCACCAAGAAATGTAATATTGAATGCAAGTTGAACTCAAGGACACTTACTGGTTGCATAATTGTTAGGCGAATATTGAACTTTCAATACGAATCCTGGCTTCACACCCAAGTTCTAGTTGAACTTTTCAGCACTTGTTTCGAAAAGTAATACTTTTCGACATTTTTTTTATTTGAACGGTTTATTGACAAAATACATGAACATTTGACTTATAATTTCATTGTGGTTGTGGTTTGGTTGAACGTTTTAGCAGAGTGCATTACTGTGAATACACAGAGACGAGTTGTTCCTTTTAATTCCGCTATATATTTTTAATATCTTGACAGATACGTATTTCGTCTACTACTTGCAGACTTCATCAGTGTTCTGTTCTCGACTGAAGGTTCATCGCTGCTGTATCCGTATTTGTAGTTACTGTAGGTACTACCTCCTCGTTCTTCTTTTGTGCCTGTATAGGTAACAGCTTAAACAGCCACGTTTAGTTGAGCCGTTACCTGAATCCTTGTTGAGTAAACGTTTGTTGCCTGCCTTGAAGATTTCCAAACTTTCGGCGATAGCCAGCTTCGATGGGTTTGTGATGTGTCTTAAGATGACCGCGTCGCTAGTTGTGATGTTATGTTTTTCCTCGATGATGTGTTCGGTTACTGCTGACCTGAAATGGGGGATAAATCCTTTCCGTTTTTCCTCCTTGGCAATTCTGACATATGTGTTTATATGCTCATCCAACCTGATTTGCAGCAATCTCTTAGTTTGTCCAATGTAGCTCATATCACAGTGGCCGCAGGATACCTCGTAGATGCCGGGAAAAAGGGAAAGGGAACTCGTTGCAAAACTTGATTTTTTCAGCACTCGTTGTATTTATCCACCAACTCGGTGAACCTCGTTGGATAAATGTACGACTCGTGCTGAAAAAAAACTTCTTTTCGCAACTTGTTGTAGAAACTACTATTTTTCGGAATGTTTAGTTTTACACTACACATAATGTTTTTTTACACATAAAATTAACAATGGCCAAATATATGCCTTATCGAATAATTAATTGTTTGTCCCTTGAGATAATGTTATTTTTTAAAAGAGAGTCAAAATCATTGAAGGTATTTAAAAAATCTTATTTTAGATTGATTAATTTAAAAAAATCTAGCTGTTTTCACCGTTTTCAAAATCGATATTTTTTATAGATATTTTTTGAAAACTTTATTCATCAATACCTTTAGCCCAAGAGAGCTAGTTTATATGATTCAATTCATTTTTATTTGTTATTCATATCAGTGTAAAATTTTTAACCTAAAAACAATTGGCAGTGCTCTGGAATTCCATGCATCTACGCCTCATCAAATTTATCAATTGTTAGACTAAATTCATATTAGAATAAACGAGAGCAGAAAAAAAACAAAGATAAATGTTATGAATAATAAAAGGGTAATTCTCCGGCAACTCACACAGCAGTTGCCCCGACCCCTCTTCGATTTGCGTGAAACTTTGTCCTAAGGGGTAACTTTTGTCCCTGATCACGAATCCGATGTCCGTTTTTTGATATCTCGTGACGGAGGGGCGGTACGACCCCTTCCATTTTTGAACATGCGAAAAAAGAAGTGTTTTTCAATAATTTGCAGCCTGTAACGGTGATGAGATAGAAATTTGGTGTAAAAGGGACTTTTATGTAAAATTAGACGTATTTTTCATCGAAAAAAACACTAAAAAAGTTTTAAAAATTCTCCCATTTTCCGTTACTCGACTGTTAAATTTTTTGGAACATGTCATTTTAAGGGAAATTTAATGTTCAGAACTTTTTTTTCGTAAAATCACGATAACTCGTGATGTTTATAAGCAAACCCCTTAAGTCTATATATTAAAAATTTTGTAATTGTCTGTTCTTCAACTTTGTAGAACATTGTTACGCTCTTAAAAATAACCCTGCAAAGTTAGAAAAAACACGAAATTTTAAAATTTTGTTCTAAATGAAAAAATTATCCTTCTGGGTCAATGTAGATTCGAAAAGTACATTAAATTTCCCATAAAATGACATGTTCCAAAATTTTTTACAGTCGAGTAACGGAAAATGGGAGAATTTTTAAAACGTTTTTAGTGATTTTTTCGATGAAAAATACGTTTTTTCGGAATTCTGAGTACGCCTTTAAATCGGGCGTCTAATTTTACATAAAAGTCCCTTTGACACCAAATTTATATCTCAGAATAATTGAATAATGCCATCAGAAGTGCGGTGCTTCGGTGGACGCGCAGTCCTGTTTCTTCGTGATAATTTTCGTCTCTTTTGTGTCGCTCTTTGTGTGCATGAGGTGATTGGGCATAATAATTGAATAATGCCATCAGAAGTGCGGTGCTTCGGTGGACACGCAGTCCTGTTTTTTCGGGATAATTTTCGTCTCTTTTGTGTCGCTCTTTGTGTGCATGAGGTGATTGGGCATAATAATTGAATAATGCCATCAGAAGTGCGGTGCTTCGGTGGACACGCAGTCCTGTTTTTTCGGGATAATTTTCGTCTCTTTTGTGTCGCTCTTTGTGTGCATGAGGTGATTGGGCATAATAATTGAATAATGCCATCAGAAGTGCGGTGCTTCGGTGGACGCGCAGTCCTGTTTTTCAGGATAATTTTCGTCTCTTTTGTGTCGCTCTTTGTGTGCATGAGGTGATTGGGCATAATAATTGAATAATGCCATCAGAAGTGCGGTGCTTCGGTGGACGCGCAGTCCTGTTTCTTCGTGATAATTTTCGTCTCTTTTGTGTCGCTCTTTGTGTGCATGAGGTGATTGGGCATAATAATTGAATAATGCCATCAGAAGTGCGGTGCTTCGGTGGACGCGCAGTCCTGTTTCTTCGTGATAATTTTCGTCTCTTTTGTGTCGCTCTTTGTGTGCATGAGGTGATTGGGCATAATAATTGAATAATGCCACCAGAAGTGCGGTGCTTCGGTGGACGCGCAGTCCTGTTTCTTCGTGATAATTTTCGTCTCTTTTGTGTCGCTCTTTGTGTGCATGAGGTGATTGGGCATAATAATTGAATAATGCCATCAGAAGTGCGGTGCTTCGGTGGACGCGCAGTCCTGTTTTTTCGGGATAATTTTCGTCTCTTTTGTGTCGCTCTTTGTGTGCATGAGGTGATTGGGCATAATAATTGAATAATGCCATCAGAAGTGCAGTGCTTCGGTGGACGCGCAGTCCTGTTTCTTCGTGATAATTTTCGTCTCTTTTGTGTCGCTCTTTGTGTGCATGAGGTGATTGGGCATAATAATTGAATAATGCCATCAGAAGTGCGGTGCTTCGGTGGACGCGCAGTCCTGTTTCTTCGTGATAATTTTCGTCTCTTTTGTGTCGCTCTTTGTGTGCATGAGGTGATTGGGCATAATAATTGAATAATGCCATCAGAAGTGCGGTGCTTCGGTGGACGCGCAGTCCTGTTTTTCAGGATAATTTTCGTCTCTTTTGTGTCGCTCTTTGTGTGCATGAGGTGATTGGGCATAATAATTGAATAATGCCATCAGAAGTGCGGTGCTTCGGTGGACGCGCAGTCCTGTTTTTCAGGATAATTTTCGTCTCTTTTGTGTCGCTCTTTGTGTGCATGAGGTGATTGGGCATAATAATTGAATAATGCCATCAGAAGTGCGGTGCTTCGGTGGACGCGCAGTCCTGTTTCTTCGTGATAATTTTCGTCTCTTTTGTGTCGCTCTTTGTGTGCATGAGGTGATTGGGCATAATAATTGAATAATGCCATCAGAAGTGCGGTGCTTCGGTGGACGCGCAGTCCTGTTTCTTCGTGATAATTTTCGTCTCTTTTGTGTCGCTCTTTGTGTGCATGAGGTGATTGGGCATAATAATTGAATAATGCCACCAGAAGTGCAGTGCTTCGGTGGACGCGCAGTCCTGTTTTTCAGGATAATTTTCGTCTCTTTTGTGTCGCTCTTTGTGTGCATGGGGTGATTGGTTTGATGTGATTAGGTTTTATTTATTTTTTTTATGTTGTTTTCTTTCTCTTCATTTCCGCAGTCTGATTTGCGATGCCTTTCCGTCGGTTCGCAGTGTTTTTTCGCGTTCGTCGTCGGTGTGTTTTTCGGTTTTTTTTCAAGTGCGTGTATGTGTGTTAAGGTGCGGCTGGCTCTGGTTGTCATCGATGACAATTGAGCCAGTCTGATTTGCGATGCCCTTCCGTCGGGTCGCAAGGTTTTTTTTCGCGTTCGTCGTCGGTGTGCAACAACAACAAAACCTTATCATACAATTTCAGCTCGATAAACATCGTAACTCGTCGTTCGCTTCGTTAATCAGTACTCCACTAAATATCAATCATGTAAAACTCATAAAAACAGCTCAATCAAAAAGTACACTGTTAAATTCTTCATCATTTAATTACAAATAATTTTGGTTCTATCTTTCCACAGCCGGCTGTCTAAGATTAAACCATTTCAATTAAAAGTTAACAGCCGATAAACGGGAAATGTCTCATCCGCAACATCCGATTGCTTGCCTTGAGAATAAAACATAATACCTTTCAACAAACACTATGATTTTGGGTCGCATCATCATCTTCTATGATGAATCCTGACCAAACACCCTATCCTACTAACAAGTTTTCAGGTTCCTGGCGCTCGTGGGGTGTAAGCACAGAGTAAATCAGCTGCCCTAGTAGCAACCTGCGCTAACTAACATTCCCGTCCCTTAAAATCGAGATCTACAAACTGACATGGCGGGCGCCGTTGGTGGCCAATGACTGTTACCTATACGCAACTGATCTAGCTTTAGCAATCGTGGTGTTTTATCTTTTCAGCGCATTCATACATGCTGTTGATAAGGGAAACACCACTAGATCGTCGAAGCATATAATCAGTAGTGCTGAAAGGATATTACGGTTCTGTTCAGCAACGGAGGGGCAACCATGGGTGATCTCTCATGCTCATGCTCATGCTCATGCTTTGACACCAAATTTATATCTCATCACCGTTTCAGGCGGCAAATTATTGAAAAACACCTCTTTTTTCGCATGTTCATAAATGGAAGGGGTCGTACCGCCCCTCCGTCACGAGATATCAAAAAACGGACCTCGGATTCGTGATCAGGGACAAAAGTTACCCCTTAGGACAAAGTTTCACGCAAATCGAAGAGGGGTCGGGGCAACTTTTCTCGATTTCGTGTGAGTTGGTAGAGGATTACCCAAAAGTGATTTTTTAATGAATATAACATTTACTTGAAAAAATCTAGGACTGAATAGGTTGGTGAGGGCCTCGTGGCGCGGTGGTTAGTTGGACATACGTTGGGCGTTCCAGTGTTAAAAGAGTCAGCTTCAGCTTTACCCTAACCTTTACAATTGATTTGTAGTATTACCTTCAGATATGAATGTGTTTTTTTATTTAAATCTTTAGATTTGTAATATAAAGGCTACATGATTGCATCCATTTTTTATTTTTGGTCTCAATTCTAAAATTCTATGTCTCGATAATGAAGGAATCATGGAGTCAAGGAGAAATCATGTTAAATGATGAGTTCTTTGAAGTACCTAAGGCTACCAACTGTACGGATTTTTTCCTTACCGTACGGCTTTTCGACTCTCTCCGCGGATTTTGAACAGGCCGGAATTTGTGTACGGAATTTTTCGCATAATACGGATTTGTACGGAATTTTGACAATTTTTTAAAATTGATTTGCTTTTTTGATCTGGTCGAAGCTTTTTTTAATTTTATTTATCTGTCAATCTGTCAATTTGTTTTAAAGGGATAATTTGGATTGTTTTCCGGGTTTTCCTCGGTTCACAGTTGATTATCAATTATTGTTCTTTTTAAATTCCTTACAAAACATATTTATCCGATAAAAGATCCAATGGTTTTCTATAGCCACATTTTAATTACATATCTAGAGTTTTTTTAAAGGTCCTATAAGCTTTTGTGTTTCACATGTTTATAGGACCGTTTAAAAAAAAAATTGTCGAAATGTTTTCATGAGAACGATATTTATTATTTTTATAAGAAAACATGACATTTCGAAAACTTTTAAACGTTTGACAAAAAAATGGGAGAACATGAAGATTTGGTTCAGCAAGTCGCGGTTTATTTTGTGAATATTTTTAAAAGTGCAAGTCATAAGCAAAGTGAAATTTGTAAAATGTAAAATCGAGACAGTTTTATATTTTTAATTGGGTCCTAAAATTAAGCCTCAATATGTGATATTATTGTTCACAATGCTTATTTTCTGAGTACAATGACCCTTTTAACGACCTCAAAGGATTTAAAATGGTTTTTTAGTTCAATTTTTAAAAATTAACTTCGCGGCCCTTCTTGACAGAAAAGGTTCTACTTGACAGCTCGCTCCAAGGGAACCATAGTTGATCCATCGAAAAAATGTTGTCTTGCAAAAAAAAATTTTTGCATTAAAATGAAAAAAAAAGTGATCAGAAATGGTTTTTAATTGTGTTTTTTTGTTGTACATAAAAATTTACATACAGCTTTAGTACCCAATTTCAAATTTATAAAAATTATTCCTTGACAGTTTTTGTGATACCATGGTGTCATATCGGTAAAGTGTACGGAATTTTGCTCAGCAAGAGTTGGTAGCCTTAGAAGTACCGTTATCAGGGGAGACATTGGGTCTGGGGGGTGGGATTAGGTCATACAAAAATGCAGAAATATGTATGGCCCAATCTCACCCCAGACCCAATGTCACCCCTAATGAAGGTATGCTGTTTGAAGGGGCTGAATTGTCTATCGAAGAATGGAGGTATATCGAGCCAGGAATCTGTGCCTTTTGGGAGATTTTTGATAGGGGCCTTAAAGCCAATTGTAGATATCCAGGCATGATGTACACTGAATAATTGCATTTAGTCTCTTGGTCCTTATATAAAAAAAATCCAGATTTATACAAAGGATCATTATTAGGGTTGCAACAGCTCTGAACAAATCTCCTTTTTAAAATCTTTGTATGTACTGAGGCTCAGATTCACGCCAACAAATTTCGCAGAAGATTCTCATCCACTTGTTTAACAATCCTGTATTTCCTCCGAAAACTTAATTACGTCACTTTAAATTACACAACTTTTCACCGACGCAGTCTTCCGAACGCGTCTGCGATAATGAAATTTTACGCCAAGAAAGCAACTTTGTAACAACTATAACTGGCTTGCTAGTTCTGCTGGAGTCGTTCTTCCGCAATCTAATTGCTTTGGTGACGTGTTTTAGCTCATTCCACTGCTGCGTTGATGAGAGAGATGCTGATGTGGTGATGATGGTGGTGGGTGGCCTACATCCTCTCGTCATGACTTCAAAGGACTCGCTTTAATTCAGGCTGGAGGAGGGTTGAACTATGGTTCTCTTTCTTCGCTTTCTGTGGAAAGTGGTTTACGGAGTCCTTAATGTCTTTTTGGACAAATTCTCGACAAATCCTGCTGCAGTATGATAAAGTTTGTACTCAGTAGATTTACTACAATTTGTTTGTCTGACAAATTTCAGTAAGCAGATTGGGGCAAAACTAACTCCATAGATCTAGATCTGCCATGGACCTTGATGTAATAGAACGAAAGTTTTCCGCAAAATGTTCGCCACTCAAAGCTCCCAGTATAATCCGTTATTCGTATAAAAAAGTTTCACTATATTTGTGTGCTGCCTACATTGCGTTGAACAAAATCCAACATTCCCCACTTTTGACTACACGAGGAGGGACATTTTCAACTGTTTCAGGATAAACTGTTGCAGAACCGAATGAAGTGGGTCCTGGCATGTTACAGTCACGGACAAACGACACCGGGCGCGCGTAAATGAGTCGGAAAAATAGCTCGTTTTTCCCGTCTGCAATTGGCTACCCCTTTACAACACACCCACACAAAAGGGCGCTAGGATTGCGAAACATGGACACTTTGGGTGTAACGGAATTTTTTAAAGTTAGGGGAGACTTGAGTTTCATTGAGCTTCTGTTTGACGGATGCGGTAAAAAGTTTTCAAAATTATAAGAATTTAATCTAACATGGCAATTTATTTCCTCGCAAACATAATGGATCAACTTGTCTACAAAAGTTTCAAGGAAAAGCTCAACATTTTCCACTTTTCCTTCAAGCCATGTATAGCTCCACTCATGTATAGCTGCGCGCAGTACGTGATGTTGTGGGAGTTTATGTTGATGTTTTGCAGCGTAATGTAAATAGAACTTTGTGAATGTTGTTGTTGGTTCCTGGCTGCTTAGTCAGCTCTGAGCTGGCATGTGAAATATTGTACAGCAAAGCGACCACCCTACCGCACAACCTCCTACGGCGAAAGAGTTAAGTGAGTTTACATTACTTTTGTGGGGCAGTGGCAGTGGGTGGAGGTATTTTTTATACTGGAAAAAAGTTAAGCGTAATGTGAGTGCTGCTAATGTACCGAAATTATGATGGATCCCTGGGTGAATAAAAAAGGATGAGCGATATTGTAAACTTGGTCCAATGATTATAAGTTTAAATGTAACACGGAGAGTTGCATAACAGAAAATAGAATTGAAATTTGTATGAGTGACTGCACATTTAAGATTCACTACTGAGAAATCCTCCCTTTAAGAAATGATAATATTTTCGTATAATGTAACCCATCTGATTGGGACAAAAAATCCTGCCCAAAAAAGAGTCCCAAATAACGAAATGGATTTCACCTTTGTGTGCTTTTGAGGAGGATTACCTCAATTTACTGATAAACTCTAATAACTCCTAACGATGCAACTTTATCTACCCCAGAATAACCATAACTATTTTTCCAAATCCAAAATCGTAAATTATGTGATTTTAGGCTTCGCACCGCATACCGCCAGAACCTTGCCCAAAGGTTAGCCGGTCAGCAATCGAGTTATGAGCTTTCGAAGTGGCAATTCACTTTTCGTGAATAAACTCCATCCATTCTGGGACGTTGAAAAAGCGAGGGTGGGTTAGTGCTATATTTTCCCTCAAGTTATCCTCTCTCACCCAAAACGCCGGAAAAACAACCCTTTTCACTCACAATCACTTTTTTCCCCTGCACCCTTCTTCACCCCGTGTTGAGCTAAAAATGAAAAAGGAAAACTTTGTCCAATATTATGAATGCCGAATCGATTTCATCTGGCACCTCTCCGGAACACCTCGTCTCGCTTTCCCGCCGATTTTTCCAACGCGTCCTTTTTTTCGGCGTTCTTTTTCTGTACTCTCGATTCGATTTTCCCAGCCCCCTCCCTCTACCTCTTCCTGAAGGGGGATGGCCAATTGCCCCTTCTCACGCGTCAAGTGTCAAGCAGAAAAGTGCCAGGCAAAATGTAAATAATTCAAACAACATTTCTCTTATTAGGCATTCAAATGAGGCAAATGAAAGTTTTGTGCGGAGGTTCGGCCGGGGCTTCGATTTGGTTCATTGGCTTGCCATAGTTTTTGGGAAACCTGGGACAAAAACGGCCCGCGATGGGACCAAGATCAATGAACCAACTAAAAGGCAGCCCTGTGCGACGAGGGGTCCTTTCAGATTTGGTATTGGGAAGAACGCTTCAAAGTGAAATAAGTTTGCTTGAGAAATGGGATGTTTTTTTCTTTGACTGCTCATCCAGAAGAAGAAAGAAAACGAAACTCCGATTCACACTCATTTGCATATCGAACATCTCTCGAGGATTGAGGATCGATAAAGGATTACGGCTCATGGAATGGAGTTGTTGGGATAACTTTTGGGGTCGACAGTGATCTAGTGACTTTCAGCAATCAAACTCGAAAGTCCAATGCACAAACTTAAATTAGCAGTCTATCATTGTCGATTTGTTTTAGAGGGAGAGGGGGTAATATGCATCCCCTAAGAAAAAACTGTGATTTCTCAACCATTACAGCATTACCGTAGAAGAATTTTGTTCGATGTTCTAAAACAACTATTATTCTTCGTCATCCGTGTAAAAAAGTTTTTAAAAATCTCAAAATTGTCCGAAAATATCAAATTTCTAAAAACATTTTTGATTAATTTCAAACAACCATGCGGGGCAATATGCACCGCAACATTGGGGCAAAATGCACTACAACAACGGGGCAAAATGCACCACAACATGGGGCAAAATGAACCGGGTAAAAGCAGTTTTCAATAGTCTCCACTAGATGACACCGCTGTTTTTACAAAGGAGCTTCACAGCGGTGCTTTTTGGCCCGACCACGCTTTTTGCAGAAAATTTAATTAAAAATGCATTTTTTGATGTTTTTGGACTAATCAATCTACAGAATAATGAAGATTATGGCCAAAACTATATACCTCAACACTTACAATATCAATAAAATTACACTTACTCAATAAAATTACACTTATCAATAAAATTACACTTACAATATCAATAAAATCATAATAAAAGTTCAATGAAATTTAAATGAAAACACAATATTTTAAAGTTTTTCAAATATTATAAGGTATTTTTAAAATGTGATGCTCAATTTTTTCCAGCATGGTTTAGCAATGTTTAGCTTCCAATTTGAATGAAAATATCGAGAAAAGCAGGGGGTGCATTTTGCCCCGGGGGTGCATATTACCCCCTCTCCCCCTAAATTTTCGCGAAAGAGATTTTTTTTCAATTTTTGTCCTTAGTGAGTGATAATAAATGAAAATCAATCTGCTTCCATTCAGTTTTCTGCATTTTTTTTTGTCAATTTTGCCTCCTCACTGAGGTAAACTGAACAAATGTCTGCCCGACTGTGTGTTACCAAAATTGTCACTCAGTTTTCTCAGCACTGGCTGGACCGATTTAGATTATTTGACTCGATTTAGGGTCCCATAGAGCGAGTTTCAATACAGTTCAAGTTTCGATAAGTAGTGTTCAAAAGCTATGTATTAAAATGTGTTTTCGCATAAATCCGGATGTTAGATAAATGACATAATTGACAACTATCATCATGACATGATTGACAACTATCATCATGTTATACATGATTGACAACTATCATCTGGTTATATCTTAGGATAGGCAATTTAGAAACCTTTCAAACTAGCAACCCTGTCTCATGTTATGGCCACTTGAGTGATATTTATGTACTTTTTTGAAGCCGTTTCTCACATAAATGTATGTAAACTATGTCGGAATCCATCATCCAACCCATTGTTAGTTAGGTAATCGAAAGACCTTTCCAACGAGTCCAAATCATTGATTATCTGGCAACCCTGTCTCATATTATAACCACTCAAGTGGTATTTATGAACTTTTTTTTGAAACCGAATCCGGATTAGATAGATAATCGAAAGATCTTACTAACGAGTCCAAAAAATCGTAGATCTGGTAACCCTATCTTAGGTTAGAACCACTTAAGTGATATTTATGTACTTTTTTGAAGCCGTTTTTCACTTATCTGAACGTAAAACTATGTCCGGATCCTTCATCCGTCTCATTGTTAGTTAGGCAGTCAAAACACTATTCCAACAAGTCTAAAAAATTTAAGATCTGGTGACCATGCCCCAAGTTATGACCTCTTAAGTGAATTAATCTCACTTATCTGAACAAATACTATGTCCGCTTCCAGCATCCGATTTATCGTTTGGATAGGTAAATGAAACCCATACAAACGAGTCTAGAGCACCTCTGTCAATACTTTTTGATGCTAGATTTTTATGTGTGTAAATTGACTATTGACGGTGTCCAGCCACCTTTTGTGTATCAGGCCCTGGGTGCTGAAAAGACAGAATGCGTAACGTGATTTTCGAAAGTTCCCTACCGATTCCCACTAATACAACTGCACTACAGCTGTAAACATAAACAAAGTAGAAGGCTATGTTCAAGCTCAAGCGTGACATATTTTTTGCTGCTGAAGTGAATTGTTTTGAAACATTTTGGATTTGTTGATGTTGAAGTTTTCGTTGAAAAATTAAAAAAATAAAAAATCAGGCCTAATTTGCAGGCATGCTTTTTCGCCTGCTTTATAGTGGTCTAGAAGGTTTTAAATAGAAGCTAGAAATGTGTTGACACCCTGTAGATGTGCCATCCTGTCCGCCAACTATGTCGAAATTTCTTCAAATAAGTAAACAGCTTAACAACTTTTTCTATGACACACAACGCTTTAAAAGGTCACGAAGTAAGGGCTTGGTTGACACTCTGTAGGTATTAGGATGTAACAAAATGGGTCAACTTTGCGGACAATTCAGGCCCCTAGATGTAGACAGCAAATTTTGGATTGCCATTTCAGTAAAATAAATAACTGAATCACTTTTGCTGATATTTGGCAGTGAACAAAAACATTGCTGCATACAGTATGTAAAAAAAGTATTTACACCCCTTGGGCACTATGCACATTTTGTGATGAAACATGTAAACAATTAAAATTTTGACAGAAACCTAGTACTACGTTTTGTTCAGAAACTCATGCCGAACATTTTGCTACAAAAAGCTCATGAAAAGATGATTTCTATAAAAAGTTATATAACAAATACTATTACGAAAATAAAAAGGTGCAAAAAGTTTGTACACCTTTCGAAAAATTAACATAAATAATGTTATTTGTTGACAAATCACCATAAATCCAGTCTCCCAACTCCAAATAGGCATCCTTGACTGATTAAAAAAATAATTTGGATTGAATATAAAGTTTACTAACTACTTAGTATAAAAGTTTACATAACTCTGGAAATTCTATATAAAACTTATCTAAACTTAATTTTGCAAACTTTTAATTCAAATAAATGTCAATATATTACCATAGAATTGCTAAATAAACATTTTGGAGTGAGTATAACACCGTTTTGGGGGTATTTGTATCGCTAGAATAGATTTTTCGTTGGAATTTCGTACCAACCCGGAATTACGTCGTCGGAAAATCCGCCGGCATCCGAACCGGTCCACAATTCACAAGTCAACCTATGTGGCATCGGAAAGGGCATAAAATTTTCGATCTTTTGATACCCATACATCTAGGTTTTCTTTAAAACCTACGTTTTTAAATACCTAGGCAAAAACGTTGTTATGGTTTCGTTTGAGCAACCTGCCAAAAATGTATGGAATTTCGTAATTTTTGTTCTCGTGGATTAAACTTACTTTTTGCCCGGGTATTTAAAAACGTAGGTTTTAAAGAAAACCTAGATGTATGGGTATCAAAAGATCGGAAATTTTATGCACTTTCCGATTCCACATAGGTTGACATGTAAATCGTGGACCGGTTCGGATGCCGGCGGATTTTTCGACGACGTTATTCCGGGTTGGTACCCAATTCCAACGAAAAATCTATTCTATCGATACAACTACCCCCAAAACGGTGTTATACCCACTCCAAAATGTTTATTTAGCAATTCTATGGTAATATATTGACATTTATTTGAATTAAAAGTTTGCAAAATTAAGTTTAGATAAGTTTTATATAGAATTTCCAGAGTTATATAAACTTTTATACTAAGTAGTTAGTAAACTTTATATTCAATCCAAATTATTTTTTTAATCAGTCAAGGATGCCTATTTGGAGTTGGGAGACTGGATTTATGGTGATTTGTCAACAAATAACATTATTTATGTTAATTTTTCGAAAGGTGTACAAACTTTTTTTGCACCTTTTTTATTTTCGTAATAGTATTTGTTATATAACTTTTTATAGAAATCATCTTTTCATGAGCTTTTTGTAGCAAAATGTTCGGCATGAGTTTCTGAACAAAACGTAGTACTAGTTTTCTGTCAAAATTTTAATTGTTTACATGTTTCATCACAAAATGTGCATAGTGCCCAAGGGGTGTAAATACTTTTTTTACATACTGTATCTGTCAAGCTGAAATGTCACCTATAACTTACACAGTCCAACAAGATTTTGTCTCTGAGACGAGTATATGTGTTCTTAGTAGAATTTTACCTGCTAAATCCAAATCCGGGTCCAGAATTGCTCCAAATGGTCCCAATTTCGAGATACACCCGTTTGAAATGTTAGCTTAGGCCAAAACTAGCTACTTTGTTGACTATTTTACAAAAGAACTATTGAATAAACAACTAAACCAATACATGTATCTTAAAGTTCACGTTTTTCCCTTTCTGAAACACCCCTGATTTTTTAAATTTGATCGTTTCTACGAATATTTATAGCCATCTAAAATTATATTTTCAGTTGGTTCTCATTCAAGTTTTTCCAACTTGCATGCTAGTCAAATTCTATTATTAAAATGGCTATAAATATGCGTAGAAACCTGGGTGCTGAAAAGACAGAATGCGTAACGTGATTTTCGAAAGCTCCCCACTGCTCCCCACTGCTCCCCACTAATACAACAGCACTACAGCTGTAAACATAAACAAAGTAGAAGGCTATGTTCAAGCTCAAGCGTGACATATTTTTTGCTGCTGAAGTGAATTGTTTTGAAACATTTTGAATCTGTTGATGTTGATGTTTTCGATGAAAAATTAAGTGCATCCCACTTTTTTCTTCGTATACTAAACAATGGGTGGCCAAAAGAGGCCTTTTTTGTTTTCCTCGTGATGACAATTTTTCATCACGAAGTGGGTGGAATTTCGTGAACCAGAAGAGCAACCGAATAAAAGTTCCGAGATTATGTATCTTTGATGTGCAGTGATAATATCGGAGTAAGATTATCCAATATTATTTGGCAGGTACCATTCATAGTCATTGATAATTCGTCGCTAACATTTCAAAAATCGTCATAAACATAAGTTTTGCGTGAGACATAGCGATTTTGAAATGTTAGCAACGAATCATGCCAATCTCAGTTTCAACCCTCTTCTTAAGATGTTTTGACTTCGAATATCTTAATAGCTCGACGCAATCGACTTTTTTTTATTCCTGACAAAATAAATTATAGATCGATCACAATACTTGCCACTTCTTGGTATTATTTTGCGAACAGTAAATTGGTTCCGCTTTGACAGTTCTAAATTGAGGCCGCTTTGCGGACAACTATTCTGCACCCAGGTAGAAACAATCAAATTTAAAAAACCAGGGGTGTTTCAGAAAGGGGAAAACGTGAACTTTAAGATACATGTATTGGTTTATTTGTTTATTCAATAGTTCTTTTGTAAAATAGTCGACAAAGTAGCTAATTTTGGCCTAAACTAACATTTCAAATGCGCGTATCTTAAAATTGGGACCATTTGGAGCAATTCTGGACCCGGATTTGGATTCAGCAGGCAAAAATCTACTAGGAACACATATTCTCGTCTCAGAGACAAGAAACATTTGATCTTTTGTTGAACTGTGTTATTGTGAAAGCAGACAAAAATCAAAATACGAACGCAACCTGTCAAAGCTGTTGCGCCACCAGGCTGATGTACACGCTAACGACAAACCACTACATTTTTGTTCGGCGCAACAGATTTTTTCGCGCAACAGAAGTGTTGCGCACTTCGGTTTGGTGGTGCGCGGATAATATTGTTTGGATGCTGCCGAGAGAAAATTCTTTTTCAAATGTGTTGTGTTTTTAAATTTTGTTTTATGATCTTAAGAAACAAAGGTAAGAAAAATGTGAATAACAAATGCCTCAACCACCTGTTTTTTAAGGTTTGGAGTAAATCTCGCTTACTTTTTCAAAAGGTCCTTTCAACATAGGAAACCCATGGCGCATTGATCGTTTTGAAAAAGTAATCTAGAAATAACAGTAGTGGAAACACTTTTAACGGCACATTTTTTTATAATTGAAATACCAGCAACGATTGCTGAATCTTCAGCAAATGATCTGTCCAACTGACACAAGAAAATTAATGAATTTTCAGCAAAATAATTTGACGTTTCTTTTGCAGAAATTTCAGTTGTTAACTGAATTTTAGTAAAATATCTGTCAAAGTGACAAATGTCAGTTAACTGAGAATTTAGTAAAATCTAAATTACTGAATCGTTAACTGAAATTTTAGTGGATGAAAATTCAGTAAAACTTCACTAAATTTTAGGGATAAACATTTGGTGTGTACTGAGCCCGAATCACAAATTATGAGCTTGATTGGTTGCCACAGGACCTGGCGCTTTGACTTTGAATTTTAAATGGGATTTAACCCGTATAATAGGAAGCTATATTACGCTCCATAAACAAATTTTAAAATTTATATGAAAATTTTGTTACGTGGGGGAGGGAATCTAAAAATAAAAGAACGCTCCCAAACTGATTGAAAATTTTGGTCATAGAAAAAATCCGTAAACGCTGTAACGCTCTACAATTTTGTCGAAGAGCTATCCGATTTGATCCTGTAAACTAACGTTAACGTTTTCCTCAGCCGAAATTAAAAAAAAACTGCATTGACCTTATTGAGAATTATAGTTATTTCTAAAACATTTGTACTCAGTAAGATGGTAACTCTGTGGATATTGTCATTACATTTGCGATGGTTTGACACCAACTGTTGTCAAACGAACGGGGTCACGTTTTAGTTTGACACCTCTTTTACACGGAATTCACACAAACTACCAAACGTTTGTTTTGATAGTGTGCGTGAGCGCCGTGTAAAAAGTGACAGTTCGTCACTTTTTAGTTTGACTTTGACCAACCAACGGGGTACAAACTAAAAAAGTGTCAAACGAAAAAGTGACCAACCACCGGGGGTTGAGTGTATTTGCAAAGAATTCTTAACAAAACCACCGCAGGCGCTCCTTGCTCAAAAGCTCGTTCAAATCTCATTTCAACTCCGTAGGACGCATTGTTGACTTGAAATTAGATGATTGTCGCCGTTGAATGGCATAATATCATTACAATTTCCCCCTGCACATGTTCTACACGTTTTGCACGTGTTGAACAGTGGAAATTTTCTCCAAACGAGCTTGCTGTGGCAACTGGCTCAGCTCAACAACACAATACAAGGCAGCCAACAGCACGGGCGGTGTTCTACATTGTGTTCTAACGCATTGTCAAATGGATCACCTGGAGATAATCTACGAAATCCCTTTCTGAATTATCCACATAAATAAGACATACCGCCCGTGCTTTCCCATTGTAATCTGGCAGATTTCAGGCACCCGATAGAGAGGTGCCACGTGCACCGAGTCAGCCCGAAAAGTGCCTACGAAGCCGTGCCAAGGTCTTCTAGTGCGACCTGGACGGCTCTTGCTGGAACTTCTCATCTAAACACTGCACACTGTTATGTGGCACAATCAACTCCTCTTCTTCTTCTTCTTCTCGAGTGGTGCACTATCAGCAATGATTTACTATGTACACAAACACGTATACAGTCTCCTTCACATTCGTCCTCTTCTCTGACTGTAGGTATATCTGGGTCCTTGGCGTTGTGTCCTTTTTGCCCTGAGGCTGACGATGGTACAACAATAGGTACAGAGACCACCACCAACATCCACCTTCGTCAACAGCAGCAATGCTACGGCCACTCAGTACTTGCGCTGGTCAGCAGAGAGGAAGCTTTAGCCGTAATTACGTTTAATGTACCTCACATTTACTACGAATGCTTGGCTCTACTGCATAATCTTAACAGACCAGGGTGTCTACTCATTTTGAACTAGCTCAGCCTGAACTCAATGGCAGAGCTTCTTACAAATTTTGGTGTAGAGAGTGTTCACCATGTACTCCGTACTTGTGCATAACGTTCCATGTAATGGTCCGAGCAAAGCCTGGTATCTTCTCACCAAAAAGTCGTAACTTTCATTCTCTCGGTTTCCACTTCAGTGAAAGTTCCATTTTCCTCGGGGAATGTGTACGGTTTACGTAGTCACAGAAAAACACACACTCGGCCCACAGTTCCAGCAGTGAAAATGACCCCAGTCCATCGTGGGGCCCGTAGGCAGAAAATGAATGTCCTCAGGACCAAAGGGATGCAAAACATTCCGGGTCTTTTGGGCGGACCACCTTTGACTTATGGTTGCGGTGACGGTGGTGACACCGATTGTGGACCAAGTTCAGAGAGATTTTTGGGTCTTTGGTTTTTGCTGTGCCGTAACACCCTTGAAGATTTATTTGAAAATTCATTCAATCAGGTTGAAAAATTGTTGCAAATTATGCCATCAGTATCATCAACGAAATGCAATCATAATAATTGCCACGGGACAGCAATCGTGCTCTCCGGAGTTGCTAATTAAATTATATAAATCGCCTGGCCAATCGAACCCCATGATTTCGAATCTGACCACACTTTGATCAATTATCCTGTGTGTTTGTGTGTGAGTGAGTTTGCTTCATTTGCGTTACAAATTGCCAATTCCGGTCTAGACCGACGGGACGGCCCTGCAGACAGACTCCGGAGGCATCCGATGACATTCATTTTCCCACGGGGGTCCTCTCCGTATTCCGGGCCTGGAGTAGTCTGGGCAAGGGAAATTGATGGGATTGCTGCCTCTTCGCAGTGCCGGCAGGGTTTGGTTAATCAACCACTAGGACGATACTGACAGAAAATCGATTCTCGGTTCTGTTTGCAATCAGCGTGACAGACTGAATTGTATGGCAAACGGAAGAATTACTGTAATCAATCTCGTCAATTGAAAACCGCAGATTTCATCCTCGATGTTTCAAATTTCAATGGCGTACTCTTGTATCGACGAAAATTACCATCGCGATGAAAACGGTCCTTCTTAATCAATTGATTTCCGCAGAAGTTTGAGAAATAACGCAGTCAATCTTTTGAACCCATCGCCAGATTTCCATCGAACGATTGATGTTTATTTTAACTTCTTCGCTCTTCGAATTTGCCGGCAAAACTTTTTGCCAACAATTTAGCCCTCCCACAAAGTTGGGTATACTTTCAACTTCTTTTGCCCAGAAGTTTTTTGAGGCTTTACGTTACAGGTTTTTACGCTTATTTTTCCAATCTAATTTATTTAAATTTTGTTTAAATTAAGATTTGTTAAACTAGAAGGTGAATTAAATTCTATCGATTAGCGTGAGGTTATCTAGATTGAACGTTTTCATCAATTTTCCTTAAAATATAATCGTTTCTTCCGCTGTCTGATTTTAAATGGTCGAGCTTATGTATGACACCTAAACTACTTTTAAATGTTTTGGTATTTTTAAATCCAGGATGGCGGTGATGAAATATTGATAAAATGCCTTTGTAACTCTGATGGCAATACACTACCAAAATTTGACTAAAATGTGGTCGCAGAACTTGAACTTGATGTTAAAAGTAAGAAACTCTGTGTGAACTGTTTATGGAAATTTTAGTTATATTATTAAAAAAAAATAAACGAGCTATTGATGAAATACACGAAAATTTATTTGTCTTTAGTTGATTGCTCTTCTAATTCCACTTAACTTACATTCAAAGTATAAAAAAAAATGTTTATGCCTGAAAATTGAAAAATTTACTGTATTCTCCGCCAACTCACACAGCATTTGCCCCGATCCCTCTTCGATTTGCGTGAAACTTTGTCCTAAGGGGTAACTTTTGTCCCTGATCACGAATCCGAGGTCCGTTTTTTGATATCTCATGACGGAGGGGCGGTACGACCCCTTCCATTTTTGAACATGCGAAAAAAGAGGTGTTTTTCAATAATTTGCAGCCTGAAACGGTGATGAGATAGAAATTTGGTGTCAAAGGGACTTTTGTGTAAAATTAGACTCAGAATTCCGAATAAACGTACTTTTCATCGAAAAAAACACTAAAAAAGTTTTAAAAATTCTCTCATTTTTCGTTACTCGACTGTAAAAAAATTTGGAACATGTCATTTTATGGGAAATTTAATGTACTTTTCGAATCTACATTGTCCCAGAAGGGTCATTTTTTCATTTAGAACAAAATTTTTCATTTTAAATTTCGTGTTTTTTCTAACTTTGCAGGGTTATTTTTTAGAGTGTAACAATGTTCTACAAAGTTGTAGAGCAGACAATTACAAAAATTTTAATATATAGACATAAGGGGTTTGCTTATAAACATCACGAGTTATCGCGATTTTACGAAAAAAAGTTTTGAAAAAGTTGGTCGTCATCGATCATGGCCATTCATGGTCACCCGCGACAGACACGGACGACGAAACAAAGAGAAACGCAAAAGTAACTTTTTCAAAACTTTTTTCGTAAAACCGCAATAACTCGTGATGTTTATAAGCAAACCTTATGTCTATATATCAAAATTTTTGTAATTGTCTGCTCTACAACTTTGTAGAACATTGTTACACTCTAAAAAAACCCTGAAAAGTTAGAAAAAACACGAAATTTTAAAATGAAAAATTTTGTTCTAAATGAAAAAAATGACCCTTCTGGGACAATGTAGATTCGAAAAGTACATTAAATTTCCCATAAAATGACATGTTCCAAAAATTTTACAGTCGAGTAACGGAAAATGGGAGGATTTTAAAACTTTTTAGTGTTTTTTCGATGAAAATACGTTTATTCGGAATTCTGAGTACGCCATCAAATCGGGCGTCTAATTTTACATAAAAGTCCCTTTGACACCAAATTTCTATCTCATCACCGTTTCAGGCTGCAAATTGTTGAAAAACACCTCTTTGCATGTTCAAAATGGAAGGGGTACCGCCCTCCGTCACGAGATATCAAAAACGGACCTCGGTTTCGTGATCAGGGACAAAAGTTACCCCTTAAGACAAAGTTTCACGCAAATCGAAGAGGGGTCGGGGCAACTTTTCCCGATTTCGTGTGAGTTGGTAGAGAATTACCCGTATATTAAATTTATAGCATTTTTTTAGGGTATATGGCCCTATTTTGGACCTACTATGAAAAGCGTCAACATATTTCGCATAGTTCTCAGGAACGGTCTGACTAATTTGACTCGTTTTAGGATTGTTTTGTGCCTTAATTTATGCCTAACAAAGTGTACTATTGAAAATATAAAATAATTTAACCATTCCATTGTAATAAGCATTTCAAGTAAAACATTTTTTGGATGCTTTTTGGACTTATTGAATGTATTTTGGAGACATCGCTGAACCTATTTTGGACCCACACTCTGATTGGTTGAAATTTGAACAACTCGAATTGCGGCGTGCGGCGGCAACACGCACACTTACAAAAACTCGGTTTGATAAACCAAAGGGGCTATCCACGATTATAATTTGGAAAATATTTATTTCAGAAATTAAACAATTATGATGAAACAATGGATTTGAATTTGAAAACGTGTTTTAATCATATTAAATGGAAACTCACGCATCTTTAGCAGGTCTCTGTCCTATTTACAATTTGCATATTCTTACGAGTCTTACGACCTAAATGTTCAAGCATTAGAACATAAAAGACAACCCGTTATTACTCGCAATAAAAATACCTTATCTTAAAATTAAATGAATGCAACAGACACATAAAAAGTTACAATGACAAAAGGTTCTAAATTTTACGCAGAGCTTATGTTCAAATATTATTAAACAATCAAGAAATTTTAAAGGGGGATTATAGCTTGTAACTTGGTGTGAAACTTTCTCATCTGTCATGTTAAACTTTACAGTTGCTTGACAAAAAGTTTAACTACATGTTGCACCTTAAAAACAATGTAATATTTGAAAAAAATCTTTGTTTAAATACTAGGGTGCCTTTGATAGTCATAGTTTGTCTTGTTAAAAGCAGATTTGAGGTTTTCAAACATTATTTTTACTTAGGTCACTTAGGTAGCCGATATATTTTTTAAGAAAATCATTTTTGTCAATACTTAGTTAATTATGTTTATAAGCTGTTTAATATAATACATATAAAGTTTAGGTACCGTCAGTGGGGGTGACTATGGGTCAAAAAACGATACACCTCTCGAAGTTTAAGAAACTAACAAAAACAATTTAAATAACATCGAAAATCTTTCAACGTAGATTTGTTCTTAGATAGTTTATTAACATTTTCCCAAAATATGGTGGATTTTGATGAACACTACCTTAAATGCCAATAGTTTGAAAATTGACCTAATCTCACCCCTTAGAGGGAGAGACATTGGGTCAAATGAAACTAAAATGATGCTCAAATACAACGATATGGTAAAAACAAGTCATCCAACAGCGTTTCTTGTTCGAGGGAATCGTATTGACACGCTACAATGTTTGAAGTGGAGATTTTCAAACATTTGGGTAGTTTTCGAGCAATTCTAACAAAAATATTAGAAAAATGATTTTTCGAGAGGTCATTTTTGGCCAAAAACGTACCCCAACTTTAGACATCTGCCAAAATAATAGGATTTGTTCTAGGAACGAGATTTTTTCAGCGAAGTCATCTTAAGATGTCCCCTACACAACCATTTTAACAGAATTCAGTTTGTTGATTTGTTTACAACTAGCGCTTAGGATCTTTTTAAAACTACTTTTTTTTAATTTAATTCATACGACTTTTTTAAAAACCACTCGTAAGCGATGTTGACAGCTCCTGTCACGGTGACAGCTGACGATTTAATGATCTAGACCCTTTAGGTTTTTCAATCGTTTCCCCTTCAATTCCAACAGGGTAGCCAGTTTGCATTTTTTGAAGCAAAAATTAAAAATATATGCGGCTAAATTGGTGATAATGATGTTAATACAAAAATAAATCAACATCAGTTTAAATTTTGGGATACTTTGCAATCGGTCCTAACAATCATCGAAATCTCTACCATCAATTTGCATTTTTATCGTTTAAAAAAACATATTTTCATTGTTTCTGTTAATCATTTGCTTTTTAAAGCTTAGATTTCATTCAAATAATTACAGTAAAGAAATTCAATTCAAAATAATAAATTAAAAAATTTCAATCAATTTCAATAAAATATCGAAATAAATTGATAAACAAAACTGGCAACACCTTGTTATGCATGTGTTGGTGATAGCCTTGAACCGACGGCAAAGTAGCTCCAAAAACTGATCCAACGCGGCTGATTTAAAAAAATATTTTGAAATGAGTTTTTTTTCGATAATAGAATAGTTATTTCAATGGTTTAGTGACGGAAAACAAGAAAGAATTAAATAAACAACAGTTACATTGCTCGGAAACCGGACAAAATTGCTTGGTGTCAGTGCAAAACAGAAAAAATCATCAAGGTGTCGCGAGCCAAATCTGATAAGCAACGAGGCCGGAATTTTTGGACCTAATCGATGTGCTAGGAAAATGAAAGGAAGTTCGAATGGCGTTGGAAAAAGTGGCTGAAAAAGCGGAAATAATCAAAAATGTTAACATTTTTGGAAGAGGTAAGATACAAAACGATCCTGCCTACACTTTCTGTTGGTTGGATTCAGTGAATTCGTACTTTAAAAGCCTGAACTACCTCGATTAATAAAAATTGGTCCAAAATAGGTACTAGGTCCAAAATAGGGTCATATACCCTATTTGAAACAAAAAAATCTATTAAAGTTTTTTTTTACATTTTAGCATTTCGAAGTTCTACGGATGTTTCCAATCTGTGGTTCCAAAACACCAAATTTTGAAAAAGCTCAAATGTCGCAAATTCAATTTAAAACGCTAAAATAAACAGTATATATTTTTTGCCCCTATTTTTTGACAATTTTGAATTAAGGAGGGGGTAAACGATACATAAAATGTGTAACATTACTTTTCCAACTTTAGTATCATTTATTGATCCGAAAATAAACTTTTCTATTGAATATTTTGTTTTTTTTTATTATGATTTAGAATTTACTTCTTTGTAATGTTGTAAAAAATATGTATCTAAATGTCTGGGTTCAATTCAGGAGTTGCGTTAGTAAATACCTTTCACGTTTTTCTATAGAAAACCGTTGACATTTTCACTTGAAATGTTTTTCGATAACATATTTGTTAAATTTGATATTGTATGCACGCTGTCCGCGAAATCGTGAAATCGCGAATCCGAGGTCCGTTTTTTAATATCTCGTTACGGAGGGTCCATTTTTGGATATTCGAAAAAGATTTGTTTTTCAATAATTTAGTTACTTTTAGTTAACATTGGACGCCCGGTTTAGTGAGGTATCTACTCAGAATTCAGAAAAAAAAAATATTTTTCATCGAAAATAATATAAAAATAGTTTTATGGTCGTAGATGGTGTCTTTCATTTTTTTTAGGGTTCAGAAAAAGTAAATTGAAAAAAAATAGGGTAGGTTAGTCATCAATGAGACACTTTTGGTTTTTAAACTTCAACGATTTCTGTATTTTTTTCATTAACCTGTTTTAAAGAGCTTTTTGTTGCATTTTCTTTCTTTTAATTTGTTCTTACATTGACCAAAAAATGAGATTGATCTGACGTCTACAGCCAGAGTTATTCATTAAAATTAAAATTTTCTAGCAATTTTGTCAACATGAAACTTCAATTAACAAAAATTATCCAGATTTTTAAGCGAAGACGGCGTTCGAATTGTGAACGCCCGAAATGTCAAAGTCTTGCGTTGGATCAACATTACGAAAAAAATGTGCCATGGCATGACAGCCACATTTTTTTTTTTAATGTTGGTGCTACTGAGCGATTCTGACATTTCGGACGTTCACAATTTGAACGTTATCTTCGCTTAAAAACCTGGATAGCATTTAAATTTAGTAAAATCCCAATATTTTACATAATAACTTTATATTTTTGGTTAAATGAAGTTCAAACTCAATAAATATGACAAAAATCACTTCCAATTCATGTTTTGAATGATTTCCATAGATTTTGAAAAGTTTAATGAAGAAAAATCAAAGTGTCTCATTGTTACCCATGGGCCGAAAAGAGTGGGGAACATTGAGACAGCTCTGGATTCTAAATTTTGGACAAACCTAATTATAAGATATTGCAGCCCAACTCATGCCCTGTGAAATTACAAGAGAAATTTCGAGAAATATTAGTTTTTGTGTTAATGGCAGTCTATGAGCAAAAATGTAATTTTTAGTCACAATTTACTTTTACACCCCAGAATCAAACATGTATGAATAACTTTGCAAGGGAGCTTTCATAACCAAAGCCACTATTATGGCAGACGTGTATCCCGTAGACACATCTTTCCCCCAAATATGAGCCTGATTGGTTGAACTATGCCTTGTGAGAGCCATTTTATCATTGTTCCCCGTGTCTCATTGATGATTACTCTACCCTATATGTAAAATGCTTCTACAAACAACACAAAGGAAACCATTTTTTGATTGATACATTTCGTATCAAGATTGGAATGATACCTTTCAGAGCCTTAAACTTCCGCATTTTTTCGTTTCTTAACTCTAACGTTTTCTGGAACATGTCATTTTATGGGAAATTTAATGTATATTTCGAATCTGCAGTAGCCCAGAAGGGTTAGTTTTTCATGTACAACCATTTTTTTTAATTTTTTTTTTGTTTTGCCTTCCTCACTGAGGTAAGGCTATAATCCTGCTCCAAAATTGAACTTTTTTTTGTAACTTTGCAGGGTTACTTTCTAGAGTATAACAATGTTCTATAAAGTTATAGAACAGACAATTAAAAAAAAAAAATTATAAACATAAGGGGTTCGCTTGTAACCATCATGAGTTATCGATTTTCCAAAAATAAGTTTTTAAATAGTTGGTTGTGTCGATCCGTCCAAGTTCATCTGCGACAGACACGAACGTGGAAACAAAGAAAAACAAAAAAGGAGTGAAATACCATTTATTTTCTAAATGATATGAGAATGAAAGTCTTAATGATAAATGATAGACTACAAAATTCCTGTTCGTCACGATTTACTTGTAAAGTTTTCCTATATTCATCGCTTCAAAATAGGTCATTCCAATGGGTAAAGTTGTATCATCTGCGACACCAGGAATCTTAGAACAATTTTAATTTGAGATCTGCCTACCATTTCTTTTTATCGATTTTTTTATAGAATGAATTATCAATAAAAATGTACATTTGGTAATATTTAAAGAAAAGGTTTGTATAAATTGTACATCTTTTTTGATTTTATTTCAAGCGTTCAATTTTATTCAAAGCTCTGAATATCCAAATTTCGTCTGCCAAATTATCGCGATGCTCAAAACAAAGCCAAATAAATGATCGCAACCCGTTCAGTGAACGTTTCCACAAAACGACTTTCCCAACTAACTACAAAAGCTTTTCCTCCCAAAACCACCCAAAAGGCAGCTTCGCCTCCTTCGCCGGTGGTGGTGCACCAGTTTGGAAAAGTTCCGCAAATTTTCTTCATTTTCACTTCTATCGTTGTGGCACTATCTCGGGCGGCCACCGCACTCTCTAGCCCGGGCCATTGTGTGTTCCGAACAGATTGCCAGGCTCTTCTGCTGGGTGCGTTTTTCCGTTCGCCAAGTTCAAGTCCAAAATGAAACTTATTCTATTAAGCTAACTTTGGTGATTACTTTCCTCACATTGCCACGTCCCGTTTCCTCCAACAAGCTTTCTTTCCCCAGCTTTTGCAGAATTTCATTAAACCGGAAGCCCCGATAAATTGCAAACTGTTGCATACAATTAACGATTTGAGGATATCCTTGTGCTTCCTTCCGGATTTAGATTTTTTTCTTTCTTTCTCGTCTTTTCAGCACTCAGCACCCGATGAATAAGAATGATGCTCTTTTTGCCCTGAGTTCGTTTAACTTTTCTGGTCTGGTCATGTCATGGTGCAAAGTGGCTTCCAATGCGATTACCCTGCACCTCGGTCCACTTTGACCAACTCATCCTAGGATGTAAGGGTGAAAATCCCACTTCGTGAGCTTTTTCACTCCCCCCCCCCTACCCTCGTTCTGCTCTAGGCTTCCCGCATTATGCCACGGGTAATGTTGGTGGTCTTAATGCATGCAAGTTTATGGCAGTGCGAAACACTCAGTCCTAATGACTTTTAAATTTTCAGTATCCTTCCGGTGATCTGCCCCATCTGGATACAGTAGCACAGTGGTTTCATTTCAAACAGAAAAACGGCATAACAACGAACTGTAAAGTCAAACCTCTTCCATAGCAGCGTTGCTCGGATGGCACATCGACTACTTTTGGAAATTTCATTGAAGACCTTATACTGAATGAAAGCTAAGTTTATCAAAATCATTTTTAGAAAATCAAACTTGTTCGTATTCCACAAATCTCTTCAAAATCAGTGAACAACCTCTAGCCACCCTCATAAACCACAATTCTCAAGGGGATCCCCATTTTCCACGGCTCTCACTTTCACTTTAACAGCCACGGCTTGCGAGTGTGTACATCAGTTGTCGTTATTTACTGTGAACCAGAAGGTCCCTGTGACTCAAGATGAAAGAGTTCGAAGCGGCGGCGGTGGAGATGTTCCGTTGTGGGTTTCCGGTAATGAAATTTTAATGCTGCTGCTTCTGGTGGAAACCCAGTCCGTCGTCGTCATTCTAAACCACCAGCAAAAGCACTCGCCATTTTCGGGCAAATGAATCAAATTATAACCGGCAACGGGCCCAGACAAAAAAAACCCTCGTCATACTTGAAGTGTTTCTCGAGCTGCGAGTTTGGCAGGAGGTTTCCTTTTTGGGCATTG
This sequence comes from Culex quinquefasciatus, assembly GCF_015732765.1. Classification (NCBI taxonomy): domain Eukaryota; kingdom Metazoa; phylum Arthropoda; class Insecta; order Diptera; family Culicidae; genus Culex; species Culex quinquefasciatus. Next base: position 132,661,785 of record NC_051862.1, on the reverse strand, counting down.
CACTGAAAGTTATTTTATGTGGAAGTTTTTTTTTTAATTTAGTTTTGATTTTTTTTGCAATTTGAACTGCTGGCTTGCAAGATTGTAAACTATTTAGAAGACTTTAGCTTTTTATCACAAAATTATAAAATTATTTTTTTCATTCAAGTAAGCCCGTTCAAATGGGTTATCCTCCGCCAACTCACACAGCTACATTAACCCAGAATAGTAGTTTTTTCATTTAGTGCAATATTTTTAATTTTAAAATTTAGTGATTTTTCTAAATTTGTAGGGTTTTTTGAGAGAGTAACATTATTCTACTAAGATGTAGAGCAGACAATTACAAATAGTATGTTAACATATTGGGTTTGCTTGTAACCATCACGAGTTATTTGTTTTGTTCGATTTTTCTTCAAATGACCTTTAAATTTAAATAAACATGGAAGTCTTATCAACTGAAAACAATCTTAAATAGTATTTTTTTTTTTTGCATTAAAATTCCCATTTAGCATGTTTGGGTTGGTTTAAAAATATTTTCATTTTTTTATGAAATTCCGATGTACGCACCGCAAACACTTTTTTCTAGCCAATATTTTTTTGTTTCGTCAATACTTAGATATATTTATTCATGTTTTGAATCCATGGCTCCCCACTTTTTCAAAAACTTTTTTATTGAAATTATATTGTTAGCTTTAGAGTAAAAAAAAAACTACTTAAATATTTTACTTGAAATTTCGGGGATGGATGTCAAAAATATGGCCAAAGATGACCCAAAACTATTTTTTTGCAACTCCGTCTTGAAACTCCTTACTTTTCCTGTCATTCACGAGCGACGAAACGGCCATCTTTTATCTACCAAAAATAACAGAATGGAAAATTAATACCTTTCAATACCAGTGCTGAAAAGTTATACTTTTCTAAGAAGAACTTTTCAGCACTGAAATGGGTGCTGAAAAGTTGAACTTATCAGTACTAGTATCGAAACGTAACATTTGTCAGTATGTTTTAGTTATGAGAGGGGAATTTACGTAACATATGGATGTTTTACATAAAACTCCATTCAAAATGCATTTTTCTTTCTTCTTTCTTTTCCTGTCATTCTCGAACGACGAAACAGCTTACTGTTCTCTGCCAAAAATTACAGAATCTAAAAGTACCACTGCGCGATTTTGACATTTCTGGCGTGCACCTTCGTAACGCCATATTCGCTTAAAAATCTGGATACTTTTCAATACAAGGGCTAAAAAGTTATACCTGTCAGCACTGAAATTGATGTTGCAAAGTTAAACTTTTCAGCACTTGTATCGAAAAGTAAAACTTTAAAATATTGTACAACTCGTTGCAAAACTTGATTTTTCAGCACTCGTCAGCACTAGGGTGACAATAAAAAATCGACATCAGGGATACCCTCTGATTCGATTGCTTAGGCAAAAATAAGTATCTGTACCAATTTTGAGCCAAATCGGTCTAGGTTAAGGGGTCGTTTTTTTTCGTTGAACTTCCAAAATTTATTTTTTTCTTGTTGCCTATTAATATAAAGATAAATAATAAAAAGGGCGTCAAATTTTCCCGGGTTTTGATTTTCCCGGGAAACGGGCATTTTTTTTGGGATCCCGGAAATTCCCGGGATCCCGGGAAATTTTTGAAACAGTCTTTAAATATATGTTTTTATCATATTTGTTATGTTTTTCAAGCTTAAAATCATAGAATTAGCTCAAAAATATTAATTTGTGTATAATCTATACTTCAATCTAAACAAGGACGACAGTTTTTAAATAATATTTAGAAAACTTTTTTTTTTTGATCTTTATTGTGATACCAGTCAATGAAAAATCATAGCAAATTTTTGAATTGAATATTTTATATAAAATATATTTTACAAATTACATATAAGTTACTACCGCTAACTGGGGAAAATCGGGACTACAGTCTGAACAGATACATTTGGCCTGGTTTGCCCCAGATTCCAGTGTTTGATGAAACATAATTTAATATTATTATTTTTTCAAATTTTAAATCAAAAATATACGAACATATTATACCCAGTCTTTAAAAACATATAAAATAGGACAGGAAATATTTAAAACAATAGGCATTTTGCAGATCTGCTAAAAAAAAAAATATATATAAAAATAAAACCTTATTAGCCAAATTAATGCTGATTTATGCAGAATACAAATTTTAATGCTTTATACTTTCAACTTATCATCTTTTTTTCAACCCAATCTTAATTTCCAAAACGAAATTGTTTTTTTTTCAATTTCGGGAATTCCCGTGACAAAGTATAAAATCCCGGGATGGACGCACTAGTAATAATAAATTTATTAATAGTTAGTGAGCTTGGTTGAACAAACATTTAATTAAAATATGTTATATGGGTAATTCTCCGCCAACTCACACGGCAGTTGCCCCGACCTCTCTTCGATTTGCGTGAAACTTTGTCCTTAGGGGTAACTTTTGTCCCTGATCCGTTTTTTGATATCTCGTGACGGCGGGTCGGTACGACCCCTTTCATTTTTGAACATGCGAAAAAAGAGGTGTTTAATTTGCAACCTGAAACGGTGATAAGATAGAAATTGGGTGTCAAAGGGACATTTATGAAAAATTAGACGCCCGATTTAATGGCGTACTCAGAATTCCGAATAAAAACGTATTTTTCATAAAAAACAGTAATAAAGTTTTAAAAATTCTTCCATTTTCCGATACTTGACTGTATTTTTTTTGGAATATGTCATTTTAAATGTACTTTTCGAACCTACATTGAGCCAGAAGGGTAATTTTTTCATTTAGAAAAAAAAAATCATTTTAAAATTTCGTATTTATTCTAACTTTGCAGGGTTATTTTTTAGAGTGTAACAATGTTCTACAAAGTTGTAGAGCAGACAATTGAAAAAAAAAAAAGATTTATAAATATACGGGGTTTGCTTATTAACATCACGAGTTATCGCAATTTTACGAAAAAAAAGTTCAAGCACTATTAAAAAAATATGTGTAAAAAACGTAAATGGATATTGTGTGACCCCCAATAAATGTTTTGAAAATATAAATATTAAAACAAGTATGGCTAGTTGAATAATATTTGGAAAATAAATTGAAATGCTATCAATTTAAGTCCGGTTTACGATACAATTTTTTTAAATCTTTTTTACTGTTCAAAATAGGTTACTGAACGACTTTTAAAAAGTTAATCGTTTCTTCCAAATTATTTATGATTTTTTTAACTATCAACTAGTTATGCCGCCCCTCTATTCGCTTGGTTAATCAGAGGCCAATTGTTTATGAGCAGTTCTCTACGGAATCGGTCTTTTTTCTTTAATTTTAATTTTTGTATTTTTTAATCCGGCTGAAACTTTTTTGGTGCCTTCGGTATGCCCAAAGAAGCCATTTTGCATCATTAGTTTGTCCATATAATTTTCCATACAAATTTGGCAGCTGTTCATACAAAAATGATATGTGAAAATTCAAAAATCTCTATCTTTTGAAGGAATTTTTTGATCGATTTGGTGTCTTGGACAAAGTTGTAGGTATGGATATGGACTACACTGAAAAAAAAATGATACACGGTAAAAAAAATTTTGGTGATTTTTTATTTAACTTTTTGTCACTAAAACTTGATTTGCAAAAAAACACTATTTTTAATTTTTTCTATTTTTGATATGTTTTAGAGGACATAAAATGCCAACTTTTCAGAAATTTCCAGAATGGGCAAAAATCTTTGACCGAGTTATGATTTTGGAATCAATACTGATTTTTCAAAAATCGAAATATCGGTCGCAAAAATTTTCAACTTCATTTTTCGATGTAAAATCGAATTTGCAATCAAAAGTACTTTAGTGATTTTTGATAAAGTGCACCGTTTTCAAGTTATAGCCATTTTTAGGTAACTTTTTTGAAAATTGTCGCAGTTTTCATTTTTATAATTAGTGCCCATGTTTGCCCACCTTTGAAAAAATATTTTTGAAGAGCTGAGAAAATTCTCTATATTTTGCTTTATTGAACTTTGTTGATGCGACCCATAGTTGCTGAGATATTGCTATGCAAAGGCTAAAAAACAGGAAAATTGATGTTTTCTAAGTCTCACCCAAACAACCCAACATTTTCTAATGTCGATATCTCAGCAACTATAGGTCCGATTTACAATGCTAAAACATGAAACATTCGTGAAATTTTCCGATCTTTTCGAAAAAAATATTTTCAAAAATTTAAAATCAAGACTAACATTTCAAATGGGCGTAATATTGAATGTTTGGCCCGTTTAAAATGTTAGTCTAGATTTTAAATTTTTAAAAATATTGTTTTCGAAAAGATCGGAAAATTTCACGAATGTTTCATGTTTTAACATTGTAAATCGGACCTATAGTTGCTGAGATATCGACATTAGAAAATGTTGGGTTGTTTGGGTGAGACTTAGAAAACATCAATTTTCCTGTTTTTTAGCCTTTGCATAGCAATATCTCAGCAACTATGGGTCGCATCAACAAAGTTCAATAAAGCAAAATATAGAGAATTTTCTCAGCTTTTCAAATATTTTTTCAAAGGTGGGCAAACATGGGCACTAATTATAAAAATGAAAACTGCGAAACCTAAAAAATAACTGAAAACGGTGCACTTTATCAAAAATCACTAAAGTACGATTGCAAATTCGATTTTACATCGAAAAATGAATTTTGCGACCGATATTTCGATTTTTGAAAAATCAGTATTGATTCAAAAATCATAACTCGGTCAAAATTTTGCCCATTCTGAAATTTCTGAAAGTTGGCATTTTATGTCCTTTAAAACATAAAAAATGAAAAAAATAAAAATAGTGTTTTTGCAAATCAAGTTTTAGTGACAAAAGTTAAATAAAAATCACCAAATTTTACTGTGTATCATTTTTTCAGTGTAGTCCATATCCATACCTACAACTTTGTCGAAGACACCAACTCGATCAAAAATTCCTTCAAAAGATACAGATTTTGAATTTTCACATATCATTTTGTATGGACAGCTGCCAAATTTGTATGGAAAATTATATGGACAAACTAATGATGCAAAATGGCTTCTTTGGGCATACCGAAGGCACCAAAAAAGTTTCAGCCGGATTAAAAAATACAAAAAAAATCGAATGACCGAAAACTCAGAGAATTGTTCTTATGTTAAATTTTAATCAAAAATTAATGGAAATAGATGGCAATACACTGAAAACAATTTTAAGTGCATTTTCCTGCGATGATAGTAATTTTTGGCATGATTGAACCAGTCTAAAAATGATTTAAATTTGAGTAATATCTTTCCAAGAACTAAATTTTCAACTTTCAGTGCTTTAAAGAAAGAATAACTGCGAGGGTGGTTCATTCTTGCGCACACTTTATTGTTTCGAGCGTTCGTTTCCGGCTTCAAAACCGGGAAGAAAAGAGTTCTTCAAAAATTGCGTTCATCGTAGAGAGTGCAGGAAGGGTGGGAGACCTTCCCCCCTCCCGCTCTGCGGGAGATTTATTTTTCTCTCTTCCGTTAAGGTCGGTACGCTTCGTCGCTCGAGCGAAACTCACGTCAAACAATTGATCGCAAATGAAAACATTTTTTCCCCGACGCCCGCCGCTAATCCGGCCAAATTTGGGAAAAGATTTATTTTGCCAGAAGCGGAAGGAGGAAGTGAAAAAGATTTATTGCACCGAGTGCTGGTTTTTCTCCCTTTTGATGGTGTTCTTGTTTTTGTTTGTTCGACACAATAATGATGGAAGCTGCCAAAGTGGTTGTGTGGCGTTGGACTTTAAGCACATGACGACGGTTCAATTGAAAGTGAACGAGACTTTAAGGGATTTGGGATTGGCGCGTGGAATGATGTTGGGCATAAGCCAATTGGTTAGGTTGGTATCCGTTGACGGTTGATTTATAGCTGGATCGGGAAAATGTTCACTGAGGGTTATTTTACACTGAAGAAGTTAAATGTTCATTTTTTAGTTCTTTATAATGTTCCAAATTTGCAGGATGACTATTTTGGTTTCCCTCCAACTGATTCTAGTGCAAAATATCTGGTAAAAAGTTTTCACCTGCCAGCTTTTGGAGCTAAAATTAGACATTTTTTTCTTGACGATCCTCAAAAATCTAACGTAAACGCCAACTCATCAAAACAGTCCGCAAGTGTTTTCTCAAACTTCCCTTTATCAGGCCCGAAGGTCCTGGTGGTGGCGTCGACGGAAGACAAAGGAAAAAGTCAACAAACCATCATCCCGGTCCGGAAAAGTCCTTCAACCGACCGCTTTGGGCTTGGGCATAATAAGACATAACAATGTACCTGTCCAAAAAGCCGGCGAAAGTTGCTTATCATCACGTAAAGTTGAAACATAATCATAACTTTTTTTTTGTCGAGCCCATCAAGCTGAGTTGAGCCAGCCAGTCGCAGGCTCTCCTTGAAACGTAAAGTCGTCAACTCCTGGAATGGCACGAGGAAATCACACAAATGAAGCACGTGGAGAGTGGCGGAGATAAAAAAAAACTAAACATGGACTTTTCCAACAAAACATCAGTTGCCGAGCCTAAAGTTTCCTGAAAGAAGGTAAATGGTCCATTTTTCGACTCAAGAGTTAAAACAAGCTTACATTCGAGTACCCACAAAAAAGCAATAATTTCTATGAAATCCAAATATGCCAACACCTGCCCATTACTCTTCCTTCATAAAAGTCCACCGGACGATGATTTCCGGGAAACGGAAGACAAGTTGAGCAGAAGGAGCAAAAACTGATTTCAAAGAACGAACGAAAACTGGAACCAGGTGGATGCAAATTATCATAACAATGAACGTGCGATGGGAAAACGAATCGTGACCGGCTTGTGTTGGTGCAGAAACACCATTGTGGTGGTAAAGTACGAGCGGGAGCTGGCTCTATTTCGCTAAAAGTTCTGGGAATTCTTGGATGGCAGCAGCAAAAGCTTTCGGGAAAATTCTTTAGTCTAGCTTTCTCACGCTTTCGCCACTCATGGCATTTGTTTCTGTGTGTGTGTGTTTCTCTTTGAATTTGGTCGTCACCGTGAATGATTTATTCTGCTGACGTGATTTTGCTAGACACAAACTTGATGTGGCACCGTGGAAAAACCATCTGAATTGGTGGGATTGAGTTGTAAAACTTTTGGGATCGTGACGAAATATATTGAAGAACAATGCAATGAAAAGAATCGAAGTATGGTACAAAATACATTGAATGTTAGATAAAAATTTAAATCTTTATCAAAAGTTTTAACATTACATTTAGGTTAGATTATTAGAACTTTATCCGTGTCAAACCGTGATTGGTTTCAAAATCGATAGATGTTTTAAGAAATGCATATAGATTTAAAATTTGTATATAAAAAAAACATTGAAGCACTCGTTTTATGAAATAAAAAGATGAAGAAATAAAATATAATAATTATTTTTAACAAGATGTGCTTCAAAACATCTCCGAGATATTTTTTATATTTGTATAGAAAACAATTAAAACTCATTCAAAATATTATTTGTATGCCCTTGATGTTTAATTGTTAAACTGACTGCATCCTTACATTTTTATGGTCTCTGAAACCAGTCTTAAGTTTAATTGTTTTTTTTTTATGTACATCGAGAGTTGAATTTGATTTACTGCGATTTGAACTCCTTTTTTAAATGTTTTGTAAATACATTTTTTCAGCTTTTTAAAATATGCATGTGGCAGTGCGTGGCCGAATGGTTACGCTGTCCGCTTTGTAAGCGGATGATTCTGGGTTCGATTCCCATCTGCTGCAACCTTCCATCGGATGAGGAAGTAAAATGTCGGTCCCGGCCTTGGTTGTTAGGCCGTTCAGTCATTCCAGGTGCAGGAGTCGTCTCCATGCCATAAGTACAAACAACACACCAAACCAAGCCTACTCCGGTGGAATCGCTGGCGGCGGTTGGATTCGCAATCCGAAGGTCGGTCAGTTCAAACACTGGGGTGGAAGGTTCCTTGGAGTAGAAAGAGGTTTGGGTGCTCTCCCCATTCAAGCCTTCGGACTCCTAGGTTCGAGCAGAAACTTGCAATAGAGACCACAAAATACCCGGGGGTCGTTAATGTGGATGGTTTGATTTGAAAATATGCATAAGTTTTTTACTATTTTTCATATCAAAATTACTGCCCCTGATCGCATAAATGTTTGGTGTATTTGGCAAAGTAGTAGATAATGATTCGAACTATTCAGAGAAAAAAAACTTTTCATCACAAAAACTCAATTTTGACTGTATCCCCTACAATTTTTTTTCATTTTTTGCTATGTTTTAGTAGACACAAAGTGCCAGCTTTTGAGCTATTTAGTATGTTGGACGCTGTGTTTTGGCCTACACCCAAAGGAAAAATATATCTCAAAATCTGCAACAGTAGATTTGCTGCAGAAAATGCCACATTTTTTGCAGCAAGCCCGTAGATCATTTTTGCCCGCGTGTAAACATTTCAGCGATCTGCAGTTCTCACCAACACATATAATGCTGGCCCGTCTCCGAGCAAAAAGAAGAAGATGTTGGGTAATAGAAGAATATGTTGGGGCTCTTTTACTCACATTTCATTAGGCGTCCATGGCGCGGTGGTAGCGTGTCGGATCAATAACCAAGAAGTTTGTGGTTCAATCCTCGTTCTGTTAAGGTTTTTTTTTGTGAGAGACATCGGTAATGTCGATAAATGTCGGTAACGGGCAAAAATGCCTTACCCCTATATCGCAAAAAATGCACGAGGACAGTTTTCATGCAGATTCTGATATACTTTCATGCCGCCATGCATCACAATCATGCGACCGCCGTTTGGGTGTAGTAATTCGTCAGCTGTGTGCTATCTTGTGACATAGACCATTTTGGTCGAAAATGAGTTAATGATGACGTTTTGCTATACTTAACAAACACTACAAGATGCTTTAACCCGATTTTGGAAACGCGCTTCCGTTTCCCGGATATTGCAATGCACACTTGTGACATAAACCAATTTATCATCAAAATGATCGTGCACACTTGTGACATGGTGTTGGAAAATGTGGAATTTTTTTTTGTTTTTCACAAATTTATGTTGATACACATTTTCTGAAGGCAATGCAATCTTTTGTTTTTGAAAATATACTGATTAAGCCGGTTAAACTATTGATTTGAGCTTATTTTAGTTTGTATAGGAATTTTACTTTCGAAACACACTTGTGACACGTGCTTTTAAGATTTTTGATTACATAATTTACTGTATCTTTTAACTGGTGTAACTAAATTGGTTGAAACTTGGAGCGTTTGTTAAGCGATAGTATACGATCCGATTGCTTCAAAAAGTTTGGCTCTACCATTCATAGTTTTGAAAATATTTATCATCAAACTTTTAAAATCGATTTTCTCGAAAAGTACCAAATGGTCGTTGTCACAAGATAGCACACAGCTGACGAATTGTTTAAAAAAAGTGTTTTTTTTAATATCAAACATGCACACAAAAATCACAAAAATTCAATTTAAAATTAAATTCTCAATTAAAAAGTACACCCAAAACTGGCAGCGCTAGTCCGAGAGAATGATGGTCTCGAGTCGAAAGAATAGTGGTACCATTCACGGACGCAGAGAACACAGCTCGAGATGGGCGCTAGAACTATTCCCTCGAGGTTCATTTGCAAAAAAAAAACATCCGTCAAACAAAAAACCAAAAGTGTCAACAACGGGAATCGAACCAGAGATCTTTGACAAACCAATCCAATGACTTAGTTGCCTCGGCCACCACAGCTTGGTGACCAAGGAGAAGTCAGAAGTCGATGTATGACACTTGTTGGAGATTTATTGATTCAACTAACGAATGAACTCATTTGTTATGATGGTGTGAGTTGGTATCATTATTATATCGATTTTGGCACTGAGCCCTCAATAAATTTTGAGAGAACGATTATCTCGACTCTGAATTTTGGGTGTACTTATGTATTTTTTTTTTATAATGTGCATCGTTATTAGCCAAAATTATTGATTTTTCAAACAACTTTTTCATAAAATTATTACAACTCGTTTTTATTGCCTCTAAAACTTTGTAGAACACTGTTATTCCCCGAAAAATATATAAAAAAACAATAATTGCTTTTAATGAAAAATAGCTCTCTGGGAAGATTCATTAAAAAACATTAAATTAAACTTTCTTCCAAATTAAATGTATCTTGCTTCTTAAGTAACGGGAAATGGCAGTGGTGTCAACCTAAATTTTAACATTAAAATACGTGTTTTTGGAATTTTTAGTATGCCATGTAAATAGACTTGCAATTTGACATAAAATATGCATTTGATAACAAATATCTATCTGGTTTCAAAGCTTAGGGAAAACTCCGATAATAATATGGGTCGTACCACTCCACTGCCAAGACCCGAGCATTAACTGGAAAAGTTCGAAATTTCACTTCGGATTATCGAAACTTCGGATAGTCGAATCAAGATTTTTTTTTCGTTTTCTTAGTTTTGGTTGTTCAATTTTAGTATTTATTATTTATTTAGTCAATTAAGTAACGTAAGACTTCATGTCATTTAAAGTGTTACAATGTTTCAAATTGAGTGAGGTGGTTTTTGTTTAAGCTTTTTGCTAATTTTGTGTTGCTCTCATTCCCTAACTAATTAGTCTAAACGATTGAGTTCTTCTAATAAACTCTGCTTAAAACTCCCAATAGTGGTACACGATTTGGTAGATACTGGTAATGAATTCCAGAAGAAAATGCCTCTTGCAAACATTGACTAACTATAATATGAAGAATTAAAATGAGGTAACAAGTAGTTTAATGTGCGCGTTTGTCGAAAAGGTCTTAATTTAGAGAACAAGTAATTCGGGTTTTTAATGAATTTTATTTTCTGTATTGTACAACATGATCTGAATCGATAGAACTGGGCAAAAGGACAACCAATAAGTGATTTTTGCAAGTGGGTTACCCTGGAGTAACGAGACAAATTGTACACATATCTGATGCATGCATTAAGTGCGATACGAAGTTTGTTGATAGCTGCGGCCGGAGCATTAATATATACAAAATCTCCATAAAAGAAATGAGGAAATATTAAGGACTTAAAAAGCCTTGTTTTCGTGGCAGTGTCAAAATGTCTAGTAACTAAGTTAAGGCGTTTTAGCACTCCAAAGATTTTACCACATTGACTGTTTATGTGGGCATCCCAATCTTAATCAGATGTAGGTAAAGATAACACCTAAATTGTTAACTCTATTTACAAATTCGACCTGTTCGTTTCCAAAAAGTTAAGCAGGACAAACAATAGAAGATCGCAATTTGCTAAAAAATATTACTTTAGTTTTGGACTGATTAATTGGCAAAAGGTTGTGTTGAGACCACTTGTAAATATTTAAGAGATCTTTGTTTATTTTATTTCTTATAACAGACAAATCAAAAACGAAATCAGAACAAAAATAAATCTGAACATCATCAGCAAACAAATGGATTGAGCAATGTTCTAAAACTAAGGGTAAATCATTGATAAAAAGAGAAAAAAAGTAACGGTTTTAAGATGGAACCCTGAGGAACACCAGATCCAATCCTATGACCCTAACCTACTCTAAAATGATTAATACAAGGTGTCGGCCAAAATGGCGGTGATGAAGAATTCCCCAGGACTCTTTATGTTATTCCCTCCTGCCCGGAGAGATATCGGAAAATAGAGCTCAGATTCGTGATCGTGAAACTAACATTACTCCTTAGGGCGAAATTTCTCAAACATCAAATAGGGATCGGGGATACTGCTCTGTGAGTAAGAAGATAACTGGAGAATGGCCTATCTTCTGGAGCGGGACGTATTTTATTGTTGTGAATATGGATTGTATTGAAAGCAATATGCATAACATAAAATACATATGAATATTTTTGGAACAAAACTACCAATACATTCTCAACTTTTCAGTTTCATTCAACAGTAAAAGGACAAATTTTTAACTGATTACCATTTTATTGCTGCAAACAACTTCGTCCCAGAGAGCGGCCATGTTCGCATTTTATTTGATAAAAATAAATTCCCATTAGCTATAAAAGGTCAAATTTATGGATCCCCTTCATTTCGGGGCCGAGGCCAGCTAGCCAGCCAGCCAGCGGTGCCACGATACCATCGGTCAAACCGGGTCGGGAAAACCAACCAAGCAGCCAGAAGCAAAACCAGCAAAAATACAAGCTAGATCCATTATCCGACAAAATTTGTCGTCGTTTTTTTAGGTGAATTCATGAGTTAATGTGTGTGTGCCTGACTTCGAAACATTTTCGTCCTCTCTACATTTTCCACTCAGTTTAACCCTCAAACTGAGCGCCAAAAATCGTCCCAATCGTGTTGAAAGGTATTACGGATGCATTACGTAATTTGCCTTCGCTCGACGACGACGGTGACGACGCTGGCAAGCCTGCCCCAAAATGGCTGATCCGTCTCGAGTCCCAAGCTTTTGAACTTATCAATCATTATTGAGACTACGTGATTTTCCTTCCAGTGTTGCTTCGCACTTTGACTTTCGGAGAAGTCGTTCAGCCGTGTTCTGAATTTATATTTTGGGAACGTTCTTAATCAAATTTGGCTTGGTGGAGACGAGTGATGGCATTTGTATTTTTTTCTTTTTCATGAAATAATCAGAATTGAAAAGATTGTTAAATAATTCAAAATAATGAATAGCTCAACTCAACCCTTTCTTAAGTTGGAGTGATTTGAGTAAATTGGAAAATAAATCAAAAAATACAAAGAGTCTAATAAATTAAAGCCGTTTTGCTATGATTTTTTCGCATCAAAAAGTAAGATTGGTCGGTGTTACTTAATGAATGATTTGGCATAATTTGAAAACGTTTGGATCAATTGAGCAACTGTTTTAATGACCTCAGCTGATTCCAGTGCTCTGTGAAAAAGATAAACAGGAAACCCGTTGAGCACGTACTTTGAAGAGTGACTTGCTGTTTTTGGGTGGATTTATTGTGTTGAGTTTCTTCGAGGATGATTAATTTTGTCATCACTCATTTAACGCTGTTTGGTGTTAATATAATTTTGCCTTCTACTTTGATTATTTTTACCTTCCTACAAATCATTTGCTTTCAACAGTCAACGACAAGATAGCACGATAACAAGAAACAAGAAACAAGAAACAAGAAACAAGGAACAAGGAACAAGAAACAAGAAACAAGAAACAAGAAACAAGAAACAAGAAACAAGAAACAAGAAACAAGAAACAAGAAACAAGAAACAAGAAACAAGAAACAAGAAACAAGAAACAAGAAACAAGAAACAAGAAACAAGAAACAAGAAACAAGAAACAAGAAACAAGAAACAAGAAACAAGAAACAAGAAACAAGAAACAAGAAACAAGAAACAAGAAACAAGAAACAAGAAACAAGAAACAAGAAACAAGAAACAAGAAACAAGAAACAAGAAACAAGAAACAAGAAACAAGAAACAAGAAACAAGAAACAAGAAACAAGAAACAAGAAACAAGAAACAAGAAACAAGAAACAAGAAACAAGAAACAAGAAACAAGAAACAAGAAACAAGAAACAAGAAACAAGAAACAAGAAACAAGAAACAAGAAACAAGAAACAAGAAACAAGAAACAAGAAACAAGAAACAAGAAACAAGAAACAAGAAACAAGAAACAAGAAACAAGAAACAAGAAACAAGAAACAAGAAACAAGAAACAAGAAACAAGAAACAAGAAACAAGAAACAAGAAACAAGAAACAAGAAACAAGAAACAAGAAACAAGAAACAAGAAACAAGAAACAAGAAACAAGAAACAAGAAACAAGAAACAAGAAACAAGAAACAAGAAACAAGAAACAAGAAACAAGAAACAAGAAACAAGAAACAAGAAACAAGAAACAAGAAACAAGAAACAAGAAACAAGAAACAAGAAACAAGAAACAAGAAACAAGAAACAAGAAACAAGAAACAAGAAACAAGAAACAAGAAACAAGAAACAAGAAACAAGAAACAAGAAACAAGAAACAAGAAACAAGAAACAAGAAACAAGAAACAAGAAACAAGAAACAAGAAACAAGAAACAAGAAACAAGAAACAAGAAACAAGAAACAAGAAACAAGAAACAAGAAACAAGAAACAAGAAACAAGAAACAAGAAACAAGAAACAAGAAACAAGAAACAAGAAACAAGAAACAAGAAACAAGAAACAAGAAACAAGAAACAAGAAACAAGAAACAAGAAACAAGAAACAAGACAATGTTTGTATAGATTGATTGGAAAAATCACAATTAAATTTAATTCTGGTTGAAAAATCTGTACAATTGTAGAATGAAGCATAATCAAAATGATCGTTACCAATCACGATGTCCGCTTTAACGTCTAATTAAACAGCATCCGCTGCAGACTAGCGTGCCGGCTGAAAACACACCTTTATTGCGTCAAAATAATTCATGACCGCTCTGATTATGATCCGACAATGATGTTATCCGTGACCGTGTGTGGTGACAGAGTCAAAACCGCCGGAAATGCATAAATCATGTTTCTCGTAAAATGGGCCTGTACCAGAGCGGCAGAGGCAAACATTGCATGACGACACATTAGTTTGCCACTTTTCCTGTTGGCATGGTCTGGACGGGCCAGAATCAAAAGAGCGCCTCCAGTGCTGTTGGCACAAGGACTCGGAACATGAAACGAGCGTGGATGTTTTGTGCAACCAAGCTAAAGTATTCTATTAATTTTCGAACCACTTGTTGGCATGCCGAGACCACCAGAGAGTGCACTGCAGCAACAGCAGCAGCAGCTAAACTAGCAACACTGGCATAATGTCACGAATTTAATATAACGTAAGAGTCTGTTTGCACAGCTAACGTGTGAGCTGCCGCAGCCATAAACCAAAAAGGTGGTACCGGAGAGATAGCTGAACATGCAATGCAATCTGTTACGGGCAGCGAACCGGACCAGGCAGTTCTGGGAACCAACTGTAATATGGTGTGCATTTCATGGCACGGTAATGTAAAGTTGTGAAGAATTTAGGCAGTGGGAGGCATAAGTCATGGAGCTTTCAACAGCAGTTTAAATTTTTTAGTAAATTTTGAGAAGCTGATAAATTTTCCGGGAACTCACATAATTGTTTTGATTTATTTATCACAATATCAAAAGCTGCAGAGATACATATTTCAAATGATTAGCATTTCAGAAAATGTAAATAAAATAAGACCATATTTTTGGGAAAATTCGGTCAGAACACTACCATGATTTTTTGGCTCCCTCCACTGAAGGTATCGATTTTGATTGTATTCAAGAAATAAAGAAAAAAAAGCAATTAAATCAAACCCTCTAACAACGCCCACCGTGTGGATTTCCGTTTTGCGAAACAGTATCCTTTCATGTTAGTTCGCGCTCGAGATTGGATAATTTCAAGGATTAAACCAGACATAATCGTATCTAGTCGACCGGTCGCAACCAGCCAGCAGAGAGCTTTCCTGCTTTTATGTGTGTGTTTTGGCTGGCGATTTACGCTGGGAAACGACCGACTAAAGGCACCGGAAGTTGGAAGTGAGGATAATTTGATGGCATGAGGCACGGCACGAGATTTTACGGCCAATTGAGGCTGTTAAACCCGGCCCGCCGGTACCTTCTTGGTGATATGTGTAGCTTTAAAGTACAGAGACTTGATGTGTGTGGAGTGGAATAAGGTGCAGTAAAGCGATATTTCCGAAATTTAATTTTGGCGATTAAATCAAACATGGGACGTAAACGAAAAGTGTAAAACGAAATGGCTTATAATTGCACTGGCACACTTCCAGGAAGCAGCTCAATAGAAAAAAGTTTTTTTTTCATTTTGAGAACGTTGATTAAACATGATGGTGCTCATGTGTATTTATGTGAAAGCGGGAAAAATGCATTATATAGAGGCAATGCAATAAAAGCTGCGTTGGAACGGTGCCTCAAATGCTGACTTTCAGAGGGATTTAAAGTTGTTTAATTTGTTGTAGAAATAATATTATAATGAGCAATTCTCGACAAATTCCTTCAGCAAAATTGAAATTATTGATGTTACATTTTTTTTGAAAGCTTTTGGTTCATAAAAAAACGATTTAAAAAAAACTATTCTTTAGGGTAGGGTAGTCATCAATGAGACACTTTCGGTATTTAAACTTCAGCGATTTTTGTATTTTTTCATTAGCATGGTTTAAAGAGCTTTTTGTTGCATTTTCTTTCTTTTAATTTGTTCTAACATTGACCAAAACAAACCTAATAAAAGGACACTATATCCCAACTCATGCCCTGTAAAATGACGAAAGAAATTTGGAGAAATATTAGTTTTTGTGTTAATGGCAGCCTATGAGCGAAAATGTAATTTTTAGTAAAAATTTACATTTGCACCCCCAGAATGAAACATGTATGAATAACTTTGCAAGGGAGCTTCCATAACCAAAGCCACTATTATAGTAGACACACCTTTTTCCCAAATATGAGCCTGATTAGTTGAAACTACGTCTTGTGAGAGCCATTTTATCATTGTTCCCCGTGTCTCATTGATGACTACTCTACCCCACAATTTTTTTTTAATCCGAATTTTTTAGATTTTTTAGTTTTAGATATGTTTAGGGGACAATAAACCGTAACTTATGAGCTATAGAGAAGTACGGATAAAAATGTTGCCGCCGAGTTAAGAAAATTAGCAATCGAAACATACTTCATAGAAATTTTGATAAAGTGTCTCGTTTTCTAGATATTTCCACTTAAAGCTTGAATGTAATTGAAAAAAAAGTTTCTCGATTTTTGAAAAAAAAGTTCATGAGCGTCCCATCTCATGAAATTTTTTTTTCAGGATATCTGAAAATTTCCAATACATCTGTCTTAGAAATGTTGAAGATTGAATTTCTAGATCGACGCTGTCGTACTATCTTGTCGTTTGTCGCTTTTTTACGTCCCGAGAAAAACGCGTTTCAATGTTTGACTTTGAATTTAAAAAAACGAGAGCACGCAATGCAAACAATAACAAACACGTTTTGTTTGGTTGACCGCGTTCCGAGTTATAATTGATAATGTTTACGGTAGTCTAGCTCGTACGTGTGTCAAACGCGTTCTGACCTGCAATCCCTTTGGCCAATTGTCGCACTTACATCAATTCTCAGGCTGTGTCAAGATAGCACGACAAGATTTAAACTTCTTTCATATGAAAAGTGAGAACAATGCACCGAGTTTATTTTCGGAGTTTTTGTTAAATATTTCAGGATTGAAACCGAATTTTGGGGATCTGTGAAGGTCAAAATGTGAGACACCGCTGCACAATATGGCGTTCTTAACTCAATTTGGTCCAAAATGCACGTACGACAAATTAGCACTACAGCGACGATATCTCAGTTGTGAGATCTCTTTTCAACCAAGCCCTAACCGGACAGAATAGTGCAATATGCACACTAGGGTGTAATATCAAAATCGATTTTCCAGCACAGCACTTTTCCAGTTCCTTTTGGGGTCCTAAACAACTCCCCAAAGTTTGGGCATGATTGGTTTAGTCCTCACTTTGCGCAAAGCGATTAAATTTTCCATATAAATTTGTATGGGAAAACCCATTTTTTTGAATTTTGATATTTATAAAATCCACGTTTCAAGCTGTACTAAATCCGGATTCATATTCGGATGCTCTGAAAGGTGCTCTAGAACTTTCCCGAAAAGAGTATGGTGCTAGCATGTCCCTGAAAGAAAATACAGCGTCCTCAAAACTCGTCTTAAACGTGATTTTCGAGCAAAAAACACGTTTTAGACGAGTTTTGAACACGCTGTATCTTTTTTTAGGAGCAAGTTAGCACCATACTCTCTTCGGGAAAGTTGTAGAGCACCTTTCAGAGCATCCGATTATGAATCCGGTTTTAGTACAGCGTGAAACGTGGATTTTATAAATATCGAAATCCAAAAAAATGGTTTTTCCCATACAAATTTATATGGAAAATTGAATCGCTTTGCGCAAAGTGAGGACTAAACCAATCGTTCCCAAACTTTGGGGAGTTGTTTAGGACCCCAAAAGGAACTGAAAAATTGCTGTGCTCGCTAAATTTGGACAACTTTATTTTTTTCCATACAACCATATTACACCCTAATGCACACGTTACTTAAAACGCTTGTTGGTCGACTATCTGACTTTGTCGATCGCTGGTTGAAAAGGAAGAGAACGCTCAAGATCAAGGGCATCAGAGAAGACCTCTCAGTCTATCCCAGATCTTTGATTATTTCCTTCTCCATTTCCGTATTCCTCTTGACCAGTGTCCACTTCTCACTTTCGGCTAAACTTATTCCCATGTAGCAATAGGAGATTTTAGTGTTGGCTACGGTTTGTTGCAGATACAGTGTGTGCTTGATTAACTCCCTGACCTTGCTCAGATTTTATTCTGTTTGTATTGTATTATTTATTATTCTACTACAAGCAATTAACATTAAGAAAAACATGCTAAACACAAACATCCCTACACGACAATTCAGTAACAACTTTTCAGAAGGGCGAAACCCTCAGATGTAAATAAACTGAGCTTTCGTCAGAATCATCTAAAGCGAACAAAACTGATTCTAAAACACCCTCCAACATCTCAAAATTCCGAAAATACGTAGTTTTACAAGCAAAAAACAAAAGGCTAATCAACAACATCAATCAAAACAAACCAAATTGAGTTTCCGCCCTTGTGTTTTCACCCAATCACGAGGGGCGAATGTAGTGTTATCTGCATGTTCCGACGTTTATTTAGAAACACTAAATTTTCGTTATAATTTAGTGAATTTGAACCTAACAATCCTCGAAATGGATCAAAATGTATGTTTCCGATGTCTCTGACAACAATTCCACAACAAACACAGATTTGTATGATCCTAAATACATAACTTTTTAATTTCAATTATTGTAGTATCCGATCTGGTCTGGTTTCACTATCTAGACATGAAGGTCAAAAATTTACCTGTTCTTGGGACATCCGGGGATTCTGGGTCGAACAGTTGTAGGACAAAAAGTTACGTCACTTCAATATAGACTACATCGTCAAACCAACTTGCTACTTACTGTGTATCATAGCCGTGATCCTTGCTCAACGATTCTTGGCCTGAATCGGAGTCATTCTGAAGGCCCATTTTTTATCTATGAGGTCGCAAATATCACTGTATTATCACTGACTGTAGCGTTTCACAATGATAAAATAGTTGTTTAACTACACAGAAAAAAAATGATGGTAATATTCATAAGGAAATGGTGACAGATTTTGTGGCAAAATAAATGATAAATTTTACCCCAGAAAATGATGAATTTTCATCAGTTTATGATGAATATTCATCAGGTTCACATTTTTACACATTTTTTATGTAATATTACACAAATAAAGAGGTAATATTCAACCTACCAAATTTTCAACATTTCAAAATTCAACTTTTCTTTCTGTGTACTTTTTTCCTTAAAAACCCGAAAAATTTAATAAAAACGCAAAAGGGCAAATCGGTTGTTTACTTCCGCTTTTTGGCGTAACCTGATAGGCGATACCGTTGTTTTGGTTGGGTGGGTGACGAATATGGTGGGTCGAAAATGTAGGCACGCTCTTCAAAAAAGTGTAATTTCTTTTTCTCAATTTTTAATAGCAAAAACACCTTAATTAATTTCAAATTGCTCTTTATGATGAAATTATTGCTATTTTCTATTACTCTTTGACACTTTGACGCTTTGATGGTATTCATGCTTTTATGAGGAATTAGGAATTGATCGAAATTGCAAAATTTTAAATGTTGATTTTCCCGAAACGGCAGGATTGTAGTTTTCGCCCTTTTGAAATGTTGTTACTGAATTTCCCTACTATTAAAATACATTTCTCAACTCCTACCGGTTCTTAAGCGAACAGGAAAGATGATCAATCGCAACGGTAACACTGGGGAATTACTTTTTTCTGAAAAGTCCTCATCGTAACTTACAATCGGCCAGAAAATTTCATCTCGAGATAAAAGTCCAGCCTGCAAAATAGTACACTCACCCCCGGTGGTTGGTCACTTTTTCGTTTGACACTTTTTTAGTTTGTACCCCGTTCGTTGGTCAAAGTCAAACTAAAAAGTGACGAACTGTCACTTTTTACATGGCGCTCACGCACACTATCAAAACAAACGTTTGGTTGTGTGTGTGAACTCCGTGTAAAAGGGTGTCAAACTAGAAAGTGACTTAGTTCGTTTGACAATTGGAGTCAAACCATCGGGGTTTAAGTTATAGAAAATTGAAACGTAATGATAGTGTCCCATATTATTTGGAACAAGTAAGAAAAAATAGGCGATAGTAGATTTTGACACTATGACGCAAAGAATTGCTTTGTGTTCAAGTCAACATCGGCCGAGAACAGTTTTCCAAGTTCTGGTCCAAGCAAGGCTTGACTTTTCACACCTAATCTCAATAATACCCAGCGAAGAACACCGCTCTTTTATCGAATGTCCCAGCATATCCTGACCTAAATTGTCGCAGTTGTGCTGTTGTGTTGCATGTTGACTTTGGGTTTTGCTGAGTTAAGGACGCAATTTTGACACAAATTCGTCTTTCTACATGTGGCAAGAATGCACTACCGTGACGCTATATCGTGCAGCTAGCAGCTGTGTTGAAGCTCCTTTCAGACCACAAAATGCGTTCGGCTGGCAGCACTGCTAGCCTTGCCGACGTCGACCAAGGCTGGTCCGCAACAGGATAATGATGAATATTCTCGGGGAAAATTATTGCTATTGAAGATTGTAATTTATGAGAAGTGCGTGGCCGCCCAGAGTCGGGGTGCGGGTGCGCCATTATTGTAAGCCCGGTGTGGAAAAAGAGCGGGGCAGCAATTTCGAGTCTCTGCATGATTTAAATGGAATTTCGATGCAGTTCCGCATGGGACGTGGGAGTCGCTATCCTTGGGGTCATAATCTGCTGCCGGCACATAACTTTCGAGAGTTAACCGCACTGGAAAGTGTCGCATGCCATAGTTTACACTCGACAGCGCAGAGTTATATAGTGCAACGTTTGGTTTGCATTTATCGAAATTTTGTCACTGTTTCTAGAGGGTTCGAAGTGGGAGCTTGCAACACTGCCTTTGGCAGGTGTTGCCGAGTTATGATTTTAGAATCCAACTTAGATGGTGTAGAGTAGAAGATGAATGCCAGTGTTGCCAAACGACCGAACCAACTTTTACGATTAGCCATTTTCAACCAGTGAAACTCTAATCTATGAACCGTTGCACGTAGTTGGGGCGGAAATACGAAAACCCGGAACACTCGACTAGAAATTGATTTCAACCGCCCGTGGGACGTGTGGCACACAAAAAAAGAAAACTTTTCCAGTCGAACGTGAGTTGGCAGCCTGGAACCTGGAAAATTTTCCCGGGGATGGATAGTGCTGCCGAAGTGACGA
Source organism: Culex quinquefasciatus (assembly GCF_015732765.1). Lineage (NCBI taxonomy): Eukaryota > Metazoa > Arthropoda > Insecta > Diptera > Culicidae > Culex > Culex quinquefasciatus. The sequence goes on along the minus strand of NC_051862.1, from coordinate 132,640,509 downwards.
CTGGGCGGTCGCCAAGTTGGAGCACCTATAGTGAGGTGACCTGTGAAAAAGTTGGCTTGCGAAAAGTTCTGCTCGAGCTGTCATTGTGTTCTGCTGGTTTCGAAGACGAAGAAGAGGTTCCGGAAGGGGCGAGGACGTGACACAAATAGGCAAGCTACTGGTTGAATTTTGCAGTCGAAAGGGGTTTTTTTTTGGTTTCGAGTGCGGGTGCTGCAAAGTGTGTGCAGTTGTTTGTGGTCTTTTGAAATATTGGCAAAAGTTGCACCTGAAAGCCACAATGGTATTTGAAGCTAATCTTTTTTTCTATCTTCCTTTCTTTCGTTGCAGATAACATTTTAATGGGGATTACACAATTTGCCAAATATTGAGTTAGTTGTTGGTAAGTCGTTATACGATGATATAGCATCTCTGGTTTGGAAGGGTAAATTTTAAGCTACGATTGCGCTTTTACGATTCCACGTAATTTTATTTTTTTTAATGCCTCATTAGTAAGGTGCTCAGTAAAAAATTAGTTTTTTTTTTAGTTTAATCGTTTATTTGCCAGTGAGCCTTTGGCTCTTAGTGGCAGACTAGTTTTACCGTGCAGTACATTTTAGTAACATTTTTTCGACCATTTTATTTTTTGTATTTTTTTATTTGACTCAAACTTTGTGGGGGCCTTCCCTATGACCAAATAAGCTATTTTGCGTCATTGGTTCACCCATACAAGTCTCCATACAATTTTGGCTGCTGTCCATACAAAAATGGTATGTAAATATTCAAACAGCTGTAACTTTTGAGTGAATTTTCTGATCAATTTGGTGTCTTGGGCAAAGTTGTAGGTATTGTTGAGGACTTTTGAGAAAAAAATAGGCACACGGAAAAAAAAATTGGAGATTTTTTTATCAACTTTTTTTTCACTAAAACTCAATTTCCCAAAATACGTATTTTTTGATTTTCGAGATTTTTTGATATGTTTTAGGGGACAAAAATCCGCAACTTTTGAGCCACAGAGAAACATGGTCAAAAAATCTGCCGCCTAGTTAAGAATTTTTGAAAAATATTGATTTTTGGAAAAAATCGAAGTTTTATGCAAAAACAAGTTTGACATTACTTTTTAATGCAAAATTGAATTTGCAATCGAAAAGTACTTCACAGATTTTTTGGCAAAGGGCTCCGTTTTCAAGATATAGCCACCGAAAGTTTGATTTTAGCGAAATATTTGCAGTTTTTCAATTTTTAAAAATAGTGACCATGAGTGACCATTTCTAAAAATATTTTTTTTGAAAAGTTCATAAAATTTGCTATAAACTTGTCTAAGAGACATTGAAGATTGGACCTCGGGTTGCTGAGATAGAGCCGCTTTAAGAAAAAGAAACACGAAAATTGAAGTTTTCTAAGTCTCACCAAAACAACCCACCTTTTTCTAATGACGATATCTCAGCAATTAATGGTCCGATTTTCAATGTTAAATATGAAACATTCGTGAAATTTTCCGATTTTTTCGAAACAAATACTTTGAAAATTTTTAAATCAAGATTTACATTTTAAAAAGGCCAAATATTGAATATTACGCCCATTTAAAATGCTAGTCTTGATTTAAAAATTTTCAAAATATTTTTTTCGAAAAGATCGGAAAATTTCACGAATGTTTCATGTATTTACATTGAAAATCGAAACCATTAATTGCTAAGATAACGTCATTACAAAATGGTGGGTGAGATTTAGAAAACTTCAATTTTCGTGTTTCTTTTTCTTAAAGCGACTGTATTTCAGCAACCTGAGGTCCAATCTTCAATGTCTCTTTGACAATTTTATAGCAAATTTTCAGAACTTTTCAAAAAATATATTTTTAGAAATGGTCACTCATGGTCACTATTTTTAAAAATTGAAAAACTGCAAATATTTCGCTAAAATCAAACTTTCGGTGGCTATATCTTGAAAACGGAGCCCTTTATCAAAAAATCTGTAAAGTACTTTTCGATTGCAAATTCAATTTTGCATTAAAAAGTAATGTCAAACTTGTTTTTGCATAAAACTTCGATTTTTTTCCAAAAATCACTATTTTTTCAAAAATTCATAACTCGGCGGCAGATTTTTTGACCATGTTTCTCTATGGCTCAAAAGTTGCGGATTTTTTCGAAACAAATACTTTGAAAATTTTTAAATCAAGACTTACATTTTAAAAAGGCCAAATATTGAATATTACGCCCATTTAAAATGCTAGTCTTGATTTAAAAATTTTCAAAATATTTTTTTCGAAAAGATCGGAAAATTTCACGAATGTTTCATGTATTTACATTGAAAATCGAAACCATTAATTGCTAAGATAACGTCATTACAAAATGGTGGGTGAGATTTAGAAAACTTCAATTTTCGTGTTTCTTTTTCTTAAAGCGACTGTATTTCAGTAACCTGAGGTCCAATCTTCAATGTCTCTTTGACAATTTTATAGCAAATTTTCAGAACTTTTCAAAAAATATATTTTTAGAAATGGTCACTCATGGTCACTATTTTTAAAAATTGAAAAACTGCAAATATTTCGCTAAAATCAAACTTTCGGTGGCTATATCTTGAAAACGGAGCCCTTTATCAAAAAATCTGTAAAGTACTTTTCGATTGCAAATTCAATTTTGCATTAAAAAGTAATGTCAAACTTATTTTTGCATAAAACTTCGATTTTTTTCCAAAAATCACTATTTTTTCAAAAATTCATAACTCGGCGGCAGATTTTTTGACCATGTTTCTCTATGGCTCAAAAGTTGCGGATTTTTGTCCCCTAAAACATATCAAAAAATCTCGAAAATCAAAAAATACGTATTTTGGGAAATTGAGTTTTAGTGAAAAAAAATTGATAAAAAAATGTCCAAATTTTTTTTTCCGTGTACCTATTTTTTCTCAAAAGTCCTCAACAATACCTACAACTTTGATCAGAAAATTCACTCAAAAGTTACAGCTGTTTGAATATTTACAAACCATTTTTGTATGGACAGCTGCCAAAATTGTATGGAGACTTGTATGGGTGAACCAATGACACAAAGTAGCATATTTGGTCATAGGGAAGGCCCCCACAAAGTTTGAGCCAAATCAAAAAATACAAATAAAATCCATTTCCGGTTTTGGTAGAGAATTGCTCAAGTTAAATTTATAATGAGAATCTCTCTTTTGGGAATATTTGGATGAAAGTATCGCACCTTGCACATCAAACCGTAATTGTTTATTGGGGTTTCTGATACATTTTTTTTATTTTCCCATCAAACTTCCTCATCGAGTAACAATAAGTAAATTTTGGCCAGTTTTTCTCATATTTGGCCCGGAGTTCTAAAATAGTTCAAGGGACAGTACTAGCCATATTTTTTTCATTGCGTAGTTAAAGAACGTTCTCTAAGGTTTTTTTTGAAGCAAAAGGCGTTTTATTTAAAATCAACTTGTGTGAACAAAAGCTTAAATGTGAAGACTTCCGTCATTGCAATGATTTTTTGTTCAACGATATAAATTTTGCGTTGCTACCAATATCTTCACAAAATTCCTTCTACAAGTGGTTTAGCATAGTACCCTACATGTGTTGATACTTTTTGGCAACGATCATCCCATTCCTTGTAATGTTGGGGAAATCGTCATTAATTAATGATTACCATCTAGGACATCAATGATTGTACTACCAAATTATATAAATGAAGAATGAAGAATGAAGAAGGCTGTTACCAACTAAAGGTGGATTAAGTTATATTTTGGCCTTCCTCACAGCTCTAATCCTACTCTTAAAATGAACTTTTCACACCTTCATGAATACCTTTTCACTAAGAATCGAATACTTAACAAATGTCTGTCAGTGTGTATGTTTGTGTGCGCGTGTATGTGGGTGACCAAAATTGTTACTCAGTTTTCTCAGCACTGGCTGAATCGGTTTTGTTCAAACTCGGTTTTAGGGCCCATACATCGCTGTCTTATTGTTTGAACTTTGGATTAGTATTTCAAGCGTTATGTATAAAAATGTGTTTTGGAATATATTCGGAAAAAAACAAATGTGTCGGAAATTGTATCAAATATGATCATGTGTCATTTGATAGATAGTCAAAATACTTTCGAAAAGTGTCCAAAAGTTTGAAAATCTGGCAACACTGTATCTAGATGTGATCAGATTGATATTTATGTACTTTTTTGATCAATAATCCGACCGGATCCGACGGATAAGTAATCGAAATACCTTCCAAACGAGTCTAGAAGTTGAAAGATCAGGAACACTATCCAATGTGTTGGCTACTTAAGTGGTATTAATATACTTTTTTAAAGCAGGATCTCACTTATATTTTTGAAATATTTTACTACTTACTCATATTAAAAATACTTTTCTTTAAAACTTAATAATTTAAATCATGATTTCATTCCCTGTCATAACAATTTGACAAACATGTCGTTTTGAAGCCAGAATTATATTTTAATTTAGAAGTTTGAAATTAGTTTTTTTAAGATTAAATAAATATTACTCCATGCATTCATTTTATTTTTAAAATTAAGTCTGTTTAGAATATTCATGATTTTCCCGTATCTTTTTAAATTTCCACGAAATTTGATGATTGGGTTTTAACCCTCGTAAAAATTTACAATTTAAAAATGTGTTTTTCAATATTTCAAAAATTTTGTTCCAGATTATATTTTTGCTACTTGATTTTTCAATGAAACTTGGAAGAGAAAGAGATTAAATCTTAAAAATATTTTTTTAGGATTTCAAAGTTTTTCGGAATGATGGAGAACATTCAAGTAATATTTATCGTTTTAGCTAGACAAGAATGTTTAATCTTGTTTTGCACGGGCATCGATCATTTTTTTTAAATTAATTTTTTTTGCGAAAAAAAGGTTTACTGTTATATAATCATTGTACAAGATCAAAAATGCATCGTAATGCCTAATATCATGTTATTTTACAAATTTTACTTTAAAAGTTATCCTTTTTTTATTCCTACATAATGTCATGTTAAGACTACAAAGAAGTTTTGAATAGATTTGAAAAATTGATGACGAAAATTTAAGCTGATTGAAAAATACAAAAACATAGTATAAACAAAAATTTCTGCAATTTTAACATCACATTTTCAATGTCACTTACACAGCAAAAAAAAAGTAATCCAGCTGAGTGTAAAAGCCTAGGTGTAAAATAAATTTTGCGTAATTTTATGAAAATTTATGTAGAATTACACCCTGAAATATGTAGCCCATCATTCGCGCATAGGTCGCTAATATATGCGATTATTATTTCCATTCTTCATTGGTCTGATGGCTGAGCGGGCTAAAGCGCTGGCCTTACTGTTGGTGCTGGGTTTGAATCCCGTCGGTTGCATTTTTTTGTGTTTACACAAATTTTATCTTACAGTGTGTTATATAAAGTGTCTTTTTCATGTGATTTTTTTCTGTGTAGCCATTTTTCATGTTTCGTGAAGAACTCGTGAAGTGTGGTGTTTTGGAATTATAATCCAAGTGAAAAGGGCTATTTTTGAGCGTGAAAATCACTAAACCTGACATTACCGATATCGCAATGAAAATGCGTTAATTCTAGGTGTTAATTTCTCCCACAGCCATCAATTTCACCCACAACAAATCACTACAGTCATCCCACATATTCGGAACACCCACAAATTCGGAACACTTTTGTGATAATTTGTCAAAAGCATGCCAAATGCATCTTTTCTATGTACCCTACTATTTTTAGGACCTTTATTTGTACATTCTTTTGCTATTTCATTAATATAAGTAGTACTTTTAAAACAAAAAACTGCATTTCGAGACTATTTTATTCAGAGCAGCAAAACACTGCTTCCGAATTGCCTGTTCCATAATTGTGGGATGTTATTGTGTCTCCCACAATTGTGGAACACCTGAATTCAACTGATATTTTCACAAAAAAGTTAGCAGACCATTCATAAAACATTACTAAGCATGAGTTTTATTGGTTTCAGAATGTGAAGTCATTATTTTTTTTTAAATATGTACTCCTGGAGCGATAAAAAAGATTGTTTACATCGTAAGAAAACAGTGTTCTGAATTTGTAGATTTCAAGGGTCAAAGTTTTTCTTCAAAAACTTGATATAAAACGATAAAATTTGCAGTTGTTCGATACATCATTCGAATGATCGCAAAAACAGCTTTCAAATGAAGGTAAAAGCGAATCATTATGTTCAATTATCGATTTTCTATGATTTTTTGAATATTGGCCGATCTGTAAACTGTTTCGAATATGAGGGATGACTGTATGCGTTTTCGATTTCCTCCAGAAGCAATTCAGAAGCAACAGTTTGAAATTTGCACCAAGCCGAAAGCGCTTCCTCCGTGTGAAGATGGCAAAGAATGACACTGGATTCCGTTATGGAAAAAAATCTTCCTCCAGAGTGGCATCCTTCCTTTCTTTTTCCAGTGCACCGAATCCTCGGATTCCCGCAGAGTGATTGTTCCCCGGCGGCCAAATAGTGAACTTGACTCTTGACAGAAATCTTTGCTAAGAAGCGAGCCAGCCAGGTGGTGTTTCTATAGGGTGTGCTGGTTTAAGGACGTTTGACGTATTCCAATTAAGACCATCTGGCATAGAAATGAAGTCCCGTTGATGTTTTAGTAGCGATAATTTTAACTTTCTTCATGAAAAAAGTGTTCAATAAATCATGAATTTCGATTCATGATTTTGTGAATAGTTTGATTCACAACTTTGCAGTCTTTTTTTCAATTCATAAACCATTATTTTTTTTTAAAGAAAAGCATAGTATTTTGCTATCTGATTTTACATATTTTATTTGAACTCTTTTAAATAATTTGGAAACTAGGAATGTTTTGGCTGTCTTATATGTATTTAAAAGAAAGCCTTTGTTATCAAATTCCAAACAAAAGGCGTTTTTTAGTTTTTTTTCCTGGATTGTGGGCTAAACTTACTTTAAATTTCAAGTACCACCCCATCCGTGTATCCCCTTTCCAGAAACAAATGGCTCCGGAATCGCAGGCATGAACTCCCCGGCACTCACGAGCGTGTGTGTGTGTGTATGTTTGATCACGATGTGACCGGGATTGTATATGTCCCGTTTCGCTTCCCAGGAGGGTCCTCAAAAATCGTGAAGTGGATGTTGGTTGGCGTGGAACACATCTGCAGAGTGGAGCAAATTGGATGCACCCCCCTCCTTTACCGCCCATGCTCACAAGGTGGGTGGCCGGGGTGACACGTGACAGTGTACCTCTTCTGTGAACGGGTGTTGGTGGCGGAAGAGTTTGAAAAATTAACGACTTTTGGGAAGGTTTTTTTTGTTTTGGTTCGTGGTTCAAAGCCGGATGGTAGTGACATTTTCAATTGTGGTTTATTTAATCCTCGGGGAGTAGACAAGTTATGTGGTAGGATTTTTCAGTACTTGTGTCACGTGTTGTGAGACAACTTTTCTGGATGCAAAAATATTTTCATTCTCAAACCTTAATTGAAATCTCAGTTCAAATCTTGAACAAATCCCACACTAAACATAATAAAACAAATCACCGTCGGTTCTGGGATCCTAACCCTAATCAACTTCCGGCGCTGTGTCCGCAAGCTAGTAACCTACACCATATTAACTGTTTGATTAACGCAATCAGTAATACGTTTCATTACTCACTTTTTTTCTCCCTCAAGGGTGCCAAAAGTTTCGTTGTAGAACAGATATAACTTTGCTCAGTTCGGAGTTCGACGAAAGGCTTTTACGACTTGGACCGCAAGGAAACGAAGGCCACATGTCACCAGAGGGTCATTAGCTGCCTTTTTCCTACATGCCAGCCTTAGTTTTTTTTATCCCTCCAACTTATATTCTGTTTGTATTTCGGATGAAGTCTTCCACGCTAGAACCAACATCGTCGGTCGATTGTGTCAATGTTCGAAAGGCCCCATTTCCATATCTTTTGCAATGATTTTCACAGTGTGAAGCACTTTTTTTCACTCTCTTTTTCATGGAAGTTCATTTCCGCTTTTTCGTTTTCTTTTTTTTTCTTCTGTAAAAGCACCCCCTGGGGGGAAACGGTTGGTCATGCATATTTAAACCTTTGAACCATGTTAAGCAGTCGGTACAGCCGTTGACACTTTGCTAGACTATGTTCGAATGATGTCGAAGAATGGGAAAAGGATAAAATGTCAACTTTGTGGACTTTGAGGATTACCAGTGGGTTATGGCAGGTTTTACAGCTTACACTAATTTATAGTTATTTATCAATATTTAGTTTCTTTCTTATTGTAACAAGTTAAACTTATAGTCCCAGACATTTTCTTTAATTTGACTAGTTCCAAATCCAGTGTTTTAAAAATGAGATATATCTGCTAAATCGGGTACTATCTACACACCTAAAAAAGTAGTAATCCAGCTGCGTGTAAAAGGCCTGGGTGTTAAATATATATTGCATTATTTTATGCAATTTTATGTAATTTTACGCCCTGAAATATGTAGCCCATCAGTATAGGAAACCTATTAGACCCAAATGTCAAGCTCATATATGCGTTTATCCTTACAGCTTTTCATTGGTCTGATGGCCGAGTGTGCTAACGCGCCAGTCCTTACTGTTGGTGCTGGGTTTGAATCCCGTCGGTTGCAACTTTTTTTTGTGTATGCAAAAATTGTACATGCAGTGTGTAATACATATAAAGTGTTTATTTTGACGAAGGTGATGTGCATGCTTTTGCATGCGATTTTACCATCGGATTTTTTGCTGTGTAGTTTTAGATTTATAAAACATATATTCAAACATTTTTTTCAAGAACAATTTAAATGTTCCTTCTTCAAATATTACAATAACTATAAGGGGCTATCGTAAACAAAGTGGACAACTAAGGATGCAGGGTCTTGGAGATTTCCAACGTTCCATACAAAAAATGTTAACAATTGTCCGCGTGGGGAGAAAAAGGGGTGCACAGAATATGTTTTTTTGTGTGTTGAGAACACTTTTAGTTTGTATGGGCAAAATTATAAAATGCATCCTGAAACGATATTTTTAAAATTTGATTTTGATTTGAAGTTTGATGGTAAATATTTTCAAAACTGTGAATGATGAAGTCAACTTTTTTGAAGCAATCGTATTCGTATACTATCGCTTAACAAACGCTGAAGTTTCAACTAATTTGGTTACACCAATTAAAATATACAGTAAATCATTTAAACACCAATCTGAAGCACCGACATAACCAGTATATTTTAAAAAAATGTTTCAACACAAATTTGTGAAAAATAAAAAAAAAGATCTTCACTTTCCAACCGTTATTTTGATTTGTTTGTTAAGTAGTTTCTATGCTATAGAAAAACGTCATCATTAAGCCATTTTCGACCTTTCAAATATAGTATTTTTTCAAAAATATAAAAAAAATCAATGAAAAAACTTGTGCACTCGATTGTAATCCATTGATGATTCTTAATTCAGAAAATGCATTTCAGTTTTCCGTTCATGGCACTTTCATTGCCATAGACAATTTTAGAGTTTTACAAAGACAATGTATTTACATCAGCAGTTCCATTTCAAAAGAGCGTAAACCAAAAAAAAGTTTTTGACAAAATTAAAATTTATTTTAGACGTATTTTTAAGCATGTGAAAACGCTGATCAAACATCAAAAGTAAGGACTTGTTCGAATTTTATAAAAAAATGTACATTCCAATCAACGCATTTGTTTTGTACATTGAGCTTTAGTCAATATAACCCAACTTTCAAAAAAAAAATGTCATCCAATACAAGGGATTTGTCTCCCACTCTGATTTATAGTTTTAAATCATTGTATGTGGGTAATTCTCCGCCAACTCACACAGCTGTTGCCCCGACCCCTCTTCGATTTGCGTGAAACTTTGTTCTAAGGGGTAACTTTTGTCCCTGATCACGAATCCGAGGTCCGTTTTTTGATATCTCGTGACGGAGGGGCGGTACGACCCCTTCCATTTTTGAACATGCGAAAAAAAAGGTATTTTTCAATAATTTGCAGTCTGAAACGGTGATGAGATAGAAATTTGGTGTCAAAGGGACTTTTATGTAAAATTAGACGCCCGATTTGATGGCGTACTCAGAATTCCGAAAAGATGTATTTTTCATCGAAAAAACATTAAAAACGTTTTAAAAATTCTCCCATTTTCCGTTACTCGACTGTAAAAAAATTTGGAACATGTCATTTTATGGGAAATTTAATGTACTTTTCGAATCTACATTGACCCAGAAGGGTCATTTTTTCATTTAGAACAAAATTTTTCATTTTAAAATTTCGTGTTTTTTCTAACTTTTCAGGGTTATTTTTTAGAGTGTAACAATGTTCTACAAAGTTGTAGAGCAGACAAGTTGGTCGTCATCGATCATGGCCGTTCATGGTCACCCGCGACAGACACGGACGACGCAACAAAGAGAAACGCAAAAAGTAACTTTTTCAAAACTTTTTTTCGTAAAATCGCGATAACTCGTGATGTTTACAAGCGAACCCCTTATGTCTATATATCAAAATTTTTGTAATTGTCTGCTCTACAACTTTGTAGAACATTGTTACACTCTAAAAAATAACCCTGCAAAGTTAGAAAAAACACGAAATTTTAAAATGAAAGATTTTGTTCTAAATGAAAAAATGACCCTTCTGGGTCAATGTAGATTCGAAAAGTACATTAAATTTCCCATAATATGACATGTTCCAAAATTTTTTACAGTCAAGTAAAGGAAAATGGGAGAATTTTTAAAACTTTTTTAGTGTTTTTTTCGATGAAAAATACGTTTTTTTCGGATTTTGAGTGCGCCATCAAATCGGGCGTCTAATTTTACATGAAAGTCCCTCTGACACCAAATTTCTATCTCATCACCGTTTCAGGCTGCAAATTATTGAAAAACACCTTTTTTTTCGCATGTTCAAAAATGGAAGGGGTCGTACCGCCCCTCCGTCACGAGATATCAAAAAACGGACCTCGGATTCGTGATCAGGGACAAAAGTTACCCCTTAGGCAAATCGAAGAGGGGTCGGGGCAACTTTTCCCGATTTCGTGTGAGTTGGTAGAGAATTACCCATGTACAAAAAACGCAAGCTATTTTCTTCGTATGCTCTCGAATAAAAAAAGTGTTTAGTGACTAGATGATTCAAGTGGTGTCTTCAATAGAAATCACTGAATGCAATACACACACTGGTTTTGTCCTTCTTTTGGTCAATTTTTCTACTGTGCATGATATAACTCACTATTCACATAATTTCTGAATGCGTGTGTATGTGATTTTAGTGTGAAAAGGATTCTGATGTGACGGCCGTGATGCAGAAATGATGTTCCGCTGGCTGAGTATGTGTGGGTGTGCTTCCATACAAAAGTGTTGCCCACATACATACATACATGACGAGATGATAATCAAGGACACACAGCCAGACTCACTTGGGAAAGCCGACAGAATGATGTTTGCCCGTATCGCCTGAAGGTCCAAAGTGCGTTTGCATAGATCAATGTGTCCTGGGCTGAACCGACATAATAGCCGAGCAACATGACACCATTCCATTGATGGGGACCTCTCTATACAACCCAGTACATCTTGCCATTAGGCAACGGTTATAATGTCAATTCGTCACTATCTCCGGAGGTATGCATCTTCATAAATCTTCTTCCGCATGTGTGAGTGTATTTGTCCATGCCGGAACCTTCAGGGACACCGATCCGCACGTATCTCGATATCAATCTTTCGATGGCCGTCGATTCGATCCGTTCCACTTGGTCGAATGGAATCGATGCCAGGCAGGTGGCCGGCGGCGGTGGTGGCAGACGATCCATCATCTATCTCTACCCCCAGTGGACCTCCGTTACACTACAACCTGCCACTACTTCTATTCTTCTCGCCGGAAGGCATACTGCAGCTGGTGGATCTGAAGAAGTCAGCTTGCCTGACAAGTTTCACTCGGTTCACTCGGTTCTTTTTGTGTTCCGCTTGTTGTGTGCAGAACAAAAAAGGCTGAATTTTCCCTTTATCTAACAGGGATAGACGACTAGTTTCGTCATCGGCGACGCCGTTGTGCTTCCAGAAATAACCCGCGGCGAAAACACACTTTCAACATGTTCCCTAGATTGGCTTGAAAAACAAGCAAAATGATGGAAGAAACAGAATTTCAGGAGGTTGTTTGCCTCCACATGGGGTTTCGTTTTTTTAAGTTTTGACATAAATTATAAATATGTTTCATAGTAAAAAACAAAAAAACAACAAAAAAAAAACAAAAAAACAACAAAAAAAACAAAAAAAAACAAAAAACAAAAAACAAAAAACAAAAAACAAAAAACAAAAAACAAAAAACAAAAAACAAAAAACAAAAAACAAAAAACAAAAAACAAAAAACAAAAAACAAAACACAAAAAACAAAAAAAAACAAAAAAAAAAAAGAAACAAAAAACAAAACAACAGTTTTCAATTTCACTGTCAACGAAATTTAAAATTCATCCTTTGATCTGGTTTGCTTTTCCAAAGCAAAAAAAAAATGTCACACTCTTACCCAAAAAATGGCGCCATTCTTGTGCACGGTACTTTATCCCTTTTCCAAGTAGCGAACTAGGCTGGGTAGTAGCATCGACTGAAGCGAACCGTGGCATGTCTAGCTGTCTGGGATGGTGGGGGGAGGCTGGGTAGCTTCGTGAATGCCACGTGCCCTCCTGAATGGAAAAGCGTGCCATCCATGACATCATCCAGCTGGGGTGGTGCGGTGGAAGAAACGGATACGATGTTCGATGATGGTGGTGGTTGGAGCTTTTACGAATATCGAATGCTTCCGATATAGCGCGTCTGATGGCTTAAAATACTACCTGCTACTACTGAAGGTTGATGGTGGATCGTCGAGAAGCCTTTTTTGATTTGGATACGGAGAGGCAAAAAGAACGTAGCCCAATCTCAGACTTGGAATGGCACGTTGAGGTGAAACACTTGAAATGTTAGAAAAAAATACATATTTTTTTAATTGATCGTTATCTTAATATTGTGTATCAACAAAGTTGAGAAGATGACTCATTTAACCCCACTTCACCCTGTTGAAAAAATGAGATTCCCCCCTGAAGAAGGGGTAGAACTTGATGGATGGAATGTTTGACATCTCGACCGGTGCTGTTTGTGTTTCTGAAATGGATTGCGTGATCGAGAACAATAAAAAAGGCTCTCTTGTAGAGGTGAGAAGATTCGGGCTAGCCCGGTTGAGATGGATACGAACGGAACAGAAGAAGATAAGGGGTAATTCTGATATTACATAGTATGTTATGGGAGAGGGGGATTGTGTTACGGTATGTGTATTTAAATTATAAAATGGTTTACGGAAAATGCCATGTTTTGTTTTGAAATGTCTTTTAAAAACTTTGCAGATTTTTTAAATTTTTTTTTATTCAGATTTCTACATTGGTTTCAGATAGTCGAGTTTAGAAAGTTGTCACAAATTATTTCTAAATTATTATGTGATCTGATTCTATATTACAATAGAAGGGCTCTTTTAAGCAATCAATTTCTCCAGCTCCTTCAATTTCTCCACATCGTTATCCTCCGGATGGATCATCGTGTTGTGTCTCCCGCGGCACTTGAGACAACCCCGGTTGCTGCCACAACTGGTATGTGCGTGACCCCAGCTGAAGCAAATTAGGCAAACCTTAAGCCGCCGAAGTTCCACAATTCGCTCCTCGAACGATAGCTGCTTGAACTCGTTGCACATCCTCAGCACGTGTTTTCCCTTGCACAGGTAACACTGGTCGTGGATAATATTGAGCAGCTGTGCCTTCACCTTTGACCACGTGAGTTGTATTTTCGAGTACTTGAGTTCTATGATGTTTGGGTTCTGCCACTGGATCAATCGCCCGATGAGCATTTCCGACAAAGGGTCACACTTGAAGCCCACGCTGTTGAGGGCGTCCACGTGGCGATTGTACTCGTTGAAGACAAAGTCTACACGGAGAAAAAACCGTTCTGGATTTCATGAACAAATGTGCATGTCAACGCGTACTTGCGCTGTTCATGAAATCGTGAACTTTTTCATGATATCATGAAGAAAATAACACGATATCGTACGCTATAGTCCATGAAATCGCGTACTGAATGTTATGTCAGAAAAAGCTTTCTGACAAAAAGTTTGTGTTTGAATTACTACGCCACCTACCTGTGAACTTAGATTGGGCTAGGAAGCTTTCTAACATTTCATGCACTCACACTAGTGCAACGCAGTCTTTTATTTAAGTGTGGAGCGATACGAGGTTTGACATGTTCAAACTGGTTTCTAATGATCAATTCACTTATTGGCGAAGCCCATACTTTCTTATTATAATACGGTGATGGTATTTTTTTACAGTATAGTAGATTGAAGATAAATGGGAAAAGTTAATCAACAGAATTTAAAAAAAATATGTAGGTAATTATGTTACACATGACCAATGTGACAAAGAACTTTACCAAACGTATTGCACTAGAAATCAAGAAGAACGATTACGCTTGTTTTTTAAAATGGATTTTATATTATTTCTTCAAGAATTAACTTCGCGGCTTTTCTTGACAGCTCATTCCAAGGAGACCATATTTGATCCATCGTAAAATGTTGTCTTGTCGTTTTTTGCATTAAGGGTGCACAGCAACCAAGGAAGTTGTTGTCTTCTTATTCTAAAATTGTTGAACTTACGGACCCAATCTTAAAATAATTTGATTGTAAAAATTTACAACTTTTGTTGTAAATCGTTAAGCTTAGGGATGAATACAAAAATAAATCGAAAGTTCCCGTAGTTTTGAAGATACTAAAATATCTGTGACAAAAATCTGGGTGCAAAAGCTTTGGTTGATGTGCACCGTTAAAATGAAAAAGTGATCAAAAATGGATTTAGATCGAGTTTTTTTATCGTTGTAAATAAAAATTGACCAGATTCAGCAATAAAGCTTATTTTTCTGAGTATAAAGACTGTTTTTACGACCACAAATTGTTTAAAATAGATTTTCAGAACAATTTTGAGAAATTTATTTCTCGGCCTTTCTAAACAGAAATTTTCTTACTTGACAGCTCGTTCCAAGTGGACCATAGTTAATCCATCGAACAAATGGTGTTTTGTTAATAGGGTCCTAAAGCCACATGTAAATTTTTATCTACAACGGTAAAAACACGATTAAAGATTAAGGAGCGTTCTTTTATTACGTAACGCGAAAAATCGTACTTTTAGACCCCCTCCCCCCCCTCGTAACAAAATTTCCATACAAATTTTAAAAATTTTGTATGGAGCGTAACACGGCCTCCAACCCTCCCTCCCCCCCTACTGCGTTACGTAATAAAAGAACGCTCCCTTATGTCTAATCTTTTTTTTTCATTTTATTGCAAAAAATAACAAGACAACATTTCACCATGGATCAACTATGGTCCCCTTGGAACGAGCTGTCAGGTATAATGCTTTCTGTCAAGAAGGGCCGCGATATTTTTTTTCATTTTAATGCAAAAAAATAACAAGACAACATTTCACGATGGATCAACTATCATCCCCGTCGAACGAGCTGTCTAATGTACGTTCGTTTGAGCTGTCAAAGCGTTTTTTGAAGAAACTCGCGCTAGTTCGGCACGAGTTCTGCCGCCATCTTGGAACTGAAACTCTAGTGCCACACTCGATATTTTTTCAGTTTCATGCGAGTTCTACGCACACTGACGTTCGTTTGAACCAAAATGGGCACCGACGAGAGCGGCACTCAGTGCCGCACCGGATCTTCAAACAAACGTACCAATAGTTGATCCATCGAAAAAATGTTGTCTTGAGAATTTATTTTTTTGCATTAAAATAAAGAAAAGTTATCAGAAATGGGTTTTAAACGTGTTTTTAACCGTTGTACACACATATTTACATTGTGCTTAAGTTCCCTATTGGGTCTTAAAATTAAACTAAAATTTGTGATATTATTTATTGTTCACAACGATAAAACTTATTTTTATGAGACCGCAAAGGATTTAATATGGATTTTTATTTAATAAAAAAAAAAAAATAACTTCGCGACCCTTCTTAAAAGAAAATATCCTATTTGACAGCTTGTTTCAAGGGAACCATAGCCAATTGATCGAAAAATGTTGTCATGTCAATATATTTGTTTGCATTAAAATAAAAAAAGGACCCCATTCAAGCGTAACTTTTGGGCCGAATTCATTTTTTTTTTTCAATTAATAAAGTGCGATATTAAGTGCATTAAACAAGTGATCAGATATAATTTGAGCGTTTTCCTACCGTTGCACATAAAAATTTACATGAGTTTTAGGACCCTATTGAATTAAAATTTGGTCTAAAAATAATGCTATTATTCAACTAATACTTAACCTTTATTTACATTCGACAGTTTTTGCAAAAAAAAAATCTAATTGTTAAGCAAAATCAAATCGTCACGTAATATCTGAATGGTTCTCCATTTCTGCGTCGCGTTATCTTTGCGCGTTCCCATTAAAAGCTCTGACGACGCAGTAGACGTCACCAATCAACAAAACAAGTTCAGACGTGTAAATTTCCTCAAATTTTCTGCTGAAGGGGACCGTTTTTTTTAATTTTGGCCATTGTTGGATCCGGAATATTCAAGATTCACCGAATTTTGGTAAGTTAAATTGTCATTTGAGCATTTCTATGACTGACCAATGAATATTTCCTACAGGAAGGAACCACTCTCAGTCATCGAGTCGTGAAAGTACCCGACAGAAGAATCATGAACTTCCGTTGTTCCAGATTATGTACTTACACGGCCGCCCGGTTGAGGAACCGGTCGATAATCAACGGAATCGTGAGACCAAGGTGGACAAACAGCAAAGCAGCTGGAAAGTTTCGGTGGATATTTCTGGTTGAAAGTGTGTGCAAACTGCCTTAGTTTCGAGTTCCGGCTCATGGATCTGGTAGTGGCCACTCACTGCCGGGAGATTTTACCCGAGTGGACGGAGGAATCTGGCAAACAACTAAAATTTCAAGTGTAATATTTACGAATTGTGACATGTTATTATCAGTAATATTGTGAATAAAGTTGAATATTTTTTTCTTGTTTTCTTCAGCAAAAAAAAATCCTTGAAAACTAATTCGTTTCATGGCAATCAGAAAGCTTTATGCTTACATTACCCACCGCCAGATGGCGGGTCAAAAGCTTCGAGTTACAGTCGTGATCGATATTCAGATGGCGCTGTTACCATTACATAAAGCTGGAAGCTTAAAAGCTGAAAGCTTTATCGATTTTAAAAGCTTGGCTGCGTGAACAAGTGTGCACGATTTGCATTTAGTTCATGGAAAGTGTTCATGGTACGTTTTCGTACCGTAGAAATCGCGTTGTTCCCAAATTCGTGGTACGTTGTTCACGTATTTCGGAACGGTTTTTTCTCCGTGTACCGGTTCCATCATACTTATCTTTATTTTCAAATAAAATATGAACAAATGATGTATTTTTTGTTTAACTATCTTCTGCCGAATGCATACTTTATCTCATAAATCAAAAAATTACATTTTGCCATTTTCATAAACTTTCCAATGGCGGTCGTGTGGCGAAAGTTGTCAAAGTTTACGGTCGGGCTATTAATTTACACTCTCGTTTTGTCAGCAAACTGACCTTATCGTACGCGCGAACGTCCACCATTAAAACGAATTGGAAAAATTCCATCATAAAATTGCACTTGACCAGCGAGTAGGGATGCTCGCTTGATTCAAAGAACGCTGTTTTAAGGAAGTGACGAATCCTTCGAACTCGAGTATTCCGAAGTATTCTAAAAAAAATATTTCGCATAGTTGAACTATGGTTTTTTCCTTGTAAAATTTTGTATCGTTGAGATCAAGACCCCCGGACAACATTCTTATATAAGAAAACTAACTTAATCCACCTATGTGGTTGTTGCCTTTCTCACTTTTTACCAACATTTGGTGATATGATGGGTTTGGACACAAATTCTATCTATCTTCTATATATATACAAAATTTCGACGGTTTTGTTCGAACGCGAATCAATTCAACACGGAACGTCCGATTGAGGTGCTCTTTGTTGCGTTGGGTTCGTATGGTAAGTTCGTGAGTGCCAAAAAGTTACAACCGATTCCGGAAAATTTGCAGATTGTATGGGAAAGGTTAAAATTAAGTTTTGATCACAGGAGGCTGAATAAGCAAAAAAGTCAAAAACGTCATCAAACGAAAAAAGGCAGAACGAACTTTGTCAGGTGAGGCTTGTTTCTCAATAAAAAAATACACAAATGTCACTTAAGCGGTCATAACTTGAGACTGAGCGTTGTGAGATCTTCAATGTTTTGGACTCATTAGAAAGGTCTTTTGAAGACCTATCCAACGATGGGTTGAAAAATGGATCCGGACATAGTTTATATACATTTAAGTGAGATCCGGCATCGAAAAAGTACATAAATATCACTTAAGTGGTAATAACTTAAGACAGGGCTGCCAGATCTTCAATATTTTGGACTCATTGGAAAGGTCTTTTGATTACCTATCCAACGATGGGTTGAATAATGGATCCGGACATAGTTTATATACATTTAAGTGAGATCCGGCATCAAAAAAGTACATAAATATCACTTAAGTGGTAATAACTTGAGACAGGGTTGCCAGATCTCAATGTTTTGGACTCATTGGAAAGGTCTTTTGATGACCTATTCAACGATGGGTTGGATAATGGATCCGGACATAGTTTACATAGGGTAGAGTAGTCATCAATGAGACACGGGGAACAATGATAAAATGGCTCTCACAAGTCGCAGTTTCAACCAATCAGGCTCATATTTGGTGGAAAGGTGTATCTACTGGATACACGTCTGCCATAAAAGTGGCTTTGGTTATGGACGCTCCCTTACAAAGTTATTCATAAATGTTTGATTCTGGGGTGCATAAGTAAATTTTGGACAAAAAATACTTTTTTGCTCGTAGGCTGCCATTTACACCAAAACTAATATTTCTTCAAATTTCTTTCGTCGTTCCATAGGGATTGAGTTGGGCTACAATGTCCTTTCATTAGTTTTGGCCAAAATTAAGAATATACCCAGAATCCAGGGCTGTCTCATTGTTCCCCACTCATTTCAGCCCATGGGTAACAATGAGACACTTCGATTTTTCTTCATTAAACTTTTCAAAATCTATGGAAATCTTCCAAAACATAAACTGAAAGTGATTTTTGGCATATTTCTAGAGTTTTTACCTCATTTAACCAAAAATACAAAGTTATTTGGTGTAAATATATGGATTTAACAAAATTTAAATACTTTTTAGTATAACTTTTGTTAATTAAACTTTCATGTTGGTAAAATTGCTCTAAAATGTTCAAGGCAAGTCACCTGCTATGGAACAATACAAAAACATGATGTTTTACAAGAAAAGTATTGATTTTCATACAGTGTCTCATTGTTCCCCAGCTGTCTCATTGTTCCTGCCAAGTGCGTCTACAATGAGACAGTTGAATAACTCTGGCTGTAGATGTCGGATCGATCTCATGTTTTGGTCCATGTTAGAACACATTAAAAGAAAGAAAATGTAACAAAAAGCTCATTAAAACATGCTGATGAAAAAAATAGAAAAATCGTTGAAAGTTGAAAACCAAAAGTGTCTCATTGATGACTACCCTACCCTACATTTAAGTGAGATCCGGCTTCAAAAAAGTACATAAATATCACTTAAGTGGTAATAACTTGAGACAGGGTTGCCAGATCTTCAATGTTTTGGATTCATTGGAAAGGTCTTTTGATGACCTATCCAACGATGGGTTGGATAATGGATCCGGACATAGTTTACAAACATTTAAGTGAAATCCGGCATCAAAAAAGTACATAAATATCACTTAAGTGGTAATAACTTGAGACAGGGTTGCCAGATCTTCAATATTTTGGACTCATTGGAAAGGTCTTTTGATTACCTATCCAACGATGGGTTGAATAATGGATCCGGACATAGTTTATATACATTTAAGTGAGATCCGGCATCAAAAAAGTACATAAATATCACTTAAGTGGTAATAACTTGAGACAGGGTTGCCAGATCTTCAATGTTTTGGACTCATTGGAAAGGTCTTTTGATGACCTATCCAACGATGGGTTGGATAATGGATCCGGACATAGTTTACATACATTTAAGTGAGATTCGGCTTCAAAAAAGTACATAAATACCACTTAAGTAGTCATAACTCGAGGCAGGGTTGCCAGATCTCCAATATTTTGGACTCATTGGAAAGGTCTTTCGATTACCTATCTAACGATGGGTTGGATGATGGATCTGGACATAGTTTACATGCATTTAAGTGAGATCCGGCATCAAAAAAGTACATCAATATCACTTAAGTGATCATTACTTGAGACAGGGTTGCCAGAACTTCAATGTTTTGGACTCGTTGGAAAGGTCTTTTGATAACCTAACCAACGATGGGTCGGGTGATGGGTCTGGATATAGTTTACATGCATTTATGTGAGATCCGATTCGCAACTCTGACACTTTTTTATACGTAACTTTTGAACTACTTATCGGATCTTCAAACAATTCAATAGTGCAGTATGGGGCACCAAACCGGATCGAATGCAACTTATTTGACCCAAATCGGATCAGCCAGTGCCGAGAAAACTTGGCAAGAATTTTGAGCACCAAGGGGAATACGCACACACATACACACACACACACAGACATTTGTTCAGTTTTCGATTCTGAGTCGATAGGTATACATGAATATAGGTCTACGAGCTGTTTTTCAAAAGTTCATTTTTCGAGCAGCATTATAGCCTTACCTCAGTGAGGAAGGCAAAACCGGACACTCCTAGCCATCGTTGTCTGGCCAGATGATGTGTTATGGAGCCAGTTGGTCGCTGGGTTTATAACTATAACCACCTACTCCAATCTCCAGTGTTTAGAGCACATGTTATCACCAGAAGCACGTGTGGACAACGTGGGTGGTAGCTGATGTGCCGTACTCTTTTCAGTACCATCAGCCGTGAGGAGGTGAGGTGTAAAGGGGAAATTCTAAATTGAAAATAAATTAAATTTTCTCTCTGCATAAATGCATGAACGTTTACCATATTTTATACGAGCGAACCCTCCTCAACCGTTTCGCAAAGTGCTGTCAGTGTAAAAATATTCATTTTAGGAGGCAAAAAAAAAGACGTGGTGGGAAACAAAACGGGAGGGAAATTGAATTCACCCATAAATACTAACATTTCATTGACAGAAACGAGCATTGCGGCAAACATTGCTCGGGACACTTTATGGACTTTTATTGCTGCCGTAACTGATTTCGGTCGTTATTTCAATATCATCACATTATCATCAGCACTCATCTGGAACGACCCCGAAAAACCGCTCCAGATGATGTCAACACTGCCACAGTTGCCGGCAAAAAGAAGATAAATGATGTGCTTTTCAATTTATTTTACCCACCACGTTTTTTTTTTTCGCTCAAAACTATTTTCAAGACGTTGCGAGCGAGTTTCTTAACCAGGAAGAGCTCGTTAAAATAATGACGGTTTAATACGGTGATGAGTTTATCGTGTATGTAATTTATCAACAAGAAGCATCGCCCCGCAATTACCGTAATATCCTTTTCCGTGTGTATACATATCTCTCTCCCTTTCTGTGTCTGGTGAGGAAGCCCCTTCAAGTATGCAGCAGACAGAGCAGTGCCCCCCCTGGAAGTGCATGTCGAAAGCTACTGAATTATGTATAATGCTGGCAAAGTGTGGAAAACCGCGAGCGAACGAACGCAAAAGGGGCCCAGCTTTTTCCTTTTCCACTTACAGCAGCTGGCAGAGGAAGAAAGTTTGTTTCGCCTGAAATTTGAACGTAGCCTAGTGGTAAAGCTTTCGCCTCGTAAGCGATTCGAATGCTTGGAAAAAGGAAGGTAGTTCATCGTCACAAGCCGGACCTTGTCAGACAACTCAGGAAAGGTGACTTATGGAATGTTAACATTAACCTTAATGTCAACCCTGCCTTTAGACGGGCTTCGATTTAAAAAATCGTCAAAAATCCATTTTCAACCAATTTTTGATCTTTAAAAAGCATTGGAAAGAAGAACTCTTAAAATTTAAGAAAATTTATGGGTCGGAAGTTTTACTTGTTTTATGTGACTTTGCCAATGTTTTAAAAAATGTAATTTTTTTAGAGACCAACTTTGGCAGTGTTTTTTACTAACACTCCTTATATTTTAAGTAAAAAGAAGTATGCAGTAATTTTTCTAGTGCCCCAGACTATGCGTCTACGCATTTATTTACAATTTTAATGATAGTGGTGCTATTTTATAGCAGAAAATGTGAAAAACATGCAAAACATTGAAAAAGTTACTGTAAAAACATGAAAAAATAGATAGGCAAAATGTAATGATAGGAGGTAGTAGAGTAGGCCAAAACTACCAAAAACAAACGTAAACAATGCAAGATAAATGAAAATTAAAATACTAAAAATGAAACAACAAAAACATTAAACAAGAGAAGTAAAGTTTTTCGTAGAACAAAAGTTGCTCAAAATGACCTATTGAACACGGGAAAAATAAAAAATTTAAAAAAAAATTGGGCAGTAGAGGGTTAACATGTTAACATAAAGTTAAGAAATAGCCACTGAATCCACTTTGTAAATGCGGCCCCGATACTCTTTATGGGTCATGGGAAAAAATCGTATTTATGTAATTTTGTGATTAGTTTTCTTTTCAAAATTCGAATTGAACTTACTGGGTAAAACAGCTTTGAACTTTAAACGTTGATTCGGAGAGCATCCCTAAGCACTGGCCAAAAGCATTTTTATGTAGAATTTTTACAATTTTAATAAGGTCAGTTTGCTGGCAAAAAAAGCAAAGCAATCCATCTTAACGACCCTCTTTTGTGGGCTCTGTTGCAACTTGCAAGTTTCTGCTTATTTCTAGGCGTCCGAAGGTTATGTGTGGTGAGTCACCCAAAACCTCTTTTACGAAAATGGACCGACGTTTTACTTCCCCATCCGATAGAAGGCGTGATCAGGCAAATCTGGTCTCGAAAAATGCCACTGGGTCCGTCTGGGATTGAACCCAGGCCATACTGGGGTTCAGAGGCACGCTAACCACTAAACCACCGGACCCGGATTAGGATCGATATCGTGTAAAAATGAAAAAATGAGCATGAACATGAGCATGAGAGCCAACCCATGTCTGCCCCTCCGTTTCTGAACAGAACCGTAACATCACTTCACTGATCATAGGTTTCGACGATTGATTCCCTTATCAACAGCATGTATGAACGCGCTGAAAAGATTAAACACCATAATTGCTAAAACTAGATCAGTTGCGAATAGATGACGGTCATTGGCCAACAACGGCGCCCGCCATGTCAGTTTGCAGTTCTTGAGTTTAAGAAACAGGAATTTTAGTGCTACTAAATGAAAAATAAATGAAATTCTGAAACACTGTCTGATCGTCTGATAAAAAAACTCGTCGGTTCGGTTGATAAAAAAACAACATCACTTTTTTTAAATAAATTTGATAGGATCAAAAAGAGCAAACTAAGTTTTAACCAATTTACTGTTCAAAGATTCTTTAGCTTCTATGTTTGAAAACTTTTAACTTTAGAGCAATTCCAGCTCAAATCAGGAATTTTTCTGGTACTTTTGTACCCGACCCTCTCCGATTTCAATGAAACTTTGTAGAGATGTTATCCTAGGCCTATATAAGCCATTTCTGTGTATATGGAGCCAACAGTACTCGAAAACAACATTTGAGAAGGGCGTAAGGTATTTAAATATTTTTGTATTTTGTAATTTAAAAATTACTGTATTTCGAAGCCGTTGCGTCGTATCAGTGGTCAAAGACAAACTTGTAGGAAATTGGACGGGCTTTCTGAAAAATATACTGAAACAAAAATACACGCCACATCTATGAGATTTTGATTTTAAGTCTAAAACTTAAATTTAAAGGTGATGTCACGATTTTTTTCGTTCAAAATTTTGAGGAATAGCCTAAAATGTTACCAAAGACTGACGAAAAATGCAGGATGGTATGTCTCTCCTAAAAATACAAAAATCATTTACTAAAACATTTTTTTGAAAAGTGGTCTAAACGTCAAAATTTTTAAAAACCTGGTGATTCCCAGACAATTTTACATAAAAGACTCCATATTGACCATTGTCCTAAGTCCAATCCTTGGGAAGATACAGCGGTTTTAAAAATAAAAATGTTGAAAAATCGGGTTTTTTGGTGGTTTTTGGCGATTTCTATATGACAGACTTGGTTTTTCAGTCTCGTAAATATTTTTACCGGAAAGCTCGTCCAATTTCCCATAAGTTTGCCTTTGACAGCTTTTTGATTTGACTCGTTTTTATACTTACGTAAGCAAATTTACTATCCAGGTTTCTACCACACTGAAAAAAATATTCTATTTTCAGTTATTAGCAATGTAGTTAAGCTTATATCTGTAAGCCCTTACATCCAATTGAAATGCTGTCAAAGACAAACTTATGGGAAATTGGACGAGCTTGCCGGAAAAAATATTTACGAGACTGAAAAATCAAGTCTGTCATAAAGAAATTGCCAAAAACCATCAAAAAACCCGATTTTTCAACATTTTTATTATTAAAACCGCTGTATCTTCCCAAGGATTGGACTTAGGACAATGGTCAATATCGAGACTTTTATGTAAAATTGTCTGGGGAATCGAATGCCACTACCGGTTTTTAAAAATTTTGACGTTTAGACCACTTTTCAAAAAAAATGTTTTAGTAAATGATTTTTGTATTTTTTTAGGAGAGACATACCATCCTGCATTTTTCGTCAGTCTTTTGGTAACATCTTAGGCTATTCCCTCAAAAATTTTGAACGAAAAAAAATCGTGACATCCTCTTTAAATTTAAGTTTTAGACTTAAAAATCAAAAAATCTCATAGATGTGGCGTGTATTTTTGTTTCAGTGTATTTTTTTCAGAAAGCCCGTCCAATTTCCTACAAGTTTGTCTTTGACCACTTTTTGATACGACGCAACGGCTTCGAAATACAGTAACTTTTAAATTACAAAATACAAAAATAATTAAATACCTTACGCCCTTCTCAAATGTTATTTTCGAGTACTGTTGGCTCCATATACACAGAAATGGCTTATATAGGCCTAGGATAACATCTCTACAAAGTTTCATTGAAATCGGAGAGGGTCGGGTACAAAAGTACCAGAAAAATTCCTGATTTGAGCTGGAATTGCTCTTTATTGTTTCATATTTGTGATACAATACTTTACAGATGTAAACATATTTGATAACATTTAAATTTTATTTATATGAAGCGAAGATTACTTAATGATTTGATACAAACTTTCAGCTCAGACGGATCATTCAACCGAGTAAGCTTAGATCACTCCCTGCAGTCGTTCCTTAAGCACCACAAACACAGAGTAACTCGTTTGCACCATCGCACCAAACTGCTCGATACTCAAGGGATAGAAGTGAGCTGCCGTGAGTCCTTCCCATTTTTGAGACCGTGTGATTATCAGTGAAAGACCCTTTTGAATGTCCAACGGAAGCTCACTCCACTGGGCTTCGAATGCTGATCGTCCAACGGTAATGCTCTGGGAATCAAAAAGATGTGCTTATGTACCATCAAATGGGGTTAGTAGGAATCTTCACAGCGAGAAATTAATGAACTTTTTTTTGTTCTGTGTTTGGTTATCAACATGATTAACTCAGCCCGTGTATCCTAATTTACCTCAGATTATGGACCTAATTTTTAACCATTTACCTTTTCTGTTAGCTCATTGCCCAATTTGCAGAATGCGTACGTTTCAGAAGATATCATAACTAAAAGCACCACCAGATTCAATGAGTTTTTAGTAGGATTCTTAAAAAAAAATCATATCATCAACTGCAAAAAATAACATGATTTGCTTACATTAGTGACACACAAAATCATACATATCCAAATGAGTGCGGTATCAACCATCTGCACTAGAACTGCAACATTTGACAATCTCTCGAAAATACGAATGCAGCTTAAATAATCAAAAAGATGTTTATTTTATGCATTAAATTTCATGTAAAGTTACCTTAATGCGTCAGCGTGCATATTGACGATTTCGGCAAAATGAGCATGCAACTCTTTGCCAGAGAATTCATGAATCGTTTCAAGTTTGTGAATGACTAAATCGAAAATTAGATTGATGCTCCTAATACTACCAGAAGCTACAATTCCAGATATAGACACTCTGAAGCCATAAATACAATGGCTTACGAATGCACACACATAGTAAATCAAATAGTGAAAAATGTTCCGACGAATATCCAAATCGTAAAAGCTGTTATAAGAAATCAAAAATTTAATAATACACTTTTCAGTCATTCAATTCTTCAATTACTTACTGAATTTCAGTCATTGTAATAAAATCCTGCTCAATGGTTCCATTCCGACGGTTCATTACGTAAATTGCAGTTGTTTGAAGCAATGGTACCATTAGAAACACTATCAATAATATCAGTGGAAAGGTCATATATGCTTTTGCGGCTTTATCCATTGCTTGGTTAGCGACCGTTACTATTTTGAACTCATGTGATTTGGCACCATAAGAACGAACTGAAATGCAAGAAATAATCACAATCGTTAGCATTAAGAGGACTTTCAAATTCACCTTGATCAAAAACGCCCTGCAGCACGGCGAGCATATCCTCAAACTCAGCCTGCTTCCACGCAAAAATCAGCACTCGAATTTCGATGTTGAATAGCACCAGCAGCTCCGAATAGCCACGAATCATCAGGTCCACCTGGCTGCCGAATCTGTAACCCAACATGGGCACCAAAACGACCAACCACGGAAACAGCAAAGTTAGTGCGAATTTTCGCAGGTTGCGCCGGGGCCAACCTAACCCTGTTACGGTCAAAACTTTCTTCAAGAACGGCATGGCCTCGAAGGGGTCTTGGGCGGCCAGGAACTCCATCGTACTGGTTAAACGATTTATTGGACACTGTACAGTAAAGCATTGTTCGATCGTTTATTTATTTGCTCTGATTTAGGTCCTGGTTTCCACTAGATTTTCCTTTATCAATATTTCATTAGATTAGACAAAGGTGATGAAATGACACTCTATTTCCCCTTTCTATACTATAACAAAATAAAGTGATATGTTAATTCATAGAATAACAAATTGCATTGTTTTACACATTTTAAATGAATAAAAAATGTGGCAATCATTTTGCATGAACTCGACAGTGCAATCTATTAGGATGTAACAAAATGGGACAAGCTCTTCTGGCAACCATCAGCTTGCTTGGTTGCATGACGAAGAAAAAGTTGAAGTTTTCAGCGGTGGCGTTATAAGCTCAGTAACGTTTTTAGTATTTGACGAATCTTTTCGCACTCTTCGGCAAAGTTGCTCGTGAGATTTATGAAAAATGCAAAAATCTTTAAGAACTCAAAACTGCCTAAAACGAAAACGCATCGATTTTACAGGTTAAATCCCATTCAATCACATTCAATCCCATTCATTTTTGGGATTCGGGCTCAGCAGTAGCAATCTTTACTCACCATCTGTCAATTACGTAATTTCAAAACGTATGATTAATACTTTTGTCGGCGGTTGTACTGGACCCCCTCCGATTCCAATGAAACTTTGTAGACATGTTATCCTACGCTTATATAAGCCATTTTTGTGTATTTGGAGCCAGTTTCACTCGATAAAGATATTTGAGGAGGGCGTAAGTGTTTTCAATTTTTTTTTTGTAATTTAAATATTTCTGTATCTCGAAGCCGTTGCATCGCATCAAATCAAACTTGTAGGAAATTTGACGGACTTTCCAAAAAACACACTGAAAGAAAAAACACAGAAAAAAACAATTCTCGTAATCGTGAATTAAGTTCACGAATGTGAGAACCACGAAGGAATTTATTCATGAGTATGGTGCATTTGCACTATAAACGTAAATATATTCCTTCGTGGTTCTCGCATTCGTGAATTTAATTCACGATTTCGAGAATTGTTTTTTTTCAGTGAAACACGTCATTTCTATGAGATTTTTGGATTTTTAAGTTTAAAACTCAAATTTGAAGGCGAGCCCACGATTTTTTTTTCGTTCAAATTTGTTGTGAAAATAGCCTTAGATGTTAGGACAGTAGACAATACGGAGACTTTGATGTAAAATTGTCTGGAGAATCGATTCCCATACTCGGTTTTTGAAAATTTTAACGTTTAGAGCACTTTTTAAAACAACTGTTTGAGTAATTGTTTTTTTGTATTTGCTCCATCCTGCTTTTTTGTGAATCTTTTTGGCTTTGTCATCTTAAGCTATTTTTACAAAAATTTTGAACGAAAAGAAATCGTTAGGTGAGCCAAACATTTACTTCTCTGTCGGACATTTACTTTTCTGTCGGACGGAAGGCGTGATCAGACAAATCTCGTCTCGAAAAATGCCACTGGGGCCGACCCATGCCAACAGGGGTTTTGGAATGTTGGTTGAATCTTACCTCTTTTTTGAGTAATATTACTCAAAAAATGTGTAACAATGTGATCCTGATGAAAATTCACCGATTCCTGATGTAATGCTCACCTTCAAATTTGACTTTTAAACTTGAAAATCAAAAATTCTCATAGAAATTGTGTGTATTTTTCTTTCATTGTATTTTTTTACGCAAAATCGTCACCATGAATATTATCATCTTTTTTTTCAGTGACGTTTACCACTGCACCAGCCCGAGCAGGGATAAATAACACAGGAATATCAAGTCCTAGTATTACTTGTGGAAATTGCAGCGACAAAAATGTGCAGCAATGCACTTTTTTTGCATGAGCAATTCCAGCCCTGAACAGGATTTTTCAGGTACTTTTTTTCGACCCCCTCTTCGACAAACTTATGGTAAATTGGACAAACTTTCTGGTAAAATATTTTCGAGACTGAAAAATCAAGTCTGTCATATAGAAATTGCCAAAAATAATAAAAACCTATTTTTTGCAATTCCGTCGTGAAACTACTTACTTTTCCTGTCATTCTTGAACGACGAAATAGCCTACTTTTCTGTACCAAAAATAACTGAATCGAATAGCAACTCTTTTCAAAATAAATGCTGAAAAGTTCTATTTTTCAGCACTCAAATGGGTGCTGAAAAGTTGAACTTTTCAGCACTTGTTTTGAAAAGTAAAACTTTTCAACATTTTTTTTGATTTAAACGATTTATTGGCAAAATACATGAAAATTTGACATAAAATTTCGCTCAGTGTGTGTTTTTTGGAATTGCAAAAAATGTTGTATGGAACTCGTTGCAAAACTTGATTTTTTCAGCACTCTTCGTATTTATCCAACTCGGTGAACCTCGTTGGATAAATGTACGACTCGTGCTGAAAAAATCCTCTTTTTTTGCAACTTGTTGCATAAACTACTACGGTGGGTCTCGTGGCGCAGGGGTAGCGGCTTAGGCTGCCGATCCCGATGATGCTATGAGACGCGGGTTCGATTCCCGCCTTATCCACTGAGCTTCTATCGGATGGTGAAGTAAAACGTCGGTCCCGGTTTCTCCTGTCTCGTCAGAGGCGCTGGAGCAGAAATCCCACGTTAGAGGGAAGGCCATGCCCCGGGGGGCGTAGTGCCAATAGTTTCGTTCGTTTTTTGCATTAACTACTATTTCAACATTTTTATTTTTAAAGCCGCTGTCAATACTTTTATGTAAAATTGTCTGGAAAATCGATTCTCGTTTTCGGTTTTTGAAAATTTTGACTTTAGAACACTTTTCTAAAAAACAATATTAGTAAATGATTTATGTATTTTTTTAGGAGAGTTGCTCCATCCTTAATTTTTCGTGAGTCTTTTGTAACATCTTAGGCTATTTTCACAAAAAATAACTTTTAAACTTAAAAATCAAAAAATCCCATAAAAGTGGTGTGTATTTTTTCCGAGAGCCTGTCAAATTTCCTACAAGTTTGTCTTTGAGAAATTTTTGATACGATGCAACGGCTTCGAGTTGCAGCAGTTTTTAAATGAAATCGTTAGGTGAGCCAAACATTTACTTCTCTGTCGGACATTTACTTTTCTGTCGGACGGAAGGCGTGATCAGACAAATCTCGTCTCGAAAAATGCCACTGGGGCCGACCCATGCCAACAGGGGTTTTGGAATGTTGGTTGAATCTTACCTCTTTTTTGAGTAATATTACTCAAAAAATGTGTAACAATGTGATCCTGATGAAAATTCACCGATTCCTGATGTAATGCTCACCTTCAAATTTGACTTTTAAACTTGAAAATCAAAAATTCTCATAGAAATTGTGTGTATTTTTCTTTCATTGTATTTTTTTACGCAAAATCGTCACCATTTTCTAATGAATATTATCATCTTTTTTTTCAGTGACGTTTACCACTGCACCAGCCCGAGCAGGGATAAATAACACAGGAATATCAAGTCCTGGTATTACTTGTGGAAATTGCAGCGACAAAAATGTGCAGCAATGCACTTTTTTTGCATGAGCAATTCCAGCCCTGAACAGGATTTTTCAGGTACTTTTTTTCGACCCCCTCTTCGACAAACTTATGGTAAATTGGACAAACTTTCTGGTAAAAATATTTTCGAGACTGAAAAATCAAGTCTGTCATATAGAAATTGCCAAAAATAATAAAAACCTATTTTTTGCAATTCCGTCGTGAAACTACTTACTTTTCCTGTCATTCTTGAACGACGAAATAGCCTACTTTTCTGTACCAAAAATAACTGAATCGAATAGCAACTCTTTTCAAAATAAATGCTGAAAAGTTCTATTTTTCAGCACTCAAATGGGTGCTGAAAAGTTGAACTTTTCAGCACTTGTTTTGAAAAGTAAAACTTTTCAACATTTTTTTTGATTTAAACGATTTATTGGCAAAATACATGAAAATTTGACATAAAATTTCGCTCAGTGTGTGTTTTTTGGAATTGCAAAAAATGTTGTATGGAACTCGTTGCAAAACTTGATTTTTTCAGCACTCTTCGTATTTATCCAACTCGGTGAACCTCGTTGGATAAATGTACGACTCGTGCTGAAAAAATCCTCTTTTTGCAACTTGTTGCATAAACTACTACGGTGGGTCTCGTGGCGCAGGGGTAGCGGCTTAGGCTGCCGATCCCGATGATGCTATGAGACGCGGGTTCGATTCCCGCCTTATCCACTGAGCTTCTATCGGATGGTGAAGTAAAACGTCGGTCCCGGTTTCTCCTGTCTCGTCAGAGGCGCTGGAGCAGAAATCCCACGTTAGAGGGAAGGCCATGCCCCGGGGGGCGTAGTGCCAATAGTTTCGTTCGTTTTTTGCATTAACTACTATTTCAACATTTTTATTTTTAAAGCCGCTGTCAATACTTTTATGTAAAATTGTCTGGAAAATCGATTCTCGTTTTCGGTTTTTGAAAATTTTGACTTTAGAACACTTTTCTAAAAAACAATATTAGTAAATGATTTATGTATTTTTTTAGGAGAGTTGCTCCATCCTTAATTTTTCGTGAGTCTTTTTGTAACATCTTAGGCTATTTTCACAAAAAAATAACTTTTAAACTTAAAAATCAAAAAATCCCATAAAAGTGGTGTGTATTTTTTCCGAGAGCCTGTCAAATTTCCTACAAGTTTGTCTTTGAGAAATTTTTGATACGATGCAACGGCTTCGAGTTGCAGCAGTTTTTAAATGACAAAACACAAAAATATTTGAAAAACTTACGCCCTTCTCAAAGGCCACTATTGAGTGTAACTGGCTCCATATACACAAAAATGGCTTAAGAGCGAGTTTTTCACCAATGTGTAACAGGTCGTATCGAGGTGCTCCGATTTGGATGAAACTTTCAGCGTTTGTTTGTCTATGCATGAGATGAACTCATGCCAGCCTCTCTTAAAGGTCAACTTCAAATTCAACTCTCTTAGATGCATTGAAAGGTCTTCTGAAGCACTTCAAAATGTGCCATAGACATCCAGGATTGGTTTGATTAGCCATTACAGTATAGATTTTTCAAAACCTTAATATCTTTTCCAACAGCCTCCAACACCCATACTCCTATAGGTCAAAGATAGGCAATTTCATGGACTATAAGCCTATGGTAACTTTTTGGCCAACATTTTTTCAATTTTTCTACAACAAACAATTTACAACGTTAGTTTTTATCCTGCCGGCCTCCATAGCGGCACTTTTTGGTCTCAATTTTGTCATATTCGGAATCCTCGGACAATTTCACGTAGATTAGAAGTATTGGAGTTGTAAATTTGATTGGAAAAATTGCCATTTAGAATGAATTAAAATATTTTTTAACAATTTGTTGGATTAAGGGTAAAACAGGTTTTCGCCTACTTGATACAGCATTTGACGTATTGATCACAGAGTAACAAAGATCTATTTCTTTTTTCAAAAATGTTTTATTTAATTATTTTTTAAATCAAAATTACAATTCCAATACTTTTAACTTACGCGAAATTGTCCGAGGATTCCGAATATGACAAAATTGAGACCAAAAAGTGCCGCTATGGAGGCCAGCAGGATAAAAACTAACGTTGTAAATTGTTTGTTGTAGAAAAATCGAAAAACTATGAGAAAAACTGCGATTGGCCAAAAAGTTAATACCATAGGCTTATAGTCCATGAAATTGCCTATCTTTTGACCTATAGGAGTATGGGTGTTGGAGGCTGTTGGAAAAAGATATTAAGGTTTTAAAAAAATCTATTTTTGACAGTAATTTGCAAAAGCTAAGAGAAAAAGTCAAACCAATCCTGGATGTCTATGGCACATTTTGAAGTGCTTCAGAAGACCTTTCGAATGCATCTAAGAGAGTTGGAATTGATGTAGTTTTACGGAAATGCGAGCAATTTTAAGATTTTTTATGTTTTTTTGACCTCAAACTTCAAAGCCCGTTTACCCCACTTCCCTTTGTCGTAGAGGGCTCATATTTGGCATGAGTTCATCTCATGCATAGACAAATAAACGCTGAAAGTTTCATCCAAATCGGAGCACCTCGATACGACCTCTAGAACAAACCGAGCAATTTTTACAAATACTGCCTCTTAATGGGAATTGCTCAGATGATAAATTAGCACAAAATCATACCAAAATCTTGTAAGTGGAAGTCTCCAACAAAATCAAACTTTGTTATTCCAAGGGTTTTTTTTTTGGTATTGCTATTCCTATGCCTTTAAATCTCAAATTTTGATACAGTCCAGACTCGATTTCCAAAGGCCTTGACAAAATTTCACTTCGGATAATCGACGAAAAAAAAAAAATGTTTTGTTGTCTTTTTTCTTATTGTCAACCTTAAGATTGACTCAGTACTCGAATTTGATGTTAAAAGTAAAAAACTCAAAACAAAATGTTTGTGATTCGATTATACGAAGTCGCATACAAACCTTCGGATAACCGAACGTCTTATAATCGATACTTCAGATAATCGAGTCTGAACTGAATTGCTGGGGCCTTTCAAATTGATTATTTCAGCATAATTTCATGGTATTTTACCATCTATTAGGCGTCATCCATAAAGTATGTCACGCTCTAGGGGGAGGGGGGGTAAATTTTGGCTGATTTTAGCGTGACGTACTTTATGGATGAAGCCTTACTAGGCAGCCAAGGGCACATGTTGGTCACTGTTATAACAGCCGGTGTTACTTGTGCAACACAAAAAATTACACCTTTGGGCAAACTTTCAAGCAAATCGAATAGGGGTCGGTAGAGAATAACTCATAGATATATTGTAAGTTTTTTACAAAAGAGAAGTTTAAAATTTGGTTTTCCGCTTAACGGAAAGTTCTTTTTGCTAGATTTTAAATTGCTTTGTAAATTCCATTAAAATAAATTAATGGATTTTCTAAAGCAGTTGCCCCGACCCCTCTTCGATTTGCGTGAAACTTTGTCCTAAGGGGTAACTTTTGTCCCTGATCACGAATCCGAGGTCCGTTTTTTGATATCTCGTGACGGAGGGGCAGTACGACTTGAACATGCGAAAAAGAGGTGTTTTTCAATAATTTGAAACGGTGATGAGATAGAAATTTGGTGTCAAAGGGATGTAAAATTAGACGCCCGATTTGATGGCGTACTCATCCGAAAAACGTATTTCTCATCGAAAAACACTAAAAGTTTTAAATTCTCCCATTTTCCGTTACTTGACTGTAAAATTTTTGGAGCATGTCATTTTATGGGAAATTTATTTCGTCTACATTGTCCCAGAAGGGTCATTTTTCATTTAGAACAAAATTTTTCATTTTAATTGTTATTTGTAGTTCTACAAAGTTGTAGAGCAGACAATTACAAAATTTTTGATAAGGGTTTGCTTATAAACATCACAAGTTATCACGATTTTACGAAAAAAGTTTTAAAAAGTTGGTCGTCATCGATCATGGCCGTTCATGGTCACCCGCGACAGACACGGACGACGAAACAAAGAGAAACGCAAAAGTAACTTTTTCAAAACTTTTTTCGTAAAATCGCGATAACTTGTGATGTTTATAAGCAAACCCCTTATGTCTATATATCAAAATTTTGTAATTGTCTGCTCTACAACTTTGTACAACATTGTTACACTCTAAAAACAACCCTGCAAAAGAAAAACACGAAATTTTAAAATAAAAAATTTGTTCTAAATGAAAAATGACCCTTCTGGGACAATGTAGATTCGAAAAGTACATTAAATTTCCCATAAAATGACATGTTCCAAAAATTTTTACAGTCGAGTAACGGAAAATGGGAGAATTTTTAAAACTTTTTTAGTGTTTTTTTCGATGAAAAATACGTTTTTTCGGAATTCTGAGTACGCCATCAAATCGGGCGTCTAATTTTACATAAAAGTCCCTTTGACACCAAATTTCTATCTCATCACCGTTTCAGGCTGCAAATTATTGAAAAACACCTCTTTTTTCGCATGTTCAAAAATGGAAGGGGTCGTACCGCCCCTCCGTCACGAGCAAGGTTGAAAAAAAATCACTTCGAGCGAATAACGATTGCCTGAAGAAAGGCCCTCTGAGTATGCTTCGATCGTTTCTTTCCCGACTGACACTTGATCGCTGGCTGTGGCATAGACGAATAAAAATTTCAATGATTGGGTTTAGTCGTCAACTTGCTGCGATCTGATTATAATTTTCCCCATTTAACACCAGCAGTCATGGGTTGTTACAATCATCGTCTGCACTCTTGACGAATGACAGCTAGTCGTGGCAATTTGAGAATAAAGATTATTCCCAGCAGTCTTATTCGTGAGGTGTAACAGGCAGCGATTAATCGCCAAATTAATCATAGTCGTCGGATTTTCAACACTGGTCACGAGATATCAAAAAACGGACCTCGAATTCGTGATCAGGGACAAAAGTTACCCCTTAGGACAAAGTTTCACGCAAATCGAAGAGGGGTCGGGGCAACTTTTCCCGATTTCGTGTGAGTTGGTAGAGAATTACCCAAATATTATTGAATTCTATCACCCGTGCCGATTTCAATTCGACCAAGTTTCCACCCGACAAGCGAGGTAAAGCGGTCAGCAGGATGGACTTGTTGTTGAGCGAACAAAAAGTTGAAAAAAGTTCCGACAAGACAGCAAGAAGCAAGCGCATTCGACACTAATGGAGTGATCTGTATGCTCTTTTTTTTATAACAGTTTTTTCCCTCTTTAGTTGGCCGTTGTAAGGCTTGCGAGTTTCCCGGGGATGCACTTTTATGTGGTGGCTTATGCAACGTACCGGAACGCTTTGGGACCGGAAGTGGCGCGCAAAGAGGTGGATAATTTTTCATGTTTATCCTCACTTTTCATGTGGCTTTTGGAATCAATTCGCTCTGGATGATATGGGCAAGTGGCTTATGGAGTGCGATTGGTTTAAAAATTTCTTGCGTTGAATTATTTATAAGCGATAGTTCAATACTCTGGAGGACAAACACTCAGACCCAACTTTTTTGGTTTGATCAAATTGCTGAAACTAGATCGTCCCTTCTAGATGCTTCTTTTTGTAAAATTGCACATCAACCGAACTTAAATTGAAACATCGCGTTACAGCACTAAACCAACATCTTACATCACTCGCACGGTATTCCTACCACAGAGAGTATAACCTTTCTCTTGAACTCTCTGTTCCCGCTTTGTTGTGTACTCAAGAGTACGGAAGTGAAAACAACACAGCACTTTCTACTGTTGCCAGCTGTGCATAAAACAATATAAACTGTAAACACACTGCATATTGCTTGGCTTGGCTTTGCTCCAGTCGGAGGATGGATGGAATTGAATGAGGCTATAGAATGGGAGAAGTCTATAATGAAGTTTCAAGGCATACACTGGGGGTCCCGATCAATGGAATGTAGTTGAATGATGGTTGCAGAATGAACAATATTATTTTTAATGAAAATCTGTTAGGGACCATCCATAAACCACGTGGACACTTTTTGGAAATCTCAACCCCCTTCGTGGACAATTGTCCATACAAAAAAACTTTTTGTATGGAGCGTGGACAATCGCCATACCCCCTAAAGTGTCCACGTGGTTTATGGATGGTCCCTTAAATACTAAACTCCAATATTGATTCCTTCTGATTATCATAAGAAAAGATCCAGTGATTTGTAAGGATGTCTAGACGATCTTACAATTTTGCAGAACTCTATTTGATCAAATCTGTAATTTTTGCGATCAAAAACATAGTTCCAACTTTGTTGTAGCGATGGAAGATTGGTAGACTCAGGATTGGATTTTGTTATTCAAAAGACTTTCTTTTAAAATAAATTTATACATTTTCCAAACAAGAGTTGATAGAGAATTGTAGGATTTTCATCCTTCAAAATAATGTAAACAATATAAATATATTGACCGGGTAATAATAACCCGAAACAGACTATCCCTTACTGAAGCGTGTACTTGGTTTTTGACAGCGCATGAAAAGAGGTGCGTGTTTATGTTTTACGCTGTGGACAGTGGAGAGTGAACGACTGGCGCGGAAGGATGAGTGTGATTGAATTGTGCTGGAACCGGTTGGCGGAATCCGGAGCAGGACATGAGGTCAGTGGGTGGTTGGGAGGTTAATGATCGGCAGCGATGGTGCTGCGTCCGGAACGTCGTGTCTCAAGGAGTCCCGGTTGCGACTCTTCAAGAATGACCCAAATATAAACTTAATTAATTTTACTCAAAATAGTAATGACACTTATTACAAATTGCTTAATAGATTTGCTTTTTCTTTCAACTCGGAACACAACTCTCTGTTCCAAGGATCCAAGCCTTGCCACGTCGTACGACATCAGCACTGTAAACTTATTCACTCTTTAATGAAGTATGTCTTTTCTTACCCATTCTCTTTTTCCTCTTTCTTTTTCTTTCAGCTCTCCCTCCTCCGTGTGTGTGTGTACACCCCATCGTCTGAGAAGCCCGGTTCCGGATCACGCGATATACGGAACCACGTCGAGATTCCCTGCAACTTTTATCCCCGACACCCCTCCCGACTGCATACATTTTTAATAACCGCAATCAGTGCTCGTTTCACTGAACGTCGCTTCGTACGTCTCTCGTAACGATGGCAAGCAGTGTGATGCAACAGCCGTCGTCGGCCGGCCGGTGCCAGCACCAGCACTCCCCACAGCAGCAGCAACAGGTGCTCCAGACCCAGCAGCAGCAAATAGCCATCGAGATTGCGGCCGATCCGGTCCCTGGTCCGCTGGTTCCGCAGCACATCCACCAGCAGGAACTGCAAGCCCACGCCCTCCTGGCCCAGTGCCAGCAGCCCCAGGGGACGCTCCCGACGCCGAACGTGGACATTGTGCTGCGCGAATCGACGCGGGCCAATCTGGTCAGCCGGAAGGGCAAGGGTTCGTCGATCGAGGAGGGTGGTGGCGGCACCGGCGGTGGCGGTGGCCGGAGGAGTGGCCGCTCGGGAAGCAGCAAGGACGGCGGCAAGGGCGGCGATGGCAAGTCCGTGTACCGGAAATTCTTCAAGCGCATCAAGACCATTCTGGACGGCAACGACCCGGAAGCGAGCAGCAGTGAGTATTGGCTGGAATTTCAGAAAAAGACAGAAAGATGAACGTAATTGAAGTTGACTCGTAATGGAGTGATTTTAGTATTCTCTTGGCACCGGGATGGCGCTTTTTGAATTTGTTTTCCTTTGTTCGTGAAAATGTTGCAATCGTGTAATTAGATGTTCCCATTTCTTTCGCTGGAACTCGAAGAAAACGCGTTGTTCTTTTGACACTTCGTCAGATGTGTGCTATCTTGTGACATAGACCATTTTAGTCGAAAATGAGTTAATGATGACGTTTTGCTACACACTAAAAAATTATGAATTTTACACATGACATAATCTCAAACATCATTTAAAAACAATACATGTAAGCCAAAATGCAATGTAAAATTGTGGTAATTATCACACAAAGCTTCAAATTTTAAACGCACACACAAATCTAGAATTTTACATCACATGAAATAATAAACAAAACACTTTTGACTGAATTTTAAGTTTCGTTTAATGCACATGACTGGAGCGTGACTTTTGATGTAATTTTAAGTGGAATGAAACTTAATTTCACGACGCGACGATTCATCCTGCTTGACAGTTAGACAAATGTCAGCCATGTTGCGTGAAACAAAATTTTTGAAGCGGCTGCAGCTGAGGCTCAGTCTTCCTAGAAAAATCGACTTAAATTTGTTGGAACCAACACCTATCATCCATCGAGGACATTCATCTGGCATTAACA
This sequence comes from Culex quinquefasciatus, assembly GCF_015732765.1. NCBI lineage: Eukaryota > Metazoa > Arthropoda > Insecta > Diptera > Culicidae > Culex > Culex quinquefasciatus. The sequence goes on along the minus strand of NC_051862.1, from coordinate 132,602,016 downwards.
AAGGTAAATATAACTGGATTTCGTGTTTTCCAGATTAATTATTAGTAGTTTCAATGATTTTACAGATGCTGCTCTTCCTTTCGTCGGAGTTCGTTCCGGAATGTGCGCTCTGGCCAGGCCGAAGTGAACCATAATGCTGATAAAGACGGGATCAGATCAGCCGGGTGCTCAAGACCCGTTAAGATGAACTCAGCCCGGTGAGGAAAAAAGTGGCACGAGAGAACTGATTTGAGGCGGACATCCGGGGAATCGTCCGTAATTTGGAGACGGGACCACACTTGACCTTGCGGGGATTTCAGTGGTCAAAACAACAAGTAAAAACAAAAGTGTTGTGACTGTGTGATGAATATTAAATTATTGTGATGAGTGAAATATTATTATGGCTATGTTCAATAAAAATTATCGATAAAATCGAATGTATCATGTTTCCTTTCATTTCGTGAGAATTATCCAATTCCAATAAGAATATTTTCCCACAAGAATTTCGTTAAATGTAATTTTACACGACTTCGGTTGATTGTTTGGTTCGTGTAATTTTCAAATCAGACACAATCCTACGTCTTATTTCACGCTCCAGTTATGTGCATTGAATCAACAGAAAATTACACGATTTTTTCGAAGTGTGTATACTTAAAAAACACTACAAGATGCTTTATCCAGATTTTGGAAACTTGCTTCGGTTTCCCGGATATCGCAATACACACATGTGACATAGACCAATTTATCATCAAAATGATTGTGCACACTTGTGACACTTGTTGTTGTTGGAAAATGTGGAAAAATTTTCTTGTTCTTCACAAATTTATGTACACACATGCTTTCTTAAGGCAATGTAACCTTTTGTTTATAAAAATATACTGATTAAGTCGATTAAACAATTGATTTGAGCATATTTTAGTTTGTATGGGAATTCTGTGCACACTTGTGACATGTAGTACAATTTTACTTCGAAACACACTTGTGACACGTGCTTTTCAGATTTTTGTTTACATTATTTACTGTATCTTCTAACTGCACCCAACTGGCAGTCGCATGATTGTGATGCATGGCGGCATGAAAGTATATCAGAATCTGCATGAAATCTGTCCTCATGCATTTTTTGCGATATAGGAGTATGACATTTTTGCCCGTTACCGACAATTATCGACATTACCGACGGCTTTTTGGTTGTATTTCAAAAAAAAAACAACACTTAACAGAACGAGGATTGAACCACCAACTTCTTGGTTATTGATCCGACACGCTACCACCGCGCCATGGACGCTTGATGAAAAGTGAGTGAAAGAGCACCAACATATGCTTCTCTTTGGAGTGTTGCTCGGGGACGGGCCAGCTTTATATGTGTTGGTGAGAACTGCAGATCGCTGAAATTTTTACACGCGGGCAAAAATGATCTACGGGCTTGCTGCAAAAAATGTTATAAAATATGACATTTTCTGCAGCAAATCCAATGTTGCAGATTTTGAGATATATTTTTCCGGTTTTATCCCTTATCCCCGAATCCCACTTTCCCGAATCCCATATCCCCGAAAATCATTTCCCCGAAAATTCCACATCCCCGAAAATCATTTCCCCGAAAGTGCCACTTCCCCGAAAATCATTTTCCCGAAAATTCCACATCCCCGAAAATCATTTTCCCGAAAATTCCACATCCCCGAAAATCATTTTCCCGAAAATTCCATATCCCCGAATGTCATTTACCTGAATGACCATTTTACCGAACTGCCGTTTTCCCGAATTTACATATACCCGAATGGTTACTTCACCAAAATATCAAATTTTCCGAATGATGACCTACACATAAACTAAATTGTTTTTTTTTATAAAAGTATGACGTTAATATTAAATTCTCCTACGTGTTTTGTAAGATTAAAAAAAAAACAAATAACCGTAGAAGGCCATTAATAAACCACGCGGATACTTCAAGAGTGCGGGGTATTGAGATCATCCACGTTCCATAAAAAAAGATTATTTTTTGTAGCGACCATTTTCAGCAAAGGACAATTTTCCAAAACGGTATCTACGTGGTAAGGATAGAACAGCAACGATAGCTTCATGCGACGACTCGATGTGCAGGATTCTAGATTTTGTTTAACTGAACTAATTTGTCTTTATCAATTTTGGCTGGATGAAGGCTTTGAACAATTATTTTTTTATTTTTTTACGTCCAATCCGAGTTCTGCGACCAACACTTTAATCAAATCTAAATTGTTGCTTATTGAATTACAAAAAGCATTTTTTGAATATTTCATCACCGCCATTTGAGATTTAAAATAACTAAATCACTGTAAAGTAGTTTAGGGGCTATACTTAAGCTCGACAGCTGATTTTGGTTGCCAAGGTCCCGAATAAAAATTACAAATTTTTGCGGTAGTCGGGCCTGACCGTGTGTCAAACACGTTCTGACCTGAAATCCCTTTGGCCCACTTACATCAATTTGAATATTCAAAATTCAAGTGAAGCTCGGAATGTTTTGAACGTTCAATAGAGTAATCAACGTTCGTTTGTATTGCGTGTACGTACACAAAAAATAAGTGAGGTTAAATGTTGTCTGCCAGCAAAATCAAATGGTGCACTAGTGTGTGTACGCGAAACGTCATAAAGCTCTATTGTGGACATGATACTTTATTGATCGCTACTTCCCCAAACCCGGTCAGGCGGGTATGGCCGTTGTCCAGAACCGCGCGCGGTTCTGGGCAACGGCCATACCTGCCTGACCGGGTTCGCGGAAGTGGCGTTCGGGGAAATGGCCGTTCGGGATTATGGTCATTCGGGAAAATGATTTTCAGGGATGTGGAAAATTAGGGGAAGTGGCCATTCGGGAAAATGGTTTTTAGGGGAAGTCGCCATTCGGGGATGTAGCCGTTCGGGGAAATGGATCGTTCGGGGAAATGATTTTCGGGTAAATGACATTTCGGGAAAGTGTCTTTTCGGAGATGTGGCATTCGGGGAAATGTCTCTTCGGGAATGTGGGTTTCGGGGAAATGTCATAGATTCATTTTTCCTTTGGGTGTGGTGTAACCAAACTAGTTGAAACTTGGAGCGTTTGTTAAGCGATAGTATACAAACCGATTGCTTCAAAAAGTTTGGCTCTATCATTCATAGTTTTGAAATTATTTACCAACAAACTTTAAAAATCGATTTTCTCGAAAAGTACTAAATGGTCGTTGTCACAAGATAGCACACAACTGACGACTTGCTGATGTGAGCAACATGTTTTTCGTTTAAAAGATTGCTCCATTATATTATAAGGCATATTGTCGTTTTATGGAGACGCTCGGTATTTTTCAGAATTTTTTCACAATATTTTTCAGAAAAGTGCAACGAGCATATTAGAAAATCTGTATCTTAAGAAGTGAATTTCTAGTCCATTTGGTGTCTTCAACATAGGGAAAAATGGGAATCCTTGTTCCCCTTTGTCGTTTCGCGCATAATTCTCTCAATTTATCACAAAATAAAAAAACATTTCTAATTTTCTACATTGCTAGGGATGACTTAATCCCCCGTCAACATTTTGAAAAATCTTGAGCAACATTTAACCAATGATATACTTTCTATAAGTTACAGTTATTTCATATTTACCTGCAAGGGAATCTCAAAATATTCAAAAACTTAAAATAATAATATTTATACCAAAATTGAGTATTCAGCATTGATTTGATTTGAAGATTCAAAAAACCGGTTCATACTTCAATACCGTCAACTAGGTCGAATCGGAACTGTAATCGGAATCGGGAAAGTAATTTTTGAAAGCAATCAGGATGCAATAGAAATACCATGTTTTTGCCAAAACCTTACCTATTAATGCTTACAATATTTTTAAGAATTTCTGTTAAATGTGTATGTAAATTTCTTTGATATTTATGTAAAAGAGATATTTTCCCTATGGTTTAATCTTTGAAGGTGTCTTAGATATACCTAGCAAAATTGAAAAATGTGAAAATGTTTTCGGAAGAAATGAAAAGTTTCATCGAACGGTGTAGAAATTTTGGGAATTACACACCCAAAACTGGGCTGCGTTCGTCCCAAAACTGGGCTGCGTCGAGTCGAGGGAATAGTGGTACCATTGATGGACACAGAGAACACAGCTCGAGATGAGCGAGAGAATTATTCCCTCGAGGTTCATTTGCAAAACAAATTCATCCGCCAACACCATTTTTTTTCTGTACAGGTTTCTCTATAATTTAAAATATATGCATTTATTGAAATAAAACGTTGCTTAAATTTATTTCGAGTTTCCTGTATTTCTTTGAATATTACCAGTTTTCACTTGCTTTCAAATATGAGCATTGCTTGAAAATTTTAAAAAGATTTCATGAAGAACTTCCTCGAGTTTTGGCACTGTAATTTTTTTTGTTGAAAATCTTTTGATGTTTTAGTTTTTCTTCAAACATGAACAGTTGTTTGAATATTAATTTAAATTTAAATTCTTTTAAACGTGAGCAGCACTTGAAAATAAAAATATTTATAAAGCGATGAATCCTATCGAAAATTGCGCTGGGGTTTTTGCATCTTTTTAAGCAATAATAAAACCATCAAAGTTTTCAGATAAAATTATTTATGCAAACAACAAAAAGCTATTTGACTTCTTCAAATATTTTTACTTTGTAAAAAAAAGATGTGTCAGTTGATTTCTTCTACTGAATCTGAAAAAAACAACATTCAAACAACAACAGTTAGGAAAAAATATTACTTATTTTTCATGAAGTTTTCATCTCCATAGAGCAAACTTGTTATAAGCTAGCACAAGAATGAATAAATGTTAAATTCTCGGGTCTGGAATAAGTTGTCTCTGTACATTTACTGTGTGTTTCACTCAGTACTTGTACAGAGCCAAATTAGAAGGCTAAAAGACTTAATCACACACACACACATACTTTCTCAAATGGCCCTTCGCTGACTTAGTTTTCCGTCCTTTATATCTTCGTCTATGACTCTTAGTTGACCTATCCACCTAAAATTTCATCATCTTTCTTTTAAAATTTGTGTTAGTTTTCACCGAAAAAGTCGTATTAAAATCTAATTAACAGAATTGGAAGTACAAATTGTATACTTGGTAATTTTTTACCGTGTTAATGATTCTCGTAAACTCGCAAACATCTCTTGAGGAACTTGAAAACTGTCAAAAGCATCGTAGGTCTTAGTTTTGTTCAGTTGGCAAACAAAATTTCCTGCAACGGGATTCCAGCTCAAGAATGCTGTGTTGAGATAACTCCATCGCTGAATCATGAAATATCCTTATGGAACATTGCAACAGATTTGGTAAACTTTCCTACATTCAAATACCTTGCTACCATTCCCAAGAAACGAAAATCAACACACTGAGAATTTCCAACCCTTCACCTGGGAAAACACCAACAGAACAAACCAGTTCCGCGCTCAGTACGATTAATTCCACTCTGGTACCCTTAATTAGTCGGATTCCTTGGAGGGTCTATCACACAGAACACACACATTCTTCACATCCTGCTGAGCTGCTGAGGCAGTCATCATCATTCCTGCACACACCATCTCGCACACTCGGGCCATTAGGGATAAGTAGATGATTGGCATTCACCTGGGTTTCAAATATTCAACAGGTTTTGGCCTTTAAGGTGGCATGGCACTATAGGGGGAAGTGGCCTTTAAAAGCACCATCCTGGCGCATGCAAACTTGACCATGTTTCTTTCCCCCGGCCTCTCCCTAATAACACGTGTTGTTATGCATTACCGTAGTTAGCATGTTGCCGCGATGGCGGTGTTACACATCATTAAAATTTAAAAGCACAACCACGCATAATTTCAACCCCATGTGAGCTGGGTGGGACAGGTTTACTTGGGTGCTGGAGTGGATTTTCAAACTTAAACTTTAGGGCTACTCCTTTCTTCCAAAGGGGGCAGGGTGGATTAGCATTGGCAGTGTGGTTGTACAAATATTGAACCGTGAGCTTAAATTTAGAGCAATTAACGCGTTTTGTGATTAGGCTCAGGAAAATTAGAGTTAATGGTCTACAAAAGGAGAGTGAGGGTTGCTTTAAGATGTGGGGGCTGTACTTTGTGTACTGTGAAATATAATTGGATTAAACTCAATTTAATTGAATTTTCCTTTGGAATATGGGGAAAGCTGGTACAAAATACTACAGATTTATTTTAAAGTTAATGAAGTCTCTGCCCAATTGTTGTCCGAACAAGGGATCGATCCGTTACGATCGTTATTTTAAGCACGTATCTTTCGATTCAATTTTCATACCGACCATAACAATTAAAATGAATATGGTAGAGGAGAAAAAATAGCAGTCACGGTCATTATCGACAACAGTTTATTTTAATATGCCTAACGACCTGGGTCCAATTAAGCATAAAATTGACGTTTTGGATGACGCAGCCAACATCATCAGATCAATTAATAGTATTTTGTTCTAAAGATTCACTCCATTTCACCGAAGCTACAGCACAGCATAGCGATTATTGTTTTTCCACCGCACCACAAAAGCACTGCCCCGGCTAAATATACACACAATTTTGAAGGGAGCAAACTCCCTGTAATATCGGCGAAGCCGTTGGAAGACAACAACTGGTGGTGGCTAAATTTATAAATTTTATTATTCTCAAATTGGACGTTGTTGGAGAAGTGAAATGTAAACCAACCAGTGCAGTGGCGGACGACGCCGCCCGGATGAGGTGATCTGGCTAAACCAAAGCAGATCGTTGTTTCTTCAACGGGGAAGATTTTTTTGGAAGTTAGTACAATTTTTTTTATTTTCTTATTTTGAACATCAAATTCGAACTCTCAATTTTGAATGGTTGATCGCCTTAAAATTACTAAATCCCTATTGTAATATTATCCCAGATGTTGTGGCCACCATTTTGGATAAAAAAAAATAGAGTTGTTTACTGCCTGAATTTGTTCACTTGTTAAATGTAACTTTTTATATTTATGTATAATTCGTGAAATTACACATTTTCAGGGATAATATGCATAACTGTTTTTTTTTATTTCCTCTCTTTCATTTGTCTTCCAAAAATTAGTTCGTTGCTCATCTGAGAACCGATTTCATGAAAAATGAGCACTTCGACGTCGTCGTGCTATCTTGTCGCACCCGCCATTTTGACGTTCCGAGAAAAACGCGTTTTAATGTTTGACCTTGAATATACAAAAACGAGAGCACGCAATGTAAACAATAACAAACACGTTTTGTTTGGCTGACCATTCTGTGCATTGTCCCAAAGTTTGGTTGAAGTTGGTTGCTGGAGTCCCGAGTTATAATTACAAATGTTTACGGTAGTCTAGCTTGTACGTGCGACAAACGCATCCTGACTTTCCTGGCCTGAAATCCTTTGGCCTTTTGTCGCACTTACATCAATTTTCATGGAGTGACAAGATAGCACGACAAGATTGAAACTACTTTCATATGTAAAGTGACAAAAATGCACGGAGTTTTTTCGGTTTTTGTTGAATATCTCAGGATTGAAATCGAATTTTGGGGATCTGTGAAGGTCAAAAGGTGAGGCATCGTGGGCTGCACAAAATGGCGTTCTTAACTCAGTTTGGCCCAAAATGCACGTACGACAAGTTAGCACGATGGCGACGACTTGAGCAATTCTCTACGAAATCTGCCAATTTCGACCATTTTTATTTTTTTATTTGGCTCAAACTTTGTGGGGACCTCCCCTATCTATTTTGTGTCATTGGTTCACCCATACAAGTATCTATAGATACAATTTGGGCAGCTGTCCATAAATAGTAAGTAGGGGAAATAAACCCATTTTAAGCCTAATAAGCGGTCTTGTTTGAATGATGCTGGATAATCTGGAGTGTTCCTTGTAATTCAGTAAAACCAAGTACACCAACAAGTAGAGCAACTTTTTGTGAACATTTCTGTTTATTTTCACTTTTATTAAAAGTTATGCTATTCCTTTTACAAGCATTTAAAAAAAAAATATTTCAAAAACGCATTCTAATCAGTCGTGTGCATTGGGCCACGTCCATTTTTGTATTTTCAGCATAGTTCTTTTTTTCTTCCAACGCTCGTTTGGGTCTGCTTCGTGCTGCCGAAATTGATGAAATTTTGAGCGAACACTCACGAAAAGTAGCATTTATACACCCAAACGAAAAATATATCTCAAAATCTGCAACAGTGAATTTGCTGCAGAAAATGTCATATTTTATTACATTTTTTGCAGCAAGCCCATAGATCATTTTTGCCCGCGTGTAAACACGTCAGCGATCTGCAGTTCTCACCAACACATAGAATGCTGGCGCGTCCCCGAGCAACAATCTAGAGAGAACATTATGTTCGCGCTCTGTCCCTCACCATTCATCAAGCGTCCATGGCGCGGTGGTAGCGTGTCGGATCAGCAACCTAGAAGTTGATGGTTCAGTCCTCGTTCTGTTAAGGTTTTTTTTTCTGCAATACAATCAATCTGCCGTCGGTAATGTCGATAATTGTCGGTAACGGGCAAAAATGTCATACCCCTATATCGCAAAAAATGCATGAGGACAGTTTTCATGCAGATTCTGATATACTTTCATGCTGCCATGCATCAAAATCATGCGACCGCCGGTTGGGTGTAGAGAAAGTTTCCTGGCAACACCACAAGCGCTGCTGCTTGTTCTTTATTTGCCTTCGCTTCTCGCTCGGTTTTCTTCAGCCTTCGATTAGAATGGATTGTCAAAATTAAAACGTCAAACGACTTGGCGTGTTTGATTTCTTGATGGTGCTTGCTAATTATTTACATGTTTCGGGATTATTTTTCAAGTGAGTGACTAAGTAACGGTCAAAAGAACATGTTGCCGGTAGTTGGAAGCAATTTTATATCTTAAGCGCTTTGAAATCGTTAGCGCAAGTGAAAAGATATTGATGGCGACATTCGTTAAGCAGTTAACCTATGATCTTGCGTGTGGATGTGTGTGCCACCAAAATGATGAGAAATGGTCTCGCAAAATCGAAATTATGATTAAAAATTGCATTAAATTTGATCTTTTTGGCCAGTAAGACGCATATATTTGCGTGCTTACTCGAGGCGGTGCTGTTGCTGGTAAGTTTACAGCCTAAATAGTATTTTTGGAGCTAGCATCAAACTCTCCATATGAGGAAGATAGGTGTTTGATTAGAAAGGGTATATTTCCCCTAAATAGAGCAGTTCTCTAAGATTTCGGTCATTCGATTATTTTTTTGTATTTTGTAATCCGACTGAAACTTTTTTGGTGCCTCCGGTATGCCCAAAGAAGCCATTTTGCATCATTAGTTTGTCCATATAGTTTTCCATACAAATTTGGCAGCTGTCCATACAAAAATGATATATGAAAATTCAAAAATCTGTATATTTTGAAGGAATTTTTTGATCGATTTGGTGTCTTCAGCAATGTTGTAGGTATGGATATGGACTACACTGGAAAAAAATGATATACGGTAAATTTTTTTTTAGTGATTCTTTATTTAACTTTTTGTCACTAAAACTTGATTTGCAAAAAAACACTATTTTTTTATATGTTTTAGAGGACATCAAATGCCAACTTTTCAGAAATTTTCAGGTTGTGCAAAAATCAAAATCGAAAAATTTGTCGCAAAAATTTTTCAACTTCATTTTTAGATGTAAAATCAAATTTGCAATCAAAAAGTACTTTAAAGAAATTTTGATTAAGTGCACCGTTTTCAAGTTAAATCCATTTTTAGATGACTTTTTTGAAAAAAGTCGCAGTTTTTCATTTTTTTAAATTAGCACATGTTTGCCCACCTTTAAAAAAACATTTTTAAAAAGCTGAGAAAATTTTCTAAATTTTGCATTTTTAAACTTTGTTGATACGACCCTTTGTTGCTGAGATATTGCCATGCAAAGTTTAAAAACAGGAAAATTGATGTTTTCTAAGTCCCACCCAAATAACACACCATTTTCTAATGTCGATATCTCAGCAAATAATGGTCCGATTTTCAATGTTAAAATATGAAACATTCGTGAAATTTTCCGATCTTTTCGAAAAAAATATTTTCAATTTTTAAACTGAGACTAACATTTTAAAATGGCGTAATATTGAATGTTTGGCCCTGGACCTGGAACCTGGAAATTTCTAAAAAGTTGGCATTTGATGTCCTCTAAAACAAATCAAAAAATAAAAAAATTAAAAATAGTGTTTTTTTGCAAATTAAGTTTTAGTGAAAAAAAAAAGTTAAATAAAATAATCACCAAAATTTTTTTTACCGTGTATCATTTTTTTCAGTGTAGTTCATATCCATACCTACAACTTTGCTGAAGACACCAAATCGATCAAAAAATTACTTCAAAAGATACAGAATTTTGAATTTTCATACATCATTTTTGTATGCCAGCTGCCAAAATTGTGTGGAAAATTATATGGACAAACTAATGATGCAAAATGGCTTCTTTGGGCATACCGAAGGCACCAAAAAAGTTTCAGCCGGATTTAAAAAAACAAAAATTAAAATTTAAGGAAAAAAATGATTTCGTTGAGAAAACTGCTCAATATTCAAATAGCTGTAACTTTTTTTTTACAAAAACTCAATTTTCCATAATACGTTTTTTTTTTTTATTTTCGAGTTTTTTCATGAGCAATTTCAGCTCAAATCGGGAATTTTTCTGGTACTTTTGTACCTGACCCTCTTCGATTTCAATGAAACTTTGTAGACATTATAGACATCCTAGGCCTATAAAAGCCATTTTTGTCTATATGGAGCCAGTTTCACTCGAAAACAACATTTGAGAAGGGTGCAGGTAATTTAAATATGTTTGTATTTTGTTATTTAAAAATGACTGTATCTCAAAGCCGTTGCATCGTATCAAAAAGTGGACAAAGACAAGCTTGTAGGAAATTGGGCGGGCTTTCTGAAAAAATACCCTGAAAGAAAAAACTACGCCACTTTTATGAGATTTTTAAAATGATGTCACCATTTTTTTGTTCAGATTTTTTGAAAAAATAGCTTAAGATCTTACAAAAAGACTCACGAAAAAACCAGGATGGTATGTCTTTCCTATAAAAATACATAAATCATTAACTAAAACTGTTTTTTTTAAGTGGTCTAAGCGTCATAATTTTAAAAAAATCAATAGTGGGAATCGATTCCCCAGACAATTTTACAAAATAGTATCCATATTGACCATCGTCCTATGTCCAATCCTAGTGAAGACAAACTTATGTGAAATTGGACGAGCTTTTCGGTAAAAATATTTACGAGACTGAATTTGCAAGTCTGCCAACAACCACAAAAAAATCTTTTTTTTTCAACATATTTATTTTTAAAACCGCTGTATCTTCACAAGGACAGATACCAGCACTTGGCTTCGACAGCTTCGAGAGAATAGACGTGTGTGACGTGCGCGCTAAAGGCATCGTTGCGTGCCTCGAGTTGTTTGGCGGATGGAGGGGGAAGAGACCTCCGAGACGGATGATTTCCAACTCATTCCCGGAAATCGGAAGCGGAAGAAGATCCCTGAGATCACCGGAGCAGTCGTCGGAGAAGGAAAAGTGGAGCAGAATGTGCTCAATAACAACAAGTTCAGCCCGCTAGCGGAAAACGAAAACAACAACAATGCCAGCCCAGCAGGAGGAGGAGACGCCCCGGCGGTTCCACCACCCGGTCAGTCGGTAGGTAAACAAAAGCAACCACCTTTGGTGGTGAAGAGCACCAAGGAGTTTTACAAGCTCGTGGCGATAGTGTAAAGTTGTAAATTTGGTTTCAACCCGATTTACAAACTAACCCGATTTGGGACCAAGGTGACCTGCTTCTCTGTCAAAGATTTTGACAAGTTGCAGGAGCTTCTTAAGAGGAAAAAAGTGGAATTCTAGACCCACGAACGACGGAGCGAACGAAATCATCGGGTGGTTCTTCGTGGTTTGCCTGATGAACTGAAATCTGATGAGGTCAAGTACCTGCTGAAGAGGGATCTCAAGCTGGACGCGCTGGAGGTGTATGCCATCAAGCGGAAGGAAAACTCTACCGTGGGCGAAACTCCATACATTGTGGTCTTCCCCAAGGGATACACCAATCTGAAGAAGCTCTCTGCAATGAAGGTTGAGGCAAGCACTATCATCCGGTGGGGGCATACCGGAACAAGCGACCTAGTGCAGGAACTGCTTGCAGCTGGGCCATGGAACCAGGAATTGCCACCTCAAGGGGAGGTGCAACAACTGTGGGGGTCCCCACAAGACGGACGAGTGTAAAGTCCAAGAAGCAGAGCCGAAGCGGTGTGCTAACTGCTCTGGAGCCCACGAAGCCACAGAACGCAGCTGCCCCAAGCGGGCGGGCTTCATCCGGAGGCGCCAGCAGGCATCGAAACCAAAACCGCCGGCAAGGAAGGCGGAGAAGCAGAGTCCAGCAGTTCCGGCGTTCACGCCGACGGGGTTCCCTCCGCTGCCGGGCGCAGTCCCGGTTGGAAATTCGAAGGATTGCCCTCGACCCGCAGGAAGCAGCCAAGGTGGCTCCCGAGACGGTGGAGCCACGGAGGAGGAAGCCGGAGAGGTGCTCTACAGTTCGGTTGAGCTGTGGGGCATTTTCTCCGAATACATCGGCAGGTTCAAGACCTGCAAGACCCGCTTAGACCAAGTAACCCTCGTCAGTTACATGATCTCCAAGTATGGATTGTAAGGAGTTTTTTTCATTATTATATATAAGATTTTTAACCGGTCCTCGGTCCCAACCTGGTCGTAGCACCTAAAAGAACCTAATAAAAATAAGTTATGAATAAAAAAAAGGACAGATGCCAGTTTTTCTATTTTTAAAAATAGTGACCATGAGTGACCATCGCTAAAAAAAATCAATTCAAAATTACGCCTTTTTGAAGTGTTTAAAAATAATCAAAATATTGTTTCCGAAAAGATCAGAAAATTTCAAGAATGTTTCATATTTTCACTTTGAAAATCGGACCATTAGTTGCTGAGATATCGACATTAGAAAATGGAGGGTTTTTCGGGTGAGACATAGAATACTTCAATTTTCCTGTTTCTTTTTCTTTTAGCCGCTGTATCTCAGCAACTGGAGGTCTAATGTTCAATATCTCTTAGTCAATTTCATAGCAAATTTTGAGAACCTCTAAAAAAAATATTTTCAGAAGTGGTCACTCATGGTCACTCTTTTAAAAAAACGAAAATCTGAAAATATTTCGCTAAAATCAAACTTTTGGTGGCTATATTTTGAAAACGGAGCCCTATATCGAAAAATCTATAAAGTACTTCTCGATTGCAAATTTAATTTTACATGAAAAATTGAAAGATTCTCGAAAAAAGGCCACGTGGTTTTAGCACGACCCCAAAACGATTCAAACTGATGATCGCGTTTTAAATGAACAAAATTGAAACAAATGTGTCCAACCAACTGCTGAAAACACAAACACGCACTAGCTCCAAGATCGTTGCCATCGAGACCAATGATGATAATTAATTACAAACATACACGTGGTAAACCGTTGCAGGGATTAGTAGCAAACCGTTTTGGACGCGCGATGATGATGATGATGAATTATGCAAACATGGTGCTTTGGCGATGTATTTCAATTAGCAGTGGTTTTTTTCTGCTCTTCCTCTCTCACTTGTTCTCTCCGTAGCAGAAATTGGTCCAAGCACCAAAGGTTATTTTTTGACGGGAAAAATGAACCGTGTCATGTTTATGCTGACCTCCAACACCACTTGCGCTGGCCAAACCCAGTCGGACGGCCAACTTCTGGACCAATTTGGTTCAGGTTTGTTTTTGTTTCCCCGATACTGCAAATTGAATGAGTGTGGGAAAGAGTTTGGGTGGGTGTTATTTGATTATGTTACGCTTAGTGAGTAATTAACTGCAAACATTCTCGTATTGTTTTCTGGTGATGGTATGCAAACAAGTACTCTGTACTTATTGCTGGAAGCGATGGTAAATGTAGTAAATTGTGTTGGCTTATTCTTTACAAACGATTCAATTCAATTATTAGTTGGCAGAAATCCATCTTTGTATAAAGAAAGATTGTATTACCTGTGATGAAAGCAATAAAGAAAATAAATTTCCACCATAATTCAAATTGTCATTACGGCAGTGGAAACGAAATCTTTTCTGATTGGCAATTTCTTAAATTATTCAAAACATTTACCTCTTCCATCGGCCAGGCTCGCCCACCCCCCAAAACCATTTTTCACCATCGCCATCACCCAGAAGGAATGTAAATGTAGCCTGTCAGATGAAGAGAACCCGGGCGCAGAAAACGTAAATTTGGACATTCCGAAACTCAATTATTCAAGTTGAAAGTTTAGACGCAAAGTTTTTCATCGCCCTTTTCTGTTGGGTGGAAGGCGGGGGAGGGAGGTTAAGAGGGTCCGGACACCACCCACAATTCCTCCCTCACCCTGGGACTAATGATCATCAGCGAAGAAAAGCTGTCAAGTGAAACTACGCTCCTCATCCGCGCGTGGAAAAATAAGCGGAACAGTTGATAATTGAACGAATTTTCCGGCAATTTCCTTTGGGTCAGGTGGTGGCAGGGATGGGAAGGTTTTAAACTTTTTGGAGAGTGAAGTTTGAGTTATTAGAGTTTAAGGTACATTTTTTCATATCTCGTGATGGAGTGCCGGTACGACCCTTTCAATTTTTAAACTTGTGAAAAAGACATGTTTTTCAATAATTTGGAGCCTGAAATGGTGATGAGATGGACATTTGATGTCAAAGGGACATAAAATTGGACGCTCGATTTGATGGCGTACTAAAAATTAAAAAAAAAATATTTTTCGTAGAAAAATACAAAAAAGTTGTTTTAAGCTTTTAACATTTTTTGTTATTTAACTGTAAAAAAAATGAACATATTTTTCTTCACATAAAAAATTTCGTGTTTTTTGTAACATTGCATGATTATTTTTTAGAATGTTCTACAAAGCAGACATTGAAAAAAATTGGTATAAACATAAGGAGTTTGCTTGTAACCATTACGATTTTAACAACAAAAGTTTTGAAAAAGTTGGTTGTGTTGATCAATGTCACCCGCGACAGATGCGACAAAACCAGGGCTGTAGAGTCAGAGTCGGATCCGGAGTCGGTGGAGTCGGGTCGTTTTGGGGACCTGGAATCGGAGTCGGAGTCGTGGTCGTTAAAACTCTAATAGCTGGAGTCGGAGTCGGAGTCGGAGTCGGCTAAATTGTATGAGCTGGAGTCGGAGTCGGAGCTGGAGTCGTAAATTTCTGATAGACCCAAAGTCGGAGCTGGAGTCGGAGTTGTCAAAAAATTTAACATAATTTACGAACTTTTTTATTGTTCAATATTTGTTATAACTCAGGTTAATTTCCATTTTTTATATTTTAAATTTATTTATTGAATTGCGTGCACTGCGTTGACATTTTTTTGTTTAATTTATTTTTTGGTTCAAGATATTTATCAGATACCATGATGTTTTCGACGCATTTTTATGTTGATTGGAAAGCTCACTATCAGTATTTAACAAAAATAATTATGTTTTTAAAACAATATAAATCTTCTACTTGGAACGCAACATGCTCATTTTGTATGTAAATAAAAACAGTGTCGTGCTGAAAACATTTCAAGCTGCCAAAAAATATCGAAAATAAGTTGCAACTAATTTGCAACTTTGCATATACGAGTCATTAAATTTATTAGATATATCGATTACCCCAATGTTTACAATTTCTCTACAAAACTTTTAAAGTGTTGATCCTTAAATAATATCGTTGAACAAGTCTAATTTTTTTTAAATGCCTTAAATCGGGGTGATATAATTTAATTATTTTTTTTTTCAAATATTAAAATTTTCTCATGATTTGTATGTTTAAAGTGTGTACTGGGATGGATCAAACAATGTCCATGTACGTCATCTCAAATAAATTCAAAAAAGCTTCAAAAAATAGTTACTTTGAAAATTGTTTATTTCAAAACCAGGGTATCTTTGATAGTTACTGCAAACCAATTTCTCATTACTGAATTCAGTTATATTACTGAAATTTGCACTACTAAAATTTTCAGTAAATGAAAACATGCTGAAAGAAAAAAAAACAATTGAAAATTAGTGTAGCTAGCTTATTAACATAAAACAATGAATATAAATTTAAAGTTGTTAAATAAAATGTTCCAATATTTCAAACAACAAAATTCAAATTTACTCAGAAAATTGTTATGCTGAAAATGCGTTTTTTTAATATTTAAAATACAGATTAGGTGTCGGAGTCGGAGTCAAAGCCGGAGTCAACAATTTGTGGAAAGCCGGAGCCGAGGTCAGAGTTGGAGTCGGCTTAACTCAGAAAGCCGGAGTCGGAGTTGGAGTCGCTTGAAATATGACCCGACTCCGCAGCCCTGGACGAAACAATCGCAAAAAGATTTTTTTTACAATATTTCGATAACTCGTGTTGGTTACAAGAAAACCCCGCATGTTTCCAAATAGTTTTTACACTCTTAAAAATAAACCTACAAAATTACAAAAAAAACACGAAATTTAAAAATGAATAATTTTTATCTGAGTTATTGCAGATTTGAGTAGTACATTAAATTTCCCATAAAATGACTTATTCCATAAACTTTACAGTTGAGTATCGACAATGACAGAGTTCTTAAAACTTCTATATAATTAAATTAAAACTACAATATAAAATGATAATAAAATTACTCAACATACCGATACCTCTGTGCTTTCTTGTACTAAGCTTGCTGGGTTAGAACAAGTGAGCACAGAGGCATCGATATACACTTTAATTACCATAGCAAACCAAACTTTTGAAGCTGATGCACTTGCGGTCAAAACAAGTACTTTCTATGATTTTTTGTTTAA
This sequence comes from Culex quinquefasciatus, assembly GCF_015732765.1. Lineage (NCBI taxonomy): Eukaryota > Metazoa > Arthropoda > Insecta > Diptera > Culicidae > Culex > Culex quinquefasciatus. The sequence goes on along the minus strand of NC_051862.1, from coordinate 132,585,288 downwards.
GCTACATCATTTCAGTGCGGAAATCCATCTTGCGACATCTAGATTGAAAATCAAGTAAAGTATCCCTGCCAGTCAGAATTCCCAGTGAGCTTTTAAAAATTCTGAAGGAAACTGCCTTCGAACCCGTCATCTTTCGCTTGCCTTACGCTTACGTTGAAGTTTCGCAAGTCAATACCAGCTCTTAATGAATTCTAAAGTAATTTTCATTTTAATGTCGGCTTTTTAAACTACTATGTTAAGCTTTTTTAGAATTTACGAATTAAGATGGCCACAACAATTAATTCAATTAGAAAGAGGATTATAATGATTCATTTAACCATTGACTGTATGTTTTTTTTTTAAATAGCCCATGACATTTCCTCTCAAAATTATAATTGAATTGAATTGGATTTCGTAAGCAGTAATAAAACATTCTTTGTAGTTACACCTTAATTAACCAAGAATTATCATTTCCATATTTTCACATTATTTTAATAACGATGTCTTTGTCATAATCGAGCAAATTTCAAAACATAATTTAAAAGAGTTGATTTAACTTTAATTTCGACATAAATTTGAAAAATATTTGCAATGGCCTAACTTGGGTTTAAGATACCCATTTGAGATGTTCAGTTCATAAGTTATGAGATTCCAAATGTACCCCGGAGCATAAACATACAAATATTTGAAACAAAGGTTTTTGAAATCATTAAAAACGCTGTTACTCTAGATCAAAACGAGGGCTGTGTTCATCATTCAAGTGACGTGTTTTTTGTGCTTCAACTATGTTTCGACGACATAAAAAACTTTTTTTTGATGGACCACTCCAGTTCTTTTCATGAGCAATTCTTTACGAAATCGGTCTTTTTTCTTAAATTTAAATTTTTGTATTTTTTAATCCGACTGAAACTTTTTTGGTGCCTTCGGTATGCCCAAAGAAGCCATTTTGCATCATTAGTTTGTCCATATAATTTTCCATACAAATTTGGCAACTGGCCATACAAAAATGATGTATAAAAATTCAAAAATCTGTATCTTTTGAAGGATTTTTTTGATCGATTTGGTGTCTTAGGCAAAGTTGTAGGTATGGATATGGACTACACTGAAAAAAATGATACACAGTAAAACAAATTTTGGTGATTTTTTATTTAACTTTTTGTCACTAAAACTTGATTTGCAAAAAACACTATTTTTATTTTTTTTTATTTTTTGATATGTTTAGAGGACATCAAATGCCAACTTTTCAGAAATTTCCAGGTTGTGCAAAAAATCTTTGAGCGAGTTATGAATTTTTGAATCAATACAGATTTTTTCAAAAAATCGAAAAATTGGTCGCTAAAATTTTTTAGTTTCATTTTTCGATGTAAAATCAAATTTGCAATCAAAAAGTACTTTGGTGAAATTTTGATAAAGTGCACCGTTCTCAAGTTAAATCCATTTTTAGGTGACTTTTTTTGAAAATAGTCGAAGTTTTTCATTTTTAAAATTAGTGCACATGTTAGCCCACCTTTGAAAAAAATATTTTTGAAAAGCTGAGAAAGTTCTCTATACTTTGCATTTTTGAACTTTGTTGATACGACTTTTAGTTGCTGAGATATTACCATGCAAAGGTTTAAAAACAGGAAAATTGATGTTTTCTAAGTCCCACCCAAACAACACATCATTTTCTAATGTCGATATCTCAGCAACTAATGGTCCGATTTTCAATGTTAAAATATTAAACATTCGTGAAATTTTCCGATCTTTTCGAAAAAAAAACATTTCAAAATTTTTAAACCATGACTAACATTTTAAAATGGCGTAATATTGAATGTTTGGACCTTTTGATAGTTTTTAAAAGTATTAGAAAATGATGAAACATCCTACTATTGGTATCACCAAACAATGTAGAATTTCATTCATAACAAATAATACCGAAGGTCTAAAATGCATCCTTGAAGATATTTTTTTCCTGCTAAATTTGCGTTTCCGACAACTGGGGCAAGGCAAATTTCAAATCAGCATTTCCATTTGAATAGGGCATAAAAAGAAAAGGCAAATTCCGGGGTTCTTTGGCCAAAATAATTCGACTCGTATTTTTTGTCTGTTCATTAGGGTGACCTACAACGTGGGGGTGTCTCAAAAATGGCCATTTTCGTAAAATTACTTTCGCCTAACTAGATAGCAAACATTTTGTTCGTACTTTTCTATGGCTCAAAAGATGCCTTTTTGAGAGACAGATAATCTTTACATAAAATTTGTATTGGCGGTTTAAAATTTTAAGTTGAGTCGAATCGCGGTATTTTTTAAAGATTGGACTATTCTGGAAAATATTTTTTTCCCAACCCTGCCTCACCGTGGGTGCGTGTGTGCCTCCTCAAGATCGATGTCTGCCGATGGCCACGAAAACATAGCGCCGACAACAACGCAAACGGTTTTGTCCATCTGTTCTCGCGAACCCGCAGACGTTGGAAAAAAAGGCGAGAGCATTGTATGTGGGGGTGGTGGAGGGAAGCTGGGTGAGAAAACACTCCTCGGCTCGCGCCAGCCAGAAAAACTCGAAATCAGAGCGTTCGCAGTCAGTGGCGCTGCAAAAACCGATCACCGAAGATCAGCTCGTCCGAATTTTTCGGTTTGAAATTGCAGGGTTTATTGTGGGTGTAGTTGGTGCTCGCGAGTGGTTGTGTTTGTGGATTTGCTTTTTATATTTAACGTGAATTAGTTGTTTATAAATCGGTGGCCAGAAAACGTCGGTTTTTGATCTACGAACGGTCCATTAAGTTCCAGATTGTTGAAGACCCGGGGTCAATCCTCGGCCAAACTTTCTCAAGTGCCTTGCTAGCGTGCGATCACGACGATTTCCCAGTATTTGAACAAGTGTGTGTGTGTGTGTGTCTGCTGATTTTGGAGGGAAATTTTCCACCAGCAATCGGAAAGGAGAGTCGACGGCGGCACCGGCTGGCAGTCATCGCTCAGTCCCGGCGCGCTTCCGAGGGGCCTAAATGAGAGGTGAGAGATCAGCTATTTCTCGAACACTCAAGTGTTGAAAACAACGCGCTCGGGGATCAGATTTCCCAAGTTTTTCCTCCCGTTTGGTTAAGGTGTGTGTTTTTTTACTCACTTGGTTGACGAAAACAACGCAAATTTGCGTGTTTGGTGGTTTTTTTCTTCTCGCAGTTTGTACCACCTTTAAGTGACTGAGGATTTTTCCGGTAATTCAATTCGCAAAGTATCGGATCGTCGAAAAATAACAACCGGAAGTTTGCGTGGGGGTGTTTGTTGTTTGGGTGGGAAGCCAGGTCTCTGAGGTTAGACCCCACCTGGAGGGCAAGTGAACCTGGATGTGCAAAGAGTGCGAGAAAGTTGTGAGTTATGAAACGAGATAGCTTGCACGGGATTTGTTGATGGAGTACTGGTTTTGGTTCGGGAAATTAGCTCGGTGAACATGGGAATATTAAATATCAGACAGTTTTATGGTAAGTTGTGTTGAAGTTCAATGTTTTCTGTGTATCGATGTTACCAATTGGCATCTTTAAATTGATGTAGGTTATTAACAATATTGAGATTCAAATTTATCATAAATCAATACTTATTTTAGGGGTTTTAGGAAAGGTTTTTTTTGCTTTTTTGAGTTGGGCTTGTCTGATGTTTTTTAATGGACATAATTGATGATATATTAACTGAAATTGTTAACAAGATAAAAAAGATACCGACCGAAAAGTACATTTATGGAAAAGATTTTAATTTGTTTCCTAAAAACATTAAATGGTAGATTAATTTTCAATCCAAGGCATAATGTGCCAGTCTATTTGGATTATTACAGTTGAATTTTCCAACATGTAGAGTTTTCTATCTTTATATTTTTTCTGAATGCTGATTTATCTTAGCTTAAATTCAATACTTTTAAAACTTAATTTAACATTAACTTTTAAAATGTTGTGTATCAGAAAGTTAGTAAGGCCTGTTTAATGTGAAAAACCACACGAAATCTATACAATGTTATTGAAGCATAATATTTTTTTCGATTTTCTGTGGTATATTATTGTACCTGAATTCAACTGATGATTTCACAAAAAGAAGTTATCAAACCATTCATAAATCATAACTAAGTTTGGGTTTCATTGATTTTAGAGTGTGAAGACATTATTTTGTAAAAAAAATGTACTCTTGGACAGAACCTAAGTTTGTTTACTTCTGTAAGTAAAAAGTGTGGATTTCACAATGTTTTTCTTTAAAAATTTAATAAAACTTAAAAATTCACAGTCGATCGATATATAAATTTAAAAAATCACAAGAAAAGCTTTCACATGAAGGTAAAAGCAAATCAATTATGGTAATTTTTGAACATTTGAAAACTTTTCGCAATATTTGGGATGACTGTACCATACGCCTTCCTAAAAAAATACATTTTAAATTTTAAACGTCTCAAGTTTAAAGAAACATGCAAATAACTTTTTTTTTGTTGAGCAAAGTATGAAATTTAACAAAATATTGTCTGTGTGTGTGATTGTAAAATATTGTGATGGATTTGTAGGAAAATTCAATACAAGCTTGTGCTTCTTCTAAAAGATCCTCATTTTAAACATTTGTTTGAAAAGATTTTTTTATAATCTGCAAAAAATAATTATTTTGTAAATTGCTTATTTTATTTATAAATCAGAATTAAAGAGCTTGAAGACAAAGTCATTTGTCAAAATATCAAAAAACAGCTTGTTTGAAAACAACACAATTTAAACACTATTTCAGAACAAGTCCGATTTCCAATTGATTAACAAACTATCAAAATCTAGTATTTTTTTTTTCAATTTTACACGATCAATAAAGAAAAAAAGTCATACGGGGTTTGCTTGCAACCAGAGGGTGACGGTTCTAGAAATTTTCAATTTCTCAAGAATCTAGAATTGAATTTGACCATTTCCCGGAAAATTTTAGGATCCGGGAATTTTTCAATAATTTTAAAAGAAAAGTAATAAATTTGTTCATTTGCAACGTTGAGGTTTGCGGAATTATTTCAAGAATGTTTCTTGAGCTTTTTGAGACTCAGAATGTTTTTTTTAATGTTTACAAATTTTCACTGATTGGATTTTCAAATGTTGCAATAAATTGTTCCATTAACTTGTTTTTAGATTTTTGTGAAGTAACTGAAATAACTTATATATAATTTCTTAGTATCGGGATTTTGCCATCATGATAAATAACGACTCAAAACAACAATTTAAAGCGGTTTGTTTTACGGCATATGGTCAACTGTACAAATCCATATTCATTGAAGAAATATCACAATTCACATTTTGCGGACCTCAACTTTGCAAAGATTGCCACAGTTTTTTTTTTTCAAAATATAATTTAATATTGAAGTTGATGAGAAACACAAAATAGCTTATTGAAAAAAGGGAATTAACATACTTAAAAATGAGGATTGCTATGGTCGAGAGAGGATATGGAAATCGAACTCATTTTAAATATTGTTACCCTCTTAGTATTAAAAGTAAAATAAGTAATAAATAAAAATAATAATTAATGTAATGTCTCTCGCATTATTTATGTCTCTCTGTGGTCCCACTATCAAAATTAACCCTCTCAGCTAACTGCGATCGGTGGCGCGAAGTGCACCGATGCGCCATGTATGTTCCATGTAGTTTAGAGTAATTATCGTTAGATCCCAATAAAGTGTCCGTTGAAGAAGATCGTTCCGTGTACGAGTAGAGCAAATAAAGTTCGTTTTGTTTCTACGCTCGCGTTTCAATTTGTCCGGAACTCTCCAGAGTGATCCGGCCCCATCCGGTTCTGTACAATAAGCTTTAAAGTGAACTTTTGGGTCCTCATTTTTTCTCTCAATTATAGTTATTGGAATCTTTGCCAATTTTCAATTAACGCTTTCTGAATAAGAGGATTAGCATTGGTTTGTTAGAACTTGAATAATTTCGATTTTTTCTAAATGTTTTTCTGATAAATTTATATAATTTTGCTACGATATTTATAAGTACAAAATTTCCCTGAAATCGAGATGTTCCCACGGGTGGAAAAAAAAAGTTTTGAAAAAGTTACAAAAAACAAAACTTTTGTTTCTCCATGATCAACGGCAATCAACTTTTTCAAAACTTTTCTTCGTAAAATTGCGATGGTTACAAGCAAAATGTTCATGGATCTTTTTTGTAATTGTCTGCTCTACAACTTTGTAGAACATTGTAAAACTCTAAAAAATAATCCTGCAGAGCAACAATAAAAAACGCAATCTGAAATGATAAGTTTTGCTCTAAATAAAAAATATACCTTACTGGGGTATTGCAGATTCAAAAAGAACAATAATTTTCTCTTAAAATTGCATGTTCCAAAAACAATTTACAGTCTGGTAACGAAAAATGGCAGAACTTTTGAAACATTTTTTTAAATATTTTTCTAGATGAAAGGTTACGTTTTTTCGAAATTCTGAGTACGCCATCAAATCGGTCGTCCATCGTCATCGGTCGATCTCAGATAAATGGAGGGGTCAGGGCAACTGCTGTGTGAGTTGGCGGAGAATACTCTCAATTTAAAATATAGTAAAATTTGATCAACTATTTGTAAAAATGTAAATTACATCTCCGAGATTCTCCAATGCGATTTTATGATTTGAATGTTACCACAAGCAATTAAAATAATGTTCATATAGCTACGACATACGCACAAGCAATAATGTTATACATTTCAATAAAACAAACATAAACAAGAACCTCAACTTCCATCTTCCCTTGACTCCAACCGCCAATTTTGGTTAGCGAAAATAGCAACGCGAATGAATATTTAACACACGCGAGTTTAAGATGATGATGATTTTACGACTTTTTGCAATAAACCTGGAAAAGCTGGAATGCTCACTAAAGGCATCAACTGTTTTTTCGCTTTGCCATCGCTCGTTAAGGAGCGAGAAGTTCTAAACTTTTTCCCTCCATTACGTTTGTTGAATGACTGAGCCATCAACGCCCGCGTGTCTGCCCGTTCCCGAGGTTCTGATACTAACTTCAAGCACGTGTAAACAGAGCAAAAAACCCCGTTCATCTTTTTTTTTCTTTCTTGAAGAAACCTCTGCACCGGGCAAATAAAATCCTGGCTGCCAATCTTGGGCGTTGATGAAATATTTACGCTCGTTTCTTTTTTTTTTCTTCCGCGTAGAACCTGAAGCCGAAGATCTGCCCGTTCCGCAGCGCTACTACCCGGACTCGCTGGTAGAGCTGACCCGGACGGCCCGCTTCTCCGAGGATGAAATCAAGCGAATATACCGCGGCTTCAAGGCGGAATGTCCCACCGGGATCGTCAAGGAGGAAACCTTCAAGGGCATTTACTCGCAGTTCTTCCCGCTTGGAGGTAAGTGGTGGATTTTAAATGGGGTAACGGTAAGAAAATGGCTGTTTGGATGATCATCGGGCTTCTCATTGCACTATTATCTACGAATTCTAGCTGAACAAATAACATTCATGGAAAGCTTCTAAAGAACGTAATCGTGAGACTAAAATTTATTCATTCCTATTATCTCATAGGAAAAAAAAACTCATGTGAATTTACATTGAATGCCTGGAGACCAGATTAGCTGTAATTTTACATTTGTTTTTATTTTAATTTACTCGTCCATCGTGCTGGAAAAGCGTACTCATTTGAGTTTAACAACAACAATTCTTGGATTTTATCAATTGCTAATTGGATAAATTGCAACAATGGGTACAGTATTGGCTTTGCTCGACATGTAACGTTTTATTTGTTGAATCACCGCCCATTAAATTCCAAATTAAAACATTTTCAGCCGAAACAAGCCCAAAAGTGAACATTTCCTGCCATGAATCCTCCGGTGGTGGGTGGGAGGAAAAAATAAAATAAACACATAAAAACCGTGTGGGTAAATTTTATTTGCTTCCCCGTCTATGGACTGACGCCATTCTCACCCCGAGAGCAAGCTGGATGTTCCATTAAGGGCCGGAGCCGATTTTCATTTCCCAATTGACCCAGATACGCCCGACCTCATCCCCCACCACCACAGTCTTGACGTTCGATTATGTTTCCTCGTCATTACTGAGCTGTGCTTTAAATTGGAAATTTCGCTCAGCTTTAAATCCGGCCAATGAACCGATTGCTGGCAGGGCAGGTGATTGTTGTGATTTGATGATCTAATCAACTGTAAATTGTTGTTCGCAAATCGAAACAGTAACAAGGTGTACCTTTAGGAGAAGAGAAAAATGGGAACGAAACAACCTGTGCTATTCTCCCACGCAAACGGGCCCAAATATTTATACAAATTGCTTCTTCCCAAAGCTGGTCGTGTTTACACGATTTTGGGGGAAAAACTTTTTCTATATTTTTCCACCCAATGGTTATTTTCGTTCACTTTAGGGCTGCCACTGGAGACGCAATCCTATTTGTTGTTCAAACACGATCTAGATGAACGTTTGGTGGTTTGTAATGAGGGAGTAATAGTACTAGAATGGGAAATTTCCTGAAATGTGAGTGGTTTGAAAATTGGTCAATGCACATTGCACAGTGTTCGGAATAGAAAAATTAAGTGGAATATTTAAAAACTCCTTTATTTGACGTCCTAGCCAAATGGTGGCTTTGGAAGAGTTGTTGTACTTGATAAGGACTTTCTTTTGAAGTTATTGAAATACAGGGTGACGACCTTCCAAGGTATAAACCAAAAACTAACTTTGCTGGATGACGTTGTAGGGCTTTGGTGTCTTGGGCAAAGTTGTAGAGGAGAAGATTTCATGAAAGTTTTTCGAAGGCGCCAAATTTGATGCTCCTCTTAATCTACATAACTGTACGCAATTTTTTTCAAAAATGCGTTTTTTTGTGATAACTCAAAATGTTAGCATTTTAGCGGCCTACAATGTTGTGAAGAGTTGTTTATGACATATAATCACACATCTTTGCTCAAGACAGCAAAATGTTTTGAGCCTTTATTGAGGAGTTATAATCATTTTTATGTATTTTTTTTATTGTTTTTTTTTGCATAAATCCATTGTTATGGTTTCCTTTAAGCAATCTGCCAACAATGTAGGGGAAAGTGGGGCAAGTGTAACAAGCTAAGGAAATGCTCGTTATAACTCATTAAAAAGTAAAAAAATATGTCGGATTTTATTATAATCATCTTTTTCTAGGTCTTGACTAAGACTTTGTAAGAAACAGTTTTTTAAAAATCCAGTTTTTAATGTAAAAAATTGATTTTAAAATTTTTGATTTTCCGTACGTTCTACTCAACTAGTGGGGCAAGACGAACAACCCGTTGGGGCAAGATGAACATTGCATGAAAAAACACGTTAATTTGCTAACAATTGAACTGTTATCACTTAGATACATCAGATTAGAATGTATTTGAAAGGTTTCTTCCATTTTTAGATTAAATAATAATATTTTACTAAGAATTTTATCGTTTTTACGAAAAAAAAATTACTTAGATGATTAATAGTAAATTTTCATAATATCACTTTATTTTGTATGGACATTTTTTTTAAATTTTTTATCAATTTTTAAGTACTATCAAGTAATTATTTCCCAATAAAATATGTTGTTGCAGCAATTCGTATTTTTTCCATACTAAAAATCCATATGGTACACTTGCTCCACCTGAACAAGATTTTTTAAAAGCTCTCAACAAAAATAACCAAAAGTTAAATCATACTTCGTAATAGGTGCATGTCATTGGTAGGGACACTACTGATCTAGAAAAAATAGCATTTTGTTAAAATGAGCCTTAAAACGAACCCTAAGCCTTATTTTGCACTTTCCAAATATTATAAGAAAACAAAGGTTTTGAAAAAAACTTCACTAAATCTTATGCCCCGTGGCGTTTACGTCGTTTTGGCGGTTTTGTGGTAGTAGAATCAGCTAATTGCATTGCTAGCAAAAATTCCTCACACTGGAAATAATCAAAATTGTAAAAATTACTGCCGTACGAGCAATTGTTCCTCTTGCCCCATATGGTCTTCTTGCCCCACCTTCCCCTATGGACTTTCGTAATTTTTGTTCTTGTGGATCAAACTTACTTTTTGCCCAGGTATTTAAAAACGTGAGTTTTATGAAAAACCTAGATGTATGGGTATCAAAAGATAGGAATTTGTATGCCCTTTTCGATGCCACTTAGGTTGACTTGTGAATCGTGGACCGGTTTGGTTGCCGGCGTATTTTTCGACGCCGTAATTCCGGGTTGGTACGAAATTCCAACGAAAAATCTATTCTATCGATACAAATACCCCAAAAACGTTGTTATACCCCTCCAAAATGTTTATTTAGCAATTTTATGGTAATATATTGACATTTAGTTAAATTGAAAGTTTGCAAAATTAAGTTTAGATAAGTTTTATATAGAATTTCCAGAGCTATATTAACTTTTATACTAAACAAGCTCTTCCCGGCAAACTTCGTCCTGCCCTTTTTGGTTTCCTGACGTTTCTTGCTTGTTTGCTAGTTCAGCCTCCTGTGATTAAAATTTGATTTTACGCAGCTTTTCCCACACAATCTGCAGATTTTCCGGAATCGGTTCCAGAGCGGCCAAAGTTGTAACTTTTTGGCGTAAGAACCTTCCTTGAACTTATACGAACCCAACGCAACAAAAAGCACCTCGATCCGACATTCCGTGTTGAATTGATTCGCGTTCGAACAAAACCGTCGAAATTTTTTTATATATATACAGCAATTCCCCACGAAAACAGCATGGAAAAAAACAAAGGTGCTCGGATCGGGCTCAAAATTTTTCTGGGGGCCTCGCCATTCCAACCGATTTCAATTGTCTTATACGCAAATGAAAGGTGATAAGTTGGCCTATCAAAGAAAAATAATAAAAAGTTTCAAAATTCTAGCCTAACATATGAAAAGGTCGAATGAAACTTTAAAATGCCGTTTAAACGGTGTCTGGACCAAAGAGCCCATGTCTGGATATATTTTTATCGGATTCTACGGACATTTTTACATAACATACTAATAAATGGGAGGAGTTCATTAACAGGATTCTGAGATATGATTGTTTGAAAATAAAATACGTGTTTTTCGACGCGTCGCGCGCAAAAACACGAAAATGACAAAATCGGCAAAAAATCAACTTGTTCCACTAAAACTGCGATAACTAAAAAATTTCAGCAATGACCTATACATGTCTGGGTACCAAAATTTTCGTAATTAAAAGACGCAACTTTTGGTACCCAGACATGTATAGGTCATCGCTGAAATTTTAAAGTTATCGCAGTTTTAGTGGAAAAAGTTGATTTTTTGCCGATTTTGTCATTTTTGTGTTTTTGCGCGCGGCGCGTCGAAAAACGCGGATTTTATTTTCAAAAAATCATATCTCGGAATCCTGTTAATGAACTCCTCCCATTTTTCAGTATGTTATGTAAAAATGTTCGGGGATTCCGATAAAAATATTTCCAGACATAGGCTCTTTGGTCCAGACACCGTCAAAACGGCATTTTAAAGTTTCATTCGACCTTTTCATATGCTAGGCTAGATTTTTGAAATTTTTTAATATTTTTCTTTGAAAGGCCAACTTATAACCTTTCATTTGCGTATAAGACAATTGAAATCGGTTGAAATGGCGAGGAGTTATGATTTTTTGAAAAAAGTGGTTTTTGCGAAAATCGACGAAAATGGCCATTTTTCAGACCACCCTAAGACGGCGTAGGTCACCCTAATGGCCAAACAAAAAAATACGGGTCTAATTATTTCGGCCAGGGAACCCCCAGAAAATTTTTGAGCCCGATCCGAGCACTTTTGTTTTTTTCCATGCTGTTTTCGTGGGGAATTGCTGATATAGATTATAGATTAAGATATTTAGTAAACTTTATATTCAATCCAAACTATTTTTTAATCAGCCAAGGATGCCTCTTGGAGTTGGGAGACTGGATTTATGGTGATTTGTCAACAAATAACTTTATTTATGCTATTTTTTCGAAAGGTGTACAAACTTTTTTTTTTACCTTTTTTTTATTTCTGTAATAGTATTTGTTATATAACTTTTTACAGAAATCATCTTTTCATGAGATTTTTGTAGCAAAATGTTTGGCATGAGTTTCTGAACAAAACGTCGTACTAGGTTTCTGTCAAACATTAAATTGTTTACATGTTTCATTTCAAAATGTGCATAGTGCCCAAGGGGTGTAAATACTTTTTTTCCATACTGTATAATATATAGCGGAATTAAAAGGAACAACTCGTCTCTTTGTATTCATAGTCATGCATTCTGCTAAAACGCTCAACCAAACCCCTATTTTTCAGTTGCTTTGTTTTCAAAATAGCGCATTTTGGCGCAAAACCGAACAATTTTCAGGTTTGCATCAATTTATCTATAATTTGTATGCGGATTCTAGATCAGACATCAAAATTCGAGGCCCAAAAACATTTGAAATACCGGTATTATTCAAATTGTAGTTAGATTTGATCAGGGCTGCGGAGTCGGGTCATATTTCAAACGACTCCGACTCTGACTCCGACTCCGGCTTTCTCAGATTAGCTGACTCCGACTCCGACTCCGACTCCGGCTCCGGCTTCGACTCCGACTCCGACTCAGGCCTACCAACTCTAGCCGACTCCGACTCCGACTCGGACTCCGACTCCAGCTTTCAACAAATGGTTGGCTCCGACTCCGACTCCGACTCCACATATTTTAAATGTTTCAAAAGTTAGTTAACTATTATTGGTTAATTATTTTAAAACATTGATAAAAAGGATTATTTAAATACTCTCTAAGCGTCATGTTTTTCTCAAGAAAAATAAGTTAAGTAAAAGTAAAGTAAAGCAAATAAACGGAAAAAAGTTTCTAGGTTACAAGTTTTATACGTTATGGAAACAGATATCAAAAAATATCTTCAGTTTTAGAGGCATTTTGAGAAGAACAGTTTTGTAAGTTAATTTGGATTTACTTGCTTAACTGCAAATTTGAAAATATTTTTTTCAAAGCTAATAAATTTAAATATCAAATTGTTATTTTTGAATGAATAACTAAAAGAAATCTGGCCTTAATGATCTATTGAACATTAAAATTCAATTTGCTCACTTTCAGGCTGACATTTGTAAGAAGCACAGTGACAGGCACCTTTTTTTAAATGACAATTTTAAACGAAACATTTTTTTGTTTTTTTTTTTTTTTTAAGACGTACATAGACATCGCGCCATGGCTAACGGAGATTATTATTGCAAATCAATGTATCTAAACAATTTTTCTTGGAAAGGACGCTTAAGATGTCCTTTTCCAATATCTGTGACATGGAATATATTTTAACTTGGAAATTTCTAATTTATTTTAATTTTCAAATTTTATATAGTTTAAAAAGGAGGTACACGATACTTCGTGAATCTTCACCTAAAACGAAGCTTTATGGATGATCTTGCGCCTCCATCATAATATATGAAAAAACTTAAAATATAATTAAAAACAAATATACACAAGTAAAATATTTTCTAGGTCACAAATATTTCATTTTTTAAGGTACATTGATTTGCAATGATTATCACTTTCCGTCATATTGGCGTGAGAAAATTTGTACCAGTTGATAATATTTTGATTCTGTTTTTTTATTTATAATATTTGAAAAAATTAATTTAAATCCTATATTTTGTTCTATACATTTTTTTATTAGTTCATTTTTGTACTGAATTCTTGAGATTTGTTCAACGATAATTTGCAACGATATCAAAATAGTTTACCTAAAATCAACATCAACATCAACAATCAATGATTATTTCAAATTTGTTGAAAATTCTTTTGACATTTTTTGTTAGTTTCAATTATTTTAAATGCAACACTTTGATTTCTTGTACTCAGTTATAAACAAAATGCGCCTGTTGAGTTCCAAGTAAGAGATAGCTATTATCGTTGATTATTTGTTAGAAAAGTTAAACTGTCAGTGACTCTTTTTCGATCTGCAAAAACAGTGATGACTATTTATTAGAGTGTAACAAAAATGACTTTTTGGCGGGCATTCAGGGGTTTGTTCAGGTGGGCATACATCACTGGCGTATAGGCCAGATCCTTGCGCATCTTTTGGTATATATAACATTGAAGTTTGAAGCATCCTGGAGCTCGGTACAGACCTTCAAAGTTTGGCATTTTTTCGAAAAATCGGCCCCGGCAAAAAAGATATGCGTTGCACCTCGCGACGCCCGAGACGCCATTTGATTTAGCTGGGACCGATTTTTCGAAAATATGCCAAACTTTGAAGGTCTGTACCGAGCTCCAGGATGCTCCAAACTTCAATGTTATATATACCAAAAGATGCGCAAGGATCTGGCCTATACGCCAGTGATGTTTTTGGTTAACGCATTAATGGCCAATATGCCTCAAAAAGTGACATTTTTGAAAAAATCTTTTTTTACGGGTTAAATCCCATTTAAAATTGAAGGGCGGAGCGCCAGCTCCTGTTACGTCCAATCAAGCTCATATTTGGGATTTAGGCTCAGTATGCACACCTGAACAAACCCCTGAATGCCCGCCAAAAAGTCATTTTTGTTACACTCTACTATTTATATTTTTTTATGTACCTCGTAATTTTTTCCTAAAAAATGATTTAACTTAAAACCTCTAAGACATTCGCTATCGGGGTAAAAGATGACTTTGTGTGTACTTTTTTCAGAAATAACTGGAAGAAATTTGGTCAAATTTGAATTGAAAGGGCACTTAAATGTAGTCTGACTACATAACCAATATTTTTTATTATTTTTTTGAATTATGATACTACATACTTGGGTAAGAGGTTATTATTTAGTGATTATAGTGTAATAACCCAATTAGAGCTTTTCAATCACAATAAAAAGCTTCAAATACATAATGGCATCTGATAAATCAATTAAAAATATAAGTTGTTTTGTAAATTAAGCTGTTATATAGGAAATACAGAACAGAACTAGATCAGTTGCGAATAGGTAACAGTCATTGGCCACCAACGGCGCTCGCCATGTCAGTTTGTAGATCTCGATTTTAAGGGGTCGCTTTTTATCGTTGAAGTTTATATCGGGAAAATCGCGAAAATATATGGGAAAAACCATCGCGTCAGAATTTTGGCAGCGGATGGCGCAGGTTTACCCCCAAACCGGCTCCGTGCCTCACAAGCAGAAGGTTCAGGGATCAAATCCCGGTCGTTACCTTTGAAATTTGGAATCAGGAATTGGAACAAAAACGAAACTGAATCAGGTGGGATTCGAACTCACACCTCTGGATTGATGGTCTGGGTCTCTAACCAGTCGGCCATCTGAAGGTTTTAAAACATGTTGTATTCTTCTCATATTAAATACGCTCTGATCCCTGATTTGCCTGAAGGGATTGGGAGTCTTAAGATAGATCAAGGATCCGTCTGGTGCTTGCTTCTATGTTAAGGCGGGGCCGGACAATGCCCAACGACCTCGGAATTGGGCCGCTATGATCTCTCCCATTCTGAAATGGGTCGTTGGAAGCAGCGCGAGGGCTATCACCACCTAATACCCGGGACTGAGATAAGTTGTATCAGCATTCGGCATATACAAAGTCTGATACAAATTATACTTTCCCATAATTTTGCTACCGGTTAGCGGGTATTGGATTGGACCACACACACACACACATGGCGCAGGTTTACCCCACATTTGTTCAAGTGTTAGATTCTTGTAGGAAATTCAACTTCCTATAACTTTGTCCAAGGGTGCAAGAAGATCCGAGTTGATCCTGATGAGTTATTAGTAATGCGATGAAACGAAATCGGCTTATTTACTTGAAAGTAAATAAGGGGTATATAGAAAGTATATAAGAAAAAAACTTTTTTTTCGTTTTGAATTTCCTACAAGAATCTCACACTTGGACAATTTTGGGTGAGACCTGCGCCACCTGTCAGAAAAATACTGAAACGATGTTTTTCCCCATATATTTTCGCGATTTTCCCCATACAAACTTCAACAGTAAAAAGCCTAACTGGCCTGGGTTCTATTTCATTCCAGGTTTTATGGGGAATCAAAATGTTCCAGGTGTACTAGTAATTTTCCTGAAGTTGGTGTGGGTTCCTGGAGAGGTTTGGGAGACCGCTAAGACCTGTGAGTTGTCATGCGAATGATTTCGGTGTGTCTGAACATTGTTACGTTGCTGTTGATTCACTTATCCGCTTGGTGCATTGTGCCAACGTGAGACGTTCCACCCGTTTCCACTATCCTATCAGATGCTCAAAAAGCTCAATATTATTTTTTTCCCAGCAGCACACGAGAAGCTCTTTTATTGCCATCACCAAGTCAAAGTCACACATGGTATGAATGTGGGGTGTTATGCTGCCATCATGCTGCCACATGACCAAAGCCGGATTAAACAGAGCATTATTTCGTTTTCCAATTTGAGCTTAACTCGGCGATATCGACAGGAAAAAAAGCAGCGTGTGGGGAAAATTGGAAATTGGGCACATATGGCGCATCGTTTTTTCTCCGAATAAAAGCACACTTTAAACAGTTTTGCTCCCGCCCCAGGGAAAAAAAACTTTTCACATTTGACCGGCACCACCACGCTGATGCCATTAGCTGAAAACATTGGTTTTCGATGCCATTTGTATTCGAATGTCGACACAGGATTTATGCGCTCACATTTCCATCTGTGTGTCAGTTAGCGGTCGGGGTTGGCACTTGACTGCAGGAATTTTCCGCCGCGCGGCGCGGATTCTGGTCACTGTGGCAAGAGTTTCGAATGACTCGTCCACGTGGTGACACGTGTGTACACCGAGTTTACACTCTGTACACGTCCGACCGACTAGAAATAATAGCTTTTCAAACCATTTAGTCATTGCAAGCCGCCGCTGCCCTGACTGCTGCTGCAGCTGGAATGGAATGTAATGTCATGTCACCACGATGTTTACACTTCACGCTTCACGTGGCATGTAATCTTGGCTGGACGAAGCTCAGGAGGAAGCGAACTTGTCAGGCTTCTGGACAAGGGTCATCATTTGGTGTGACAATGCTTTGTAGTTAATAGTTTTGAAGAAGATAATCATTGTACGGGGACGCGTGGTCTTTCATGATTGATAACAACCGTGCGTCTACATTGAAAAGCTACTTTGAACGCTGACTAATTCTCTACGTTGCAAATCGACTACTTATTGTTTGTTTTGACTTCCTCACTGAGGTAAGGCTATAATCCTGCTCTAAAAATGAACTTTGTTTAAAAACGTATGTATGTATGTATGTGACCAACAAACTAGCTCATGTTTCTTGGTACTGGCTGAATCGATTTGACCCGAACCTGTTGCATTCGACTTGGTTTAGGGTCCCATAGATCGAGTTTTCTACAGATTGAAGTTTCGTTAAGTAGTTCAAAAGTTATATATAAAAATGTGTTTTCACATATATCTGATTCTCACTTAAATGTATGTAAACTTTGTCCGGATCCACCATCCGACCCATCGTTGGTTAGGTCATCAAAAGACCTTTTCAACGAGCCCAAAACATTGAAGATCTGGCAACCCTGTCTCGAGATATGGCCACTTATGTTATATTTATGTGCTCTTTTTGAAACCAGATCTCACTTAAATGTATGTAAACTTTGTCCGGATCCACCCCAAGCAACACACTTTGCTAGACAAACGCATTTTCTTACTGGTTGTATAACCGATCGGCCTCGTTACCACAACTTGTTCTACAACTCCTGTGAACTGGAAAAAGCGCACTTTTTCTGTTGTATGACTTGCCAGAAAGAGATGCAAGTTATCAGGGTAAGTTAGACAAATGTTATTGACAACACTGTGCTAGCTAACAAGAAATTCAACGAAAAAAGGGGGCGTGGCTTACGGCAGTGCTGTCAAATCAAAGCGCACACTGAAAAGGAAAGTTTGATTGAAAACAGCTCTCTAACCGTTGCCCAACTTACATGTAAACAAACATTTCTTATTGGAATGTCGACGAGGCCAACAAGAATAGAATCTTTGTATATTTTGGAACGCGTGTTTCTGCCCGATTCATTCTAAAATGAGGCAGCGAATGACAAATATTGTTAAAGCTGCCTGAAATAAATTAACCACCACCACCATTCTAAAATAATTTGAAATTGAATTGACAAAAAAAACAATCATAGTGCTCTCTATCTGTGAATATTATCAATCTCTCTTTATTTGAGATGATAATATGACGAACATTTAGATTTTCATTTTTTGATAAAACTTCCTCTTTCACAAGATTCGATCCGACCACTTCAACGACTTGTTGTTATCTCCAAGGCAGGTTCAGGCGCACTTCCGCATTGCTCCACGGGGCATCATAGCAAATAAGCTGGCCTAATCGTCAATAAGAAGGCTGCTGTCAGCTTTGTTATATAGCAGTGAGCTATAGAACTTAACTCCAACAGTGACTGGAATTAAAATCGAAGTTTTATATGTTTGTTTTAAGTCAGTTTTTATAACTCCATTATATTACTTTGTTATAACAAACCGTTTCAACTGTCATTTCGTTTACCGTACCACGGAGTAATATTGAAAATCGGAGCGATTTTAATTTTAATCTTAATTTTAACTCCAAAAGCTGATAATTTTTGTAGCTTTTACATGCTATATGTTTACAAACTAATCGTTCAACAATCAAAAATATTGCAATCTTCGATAAATAAACATTATTTAAACTCTAAATTCCTCACGTACAAATTTACACCACCTAACAACACGCAATTTCAAGTTGAATATGTATGTTGATTATCAGTTATATAAACTGTTCTCCGCAAACATTTATGTAACAAAGCGAGAAAACCTAAGGTTATTTATAGAATGATTGCCACGCCCATTTTTCAGAAGATGCTGTCACATGACAATGTTAGATAAGCAGTGAAATAAACAGTGCAATATTGTTCTTATTCAACAAACTGTTCTTGAGGATAACATTGCAGATGAGGGAAAGCATCTTGGCATTTCAGCACTTTGACGTTCAATTACTGCTCATAAAAAGCGTTTTCAACTGTTATTAAGTGATAATTACCTCAATTGGAAGTGAGCAAGCAAGTTTCCATCAAAAGTGTTCCAAATTGAGTTGTTTAAATAGTGAAAATCAACTAGTTGAATGGAGTTAGGAGCGAATGCTTAACCTCCCAAACATGTGAGAATTTTCCCTATGTTGTGTGTTAAAGTTGGAAAAGAGTTAAGTTGACTGTGTTTTAACACTTGTGTGGCACAAAACTAAATAGTTATATAAGCCAGTTACAGAAGTAGTTATACAAACTGTTATTTAACTAACGTTGAGATTTTTTCTGGTATGTTGATCAAAATCAACTGTCTAACTATTATTCAACAGTCGACAAGTTATGAGTGCTAATTGGGACCATCCGACCCATCGTTGGTTAGGTTATCAAAAGACCTTTACAACGAGCCCAAAACATTGAAGATCTGGCAACCCTATCTCGAGATATGTCCACTTAAGTGATATTGATATTGATTGAAACACACCGTGTCACCTCATTTTACATCTCGAGGTGTCTCTTTTTTGTGCAACTTTCTGCTCATTTAATTGAAATTATTTTCGAGCTTTAAAAATCAACAGTTACATTTCGAAAGGTCGCACACTGGTTTTGAAACCTTAAAAATATCTTAAATTAAACGTCACTGAATCAGCTTTGATATTCCGTGATTCTCTTCAAGGGTGTTAACCCCAGGGAACTGGGAAAGATTTACTTTTACTATGTTCAATGAACCTAAAACTGTTCTTCGTTGACCATCTAGTCGAAAATCACTGTAATCAAGTGCGGAAAAGTTTACTCGTGTTACACGCGCGAAAATTGCTGCTTGGACGTCGCCACTCTGTAAAATTGCAAATTTGTGCCACTTGAGCTGGACCCCGAGGACCGACGGTCGACGATGGTAATTGGTTTTCCGGCATGCATGAATTCGTGCGGGAATGGCCCGGGCCTGGTGGCAGCTCAATTTGCTCAAGGTTGATCGATGTAGACGCGGGAAGCGTTGACTGTGAGGATTGTGGAACTGAATTGAATTTGATTTTGATTTTGTGTTAGTTCTTCTCGAAGAGCTTGGAAATTTTTTATTTGCAGAAGTCAAATTTGTGAAACAATGTTATTTTTAAAGAATTCAAGGTTCAAGTCCTTCCACAAGTGTGAAATTTCACTCTGATAAAACCCCCAAAATTGACGATGCCGTGTTAATCAGTTTACCCATATTTACATACGAATCTGGTGTCTTTAATCATGGGAGCTAATTTACATACCAATAGAACGCGCTGTCATAAAAGACTACGACTCTATACGTATAGTCCCCGGGACCGGTAAGCGCATTACTTTCCCACACTCAAAATGGTTCGCGAGGGAGGACATTTTACACGATGGCATCGTAAAAAGGCCGCCAGCGATAACTCGCCGCCACATCGTAAGCAATAAATCAGAACGTGGAAAAGTATTAGAAATGCTCACGGGGAATGCTTGTTAAATCAACGGTAGACCAGGGCTTTTATTGGTGCCTTAATAACACAGTTTTTAAGCTATATTTTGAAATTCAACGTGAACAACAGCTTAGTTTTCGTCATGCTCTGTTAGAATCGAACTCCAAGGATGGCGAAATGATCCTAACATCGATTTGCAGGAGTGGCAAACTCCAAAACATAAGCAATCGTTTACAAACAGCAGTTCAAACAAAACACGTGTGGACAAAAAACCCAGAAAAGGCCAGTTGGTCCCGCACTGGCGTCCCAAATCCAAACCGCGGTCAGTTACGTCAACCCGTCTGGCCGGCCGGCCGGCCTTGGGCCGCCTGTAAGCAATGAATTGTAGCACATAAATTTTATTACCAAATCACGCCGTGGCCACGGAGCTAAATCGGACCAACTTACGAGACGAACTGACTGGCTGACTGACTGACGGGGTCCCTAACTACGTTATCCTCTGTCACGTTGAGATGGACACGACAATCAATCTAACGCCGTAATGGAATCACATCCAGCAGAACTGTTTGAACTTCTGGACAGCAAGGCAAGGAAGCGTTTCTTGTTCTGGAGGTTTCTGGTTGTTTTATGGCAGCCGATGACGAATGTACGATGAAGTATCGTGCACCTCCATAAAACAGTAAAAGAAGTTCGCGGCAGCTAGTCTATTTTTACGAGCCACTTTGGCCGGGAATAATGACGCCCTGCTGCACGTAACTAGCTGGTGTGTGTTCTGGGTGAATTTACATTATGTTCTGCACAACTCTATGGGACGACACTTTCCTTTATAGCGCTAATACTACACTGCAGTAGTTTCCGTTTGCAATGATCATAAAGTGTGATTTTATGGACATCGTTGGGGGTTCCGTGGCTATTGGAACGATTGGAACGACTATTGAAATAATGACAGCATATTTATGGATTGCTATGGCTAGTTATTCTTTTGTTCTAGTGACCATTCATCCATTATTTCAATAACGATTGGTTTGAATATACTCTATTGACAGTGTTTTCAGGCTTATGGGGAGCTTTATTGCGATTGAATAAGTCATGCTTCTCCATACAACTCATTTTGAAACCATTAACTACATCAGTAGTTTTATCTAATTCCAGAAATTCAAGTTTTTTACTGGAGGTCCAATTTGGAATATTAAAGAATTTCCATATTTAAACGATATATATTTTTTAAACAATTTAATTTTTCCAGGCGATTCACGGCATATATCTGCTATAGCTAATATTATTTTAATCTCATTTTTGCAAGTTTTTGTCACTTGACAAGAAAAACGCGTTTTAATGTTTGACCTTGAATAAACAAAAATAGAGCACGCAATGAAAACAACAAACATGTTTTGTTTGGCTGACCATTATATTCATTGTCTCGAAAAATTGGTTAACGGAGTCCCGAGTTATAATTACAAATGTAGTACGTGTGTCAAACGCGTTCTGACCGGATATCCCTTTGGCCAAGATAGCACGACATGATTGAAGCTTCTTTCATATGAAGAGTGACAACAACGCACGGAGTTTTTCCGGTTTCTATTAAATATCTCAGGATTGGAATCGAATTTTGGGGATCAATAAACTGCCTCTGATCGCATAAATGCCCCATATGCATTTTCATCACTTTTGAGTTATTGATGCAGTTTGGTTCAAAAGAGCATATAACATCCAGTACTTTGTTCTAGAAATCACGAGGAAATCCATTTTTTTCGCGAGAACTTAACACATAGCCTTATGTATGGGACAAACTTCTTTCTCAGCTTGCTGTTTTTGCATATGGGACATTTATGCGAACATGGGCAGTAAAGGTCAAATAGTAAGGCATTGTGAGTTGCACAAAATGGCGTTCTTATCTCAATTTGGACCTTAAATGCCCGTGTGATATGATAGCATAACAACGTCGATGTCGCCTTTCTTCACCTTTGTTGACAAACAAACACATTGACAGTTTGCCTGGTTTTTTTTGTTTGTCTGCATTTATTTGGATTTGATTGCGAGTTTGCCGCAATCTGCCAAACACAAAAAAGTTTTAGTTTGTTTGTTTGTTATAGTCTAATACCTTTTTTACTAAATTTTGAATTATTTGTATTGTCTCACGATTAGGCTTACCGATTTTTCACGCTAACGATTTTTATTTTTAATGAGGAGCAAAACTCTTAAACTCTTAATTTCACGGAATTGAAAATGATATAATTTCATGAACATTTTATGTTAAAATAAAAATTAACTTTTTATGCTTTACTTCATACTATTGTTATATAGATTTAAAGTGATACTAATAGAAAATCTTTTCTTTTATTTTTTGAAAACCCAAAGTAAAGTTTTGATCAAAATGTAATGAAGAATTTGAAAGACATTTTTTTATTTAAAAAAAACCGTTTTATACCTTGAACTAGCTTCTTGCCTTTTACTGAACCAATGTGGTATCAGGAACCGGTCACAGCAGATAAGATCAGAATTGAAACTAGTATTAGCCTACTTTGTTGAAATCATGAATTTTGAAATGAAACATGCCAACATTACTGGAGCGCCCTGGTCAATCTTCTACGGGGGTTCCGGAACATGGTTTCTGTGGTCAGTTCTGTACTGTCTTATCGTAAGGGAGCTTTAAATATCGTATCATATTAAGAGCAACATTCTTATTCGATATTTGGCCATTGGGGAATTATATAAAATCGTCGGAATAAATGTTCCGGGGTAATAAATGGCCATATCTCGGTTCCCCTGGATGAAATCATCTCCAATCGATTTCCAGGAAATCATTAAAATGATAAAAATTCCCAAGCAACACACTTTGTCAGATAAACGTATTTCCTAACTGGTTGTATAACCAATCCGCCTTGTTACCACAACTTGTTCTACAACTCCTGTGAACTGGAAAAAGGCGCACTTTTTTTTTGTTGTATAAGATGTAAGTTATCAGAGTAAGTTGTACAAATGTATTTGACAACACTGTGCAATCTAACAAGAGATTCAACGAAAAAAAGGGGGCGTGGTTTACGGCTGTGCTGTCAAATCAAGACGCACACTGGAAAGGAAAGTTAGATTGAAAACAGCTATCTAACCGTCGACTAAGTTACATGTAAACAAACGTTTCTTATTAGAATTTCAATCAACGACGAAGCTAATAAAAAAAGTACGCTTGTTTCTGCAAGATTCATTTAAAATAATTCGAAATTGAATTTAAAAAAAGAAAAAAAAAATCATGGCGCGCATGTGATAAGTGTGAAATTCCCTGCATGGCGAACTTTAAGATTTTCCTTTTTTGATGAACTTCCTCTGTCCCAAGATTCGATCCGATGACTTCGACGATTTGTTATTATCTCCACGGCAGGTTCAGGCGCGCTTCCACATCTCTCCACGGGGCTTCATAGTAAACAAGCTGGCCCAAGCGTCAATAAGAAGGCTGCTGTCTGTTTTGTTAGCTAAAGAACTTAACTCCAACGAAGGCTGTCATAGGGACGTGGCGTTACATCGTGCTGCCACCTGGTTTTTTTTAGTGCAAGAGTGGAAAAGTGCTGAGTCATCGTCTAAAAATAGACGGCGTCCTATCTCGCCCAGCAAAATGAAGTCGATAAAGTAGTCGGTTTCGATGAGCAAAAGTGGAAAATGACGCCGTCTATTTTTAGACGATGACTCAGCACTTTTACACTCTTGCGCTTTAATAGTCAGGACCCAGTGCCTGCAATCCCCGTTACAGTTTATATGGAATTCCAATAAGAATGTAACAGAAAAATCAGGCTTCGGGTCCAGACTGTTAAAAAACCAGGTGGCAGCACGATGTAACGCCACGTCCCTATTGGAATTGAAGTTATATAAGTTTGTTTCAAATCAGTTACAGTCGACTCTCTGGTTGTCAATATCCAAGGGACCGTCGAGGAAGAGAATCATCAGTTTACAGAACGATGCAAAATGAAGACTCGTGAAGTGAGAGAGTGAAATTATTGACAACCGGAAGAGATTTTTAAAGCAAACAGAATCCAAGGGACAGTCGAGGAAGAGATCCTTCAAGCAAGGGAAAATATCGAGGAATGAAGATAATTGAAGTATGCAGATTGAAGGGACTGAAGAATTCATCGATAGATGGAGAATTATTGATATCGAGAAGATCGACAGCCAGAGAGTCGACTGTATAACGGTTTGTTATAACTTTGTTATAACAAACCGTTTCAACTGTCATTTCGATTACCGTACCACGGAGTAATATTGAAAATCGGTATGGTTTTGATTTGTTGTTTTCTCTATCATAAACTCTATAAGCTGATAATTTTTGTAGCTTTTACCAGCGATATGTTCACAAATTAATCGGTCAACAATCAAAACAATTGTTATCTTCAATAAATAAACATTATTGAAACTCTAAATTCCTCATGTACAAATTTACACCACCTTGCAACACGCAATGTCAAGTTAAATATGTATGTTGAGCATCAGTTATATAATCTATTCTCCGATAACATTTGTGTAACAAAGCGAGAAAACCTAAGGTTATTTATAGAATGATTGGCCACGCCCATTTTTTACTGTGTACTGTGTTCAACAAACTGTTTTCGAGTAAAACATTGCAGATGAGGGAACAGCATCTTGGCATATCAGCACTTTGACGTTCAATTGGAGCTCATAAAAAGTGTTTTCAAGTGAAATAAAGTGATAAATAGCTCAATAGGAGCAAGCAAGTTTCTATCAAAATTGTTCCAAAATAAATTGTTTAAATAGTGAAAATTAGCAAATGGGATGGAGTTAGGAGCGGGTGCATATTCCCTATGTTGTGTGTTTAAGTTGGAAAAGAGTGAAGGTGACTGTGTTTTAACACTTCTGTGGCACACATCTCAAGAGTTACATAAGTCAGTTATATAAGTAGTGAAACAAACTGTTATTTAACTAATGTTGAAATTTTTTCTCGTATGTTGATCAAAAACAGCTGTCTAACTATTATTCAACAGACGACAAGTTATGAATGCTACTTGAGAAGTGATCGGAACTGGTTTTAAATTGTGTTTTTTATAGTTGTACATAAAAACATAGGGCTTTACACCCACAGTAGAAAGCCGAGAGAATAGCTCTACCAACAATAAATGGAAGAATAAACCTCTCGCAGTCCACCACGAAAATTTGTTCATTGAAACGGTTTATCTCATTGAGTGGCTTATATTGGCAAATGACCATCTCATAGTCAGAGAACTTTAGTGAACGTGTACCTTTATACTACCAGATCGTGTACTTTATTCTCTCGGATGGCGCTGCCCAACTGTGGGTGTAGGACCCTATTGGTCACATTACTACATATAAGTTTCAGGTCAAATTGCACTCTCCACAATCGCTTTCATGCCAGCGAATCGAAGAAAAACCGCAAATCAAAGCACTTTTGGTCGCGTAATATGATATTTATTCCGAACGCGACCTCAACCTGATGGCTTAATTGTCCCCAAAAACCACAAACTGCCCAACGCTGCCGTTCAGCCATCGGGATTAGCACGGAAAACAAATTGCATACTAATGCTGGCCAGAGTCGTCCTGTCGTCCTGTTCCGGCTGTTGAATAATGAGACCAACAGACCCTTGACTGATGGCGCGACTGTGGGCGTCGAAACGTGTCTGGAAACTCCAACGGAATGGAAATCATGCGCGGCTCTCAGTTATTAATTTTCCCTCAACCAACCAGCTCACCACACAGAGCAAAACCACATTCGAAACAACAGAGTCAGAGTTAGATAAAAAAGTATATATGACTAATTCTACGCCACAATTTCTCATTAACGCAGATGGTGCGATTGTTGGAGGTCTGGTTTATTTCGAGGAGCTTTTGTGTTTTGTGTTAGAGAAATGAAAGTTATTTGCATACCGCATTAGTGAAGGTGATGAAAATTCACGAGCGCGGAGAATCACGTTTCATGTTATCTAATGAACATGATGAGAATATTTAGAACCTAATGACCAACTTAAGACATTGCTTCAAGAACTAGACTAACCTAAAGACTTAACCTGAAAAACAAAACAAAAAAAGTAAAAAAAAAAACATTCCGATTCCGATTCGAATATTGTGAAAGCCTGTCTAAAAAAGTGATGAAAATAGGTACATGATCAAATTTCCACCACGATTGAAGCATATCAGAAAAAGTCACATTTGGCAGTAGATCGATGAGAATCTAATAGTCATTCAATTCACCACAGGCTATCCCCATATATACCTAATCCACCGCGCCCAGAACTTCCCATCTAAATGCACTCATTCCACAGAACGGTCACGTACGTCCTGACGGATCAGAATCATCCATCCATCCATTCATCCCCATGAATCCTTCATTTCCGGCCTATCGCAGCTAACTGACTGTATTTTCGTTTTTTTTTCTCTCTCTCTCTCTTTCTCTTTCACGTCCTTCGTTTCCCACATGAAATTCCTACACACCAACGGATATCGATGTCTGGACTCCACATCCACTCGCAGCTAGCAGCGGCCAGTACGCACACTACGTATTCAATTCCATCGATTTGGACCGCAATGGCTCATTAAGTTTCGAGGTAGGTCAATTTCCTGCCGCCCGGCCCCCGGAAAACCCCGGAACCGGGCTGCACCTAACGATCTGCTAATTTATTCCTATCGGGTTTTTCTTTCTCTTCCTTTTCATTCCTACTTCGGTAGGAGTTTGTGGCCAATCTGTCGATTCTGCTGCGGGGCACCGTGGACGAGAAGCTCGCGTGGACGTTCTCGCTGTACGACATCAACGGGGACGGGTCCATCAGCAAGGAGGAGATGAAGGAGATCGTGACCGCCATCTACGAGCTTATGGGCAAGGTCCCGGAGGGCTGCGAGGAGGAGCAGGCCATCAAGGACAAAGTCGAGCGGCTGTTTGAGGTAATTGAGTGGCTGCAGAGGAGGAGGGGGAGGTGGGCTGGTTTCTGACGACCTGCGGTGTGACATTAGATCGGAGATTAGTGTGAAATTTATACTGAAGGTGACCGGAATTATATCTGACGTAGAGAACATTGTTACATCTGGATTGAACATTTTTTGGACCTATGATGTGGAGTTGGTAATTTTTTCGCCCAGTTTCTATATTTGCATTTTGACCTCTGTGATGTGATCTTGGAATCGGCTAGAATAATTCTTTAAACAAAAATTACACTCGATTTCTGGGGTGCTAATCCAATTCTCATATTTGTATCAACATTCGCACAAATTTCAATTCCTTTTAATAAATAACTGTTGATAAAAATGGAGTAGGTGGTTTTGTTACAAACATGACCAATACGACAAAAATATTTTTTTAATATTGTCCGTTTATCTACTATTTTCAGATTGTTTCACAAAGTCAACGCTTATTTCATTATCAGTTTTTGACTCTCTCACAAGACTGTCCCTAAAAATCAGTGGGCGAACAAAAATTTGGTCTGAAATTGAGATTTATGCCTCGCGAAAAGCGCAGTTTATCCCATTTTCGTCAAATGAGAGATTGGTCTGAAATATTTAACTCTGTTTCCCCTTATTTTTTTCCTAAACAAATACAAAATTTCATTCGTGTATTTTTAACCCTCTACAACCTAACCCCGTCTAGACAGGGTTCGATCTGAAAAGTCGCCAAAAATCAATTTTTTAACCAATATTTGATCTTTGAAAAGCATTGGAAAGAAGAACTCTGAAAATTTTAGAAAATTTCAGGGTTGTTTTGTGTGACTTTGTCAATGTTTTTAAAAATGTAGTTTTTTAGGGGTCAACTTTGGCTGTGTTGTTTACTAACATCTATCTATATATAATAAATTTCGACGGTTTTGTTCGAACGCGAATCAATTCAACACAGAACGTCGGAACGAGGTGCTCTTTGTTGCGTTGGGTAAAAAGTGCCTCATTTTAAAACATTGCTTAATCCACCTTTAGGTGATTGGTGTCTTCCTCACATTCATATAGTGAATATCTTCTTCCAGAATTGCATCATTCCCCCTTAACATGTTTAACAGATTAAGCTTCAATACTCATTTCTTTCGATAGGGTTTTCAGATCTTCAATCCTTCTGGCTCTACGGTAAGGTTTTTTGATAACTTATCCAACGATAGTTCGCATGATAGATCCGGACAACGTTTTCATTAAAATATCTGAGATCCGGCCTCTAAAAAGTGTATAAACAACACTAAAGTGCATATAACTTTTGATATGGTTATCAGAACTTTGATGTTTTAGGCTCATTTCAAAGGTCTTTTAATTATCTAACTGACGGCGATATCTGAGATCCGGCCTCTGAAAAGTTTATAAATACCATTTAAGTGCTAATAACTTTTGATACACCCAAATGAAGTGGCTATGGAAAGCTGACTGGACTGACTACGATATCCGAACAGCACGCCGAAAGGAGCAATCTAAATTGAGACGTAAAGCCAATCAGCGAAAACGGCGTCGGCAACATAGGCGCTCCAGCTACACCGGGACAGACGACCTCGATGATTACGAGCTCGATTACAGCTTCTTTGACAACAATTTCCACTTAGAACAACGTAACGACCGGCTTCACCGCCTGTGCCACAATCAGCTTGCACAACACTTAGTAAAACAACCAGTCAACTTATTACAAAATCCACAACATTCACAATCCCAGCAACAACAACATAATCAACAACAACAATCCCAGCAGCAACAACACCAACAGCATATCCAGCTCCAACAACAACAATCCCAGCAACGTCAACACCAACCCCAGCAGCATCAACATCAATCCCAACAACAGCAACAACTTCATCAACTCCAGCAACCCTATCAAGACCAACAACAGCAGCAGCAACATCAACAACTTCAGCAACCATCTCTACAGCAACACCAACAACAAACATTTCAACACCTACAGCAGCCGCAACAAGCCCACCCTCCAGCAACAACAGCAACAGCAACATCAACAACAACAACCACAACCCCATCAACAACATCATCAAAATCTACAGCAACAACTACAAGCCCAGTCCCACCAACAACAGCAACCTCAATTTCACCAGCAACACCCACCGGCACAACAGCAACCACAACTTCATCAACAGCAACAGCCCACCCAAGCTCAGCTAATACATAGAAGCGCACAGGTATACAGTGAAACACCTAGCTGGATGTTCCGGCCAGCGCAACGTAGCTCTTTTTCGGAAACAGGAAATTTTATGAACTAATGACGCCTTCATGTGAAGCTAGCGATAATTTAATTTTGACAAGTCCAACCACTGCGTCTAATAATTTAATTGAAATTTTGACTTACTGTCAAAACTTCAATAGAATGAAAAGTGCCGCAAAAATCGACACTATTAATCAAGCTATCAGCGGATGCCTTTATACTGCTATTCTTGGCACGGAGACCAGTTGGGACGCTAGTATTTTAAGCGAAGAGGTTTTCTCTAGCAACTTTAATGTATTCAGGAATGATAGAAATCTGTTATCATCCGGGAAAAGTCGGGAGGCGGCGTTTTAGTCGCCATTAAAACCAATTTTGACTCAGAAAAACTTGATTCTGACGTTTTTGCACATTTTGAACACGTATGGGTCAAAGCTCAGATTGCAAAAGAGACTCACATCTTTGCATCTGTGTATTTTCCCCCGTTATCGCCACTCAGCTCATATGAAGATTTCTTCAAGAACGCTGAAAAAATTATCTCCAGTCTAGATCCCGAATCCAAAATACATTTGTATGGCGATTTCAATCTCGGTGCTGTCGACTTCATGGTTGACGCAGAAAACGAGTCTATTCTTATTCCCATCTTAGGGGAAAGTGATAGATTACAAGTAATTTTTGACAAAATGTACTCTCTCGGCCTAAATCAAATTAATCATGTTAAAAATCAAAATAATCGCTTTCTTGATCTTCTTTTTACTAATATGACTGAAGACTTCTGTGTGACTGAAGCAAATAATCCACTTTGGAAAAATGAAGCTCATCACACAGCAATTGAATTTTCACTTTTCGTGCATAAGGCTAATAACAGACCAGATGGTTCAGATTACGAAGAAATTCCTGATTACAATAATGCCAATTATCCCTTAATCAAACGTAGACTATTAGAAGTTGATTGGAAAGCATTACTAGAGAAAGAAGCGAACATCGAGCTAGCAGTTAACACTTTCTATAGCATTATATACGACATCCTCGATGAAAGCGTCCCAATACGAAGAAAAAGACGCACAATTGACAAACACCCGCCTTGGTTTACAAGAGAGGTTAAAAACCTTAAAATAGAAAACAAAAAGCTCACAAAGCTTACAAAAGCAATAGCCAAAAACTTGATGAGTATCTACAAATATGCAGTCAGTTAGAAGTCACCATCCAATTTGAATTTGAAAAGTATCATAGAAAGGTAGAATCGGAAATCAAGAGTGATTCCAAGCAGTTTTTCAATTTTGTCAAATCAAAATTAAAAAGTAGTAATTTTCCGTCAAATATGTCTCTCGACAATAAAATTGGCAAAAACAGTGCAGAAATTTGTGAATTATTCGCAAACTTTTTTGAAAGCGTATACACCTCTTTTGATGAAAACGATCGAGACCGAAGCTACTTTTCCTTTATTCCCCAAGCGAATAACGAAATAACAGTCGATAGCTTATCCTTAGATGAAATTCAGGCGGCTCTTAAAGCTCTTGACAGTTCAAAAAGTACCGGACCAGATGGAATATCTCCAAAATTTGCAAAAAATGTAGCCTCTGAACTGGCTTCTCCGCTTTATTGACTATTTAATCTATCATTAAAATCAGGAATATTCCCAAGTGCTTGGAAGAAATCATATTTAGTTCCAATTTTCAAATCCGGTAAAAATCTGACGTGAAAAACTACCGTGGAATTGCTCTTATTTCATGTATTCCCAAGCTCTTTGAGGCAATAGTTAACAACAAAATGTTTGCTCAATTAAAAGACTACATAACACAAAAACAGCATGGATTTTTCAAAGGGCGCTCAACCGCAACTAATCTTCTCTCGTTCGTAAACTACACATTGAATGAAATGGATAACAAAAACTCTGTACAGACACTCTATACTGACTTTAGCAAAGCCTTCGACAGAGTGGACATTCCTATGCTTCTTTTCAAATTGGATAAAATCGGAATTGATTCTAATCTACTTTCATGGCTTAAATCTTACTTAACAAAACGCACGCAATGTGTTAAATTTAATGGCCTCATATCTAGGCTCATCAATGTTACTTCCGGGGTACCTCAAGGCTCTCATTTAGGCCCATTACTTTTTATTCTTTACGTAAATGATGTATCCTTTATATTTAAGCATATCAACGTTTCGATTTACGCAGATGACATGAAATTGTTTATGAAAATTAAAGACGAAACTGACGCTTCAAGATTCCAGAACGAAATCAACATATTCTTTGAATGGTGCTGTCGTAGCCTTTTACAACTTAACATTAAAAAGTGTACATCGATCTTGTTCAGCAGAAAAATAAATAAGCCAAATATAAACGTAAAACTAGACAACCAGATAGTTGAAACCTGTTCAAATGTTAGAGATTTAGGAGTCATACTTGATTCTAAAATGACTTTCATCGAACATTACAACACGATGGTATTCAAAGCAACTAATATGCTCAACTTCATAAAACGATTCAGTTATAACTTTAAGGACCCTATACATTGAAAACATTGTTCATAGCTTATGTTCGCTCTATTCTTGAATATTGTAGCGTCGTGTGGAGTCCACACATCAAAACACACGAAACCCGTATTGAATCAGTGCAAAAACAATTTTTACTATTTGCTCTTCGTAAACTAGGGTGGACAGTGTTTCCCCTTCCTTCGTATATTGCACGCTGTATGTTAATAAGCTTAGAAACACTTGTAAAGCGTCGTGAATTCGCTTCTCTTTCGTTCGTAAATGATCTAATTGCAAACCGAATTAATTCTCCAGAGTTGTTACAAACATTAAATTTCTATGAACCCACACGCGTATTGAGAGCACGTGAGCCATTCGCATTGCATTTTCACAGAACTGACTACGCTAAACACGGGCCCATGAATAGAATGATGGAAACTTATAACAAATATAATAACATAATCGATTTCACAATGACAAAATCCACCATGAAAAAACAGTTCTACAATCAAAGATAGATGTTCCCCCCTTGTAATTAGAAACTAAGCAACGATCATGTAGTCTACGTATGTTTGACGAATAAATAAATAAATAAATAAATATATCTCAAAATCTGCAACATTGGATTTGCTGCAGAAAATGTCATATTTTATAACATTTTTTGCAGCAAGCCCGTAGATCATTTTTGCCCGCGTGTAAAAATTTCAGCGATCTGCAGTTCTCACCAACACATATAAAGCTGGCCCGTCCCCGAGCAACACTCCAAAGAGAAGCATATCTTGGTGCTCTTTCACTCACTTTTCATCAAGCGTCCATGGCGCGGTGGTAGCGTGTCGGATCAATAACCAAGAAGTTGGTGGTTCAATCCTCGTTCTGCTAAGTTTTTTTTTGTGAAATACAATCAAAAAGCCGTCGGTAATGTCGATAATTGTCGGTAACGAGCAAAAATGTCATACTCCTATATCGCAAAAAATGCATGAGGACAGATTTCATGTAGATTCTGATATACTTTCATGCCGCCATGCATCACAATCATGCGACTGCCAGTTGGGTGTAGGGTTATCATATCTTCTATGTTTTAGACTCATTGGAAAGGCCTTTTTAATACTTTCTAAAAATGTATAGCATGACAGGTTTTCTTACAAAAACCACCCTTTTTACAATCTTCCGGACTTTTGTTAAAATCGTTTTTTAAGCATAACTTTTGAAGTACTTTTCTAAACTTCATAACATTAACTAGGGTTTTGTGGGACCCTTAGACGGATCGAATGAGACCAACACGGTCCAAATTGGTTCAGCCATTCCGGAGATAATCGTGTGCATATTCTTCGGTGCACGGACTCACATTCAGACACACGCACAGACATTTGTTCAGAATTTGATTCTGAGTCGGTAGGTATAGGGGAGAGTGGGGAGACTTGATCCTCTTTTTTTGTACCGCACATAACTCTGTAAATTTCTCACAAAACTATAAACTTTTTTGCTTGAATTGAAAGCTTAAACATTCATCTATGTTTGGCTAATAAGGGTAGTTCATCATATGAACTCTTTGAATCATGCCAAGCGTTTTATATAAATATTTTAAACCGGGATTTTAAAAATGCTAGGGGTAACTTGATCCCCCTTTCAACATTTTGAAGAAATCTTAAGCAAAATGTTTCTTATTCATCCAAACTTTAAATTTTCTATAAGTTACAGCAATTTCACATAAAACCTGTACGTTTGTGTTCAAAATATAACAAGTTTAGTATGTAAAATATTTAAAAACCAAAAATATTATTTTTTAGACCAAAATTAAGCATGTTTACAAAAGCTGGAAATTTTTGTTTACAAAACTTTTGAAAAATGGTTCAAACTGCAGTTAGTTATGTACAACTATACTAAAGGAAACTATGTACGAAAACCCAGCCCAATTAATTAATCTTGAGGCTGATTCCAGTGACTGTAAAAATGCAGGGATCAAGTCTCCCTAAACGCACTTTTTTAAACAATTGATTGTAAAAATAGTATGACGATAAATTTAACATCAAATGCGTAAGGGTTTTGGAGTTGATAAGTTTATCAAACAATTTATGGATAAAAAATAGTTTTTTGAATAATTTTTTAGTGTTTTCTATACATATCAAAACAAAGAAAAAAAGATCTCTTGGAAGTTTTTTGCAGCTCGTTCTAGAAAAATGTGTGTAACTCAATCTAAACATTTTTAATTTTTTTTCTTTGTTTTCTACAATGAGTTTTAGTTAATTTCGCACAACTTTCTAGAACAGAGCTAATTGTTTTACCCACATACTGACGAGATACAGGCTTGGGATCAAGTGTCCCCGGGGATCAAGTGTCCCCGGGGATCAAGTCTCCCCACTCCCCTATGTCTACGAGGTCGAATAAAGAAGTTTATTTTTCCTGATTGAGGTGAGTAAGGCAAAAACTTAGTAAAAAAGTTATCAAAATATTGTTTTTCTATTACGCAAATCATTTTAACAAAAAATATATATATATATCTGGGAATTCTATTTAATCCCTGTATTTTTTTTTATAATGGCAAGTAAAACCGCCTTTGGCAGACTAAAAACCTTCATTTATTGTTCTTGAATGGGTGCAAAACAGCAATGAAAATTAAACTGGATTTATTTTAGTTTTTTTTTGTTTTAACTAAGCCAATTATCTAATAATTTAACAGATCATAATTTAAGTTTTCAGGAATCATCGATAATATTTAAGGTTTTATTTATTATTTTCAACTCTTAGCTACTATTTACGACGTATCATCATTCTGGTGTATGTCCCGTAGTAGCCGGTGAAATTAGGCCAAAATGGTCCAATTTGGAAGTTGGGAGCACTGCAATAGATTGAAAATAAAATGAAAAATATTTGGACATGATTAAAGTAGAGAAAAAAATAAAATATCGACCGAAAAGAGTAATTCAATGATGTTCAATTAATTGGATTTAAGTGAAGGAAGAATCTTACCTCTCATCGTCACATTTGTTGTACCACCAGCCACCACTCCAAGTGTCCTTGGCACAGTTCCATCTGGAGTTGTCGTTGTCACTGTCATAGGTCGAGAATTGCGCTTTATTTTGTTGGCTTAACGCATCACTTGCAGTCCCCGAATAACCACCAACTGTAAGCCGATACTTGTCATCCACTCCGGCAACGTGAAATTTAGAATATCGAGCGTATCCGTATTTTTCATATTCATCCTTCAACTCGACAACCAACTCATAATCTCCACTGGATGTGATTTGATGGAGGGCCTCGAGCCCCAGCCAAAATTCCGAATCTTTTCCAACGGTGCCAAACCCAGTCTGATATTCAGCGAAGGAACCGTTAAAACTTAATTCGAAATTAACTTGCCCGGGAATTCGCTGCTGAAACACTATCCAACGACCACCAAAAGTCGTCATTTCGCAGAAAACATTTTGGTTCAATTGTTGATTTTGGAATACCCCGGATGTACTAGCTGTTTTACACGGATCCAGTACTAACTTCTCTGGAACAGTTTCAGGAAGATTCCTGAGAAGAAGAAGCGAAATTAGTCATAGTTTATATGATTATAAATCAAAACCAAACAGATCTTATACCTTTTCTGAAAGCGTTGGGTTTCCTCACAAGTCACCACCATCCAACACAGTGCCAATACATCCAAAAACAAAAATTTCATCGTTACCTCATGAAATTTTTAAACCGTCTGCTCTAAACAATCACCAAACGTTAACTGCTTGAAGAAAGAACTGCTTCGAATTTTTATACTTTCAGAGTTTTGATAACAAAGCGCGATTTGCTTTGAATTATCGTTCGCAAAATTTTAGGAAAAGGTCAAGGTGACAACACAGACAAACAGACGTAAATCAGTTAACATTTTTAAAACAAGCTGTTAGGAATTTCACAGAAAAAAAAAATCATGGTAATATTACATCTGGGAAGGGGTACATCTTTTATGTCAGAAAAAAGGTGTAATTTTACATCTGGAAATGTGTAATTTTACCACTTTTCTGTTGTAATGTCATTTTTTCAGTCTAAATTGAGGTAAAATTATATCATAAAAGAGGTAATATTCAACCTTCCAAAATTAAAGCTTCCAAATTTACATTATTTTTTTCTGTGTTGTTAAATTTTTGATTGGTGTGGTTTATAAAAATATTTGGGTAATTCTCCGCCAACTCACACAGCGGTTGTCCCGACCCCTCTTTAATTTGCGTGAAACTTTGTCCAAAAGGGGTAACTTTTGTACCTGATGACGAATCTGGGGTCCGATTTTACCCCTTTCATTATTGAACGTGCGAAAAAAGAGGTATTTTTCATTAATTTGCAGCCTGTAACGGTGTAAGATAGAAATTTGGTGTCAAAGAGAATTTTATGTAAAATTGGACGCCCGATTTGATTGCGTTCTCAAAAATTTCGCGTTATTGCCATTTCACGACTTTTTTTTTGAAAAGGTTGGTCGTCGTTGATCATGGCTGTTCATGGTCACCCGCGAAAGACACGGACGACGAAACAAAAAGAAACGCAAAAGGTAACTTTTTCAAAACTTTTTTTTGTAAAATCGTGATAACTCGTGATGTTTATGAGCAATCCCCTTATGTTTGTAAATCGTTTTTTTTGTAATTTTCTGCTCTACAACTTTGTAGAACATTTATGCACTCTAAAAAAATAATTTAAAATGTTTTTTTTTTGTTTTAAATGAAAAAATGACCCTTCTGTAGATTCAAAAAGTACATTAAATTTCCCTTAAACTGACATGTTCCTATTTTTTTACACTCAAGTAACGGAAAATGGCAAAATTTTCATTTTTTTGG
This sequence comes from Culex quinquefasciatus, assembly GCF_015732765.1. NCBI lineage: Eukaryota > Metazoa > Arthropoda > Insecta > Diptera > Culicidae > Culex > Culex quinquefasciatus. The sequence continues at coordinate 132,548,613 of NC_051862.1, read as the reverse complement.
TGTTTTTTTTTATGAAAAGTACGTTTTATCGAAATTCTAAATACGCCATCAAATCGGGCGTCTAATTTTACATAAACATTTCTTTGGCACCAAATTTCTAACTCATCAATATTTCAGGTTGGAAATTATTGATAAAAAAAACGTTACTAAATCCACCCTTAGGTGGTTGGTGCCTTCCTCCCATTCAGAGGGTAACTGCTATCCAAAATAGATACAAAAGGGTGGACTTCTCAGTGTTCTATCAACTTGATTCATTATTCATACCATCAGATTGGTTAGTCAGATCTCCATAATTCAGGGCACTTATGTGCTTATAACTTTTGATACGGTTGTCAGATCTGCTATCTATCGAACTCGTTGGAAAGGTCTTTTGATTACCTATCCATCTACAGGTTGCATGATAGATCCGGACAACGTTTTCATCGAAATATATGAGATCCGGCCTCTAAAAAGTGCATAAATAACACTTAAGTGCGCATAACTTTTGATAGGGTTGTCAGATCTTCAATCTTTTGAACTCGTTGCACAGGTCTTTTGATCACCTATTCACCGAAAGGTCGCATGATAGATCCGGACAACGTTTTCATCCAAATATATGAGATCCGGCCTCTAAAAAGTGCATAAATAACACTTAAGTGCGCATAACTTTTGATAGGGTTGTCAGATCTTCAATCTTTTGAACTCGTTGCACAGGTCTTTTGATCACCTATTCACCGAAAGGTCGCATGATAGATCCGGACAACGTTTTCATCCAAATATATGAGATCCGGCCTCTAAAAAGTGCATAAATAACACTTAAGTGCGCATAACTTTTGATAGGGTTGTCAGATCTTCAATCTTTTGAACTCGTTGCACAGGTCTTTTGAATACCTTTCTAAAAATGTACAACATGACAAGGTTTCTTACAAAAACCACCCTTTTTACAATCTTCCGGACTTCTGTTAGAATCGTTTTTTTTAGCATAACTTTTGAAGTACTTTACTACACTTTGTAATTTTTAATAGCGACTTATGGGACCCCAAGACGGATCGAATGAGACCAATACGGTCCAAATCGGTTCAGCCAGTGCCGAGATAATCCAGTGCAAATTTTTTTGATCAACATCCCACCACACACACAGACATTTGCTCAGAATGTGATTCTGAGTTGATAAGTATACATGAAGGTGGGTCTAGGAGGTCAAATTAAGAATTTCGTTTTTCGAATGATTTTATAGCCTTTCCTCAGTAAGGTGAGGAAGGCAAAAACCTCTTTTTCACATGTTCAAAAATGAAAGGGGTCGTATCGCCCCTCCGTCACGAGATATAAAAAAACGGACCTCGGATTTTTGATCAGGGATAAAAGTTACTTAGAATAAAGTTTCACGTAAATCTAGTTGGCGGAGAATTATCCATAAAACAAGACAAATGAAGTTTTTCGTAGAACAAAAGTTGCTAACCTCCTGCGCACCGGTAAAATAAAAAAAAACAAAAACAAAATTGGGCATTAGAGAGTAAACATGATTTAAACTGTGTAATGGTTTTAAATTTGCTCGAATCAATTGGGTCCTAAAATAAAGCTGAAATTTGTTATATTATAGTTCACGACGATAAAGCTTATTTTCCTGAGTACAGTCCTTCTACATATTCGTAACACTTTCTGATAATTTATCAATAGCATGCCAAATGCATCTTTTCTGTCGACCCTTCTATTTTTAGGACCTTTATTTGGACATTCTCTTGTTATTTCACTAGTAAAAGTAGTAATTTTAAAACAAAAAAACTGCATCTCAAGACTATTTCATTCAGTGCAGTAAAACCTTCAATTTGCATGTTCCATATCTGTGGGATGTTATTGTGCCTCCCACAATTGTGGAACACCTGAATTTAACTAATATATTCACATAAAAAAAGTTATCAGATCATTCATAAAACATAACTAAGCTTGAGTTTCGTTGGTTTCAGTGCGTGAAGTCAATATATTGTAAAAATTATGTACTCATGGAGAGAACCAAAGTTTGTTTACATCCGTAAGAAAAAAGTGTTCCTAATTTGTGGATTTCAAGGGTCAAAGCTTTTCTTCCAAAACTTGATACAAAAGCAAAAAAATGCAGTTGTTTGATACAGCATTCGAAAGATCGTAAGAAAAGCTTTCAAATGAAGGTAAAAGCAAATCATTAAGTTCAATTATCGATTTGCTATGATTTTAATAAAATGAACATTGGCCGATCTGTAAACTCTTCCGAATATGAGGGATGACTGTACAATGACACTTTGTACGACCGCAAGAGGATTTAAAATGGATTTTGAATCAATTTTTAAAAGTTAGTTAGGCATAATTGACAAAGGGAGCGCATGGTCGTAAAAAATATTCGGAGTGAAAAGTGTTTTTTTTTGTGTGTGCCTTTTGTTTCGCATTTTTGTCGTGTATTGTGTGCTGCGAGGAGAAGATTGCCCTCTGAAAAAACAGCGTCATCAGTGCATAATTGGCAAAGGGAGTGCGTGGTCGTAAAAAAATATTTGGAGTGAAAAGTGATTTCTTTTGTGATTTCAAAGCCCTTCCTATATCATCGTTGATCGGAAGGCACGGCGTCGGGTGGATTGTGTTTAAATTTTTCGAATAAGGTTTTATTATTTTGCGGTGAAAAAGCCATTTCTATATAATGAACGAAAGACGCACTGACAATTTGGATCGTTGTGTTAATAGTGAAGCAAAATAACTGTGTGTGAGTGATTTTGTGTGTTAACCAGAAAGACCTTCCCATAGCATTGTTGCTTGGAAGGCTCGCCGACGGGTCTGTTATGAAAGTCCTCTCCATAGCGTTGTAGCTTGGGAGGCATCGAAAAGCCAATACCTTATCCTACTAACCCAAAAAAATAATCACGTGATGCTTGAAGGAGATGCTGTGGATTCAACGGTCTCATGCGGTATCAACAAGTATATAGCGAAAAACTATGTGCTTGATGAGTCTGCAACTTCAACTATCGGACTAACATTCCTCCCTTTCGTTGAACTGCAGGCTTCTTGGGAGGGCGCCGGTATTGACTAATAAAGTAAGGATCTTCAGAGGTTAAACAGTGAACGGATGGTTGGCTCCCACTGATCATTTTTGATTCATTGTTTAACTTCAGCTGATCTGTCAATAACGGAGTAGCAGCTCATTGGCAGTCAACCATGCTCATGCTCATGCTAAAATGAAAAAAAGTGATCAGAAATGGGTTTTTCACGTGTTTGTAATTGTACGTAAAATCGACTTAGGACTTCAGGACCCTATTAAAAAAAGCATTGTATTTTTTTTTGGGTCTTTTTTCGGTATGTTCTCAGCTTGTTTCAACCACCAATAATTCTTTTTGGCAATTGACCATTTTTATCAGCAAACGTGTGACAATTTAGCTTTATCAACCAAAATTGCCCTGCTCCTCTCAGCCCAAAGATCAATGACTTTGGAGAAAAAGGGGCCGTAAAAACAGAACAGAACAGAAACGAAAGTAATGGCGTGCCAGCCATTAGGGCAAATGGGGCTAATCTAGCATCTGCTGGTCGATTTATTTTACTACATTGTTGCGACGTGTTGGAGCTTTCTTGTCTGTACACCCTAACATTTTTTTTTGTTGGCTTTCTTTCCTCCCCACAGAAAATGGACCGCAATTGTGACGGAAAAATCACGCTGGACGAATTTATCGAGTGCTGCACCACGGACGAGAGCATCCGCCGCTCGATTGCCGTCTTCGATACCATCTTTTAAAGTGGTGCCAGCCAGCAAGAGGACGGCATTTTCGAGGATTGACAACTTGATCTTTTTTCCCTGCAAGGCAATTTTACCGTTTCAACCGGACGCAGAAGAATCTAAGCATTTCTAGTAGAGTTTCTTAAATATTAGTTGCGCTAAAATTTGCTGGTGATTGATGTTTTTAGCGGAATGCACCCAATTGTAGGTCCACGGCATTTGATGTTTAGTGACAGCTGGCAACCCTTCCAGTGAGTGACAGTTTACCAACGGGACTAGGAAACGACCAAAAACCTTTGTGTTTAAGTCATATCATGTGCAGCAAACAGTGGGCCCAAGATGGTTTCGATAGATCGAAGCTCAATACGTTTACCGAATGGTAGAGAACATGTTTATTTTTGGTGTTTAATTTAATGATCGATGATGCAATAAGGTTTTTTGTATTCATGCGTAAAAAGCAGTTTTGATTGTAATTTGTCGCGTTAAATAACAATGTCACTACATTTTGGGCCAGTTAAATCAGCAATCCATTAGCTTATTCCATCGCACCACTTTCTAAAAAGTCAGTAGAACAGGAGGCCTACATTGGAACAGCAATATAAGATGTTACGCTAATCCTATACTTACTAATACAAAAACACTCACACAATAGCTTAGTTGAACTGTTTAAACTTTGTGGCACCCTTTCATAACGTGTATGAAATTGAAAAAAAAAACTTTCAAGAAGAACAAATAGAAGTCACGCTTGGCTTGGAAATGTAAACAATAAAAAAATGAATACGTTGTAGTAGAAGACTTGCTTAAAGTCTTATTCGCGGATAAAATTGATCCACAAAAAAGAGGGTCAATGTTGTCCGCGAGGTCGGTATAGTTAGTACGAAACAAGCAAGAAAAGTGATATAAATGTTGTAATTGTCAACAGATAAATAATATAAATCGTACCGATTGCAATGTACTTTGGATGGCTGCTTTACTTCCAAAAAAACAAATTGGCAACATCAAATGGCGCTGTTAATATAATGAATAAGAAGAAAGCATTCACACGAAATGCGCAAATATGATTTGCAGTAACTTTGGTCGTACAAAAACAATCGTGAATCAGTGTTCCAAATCAACTTCCTTGCGTAAAGCTACAGCAGAAATGAGGGAAAGATAAAACAAACGCTAACTTGGCATATGTAATACACGTACCTTTAATCTTACAAACAAAAAAACTGTTAAATGTTCAGATGTTTTCCATTACTCCAAAGTTTGAAAAAAGTTTCACAAACCTTAAACAATCCTGTTCGGCTCTATTAATACTTATAAATTAAAAATGTATTCAACTTTGCAAACGTTTCTAATCTTCCAACACACATCTCTTATCAAGTTGTTGTAGTCCAAACTCTCAGAAAACAAATAAAAAATCACAACTTTCGACCCAATTTTGGATTGATGTCGTTCTTAGCCAACCAAAACACGAGCGAGATAGTTTGAAAAGAAAACAGACAGGGGAATAAATGTTAGAAGCAGTTTTTAGAAAGTTGCAAGTTAATCTTACTGAACGGTATATCCTATTTCCCAAGCACCAAATACCACAAAAAACTCCAGTGATAGAAAAGCTAGGCAGACGGTTTCTGCAACACTAATATATATTTTCGTACACTTTCAAGTATCGGATTTGAGAATGCTGAAAATCTCTGCATTTATTAAATCAAACAGAATTTATTGATATCGATTACACAAATAAGAAAAAAAAAAGATTTTTTTTATTCACGGAAAGTGTATTTTTTACGTAGCATCGAACCAGTTGTTATTCCATGTTGCACGAAACTTAATACTTCGTACCCTCACAAATCGTTGTTATCACCCCTTTCTTGGATGAAATCCGCAAAATTTACTAAATACTATATACCACAATGTAATTGTTGTTGTCAAGTGAGCATTTTTCATGGCTATGAAAATGGAAACAATATTGTAGATGGTTGATAGAAATGAGCAAAAGAAAAGATCAAACGATGAAAACAAACCCGTGAAAATGACACATTTTCAGTTATTTCGGTGTTTACGAACATAAATGCATTTACTACACAAAAGATCAATAAAAGTGAAATTCTATTATACGTAAACTGCAGTTTATTTTTTTATCATGCCAAAATTCCTGTTAGAAAGAAACTAAAACAAATACTCATTTTTTTTTATTTACGGGAACAAATGATGTATGTCAATTGTTGCATAAAAATCCAATAAGATTTTTGTTGAATTTATCCCTAGCGTTCGGTTCCCAAACTAAATGCCACTACTTGGCTCACACCTGGTGGTGGAAATCGAAATCCACGCAAACGCCACCAGATGGCACGGAACTGTAATGAAACAAATATACCCTTCACTGCTCACCATTATCTCACTTCTCACTGCACCCTAATCGGAGTTATGGTTCGCAAAGCAGATTTCAATTTGCTATGAATTTAATTGTCATTATTTTTCCCAAAAAAGAACATTGATAATTTGATTAAATTTCACGTTACAATACGAACACATGAAAAAAAAATAGGTTTGGAGCTATCTGTATAAAAGGAAGCAAAAAAGTGAATTTTAGTCTGTCTGTAACGGATTTTTTTGTCATCAGTCATGTTTCATCAAATCAAATTTCATTCCTAATAGAAGATAATTTAATAGGAAACATTGAAATTACTTACTCTAATTTTGAAACACAATCATTAGAATTTGAAAATTTAACAATATTTACAAGTACACGAATATTTTTCATAATTTTATAAGCTTAAAGCGTACAATAAATCAAAAATGATCTTTGAAGTTTTTAAAGGATTTTTTTATCAAGGTGTTTTGCCAGTGAGTAAAATGAATTCATAATCTACGATCATAAAATTCATGCAAATTTTGCTTCCATGATCAGTTTGAGAAAATGTGGTTTAACACATAATGTTGACATGGAAAAAAAATCAGAAATAATGTTTTTCATGACAAATAATTATTATAAAACAAGTCATACTGGTTTCAGCTCTTGAACATAATTGTTAAGCTTAGGGGAGAGTGGGGAGACTTGATCCCCTTTTTTGTATCGCACATAACTCTGTCAATGTCTCACAAAACTATAAACTTTTTGCATGAATTGAAAGCTTAAACATTCATCTATGTTTGGCTAATAAGGGTATTTCCTCAGATGAACTCTTCGAATCATGCCAAGCGTTTTAAAAAATATTTTAAACCGGCATTTTAAAAATGTTAGGGGTAACTTGATCCCCCTTTCAACATTTTGAAGAAATCTTAAGCAAAATGTTTCTTATTCATCCAAACTTTAAATTTTCTATAAGTTACAGCAATTTCACATAAAACCTGTACGTTTGTGTTCAAAATATAACAAGTTTAGTATGTAAAATATTTAAAAACCTAAAATATTATTTTTTAGACCAAAATTAAGCATGTTTACAAAAGCTGGAAATTTTTGTTTACAAAACTTTTGAAAAAAAGTTCAAATTGCAGTAAGTTATGTACAATTATACTAAAGGAAACTATGTATGTAAACCCAGCCCAATTAATTAATCTTGAGGCTGATTCCAGTGACTGTAAAAATGCAGGGATCAAGTCTCCCTAAACGCACTTTTTTAAACAATTGATTGTTAAAATAGTATGACAATAAATTTAACATCAAATGCCTAAGGGTTTTGGAGTTGATATGTTTATCAAACAATTCATGTATAAAAAATATTGTTGTGAATAATTTTTGAGTGTTTTCTATACATATCAAAACAAAGAAAAAAAGATCTCTTGGAAGTTTTTGCAGCTCGTTTTAGAAAAATGTGTGTAACTCAATCGAAACATTTTTTAAATTTTTTCTTTGTTTTCTACAATGAGTTTTAGTTAATTTCGCACAACTTTCTAGAACAAAGCTAATTGTTTTACCCACATGCTGGCGATATACAGGCTTGGGATCAAGTGTCCCCGGGGATCAAGTCTCCCCACTCTCCCCTAATTAATGGTATCAGAAATAAATCATGATATAAAATTTTCTGAGCATCTGATTAATTTTGTATGAACTGAACAATGCATTAAATTGTTCAAAATTATGTTGAGTTTATTCATTAATATTTTTTTTCAAATCAACTTGAAAAATTGGTACAGAAAAGATATGGAAGTGTAACGTCATGATTCGAATTCCCGAACGTTTTATCTATTATTTGGATATAAGTTCGCCTTATACATGTCTAAACTGTGTTATTTGATGAATTCTAACATCAACTTTCATGTTGAGACGCTGTAGCCAATGCAGAAACAATTAAATTAAATAAAAACATGAGTTTACTAAAACTGTGAAACATTTCGCTGAAATATTTCCTAGGCGTTCGAAGCTCCGGGAAGGCAAAGCAGACATTTATGGTTCTGATTTCCTGAAATTCTAGCAATTTTTTTACAAAATATCATTTTTTGTGTTAACAGCTTATTTCAGACCTTAACTTAAAGCTTATTTCAGACTTTCACTTAAATTTCAGTTCAAAATTGTGCAATTCATAAGCAAAATCGAGTGTCCGGAATTCGAATCAAAAGTGTTTGGAATTCGAGTCAGCTTTTTTCAGTGTCCGGGTTTCGAAGCACAACAAGTCATTTTCAAAAAGACATTTTTTGCATGCATTCTCTTAAAATTGACTGTTTGAACAACATCCTGATGATATTTCTACATTTCCCACTAATTACTAGATTTTTTGATCATGACGTTTTACTTGCGCTAGAATTTTGGAAATTCCCGGGATATTTTCAAATTTCCCGGGAAACAGAAAATACCACCTTCCACAATTTAAACAACATTGTACTGCGCATGTTTCTCTGCGTCAAAAATTGAAGTACCGTCAGTGGGGGTGACATTGGGTCTGGGGGGTGAGATTGGGTCAAAGTGATTTTTGACGGATTTTACTATTTCTCAGGTTCTTCTCAATGAAAATGAATTCTGTTGAAAGGGTTGTGTAGGGGACATCTTAAGATGACTTCGCTGAAAAAATCTCGTTCCTAGAACAAATCCTGTTATTTTGGCAGCTGTCTAAGTTGGGGTACGTTTTTGGCCAAAAATGACCTCTCGAAAAATCATTTTTCTAATATTTTTGTTAGAATTGTTCGAAAACTATCCAAATGTTTGAAAATCTTCACTTCAAACACTGTTGCGTGTCAATACGATTCCCTCGAACAAGAAACACTGTTGGATGACTTGTTTCTACCATATCGTTGTATTTGAGCATCATTTTAGTTTCATTTGACCCAATGTCACCCCCTCTGAGGGGTGAGATTGGGTCAATTTTCAAACAATAGGCATTTAAGGTAGTGTTCATCAAAATCCACCATATGTTGGGAAAATGTTAGTAAACTATCTAAGAACAAATCTACGTAGAAAGATTTTCGATGTTATTTAAATTGTTTTTGTTATTAAGAAAATACGAGAGGTGTATCGTTTTTTGACCCATAGTCACCCCCACTGACGGTAAATTTGTTTCTAGCATTTTTTGGAGGTCTCGTGCAGTTTTCTCATCAGCATACAAAGATAGATTCTAAATATCATTTATATGCTAACATTTGAACATTTGAGTTTTATAGCCCATATTTTCAATTTCCCAGTTTTTTTTAATTACTCTAGAATTGTATGACTTTCTAAACAAAATAAAAAACTTTTCATTACACAACTGATCCCAAAGATTCATTTGAAAAAATCAAAATCAAACCATCCACATTAACGACCCCCGGGTCTTTTGTGGTATCTATTGCAAGTTTCTACTCGAACCTAGGAGTCCGAAGGCTTGAATGGGGAGAGCACCCGAACCTCTTTTACTCCAAGGAACCTTCCACCCCAGTGTTTGAACTGGCGACCTTTGGATTGTGAGTCCAACCGCCGCCAGCGATTCCACCGGAGTAGGTTTGGTTTGGTGTGTTGTTTGTACTTATGGCATGGAGACGACTCCTACACCTTGAATGATTTAACGGCATAACAACCAAGGCCGGGACCGACATTTTACTTCCTCATCCGATGGAAGGTTGCAGCAGATGGGAATCGAACCCAGAATCACCCGCTTACAAAGCGGACAGCGTAACCATTCGGCCACTGCCACTGATTCATTTGAGCAATTCCCGAATAACAAGCTGAGGATTTCAAAATGCTATAGCAACGGCTATAAGCCCATACGATTTTAGAAAAAAAAAAAAAAACAAATCATTTTGCATTTTTTAACTAGTCTTACCATCAAAATTTAGAAAAAAAAAGCGTAAGCTCATTTTAATGAACGAGCGGATTTGCCCACCTCTAGAAGATAGCCAAACTTGTTTGTAAATGACTCAAGAAAAATGCAGGGTGGACTCGTATATAACTTCTCGAGTCAATTCTTCGCACATTTTTAAAATTAAAGTTTCCAAATAGTCCGTTGTTGATGTTTTAGATAGTTTTTTTTGCCATTTTGATCCTTTGTAGATGTGCTTAATCATCAGCTCCCCGAGGGTCAGAAATTCCTCTGCCTTTTTAAGGCAGATCAAAATCCGTGTCATCGTCTTCCCTAATTTCCCTCGTGAAAGCAAAGAACTCCGGCTGGGTAGCGACATCGTCACTGCCAGGGCCGCTTTGCCGCTACTACAGCGACAACGCTGGCAAACGAACGGCCCCATCCAGAAGATCTTTCAACGCATCTGCGGTAACTAGCGGTATGGAAATCATCACAGTTCCCACATTGACATGCAACTTGGTTCATTTTGCGTTGTCCACAAACAACCACAAAAATAAATGAAAGTTTGAATTTGTTTGACAATTTCTTTTGGGTGTAAAAAATGCCATGATGCGTGAGCAGTGAGAAGTGAGTTGCGGTGCGAGATGATTATCTCATCTCATCTCATCATCTGGCGCTGCTGGTCGTCGTGTGGTCCATCGCACGTCGCTGTGGAGAGTTTTTCAGTGTTGAGCAGCAAGAGCGGTCGTCGTCGCGGTTTTTGGCTTGTGCAAGCAAAAGTAAATAACGAGGCAAAGGTGTGCGAAATTGTGCGTGTGATTTTCCGATACTACGCATCTTGGGTCGGGTGCTACGGTGCACGCGTTTTATTTTACGTAAGTGACCGGGCCAGGATCAAGGATCACCGGGGACGTTTCGGAAGTTTTCGGTAAAATTGACTCGGTTTCTTCCTGTTCTTTATTTCGGTTTTTGTGCCCTCTCTTGATATTATATATTCCGTCAATTTGAACGGTGAAGGTCTTCTTTCTCCTCTTGCCGATTAGCATTAGTGTGTTGCGGTTCTTCGTCGTCGAGATCTGCTGCCACCCATACAAAGGACCAAGGCTAGGGCAGACTCACGTGTGAGAGTGTGGAGAGAATACACAAAGTGTGCATGAAATGTGGTGATGAGAAGTGAGACGAGCTCATGTGAGTCGAGTTGTGAGAAAGTGAGCGGTGAGACAGTGAGATCCGATGGTGAAGAGTGTAATCTACTGGAATAATAAACTTGGTGATTTTTAAGGTGAGTTTAATTTTTTTTAGTAATTTTCTCACAATACAAAGTTATTTATGACCTAATTCATGTAAATTGTATGTTTAAAAATGTGTGTTAACATTATTCAGTGAAAAATTACAGATTTTTGGTTAAAAATTTATTAAATAAAAAAGAATGAAGCGATAGACTGACCGCTAAACATTTTGAACTAAATTATTGAAAGATTTTGTATTTTCCCGAACGAGCTAAAAAACAACAATGAGAACAAACCGTCTTATGACAGAACTAGACATGATCAGTGAGCGAGTGAGCAATGAGTTCAGCTCATCATGCGATGAGTGGTGAGCCAAATTTAAATGTCATAAAATCGAAAACCGCTCTCACGCGCACATCGATGTTGCGGCACTTGCCAGTGTGGTGGTTAAACATAACACAGCATAAAAAAGAGAGCGTTATTTGCACAAGAATGAATGAATTGTTTAAACACTCATTTTACATTATTGTTATTCTTTTAGAAAGACATATTCTAGTAATTTGATTTCTAGTTTTTATTTTTTTTTTTCTGAGCCAAAAGTAGTAATTATTAAAAAACTTATTTTTTTTAATGCTTGAACAATAACAACTACCGTCAACTGGGTCGAATCGGGACTACAGTTCTGAGACCATTAACCTTCCCAAATCGGTCCAACTCCTCGGTTACTTGAGGATACCATGGAAATTTTCTTTTTTTTTCATAAAATTATTTTTATTAGGTCCTTTTCGGTACTGGGACCTGGTTAGGACCGAGTCGGCTTTTGTAATTACATTTGACTTAATAATTACAGAGGATCTTGGTTGTAAATGTTAGTGGGAGGGGAGCCGATTACCCGCGGCCTACTCGGGGTTAGTAGGGAAGGGATTGATGTTAAAGACAAGGCGTGGGAAGGGAAGGGGGATTGTGTAGGGGTCTTGGTTGGCTCTGCTGGCCTTTGCGTTTTGTCCTCAGCCGCAACTCAGTGTCCAGCTGCTGGGGCGATCTTGCTTTGCTTCCGGTGCAACCAGAAACGACGGCTTTGTGTGAAGGCGAGTTATACTAACTGAATGAAAACTAACTGAAGGAAAACTAACTGAAGAAAAACTAAATGGATATTATGGAATCTAAGAGGAACTGATAGATCGGATAGAGAACATCGAGGTCTAGTTGAGCTAACGCGTCTCGCATCGGGATTTCTGGTGATAAATTTTCTCTTATCCATGTTGAAAAAGTTGAGTATCAACAATTACCGAAATTTGAAAAACGATGCACCATATTTTCTGGATCTGTTCTATCCAAAACCAAATAAAATTATCCAAATATTGTGCAGATCAAAACAGCTGTTCCAATTCGTCCCATATGTTCCGGTTCACCCAAGATTGCGGTACAAATTCATATTATTTATTTTTTCACTCATATCTAAAGATTTCCAAATCAGAAATCACATCCAATAAAATCAATTAAAATTTACCATAATTAGAGTTAAATACATTAACAATTTAGTGAAAAGTCACTCACCCCAGTTGGGTGATTGTAGACAGCTGTTTCAGTCATATTTCGACGACGTCGTGCTATCTTGTTGCATCCACCATTTCCACGTTCCGATAAAAACGCGTTTTAATATTTATGAATAAACAAAACTAGAGCACGCAATGTAAACAATAACAAACACGCTTTGTTTGGCTGAGCATTATGTGCGTTGTCCCGAAGTTTGGTTGAAGTTCGTTGCTGGAGTCCCGAGTTATGATTACAAATGTTTACGATAGCCTAACTTTTACGTGCGTCAAACACGTTCGGACCTGAAATCCCTTTAGCCAGTTGTCGCACTTACATCAATTTTCAGGGAGTGACAAGATAGCATGACAAAATTGAAACTACTTTCATGTGTAAAGTGACAGAAATGCACGGAGTTTTTTTCGGATCTCGTGAATATCTCAGGATTTAAATCGAAATTTGGGGATCTGTGGTGGTCAAAAGGTGAGGCATTGTGAGCTGCACAAAATGACGTTCTTAATTCAATTTGACCCAAAATGCATGTACGACAAGTTAGTCTGTGGGGCAGCTGTTTTGGTGACATAGCTATAAGTGTCAGAACAGCTGATAAGCGGTGTCATTGTTTTCGAGTGACATTAGATGTCAGCATGTTATCGTTTGGGTGTAGAATAGTAAAATGAGAATTGAATAAGAAATTACAATTTGACGTAGTTGTGGATGCATTTGCTACTAAAGCCAGCATAAACGATTTTCCACCCATTTTTTTCGCTGTGTCCCCCAAGCACCACCACCACCGGAACATCCAACAACCGGCGGTACGCTCGTGTATTCGACGGATTGTCAAAAACCTCTCTCGGCCGTCGATTCATATTTGCCCAAGGTGTGCGTGTGTTTACAAAAGTTGCCACCACCACCACCAGCGTATCCGCACATCATTGGGCCAAAGTGGCCGCGGCGGATTTCGATTCGTGAGTCCAACCAGACCAGGCCAGCAACACTCTTCGTATAGTTGATGACCGCGACGGGCCCCGCGAGTGGTGTCGAATTTTTGAAGTTTTTTTTTCTTCTGCTTTGCCTTCCGAAGTGGTAATAAAGAAACTGATTTATGACCCAGTAGTGATCGCGTAAGTGCGTGGTGACCACCAAGTGTTGGCCAAGATGTAGCGGGTCCTAGGTGCCTGCGTCGTGCGAGAGCCCGGAAGTGACCCTGGCCAGAAGTGACAATTCGAAGGGGGGCATTTTCAAGGCCTTTTCCGGACGAGCTTTGTACCACGAAAATTGAGAAGAAACTCCAAGATCTACAGCAAATCTGCGGTAAGAACCTCGTCAAGCTCCAAGTTCTAAATTTCCGAAAGTCAGGAAAACGAAAAAATCGAACGGGTTCAAGATCCTTGTTCCTGCAGGAAGAAAAGTGAAAGCTCTTCCTCATCCTTTGTGGCGGACGTGATTGTCCTTTCTCTCCCACTCCCACTAAAGAGGAGGGGGTAGGAGGACTCTCTTTGTGTGGATGACCTGCACTTTCCTTTTTACCGGTTCGCGTTGACCTCGAAGACCTGGAACAGTTGTTCGGGAAGCGTTCAAGTTCCGGAATTCTACCGATTTAAAACTTTCAAAATTTTTCAAAAAGATACGAAATTCCGCAAATCTGGAAGAATTTGGCAAGCGAAATTCCAGCACCCAGGAAGGAAAAACGGTACGGTTTTCCTCCACTCGATTTTCCTCTAGGGGAAAAGAGGGGAGGTCCGATTTTCCGTGCTGTTCCTGAAAACAAAGACGTCCGCCGAGGCATGCGTATTCCGTGGTGGTCGGTCGGTGGGAGAGGATCCGTACGCACATTGCCTCGCACCAACACCATGAAGTTGGGAGAAAGAGTTGTCAAATGTTACAAGAGAGAGAGAGAGAGAGCGCGCGCGTTACACACGAACACAGACGTCGGAATGTGATGGTTGTGTGAATGGTGAAGTTGAAGAGAGAATGAACGGATGGAAGAATGGAAAGAAACATGGTGGTAGGAGCAAGGTGTCTCGCGGGGGTGAAATTGTGCCGGAGACAGAATAGCCGGAATGGAATTGGTGTAATTTTGTTGAATCTTGAGGATGTGTTATAACAATTAAAGGATTCGGTCCTATTTCCATTCAACTTATCGATTATTTTGCATAACTTTTGATAGAAATTCACAGCAAAAAATCCGATGGTAAAATCAAATGCAAAACCATGCACATCACCTACGTCAAAAAAGACACCTAATATTACACACTTAATACATTTTTTTTTTGTAAACACATAAAAAAGTTGCAATCGACGGTATTCAAAACCAGCACCAACAGTATGGTCTGGCGCCTTAACCCGCTCGGTCATCAGACCGATGATGAAAGGAAAGGATAAACGCATATATGAACGCTTGACATTTCGGTCAAGTAGGTTTCCCATACTGATGGGCTACATATTTCAGAGAGTTATAATACATAAAATTTTATAAAATAATGCAATATTTATTTTACTCCCAGGCCTGTTACAAGCAGCTGGATTACAACCTTTTTGCTGTGTTAAGTGTTAAAAAATGTTAGTCCCGTATAAAATGTAACAGTTCGTCACTTTTCAGTTTGACTTTGCCAAACCAACGGGGTACAAACTAAAACAGTGTTAAACGAAAAAATGATTTACCACGCGGGGGTTGAGTGTAATCTAAAAACGAATACTGTCAGTGCTACATTGAGCTCGGTCCAAGCTGTTTTATAACTGTTTTAGCAATATTTCTGAGTCTAACAAATGAAACTTACTTGTTTAAGGAAATTATTTCAACTAGCTCTGCAGATAATGGAAAAGAAAAGGCTAATTATGTAGCGTAAATGGAAATGACTGTGAGAGAAAATGATAAAGCTCTAGTAACTTCTGAATAAAAAATTATCAATAAACAATATGTAATTAACTACAGCCAAAAATTCACGATTTGTTCTAAAAACGTGTTTAGCCTACTTATACAGCAATTCCATTTGAAAAGAGCCTAAACCAAAAAAAAAGTTCTCCGATCGGGCTCAAAATTTTTCTGGGGGTTCCTTGGCCAAAATAATTAGACCCGTATTTTTTTGTTTGGCCATTAGGGTGGCCTACATCGTGCTAGGGTGGTTCAAAAAATGGCAATTTTCGTCATTTTCGCAAAAACCACTTTTTCTAAAAATCATATCTCGCGCCATTTCATCCGATTTTAGCTGTCTTAGACGAAAGGTGATGAGTTTGGCTATTTGGGAAAAATAGTAAAGTTCCAAAATCTAGCTTAACTATTGAAAAGTCGTATGAAAACTTAAAATGGCGTTTTGACCGTGTCTGGACCAAAGAGCCTATGTCTGAAAATATTTTATCGGATTCCTCGGAAAATTTCACATAACATATCAAAATTGGCGATGTCGAACAGTACGTTTCGAGATATGATTTTTGAAAAAAAAACTGCGTTTTCGACGCGCCACGCGCAAAAACGGGAAAATGACGAAATCGGCAAAATCAACTTTTTCCACTAAAACTGCGATAACTTTAAAATTTCAGCGATGACCTATAGATGTTATGGTACCAAAAGTTGCGTCTCTCAATTACGAAAATTTTGGTACCCAGACATGTATAGGTCATCGCTGAAATTTTAAAGTTATCGCAGTTTTAGTGAAAAAGTTGATTTTTGCCGATTTCGTCATTTTCCGTTTTTGCGCGTGGCGCGTCGAAAACGCAGTTTTTATTTTCAAAAATCGTATCTCCAAAACGTACGGTTCGACATCGCCAATTTTTTGATATGTTATGTGAAATTTTCCGAGGAATCCGATAAAAATATTTTCAGACATAGGCTCTTTGGTCCAGACACGGTCAAAACGCCATTTTAAGTTTTCATACGACTTTTCAATAGTTAAGCTAGATTTTTGGAACTTTTACTATTTTTCCCAAATAGCCAAACTCATCACCTTTCTTTGCGTCTAAGACAGCTAAAATCGGATGAAATGGCGCGGAGATATGATTTTAGAAAAAGTGGTTTTTGCGAAAATGACGAAAATTGCCATTTTGAACCACCCTAGCACGATGTAGGCCACCTAATGGCCAAACAAAAAAATACGGGTCTAATTATTTTGGCCAAGGAACCCCCAGAAAAATTTTGAGCCCGATCGGAGAACTTGTTTTTTGGTTTAGGCTCTTTTCAAATGGAATTGCTGTATATTGACACACCTTTTAAACAAATGTTTCATTGTCATTGTCATTGATTTCGAGATATTTCCAAACTTGTAAAAAACCGCGATATATTGAATATTTCGCCGTTTTGATATGTTAGTCTTGATTTAAAATTTTTGAAAATATTTTTTTCGAATAGATCGGAAAATTTCCAGAATGTTTCATATTTTGACATTACAAATCGGACCATTAGTTGCTGAGATATCGACATTAGAAAATGGTGGGTTGTTTGGGTGAGACTTAGAAAACATCAATTTTCTTGTTTTTAAACCTTTGCATGGCAATATCTCAGCAACTAAGGGTCGTATCAACAAAGTCTGAAAAAGCAAAATATAGAGAATTTTCTCAGCTTTTCAAAAATGTTTATTTTCAAAAGTGGGCAAACATGGGCATTATTTAAAAAAAAAATCAATAACTGCGACTATTTTGAAAAAAGTTATATAAAAATGTCTATAACTTGAAATCGGTGCATGTTATCAAAATTTTACTTAGTACTTTTTGATTGCAAATTCAATTTTACATCGAAAAAGGAAATTGAATTTTTTTTTTCGATTTTTTGAAAAAAATGTATTGATTCAAAAAATCATAACTCGGTCAAAGATTTTTTGCCCATCCTGGAAATTTATGAAAAGTTGGCATTTGATGTCCTCTAAAACATATCAAAACATAAAAAAATAAAAATAGTGTTTTTTTGCAAATCAAGAATTAGTGATAAAAAGTGAAATTAAAAATCACCAAAATTTTTTCACCGTGTATCATATTTTTTCAAAGTAGTCCATATCCATACCTACAACTTTGCCGAAGACACCAAATCGATCAAAAAAATTTTTCAAAAGATACATATTTTTGAATTTTTACATATCATTTTTGTATGGACAGCTGCCAAATTTGTATGGACAATGATATGGACAAACTAATGATGCAAAATGGCTTCTTTGGGCATACCGAAGGCATCAACAAAGTTTCAGCCGGATTAAAAATGCAGAAAAAATCGAATGACCGGAATCTCAGAGAATTGCTCAAAAACCAACTTTTAAGTGTAGTTCGACTGTCAAACTTGCAATTCGTTGCTGATTTGTTCGAAAATTTGTTGAAAATAATATTTTTTTTTGCTGCACCCATTTTGGACGGATATTTCTGTTGTCACCTTCAGGTTCTTTCTATTGGCCATGGATAATTTCACAGTGTAATAAACTGGGCAGCTACCACCACGTGGCGCCACTGTTTCGAATGAGAAAATGATACAGGTTTTTCAGACGAGTTTCAATCCCGTGGTTCAAGTATCTATATGATTTGGCAATTGAGATTTGATGATTTTTGATTTGATAAGACATGAGTAAAACGGTAAATGTATTTTTTTTGTTCTGCTAATTTATTAAATAATGTTTTTCTGAGTTTACGGAATATCCTTTTAACTTCAAATATTCTTTTTGTTAACATCAATATTTGTTTGTAAATTACATCTTTTGATTCTGAAATATACTCGTTACACAATAAAATCACAAAAAGTGTAAATCGACGAATCTCTACACTTTTCTTTGAAATAATGACATATTCATTAGAGAAAAGTTCAGTTGTAATCTTGCTTCAACTCATCGGTGCATTTGAACAATATTTTACAAAAAATATCGGTTTTTTTTGTAGAGCCTTAACACCACTGCGACCAATTATGGGTAATTGTGGTGTCAAAAAAAAATATGTCGGTAACAAATTTAATACCAATAGATTTTTAAATATTATTTCTGAAACTTTCTTTACACACTATATATATATTTTTTTTGGAGCAAAAGAATTCTATCATAATTCACTAAAAATCGATGGCTGCAAAGTTGTCAAAGTCAAAGTTGGAATTTACAATCAAGAAGAGTGATTTGTTTTTCTTGGGGCGTTACAAATTTTCTGAACGGTCCGTATAAAATCCTGCAATTTTGCCGCAGATACAAAAAAAATCATCTCTAGGTACAGTTTTATACGAATATTGTCCCAAAGCTCTATATTAATGTTTATGTAAAATTCATAGTGGTCTAGAGAAGTGGCAACAATTGGCTTGATCGAAAATTAGGGTGATTTTGAATTTCTTACTTTGCAGGAATATTTTTGTGAATTATTTTGTTTTCTAGAAACTTGTTGGACTGGCAATGCAAGCAACTTTGGCGAAGACATCTTAATTTTATCCCGAAATCTATGCCTTCTACGACCAAATTTAGAGGAAGCATCCCACTATGGGCCATCTCCATACAAACAGGCGGCCAAATTATTTTTTTGCTTTTTAAATGTTTTGTCATACAAATTTGGGTAATCGTATGGTATTGAAATGATATACGTAGATTTTTATGAGTTTTCATGTTTTTCAATAGTTGATTGTTTATAATAAATAGTTTTTTCATACATTTGCAAGTGCAACAGAATTGCGTACCTATATATTGTATTGCAAGTTTATATTATTAAATTATGGATAAGCTAATACATCCCCACTTTAAGGACACAACCCCTCCATTTCTTTCACCCCCCCCCCCCCCCACCCTCCCCTCCTCCCCTCCACCAAAATTTTGTTAAGCGTAGTAAATTCATTTTTAGTCAAATATTTATTATTTACTGCTGTGTGTTTCTTTTTGTGAGTCCATGCCATATAACTTGAGACCCCCCCCCCCCAACTTTACGGGCATAAATTGCGAAAATTTTAATTGTTAAATCAAATAACAGAAAAATTGATTTTATTCAAAATATTAATTATGAAGTAGAACGATAAATTACAAACCATATTCTTACTAATCCTAATGTTCTTGTTCATGAAAATTCATTTGGTTATAGAGTTTCTGACAGCTTCAGGATATGTTAAAGGTACTTTTTATGATGTTTTGTACTAACCAACATAGAACTTAAATTTGGATCAGTTTCATGGATTGATCGCAGAAATTCATCATGCTAAGTCAATATTTTGCTGAATACTTTTTTCGGTATCAAACTGAGATTCTCCAGTTTCGCTTGAGAAACTTCGGTACGAATACTTTATTTTGACTAAGGTACTCAATTTTAAATGTAGGCAACAGAAAATCGATTTTTGAATCGACGATGCCCACGAAGTAGGTAGCAAACCAAGTGAAATAAACGGGCGCATATGTAGATTGCAGCAAATTTTGATAAAACGTAAATGTTCAAAATGGCATATCTCCGAAAACGCAAAAAATCGCAAGCTGGAAATTTCAGCAATGTTAGATTATGATCCAATCTTTCAAGTGATCTTAGTTTCATGTTTAGCATCGGTTAGCAAAAAAAGTACTCGATTAACAAACACAAAAAAATAAGTTTTGTCAAAAAAACGCTCCAGTTATTCGATGAAAACTTCAGTTTTTGGTTTGGAAACAACATTTTATCTATTAATAGTTTCAAAGCTTTTCTTATTACCTTTCCAACGATGTATAATTGTCCTAATAAAATATTTAAAATGGCTGAGCTATGTTAAAATTAAACAATCAGCCTTTTTTACAAAAAAACGCTAGATTTTTACTCCATTTTTTGACTTTCAGCTTGCGTATCTCCGTAATGAACAAACTTAGAGCTTTGAAAATTTGTATTTTTCTTAGTTAGAATGTTTACTTTCGAGAAAAAAATACCAAACAATATTTGGAGAAGGTCACTTTTTTGAAACTTGGCCACCCAATGTACCATAGTGCATCCTAGCAAACTTTCAAAAATCAGTTTTATGAACGTAGCAATTCACGGTTAAGTTTTTGAGAAAGTGATATCTTGATGGTTAAAAAGATGCAATTTTAAAACTCAAATATCTCAAAAAAGCACCAGGTTGCATTCGAAAGGGGAGATCACATAAACCCATAAAACTCAAAATATGTCAAAAAATCGATATTATGACACTTTGACCTAATTCTGCGGGCAAAATTACATGGAAAAACTTATGGTTGAACAAATTTCAAATTTCGTTAGGGTAGTCCTATACACTTTTCCCTTGAAAATTAGGCAACATCAAAATAAGAGATCTCGACGATATGTGTTCACTTTGATACTTTCTTTAATATCTAAAATTATTCTTAAACATTTTTTCAATTCTCGCTTACTTTTTCAAAAGGTGTACAAAGGAAACCCGCGACTCTTCAGTTGTTTTGAAAAGTAATCTGAAATTGTTCTGTATCCAACCACCGAAAGCCGATTCCCTTTTTCCATCTTACTATGTTAGCTGGTGTACCCTGCATGGACCTGGCAAAGCACACGCCACATTTTCCTGCCCCCTCCTCACGTTTCCAGTTCTTTGCCGCATACGGGTTATGTTGCTAGCCGGCCGGCTGGTCGTTGGCTCAATTTCCTCCTGCCAATTTTCGATTTCGGAGAAAAGATTTTACGCTGCTGCTAGGCAACAGCAACATTGAAATCTATGCTGACCGCGCTAGACTTGACTATGATGGAGTACGAAAGATCTTCAGCAGATCTTGGTAATGATGGCAAGACTGTCTTATTTAATCGATTGCTTAAATAAATTTTACAACACATTTTTTATTTAAAACAAAAATATTGTTTCTTGCAATTGTTTATATTTTAAATGAAAATTTGAAATGAAAATTACTCAAAAGACAGTTTTGCGATGATGCCATCGTTGGGTCCAGTCAGCGATGAGTCGAGCGCAAAAAAAAAATCCGGAGAGTAACACCAAGTTGCGATGTGAGGTAAAGACCGCCGAAGCGGACGAGTAGCAAAAAAAAAGCTATTAAAAAAACTGGAATCGTTCGATGTAGGGTGAGTGGCCCCAATCGTGAACAGATATTTCAAGATATAGCATAAAAAAGAATTCATATAAACTTGGTGTATTGAAACTTTGGAAAAATAAAGATTTATAAAAACAAAAAAAAATCCAAATCTCCAACCATTGCACACTTACCCTATGAAAGGGGGGCCTGGTGCACATCACGTCAAACTCAAGCACACCGTCCGGCGGCGGCGACCAACTGACCGACCAAGAGCAAGTTGTGCTCTCAGTGTTGCCATGCCAAGTTTTAGGCCAAATTTAGCAAGTACAACCGGGAATTCCCCCCGTCTGGCTAGACGCGGCTATAGGTGAAACAGTGTGTGTTTGTGTGATTGTGCTTACATTTCGGTTAGGAGGTACGGAAATAAGCTTTGCTGTGCCCTGCAAGGGTCAATGGGAAGAGTTTGGGAATGTATAGGATGGTCGGTCAGAATTTGGATTGTTTCAGATGTAGGATTTAAAAAATGGAAATCCTAACATAATGTTAACAATTTAGAGTTATGCTAACATTTGGATAACTTACAAATCATAAAATTGTGTAATAGTTAATAACATACCCTACCCTCTCTCTACCAATGAACAGCAAGGCGCGTCGACGCGTCAATAATTTGCACGGAAAGAATTTGATGAATCATGATGGAGCACACTGGGAATCTTCCGATTCAGGCTTATTTTTAGGTTGATAAAAACCGGAAACAAATTTGCGTCCGCGTTGTGCGTGTGGATTTTGGAAATGGATAGTCGGATCACGTGTTTTAGAAGAAAAGGATATTCCCATTAAAAATACAAACTTTTTCTGTTTTGGACTTCAATATGAAGAAGAAAAAAAACTAACTTAATCCATCTATGTGGTTAGTGCCTTCCTCACACAAATAAACAAAACTCGCAGTGTCAAAAGGTAGCTGGGAAGGCCAGCTATTGTTTCACAATTAGAGTTTTGTGAAAAGTTACCGATTGTCTCACACTGAAATAAAAAAAAGGGACCAAAATCCTAAATTCTAGGAAATTTGGCTCCTTTCCTTATTTAGTAATTGGGTTTTTTTGATTACTTAATAAGAAAAGAAGGCAAAATTCCTAGGATTTAGAAATTAGGAACTTTTTTTTTTATTTCTGAGCGCTAATAACTTTTCAGGATTAACTCGGTTCGCGTTGTACTCTTCGACAAAATTGTAGAACGTCATGTTTTTTAAAAACATATTTTTTTTAATTTCTAAATCACGAATAACCCGAGCAGGGGTAAATAACACGGGAATACCAAATTTTGGTATTACTTGGGCAAATTACAGGGACCAAAATGTGCCCTTGGTTGCCCAGTAATAGATGGTAAAATACCATAAAATCATACCAAAGTCTTGTATGTGGAAGGGCACAACAATACCAAACCATGTTATTCCAAGGGTAAAATAAAACCTCAAAATAAAACCATTTCAATACCAAGTTGAGGTCTTCTGGATTTTTGAACACTGCTTGAATACCAAAACTTGGTATTGCCATGGTTTTATTTTCAGGTATTCCCGCGCCCTTGGAAAATCAAATTTTGGTATTCTTGTGGTCTTCCGCATTTGTCATTGATGAACGGCCTGTGCTTGAAGTTCTTGAAGCTTCTGAAAAATAACAGGATTGAAAAATAAGTATTATCAAAATTAAACTGGATTAGAATTCACCTAATTTCAATAATCTGTCGATTGACTCGTTTTTTAAAGTATTTGGTTATCCCGACTTAGAGAAATTTTAAAGATTTCAAAAAAATCTTAATGGGTATATAAAAAAAATGATTTTTTTCAAGATTTTTGGGTTTCAAGTCATTTTAGCGCGAAATTAATTATCTCGTCAAAATTTATAAAAAATTTCCCATAGTTTCAGAGGAATTTGATGAAACACCAAAATAATACCAAAATGTGGCATCCTGACTTAGAAATTTTTCCACAATTTCAAGTCATTTCTTTAGGGGGTATATCAAAAATGTTTGAAATCAAGTTTGAAATTTCCGGTTTTCAATCAAAGCATTCGCTTTGAGACATCATTTTAGCGCAAAATTAATTATTTTGTCAAAATTGGTAAAAAATTTTCCGTAGTGAATTTGATAAAATACTGTAATACGAAAAGAATACAAAAATGTGGTGTTCGACCATTGTCAAATTCTGCAATTTTGCAATATCAAAACAATAACTTAAATTGGTATGATACCACATTTTGCTATTACATAATCCTTAAGGATCCAGGAATACCAAAATGTGGTGTTGATACCAGCATTTTCTTTGTTATTTACCCATGCTCGGGAACATTCCAAAAATGCAAAGTAATAGGTTTTCCCGAGCAGACAAAAATTACTTGGGAATAAATTTTTTTGATGTATGAAAATAATAGGCCAATAATTTTTATATAAAATTTTCATGAAAATTTCATAACATTTTCTGTTATTTTAACAGTGTTTGTTATTGAAATGAAATGAATTTTGTTATTAGCGTCTGCCCGGGTTACACTTTTCAGGGGCTTGTTCTAGTGAGCATAGTTGCGCAATTTTGGCATGGTTGGCATTTTTTTAATCGGTTCCTGCAAATTTAAATAAAGTCTCGGGCGTTGCGATGGTCACACATATTTTTTTGCCGGAGTTGCAAAACTTAAATTACAGAGATGTTAAAACGTATGAAAAAAATAATACGCAAAAAAATTAATCAATAATCGGAAGTTCCAGGCTTTGCAAAATCGTGTCTAGACTTATATAACAATTTCATAAAATAAGGCAAAATGCTTAAATAGAAAAAAGTTGAATTTTGGAAGGTTGGTAATTTGGTTGGTTGACTGTTACTTATTTTTGAGTAATTTTATCTAAAAATCTGTAAAAATGTGAATCTGATGCGAAATCAACAAAACCTGATGAAAATTCACAAATTCCTGATGCAATAATACACTTTTTGTTACACAAAACCTTCACCATACCCTGATCATCATTTTCTTTTTCTGTGTATAACATGCAGCTGGATTAATGCTTGTAGGGGAAAGTGGCAAGTGTAACAAGCTAAGGAAATGCTCGTTGTAACCCATTAAAAAAGTTAAAAAATCTGTTGGATTTTAATATGATTATCTTATCCTACGTCTTGGGTAAGACTTTGATAGAAAAAGTTTATAAAAAATCCTATTTTTTAATTTAAAAAATTGATTTAAAATTTTTGGATTTTCTGTGCGTTCTACTCAACTAGTGGGACAAGACGAACAACCCGTTGGGGCAAGAGGAACAATGCATGAACAAACATGTTAATTTGCTATCAATTGAACTGTTATCACTTAAATACATCAGATTAGAATGTTCTAGAACGTTTCTTTCATGTTTAGATTAAGTAATAGTATTTTACTAAAAATGAGATCGTTTTTACGAAAAAAATTGTTACCTTGACGATAAATAGTAAATTTTCATAACATCGTATCCATAATATTGTATGGACATTTATTTTAAACAATTGTTTATCAGTTGTTAAGTAAATTCATGTATTTATTTCCCAATAAAATATGGTTGTGCAGCATATTTTTTTCCATGCTAAAAATCCATAAGGTAAACTTGGCCCACCTGCACAAGATTTTTTAAAAGCTATCAACTAAAATAACCAAAAGTTAGATCATACTTTATAACAGGTGCAAGGCATTGGAACTGACACTACTGATCTAGAAAAAATAGCATTTTGATGAAATGAGCCTTAAAACGAACCTTATTTGGTACTTTCCAAATATTATAAGGAAACAAAGGTTTTCAAAAAAAACTTCATTAAATCTTATGCCCCGTGGCGTTTACGTCGTTTTGGCGGTTATGTGGTAGTAGAATCAGCTAATTGCATTGCTAGCAACAATTCCTCATACTGGACATAATCAAAATTGTAAAAATTACGGCCGTACGAGCGATTTTTCCTCTTGCCCCACCTTCCTCTAAATTTCTAACCTAAATCGAAGAATTTTCCAAAGTAATAGAAACAAAAAGTCAGGTGAGACAATTTTTAGAAACAAGAACTTTTGATAATTTTTACATTGGGATAATTCTCCGCCAACTCACACAGCAGTTACCCCGACCCCTCTTCGACTTGCGTGAAACTTTGTCCTTAGGGGTAACTTTTGTCCCTGATCACGAATTCGAGGTCCGTTTTTTTATATATCTCGTGACGGAGGGGCGGTACGACCCCTTCCATTTTTGAACATGCGAAAAAAGAGGTGTTTTTCAATAGTTTGCAGCCTGAAACGGTGATGAGATAGAAATTTGGTGTCAAAGGGACTTTTATGTAAAATTAGACGCCCGATTTAATGGCGTAATAAGAATTCCGAATAAACGTATTTTCATGTTCAAAATGGAAGGGGTCGTATTGTCCCTCCGCCACGAGATACCAAAAAACGGACCTCGGATTAGTGATCAGGGACAAAAGTTACCCCTTATGACAAAGTTTCACGCAAATCGAAGAGGGGTCGCCATAGACAAACAATTTTAAATAGCAAAATATGCACATTAAAAGTTTAAATACAACCCCCTCTTTTAAATACACAGTAAAACGTTTCCGCGGTCAACCACAACAACTTCACATCGCGATACATTCAAGTGGTTGAAGTGCACTAACAGATGCGTAGTGACCGCTCTAAAGTGGAATTTGTGGTTGACATCCAGTCCAGCGACCAGGGCTGACACTTTTTGTAACATTCTCTGACTTGTGTAATTTTATTAATTTGTTTCGAAACTGTCCATCCATCTGTAACTCTGC
Source organism: Culex quinquefasciatus (assembly GCF_015732765.1). Classification (NCBI taxonomy): domain Eukaryota; kingdom Metazoa; phylum Arthropoda; class Insecta; order Diptera; family Culicidae; genus Culex; species Culex quinquefasciatus. The sequence continues at coordinate 132,522,253 of NC_051862.1, read as the reverse complement.
CAAGTGCAAAAAAAAAGGTCCCGCGTCGATCGCAAAATCACATCCTGGCCCGCAGGGTGGTGGCACGAAACTCCATCAGAAATCAATTGGACCAGTCGACAGCTAATTAGTGTGCTGCCCGGCTCAAACACTGAGATTGACGCGCGTGTTCTCCCCCTTAAATTCATCCGCCCATGAAAACTGCAACCGAATTGCCACAGCAGCAGCTGTCAGTAAACCGTCAAAAGTGCCCAAAACTGCACTCGGCAACCGACGAGCGGTCCTTCAATTTCTGAGGCTTCAACCGGTTGTCGGCGAGGTGTGTTTTTTTTTCAATTTTTTCAATTTGGAAATTCCCAAGTGAATCTCATTATCTCTCTCGTCGGCCAAAGGAAATCCGATACTCGGTGGCGCGGCTGGCCGCACTTTCACCACACTTTGACGTAAATTGAGCACCGAGAACTGGTTCAGCCTAGGGCGGTCAACTGGGTGCAACTTAATCCGAATCAGAGGGTTTGGGGAGGTGCAAATGAGGGAGCCACTTGTAGCAGAACGGAAAGTGCGGTGTTTCTCGACTGGTGCATCCTGCCGGTATAACTTGCTTAAAATATTGAGGAATCGTGAAATTTATATTGCAATTACCGGAGAACCTGCAAAGTCAGCGTCGTGCTGCTCATCGACCGGCGGCCTACATCATCAGCTGGCCAAAAATAGAGTCTCCCCCCTCTTCAGCACAGACTCACTTCTCCATTGCCTTTAGTTCAAAGATTCGGATCTTGTCTAGTATCGAGCAGCAGCAGCAGTAGATGATCTGCGGATAGAGGCACGACGGCGAAGAAAACCGAACAACAGAGCAAGAGCTGACTTTCGTTCCAATGTCAAGGTCAGCTTAGCCACGAGTCCGCCAGGCCGGCCGGTTCGCGTCTGTCTGTCCAACCGATCCATCAATCCGTCGAATTTGGATTTGCGATGAAGAAGAGAAGAGAGGAACGGGCCGTTTTTTTTTTGGATCTTCCACCACACTCCACCATCATCACCAGCCCGGCCAGGGCAGCTACTCGAATGTTCGAGGGGTGCGCCGAGAAGCTTCAAGTGAAGTGTAATTCGCGGCTCTTGCGAGTCTGGCTGGCTGGCTGGCTAGCCGACTGACTGACGGGTGGTTTTTGACGTATGACGCTCACCCGGCAAGTGGACCAGACAAGACACACACTTGAGGAGACTTGGAGGTTTGGCTCTCGAAAGAACCTACCACAAGTTTCTGGATTTTATCTGTGATCAAACAACTCAGTGAAATATGGAAAAGATGAAGCTCTTCGTTGTGTTGTTTGGTCATTCTGTATGCGTATATTTATGAAGCGATGTACAATCCATCAAATTCAAACTAAATCAAACCAATGTCTATGAATACAACTTGAGAAAATATACACAATTAATTTTTGCAGTTTTCAACATAAAAAAACTTGTTTTCGTTAGATCTATCAAGATTAGTTGTTAGCTAACTTTGAATATTTCATCCTCTTCTTCTCGTTGCCTTGAGATTTGTGACAAACAAAAATAATTCCAACAATTCAACAATCGCTGCAAAAAATGAAGAATCCTTTCTTAAGAATTAATTAAGGATGGTTTTTGGAATCGCACAAAATTAAGTACAGGAAATTATCGTATGTTTGGCAGGTTAAACCCTCGCTCCTCAAAAACAAAAAAATCAAACCATCCACATTGACGACCCCCGGGTCTTTTGTGGTCTCTATTGCAAGTTTCTGCTCGAACCTAGGAGTCCGAAGGCTTGAATGAGGAGAGCACCCAAACCTCTTTCTACTCCAAGGAACCTTCCACCCCAGTGTTTGAACTGACGACCTTTGGATTGCGAGTCCAACCGCCGCCAGCGATTCCACTGGAGTAGGCTTGGTTTGGTGTGTTGTTTGTACTTATGGCATGGAGACGACTCCTACACCTGGAATGACTTAACGGCCTAACAACCAAGGCCGGGACCGACATTTTACTTCCTCATCCGATGGAAGGTTGGAGCAGATGGGAATCGAACCCAGAATCATCCGCTTACAAACCGGACAGCGTAACCATTCGGCCACGCACTGCTGCTCCTCGCTCCTAACTCCATCCAATATGCTGATTTTCACTATTTAAAAAACTAATTTTGCAAAAGTTTCAATATATGTTTATCCAACTTGGTAAACCTTGCTTGGTATATGATAGCATGTGCTTAAAAATTTCGAATTTTCAAAAACGTCCAGAACAATTCTTTCAGATTTCGTTCGTTTCATTTTATGTATTTTTTAATCCGTCTGAAAATTGTTTGGTGCATTCGGTATGCCGAAAAAAGCAATTTTGCATCATTAGTTTGTTCATATAATTTTCCATACAAATTTGGCAGCTGTCCTTACAAAAATTATGTATAAAAATTCAAAAATCTTTATCTTTTGAAGGAATTTTTTGATCGATTTGGTGTCTTCGGCAATGTTGTAGATATGGATACGGACTACACTAAAAAAATGATACACGGTAAAAAAATGGTGATTTTTAATTTAACTTTTTGTTACTAAAACTTGATTTGCAAAAAAAATATCTTTTTTTGTATGTTTTAGAGAACATTAAATGCCAACTTTTCAGAAATTTCCAGGTTGAGCAAAAAATCTTTGAACGAGTTATGAACTTTTTAATCAATACAGTTTTTTTCAAAAAATCGAAATATTGGTCGCAAACATTTTTTAACTTCATTTTTCCATGTTAAATCAAATTTGAAATCAGTGAAATTTTGATAAAGTGCACAGTCACAGCCATTTTAGGTAACTGTTTTAAAAACAGTAGCAGTTTTTAATTTTTTAAATAAGTGCACATGTTTGCCCACTTTTGAAAAACATATTTTTGAAAGGCTGAAAAAAATCTCTACATTTTGCTTTTTTGAACGTTGTTAATACGACCCTTAGTTGCTGAGATATTGCCATGCAAATGTTTTATAACATGAAAATTGATGTTTTCTAAGTCTCACCCAAACAATCCACTATTTTATAACGTCGATATCTCAGCAACTAAAGGTTCGATTTACAAAAATGAAACAGTCTTGAAATTTTTCGATCTTTTTGAAAAAAATATTTTCAAAACTTTTAAACCAAGACTAATATTTTAAAAAGGCGTTATATTGAATATTTGACCCTTTTGTAATGTTAGTCTTGATTTAAAATTTTGAAAATATTGTTTTCGAAAGGATCGGAAAATTTCTCGAATGTTTCATATTTTAACATTGATAATCGGACCTTTACTTGCTGAGATATCAACGTTATAAAATAGTGGATTGTTTGGGTGATAATAGGAAAACATAAATTTTCACGTTTTTAAACCTTTGCATGGCAATATCTCAGCAACTATGCGTCGTATCAACAATGTTCAAAACAGCAAAATATAGAGAATTTTCTCAGCTTTTTAAAAATATTTTTTTCAAAAGTGAACAAGCATGTGCACTAATTTAAAAAAATGAAAAACCAAGGACTATTTTCAAAAAAGTTACCTAAATATGGTCTTTTTTTGAAAACGGTGCACTTTATCAAAATTTCACTGCAGTACTTTTTAATTTCAGATTTGATTTTACATCGAAAAATGAATTTAAAAAAAAATTGCGACCAATATTTCGATTTTTGCCTTCCTCACCTCACTGAGGAAAGGCTATAAAATCACTCGAAAAATGAAATTCTTAATTGAACCTCCTAGACCCATCTTCACGTATACATAACGACTCAGAATCAAATTCCGAGCAAATGTCTGTGTGTGTGGTGGGATGTTGATCAAAAAAAATTGCACTGGGTTATCTCGGCACTGGCTCAACCGATATTGTCTGTTTTGGTCTCATTCGATCCGTCTTGGGGTCCCATAAGTCGCTATTAAAAATTATAAAGTTTAGTTAAGCACTTCAAAAGTTATGGTAAAAAAAAACGATTTTCGCAAAAGTCCGGAAGATTGTAAAAAGGGTGTCTTTTGTAAGAAAACCCACCATGTATTGAAAAGACCTTTCTAACGAGTTCAAAAGATTGAAGATCTGACAACCCTATCAAAAGTTATAAGTGCCCTGAAATATGAAGATCTGACTACCCAATCTAATGGTATGAATAATGAGTCAATTTGATAGAACACTGAAAGTTCCGCCCTTTTGTTTCTATTTTGGATAGCATTAACCTTTAAATGTGAGGAATGCAACAACCTCATTAGGGTGGATTAAGTAACGTTTTTGAAAAAAAAGTACTTAACTAAACTGCATAATTTTTAATAGCGACATATGGGACCTCAAGACGGATCGAATGACGCCAAAACGGACAAAATCGGTTCAGCCAATGTCGAGATAATCGAGTGACAATTTTTTTATCAACATTCCACCACACACACAGACATTTGCTCAGAATTTGATTCTGAGTCGATAGGTATACATGAAGGTGGGTCTAGGAGGTTTAATTTAAAAGTTCATTTTTCGAGTGATTTTATAGCCTTTCCTCAGTAACGTGAGGAAGGCAAAAACGATTGACCGAAATCTGTGGTAACTGTTTCCAAATCGTTATTATTTTTCAAAGTTGACTTTCAAGACTCGCCCACAAGATTTCTATCTGTTTAGTTACCATTTAATATTGAACTAAATCTGAGTACAAAGATAGCTTTCAGTATTCCTGAGTGATTATGGTTTTGACAAAACGCTGATTGAGGATATTTTATGATTATGATACCGAATGAAATAGAAAGTTAATGTTGCGATTTTTGAAGCGATTGCTTATGTTTGTCTTTTCAAACATAAAATTTTCAGAAATTGAAACTCATCCATGTTGTTCACCCTTCACATCACGCTCGTGTTTTTCTTCCAGACAAATTTCAAGGAGTGCCTTCCTCCGTAATGCTCCTCAAGCCGAAACTCACCCACATTTATCCTCGATGACTTTGGAATTTCTCCCTGCTGGCGGCGTCACTTCCTCCCTCACTTGTGCCCTTTTGTTTGCCATCATCATCGCCGTAATCCTTCCCCAAAAGGTGTGTTTGTTGAAAGGATACGTGTGAAAACAAGTGTTTATGACGTTTGCATGTGCCGCCTGTGTCTAAAAGCATAAATATTTTCGAACCTGGGTCCTGTCGCGCCAGGACTTGCGACCAGGAGTTTGAGGTGTGACTGCTGCGCGGAGTCGATAAATGGCGTCGTATCTCTCGCGCCCGGGCGTTACTGCTGGTCTAACCTCACTTTCTTTCACACAACAAGGCATCGTCGCTGCCGGCCGGTATCATAGTTGGTATAATTTATGCCTCCCTTGCCTCACTTGCTTCGGGAGGTCTCGAGGGTCTGTTGTTGTCGCCACCGCCGTGGATAGTTGTCCTTGAACGGGTGAATGCGTCACGTGTGTGTGTGTAACCCATTGGACGGAGGCCCGTCGGGCTAGATTACTATCAACTTGGACGGTGGTGGGGCGAGATGGATCCATATGGCAAACGAGACTTGCTCTGAACTCTACTCTGAGCGTTCATGATTTGCCTATTGAAGGAGCGTCTTCGATTTCAGGCGGCACCTTTGCGGTTGAGTCACTTGAAACGCCGATAGTAAGCTGGTTGATCAGAACGCGTACGTAAAATGAGATCCGATTTAACAAGATTATTGCAGAATTAAGAACGACATAAATTAAATTCCATTTTTGAGATATTCAACAAAAATCCGTAAAAACACCATGCGAGTAGTTGCGATCTGACCGTGCTATCTTGTCACACCCAACAAATGCGACAGCAGTCCAACGGGAATTTAACCCAAGAATGTTTTGACACATGTAGCCGCCCGACTACTGTATGCGTTTCAATACGTAACTCGAGAATCCGGCAACCAAATTCAACCAAACTTTAGGACAATACACAGAATGGTCAGCCAAACAAAACGAGTTTGTTATTGTTTTTGTTTATTTAAGGTCACGTTTAAACAAGTTTTGCTCGGAATGTCAAAAAGCGACGTGCAGCAAGATTGCATATCGTATAGAAAGATAATCCATATCTCAGTTTAGAATAGTAAATGGTAACTTTACACAACTAAGAAGCACATCATTTTTGTTGTAGCTGAGCAATGCTCTATGAAATCGGTATTTTTTTTCTCAATATTAATTTTTGATTTTTTTAATCCAGCTGAAACTTTTTTGGTGCCTTCGATATGCCCAAAGAAGCCATTTTGCATCATTATTTTGTTCATATACTTTTTCATACAAATTTGGCAGCTGTCCATACAGAATAGATACATGAAAATTCAAAAATCTGTATCTTTTGAAGGAATTTGTTGATTGATTTGGTGTCTTCAGCAAAGTGACAAAAAGTGACATTAAAAATCACCAATTTTTTTTCTACCGTGTATCATTTTGTGTTTCAGTGTGCCAAATTTGAGTTGTATGGACAAATTAATGATGCAAAATGGCTTCTTTGGGCATACCGAAGGCACCAAAAAAAATTCAGCCGGATTAAAAAAAAAAAACAAAAAATCCAGTGACCGAAATCTCAGAGAATTGCTCACCTGGGAAAAAAAATCATGTAATAAACAGTAAATGTAGAAAATATCATCAGGATGTTATAAATACAGTAAATTTCAGGAGAAGGCATGCAAAATATGTCTTTTTTAACCATTTTTCATCAGAATTCTAAATTTGAAATTACTTGTTGTGTTTCGAATCCCGGACACTGATAAAAGCTGATTCAAAATCCGGACATTCGTTTTTGCTAATGAATCGCACATATTTGGACAAACAAATTTCGTGAATTGCATTCTTCAGGTCTTAAATAAGCTGTTAACATATAAAATCGATATTTTGTATAACAATTTGCTACAATTTAAGGAAATTGGAAACATCAAATTTCTGCTTTGCCTGCCCGGCGCTTCGGACGCCTATGAAATATTTCAGTGAAATGTTTCACTTTTTTTATTTAATTGTTTTGGCATTGACTACAGCATCCAAACTATTTTGAAATGAATGTTGATGTTAGAATTCATCAAATAACACAGTTTCGTCACTTTCGAAGCGTCCGAGAAAATCAACGAAATAAATTAAATGATATGAGGGCTTTTGTTAATTTGATTTGGTTAACCGCGGTGGATTTTCTTGAAATAATTCGAACTGTCAAAAATCCACCAAAGCATCTACCAAATTGATCGCACAAAAATCTGTGATAGAAAAGTATCCACCGGTAGATGCTTTGGTGGATTTTTGACAGTTCGAATTATTTCAAGAAAATCCACCCCGGTTAACCAAATCAAATTAACAAAAGCCCTATGGATTCTCATTACATGCCCTTGTCCAGTGCTCAACTCACCCAAACTTTCCAACCCAGAATCCTAGCCGTGTGTGCGTGTGAGTGTGAGTCTGCGGGTCAAAAAACAAGTGTTCAAAGTAAAGAAAACGAAGAGAGAGAAAAAAAAACAACAGGAAACGATTCTCCCTGACTCCAGACCCGGAGAATCCGCACCCTTGCCCGTAGCCTTGAGGTGCGCAACCCCGGTGATGGTTCAAACCTCCATCAGGTAAAACTTCTTTCTCAGTTTTTTTTCTTCTCTGCGTGTGTTCACGGTTTCGGGGGTCGAAATTTCTGCCCGGCCACACTCATCCCCTTGCTGCCCTTGCACGGTTCGAAATTACTTAAAACCCATAAATTTACGCAACTTCTAATTAAACATCATCATCATTATGGCGGTGGTGGTTCGAAGGAAAGGTGGTTTGAAAAAGAGGTTGAACAAACCCCGAACACGAGAGATGAGTCTGCTGAAAGATGGTTTCAGAAGAATGAAAAAAAAAGGATGTGCGTAATGTGAACGCCTAGAGTTGGGGAAGAGTTTTGGTTGGGGAAGAAATTTACTGGACTGAGTAGTGATTTTTTCCATAAACTTTGAACAACTTTAAATGAGTTGAAAATGAATCGATATTGGTTCAAGAAGACGGTTCCGTTAGTCACTTCCATCAAAATGAACAACAATGGTTCTTAAGAATTAATTTGAATATTTTGGAAGTGCTCGTAATACTAGGCAGGGTTGCCAGAATTTCCCTTCCGTACTAGACAAGTTTTACATATTTTTATATAATTGTATAAAAATACTATTTTATACCATGATGACAGTGTTTGCATGTGTCTGCTCCTCGGTCTATCCCATCTTCGTTCTCCTACTTCCACAAGACAATTGCCATCCATCCCAAAATCCCACATCTGAACAGCACTCTCTCTCTCCATCATCGACATTTATCGCCCGGGCTGACATTTGTTCGTGAGACGTGCAAGTGCAGCGATGCAAGAGGACGACGCGGCTGTAATTTTTCGCAACATTTAGCATTTCGGGGAACGAAAAAAAAATATGAATGATGTTCGGAGACTAGCAAAAATAAAAAAAAAGCATGAAAAAGAAATAATTCAAGAATGGAACAGTAGCGTGTCCCAAAAAAACACGAAGTCGAGGAATTCAATGTGCTCAATTCTCAAATGATAGAAAATCATGTTAGAAACAACTCTCTCATACATGAAAACTTTCGGAAAAATCGTTTACCACGTTCCCCGGGCATTTTTTGAAAAAAAGTCAGTTTTTTCGACAATTTCACAAAATCTGCTTAGAAAAAATGGAAAATTTAAAAATTTCAAATAGCCTATACCATTAAATGATGGTCTGTGGTCCAATAAACAAGTTAATGTATCGATTTGGCCTTTTAAAACCTTGTTTTTACTTTCCCGGTAGCTTTTATGTCGAAAAATACGAGTTTTTGCTTTACTTTTTTTCAATCTTTTCCCTCGGTATTGAACACAAAAATTTCCTCATATGTGAGAATACATGCATCTTGTAGGAAATTTTCCGCCGAAGATTTTCGTCTAAGCAACTTTGAAGTTTCATCAACTCTGAGCTGAGATATTCCAGTTTTTGTGAAGAAAGAATATTGAATATTTGATATTAATCATCATTGGCATACAATATTAAGGATAATTTAAGCCTAATTTGAAGTGCGGCTGTACCCGAGCAGACGTAAATAACTTGGGAATAACATTCTTTGTTATTTGAAAATACTAGGCCAATAACATTTTATGTTATTTATAACAAGATTTGTTATTCGCCGTTATGATTTTTTTGTTATTGAATTGTTATTGTAATAACAGACTAAAAACATTGTACGTTATTTTTCGAACAAATCTTTGTTATTATTTTTTGTTATTTTAACAACTAATCCGATCATCCCAATAACGTTTGGAGTTATTCTTGCATAACAAAAAATGTTATTCTCAAGTTGTTTTTGCTGTCAATCAATATCAGATCAATGACAATTTTTGTTATGATAACATAAACTGTTATTGAACTCTTATGCAAAAATGGATTTTTCAAGATTATTTCATAACACTTTCTGTTATTTTAACAGTATTTGTTATTGAAATGGCATGAATTTAGTTATTACCGTCTGTTCGGGTATCGCATCTGTTTTTAAACATGATTGGTTCATCCTTCAATACTAAGGGCCACCTGGTTTTGTTTTTTCATGGCACACTACGTGCTAAATCAATGAATTACTTTTAGCAAATAACTCATATTTAGAGCATTTTGCATTTAAACCAATCGATGCACGTTTGCTGTGTTTCCATGGATACAAATAAACAAATAACAAATATAAGGTTCGATTGTACGCATTTCCGTGATCTGAACCACAACGTAACGTTTACACTCCCTTCTTATAACTCCTGTTGATAAATCCGATGTTCAGGTAAATTAAAAATATCACTAATATTTGGAATTTATTCTATAGGGATCCATCCATTAATCACGTAGACATTTTTTTAAAATCTCAGCTCCCTCCCCTTCTCATGGTCAATTGTCCATAAAAAAAACTTTTTTGGATGGAGCGTGGACAATTGCCAACCCCGTACAATCGAACCATATATTTCGATGCCTCTGTGCTCTTGTACTAAGCTTACTGGTTTTCCTATCTAGATAGCATAAGAGAGCACAGATGCATCGATTTGTTATTTGTTTATTTGTATCCATGGAAACACAGCAAACGTGCATCGATTGGTTTAAATGCAAAATGCTCTAAATATGAGTTATTTGCTAAAAGTAATTCATTGATTTAGCACGTAGTGTGCCATGAGAAAACAACACCAGGTGGCCCTTAGTATTGAATGATGAACCAATCATTTTTAAAAACAGATGCGATACAGCCGCACTTCAAATTAGGCTTAAATTATCCTTAATATTGTATGCCAATGATGATTAATATCAAATATTCAATATTCTTTCTTCACAAAAACTGGAATATCTCAGCTCAGAGTTGATGAAACTTCAAAGTTGCTTAGACGAAAATCTTCGGCGGAAAATTTCCTACAAGATGCATGTATTCTCACATATGAGGAAATTTTTGTGTTCAATACCGAGGGAAAAGATTGAAAAAAGTAAAGCAAAAACTCGTATTTTTCGACATAAAAGCTACCGGAAAAGTGAAAACAAGGTTTTAAAAGGCCAAATCGATACATTTACTTGTTTATTGGGCCACAGACCATCATTTAATGGTATAGGCTATTTGAAATTTTAAAATTTTCCATTTTTTCTAAGCAGATTTTGTGAAATTGTCGAAAAAACTGATTTTTATCAAAAAAATGCCCAGGGAACGTGGTAAACAATTTTTCCGAAAGTTTTTATGTATGAGAGAGTTGTTTCTAACATGATTTTCTATCATTTGAGAACTGAGCACATTGAATTCCTCGACTTCGTGTTTTTTTGGGACACGCTAATGGAACAGTCTCTCCTCCTCATTATTGTCGGTTTCATTGAAGGTTAGGCAGTGAATTTTTCCGACCGTAAAATAAAAGACTAATGGGTTTGGGAGTGACGACGACGACGAGGTGACACTTTGCCAAATTGATTCTAGGAATGATACACGGGTGATGGTGGATGTCTGGGAGCAGACTTTTTATTATGTAAAGTTTTGTAAATTGTGTTGATATTCGTATCCAGAGGGTTTAATTAACCTGTTTAAATAAACATCATTAAAAATATCGTTCGTGATGAGATTAATCATCAATTTTCACAGACATTAACCTTAATCTCGAATTAGGTCAGACAAAACAGCTGAAATATTTAATTTTATTCGAATGAAATAAATCTGTATACATAAGGCTACCAACTCTTGCTGAGCAAAAATCCGTACACTTTGCCGATATAATACCATGGTATAACAAAAACTGTCAATGAATTATTTAGACAAATTAAATTTAATAAATTTGAGAATTAAAAATATAAAACTGTGTCGTTTTTACAGCTAACAAATTTCACAAAATGCTATCAGAGTGCTTATGATTTGCACGTTTAAAAGTATTCATAAAATAAACCGTGGTTTGAATCAAATCATTATGTTCTTCCATTTTTTTTATTAAACGTTTAAAAGTTTACGAAATGTCAAGTTTGCTTTCACGAATAATATCCTATAACATGTGAAACACAACAGTTTATATGACCTTTAAAAAATCTAGATTTGTTAATTCAAATGTTCAAATGTTTTCACAAGTTTTAGAAAGCCTTTGGAAATGGATAAATATATTTAGTAAGGGATTTCTAAAAGAACAATTCCAGAGTTTTTTTTTTAAAGGACAATAGTTCAAAAACTCTAAAATTATTGATAATCAAGTTTGAATTGAGGAAACCCCGGAAAACTCTTCCTTTTTAAATCAAACTCACAGAAAAATAAAAATTTCTAGTTAACAAAGGCTTCGACCAAATCAAAAAAGCAATCCAATGATTAAAAAGTTGTTAAAATTCCGTACAAATCCGTTTTATGCGTAAAATTCCCTACAAAAATTACGGCCTGTTAAAAATCCGCGAAAAGGTTCGAAAATCCGTATGGTAAGGAAAAAATCCGTACAGTTGGTAGCCTTATGTATACACAAGCTCCCCACGAAGAAAGCACTTTTCAAAAAAGTTGCATCTATCAACAACGAAAATTTTAGTACTTACACACAAAAGTTAAAAAAAAAGTGTTGTCCCGTTTCTGTTCGTCAAAAAAATCGTGTTTTTATTATCAATAAATAGTATCTTAAAATCTTGTAAAAAAATCAAACGTTTTAGGATAAGTGATTTTAAAATTATTCGAGTAATCCGATAAACATATTATCAATCTTTTTGGTCCTGAGGCCTTCAAAACAGCATTCAATGTTTTCATGCGACCTTTTCAAATATTAGGCTACATTTTTGAAACAAACTTTCTCAAAAAGCCCTACCAATCATTTTTCATTTGCGTACAAGAAAGCTGAAATCGGTTAAAAGGGCGCGTAGTTGTGTTTTTTTTTGTTATAAAATGAGTTTTTTTTTCAAAAAATCGTTGGATAAGACCAAATCTGCAAACCAATTTGGATAATCTCCGTGCAATCGTGCTATGAAAATATTCAAGACCCTTGCAATACGATTTTCTGATCGGTTTGTTGTTTTTGGCAAATCTGTTGGTTCGAAAAATGGTTAATTAAAAAAACAAATCTTGAATTCACATTTAATCTCCAATATTCGATTTGACAAAAAGCTTAGCCTAGTTAGGCAAATTTTATTTCAAGTTTTTGTCTCTCCTTGTCATTTCCTTAAAGATAAAGAAAAATAATACTTATTTAAAAAAAAATAATTAAAAAAGTCTTGTGAAATCGTTTGTAATCTATCATGAATACATTGTAAACCTTTTTGTATTTTTAATCAAGTAGGGCTTTTTTTTATCTTTGTAACAGTTCTCCCAGTTCACAGGTTGGAAAAGCTTCTCTCTCTTGACACCAATCAGGTCTAAAACAAACACTTTTAATAAAATTTGTTTGATTGAAATTGAAGAAGTTGTGGTAAAATTTTGATTTATTTTTGTTTTTATTAAAATTCGTAATTAAGCCCCTAAATTTAAAAAGAGATTTCGTGAATCGACTTTTATTTTTTTTTAATTTTGATGAAACTTTGTCCATGCATTCCTTATGTCAAAGAAGTCATTGTGCATCATTAGTTTTTCCATGTCTCCACACAATTTTGACCAGCCCATACAAAATGGATGTAAATTTATGAAATCGGGTAAAACATTGTGTATCTTAAAAAGGGATTCCCTGATCGAATTGGTGCTTCAACAAAGTTGTAAGTTATGATTATGATTTATCAGGAAAAAATGGTACACAGATTTTTCTACCAATCATTTCCGAGTTATCGTTAGTTGAAAATTATTAGTGAAATTAATTTTCACTTGAAAAAAATACACGGAAAAATTTCGTGCTCATTTCAAAATTAGCGGTAAAAAAAATTGATATATTCTAAAAAAAACTTGTAAAATTAGGTTTTATTCTGAAAAAAAACTGTCATTTGTTTACTTTTCAGTTAAATGGTAAGGTCTGTCTGATCAGAAAATCTTTTTTTTTTTTTGCAGAATTTTGAGACTGTTTCGATGTCTAAAATTAAAGAACATAGCAGCAATTACTACATACTTATTTTGACATGAAAAGGAGTGGAAAAAAGTTTTTTTCATGACCGAGTCACGTTGCCTAGTAGTAATGCTTGCACCTCGTATGGTGTAAACCGGGGTTCAATTCCCGGACCAACACAAAACTGGTGCTCTTTTCTCTTCTGGATTTCATTGCTTAGTAAAGGGAAGGTTTTGTTTCATCACAAGCTGGACCTCAGCAAACACTATGGAATGTATACCCCTAAATTTCGTTAAATGATTTAATTTGTTTAAATCCAAGATGGAAATGATGATGGTGACACCGAGGAAAAATACTCACCAATTGTTATTAATTTCAAATATTCTAGGTATATAGATAAATTAACTTTGACTAACCGTCATCAGGGGTGACAAAAATGCTGAAATTTGTATGACCCGATCCTATCCCCAGACCCAATGTCACCCCTGATGACAGAATCTCTAACCAAGATTTATGTTCATCTTGTACTAGACTTTAAATTAGCTCCTAAGTTCATTTGATTGACATAATGGTCCCATACTCAATTGAATAACCTCCCAGGAATACACCAGAAACCATAACCTAATGCCGTTATCCACTGTTTAATGCCCGCAAGTTGCGAAATATTACCAAAGTACAGTAATCAATAAAACTGCTCTCCTTATCCCTCTCTCTGCTGCTGTCTCCTCCAATCGTCATCGCATCTCATCGGCCCTCCTTCATCGCTCATCCATCAGCTGATTCCAGCAATTAATGATCTTCTCTTCTCTTCGCTTCTCTTCCTCATTACAGCAGCGCCTGATACTCTACGTCGTCGTCGCCGTCACCGCCGGTTCGCTATAATTAAAATGTCAATATCCAGTTGACATGAGGAGTTACGATCGACTTCGGCAACATCGGCACAACAGTAGCAGCAGCATCAGCGAACGAAACAAGTTTTCAGCAGCAGGTCTCGCGCTGCGAATTGGGTCTCCGTGAACCCCATTGACTGGTTGGGCGGTTTGGTTGGGACGAGGAGAAGTTCGTGAGGTTGTAAGACCGGTTGCTGGCAGAACTTGGAGCGATCGAAGGATCTCCAGCAGAACTTCCAGCACGGGGGACGGAAGGAGAGGAGCGCGCCTGCTGCTGCTGCAACAAGTCCGGCTCGTGAAGACCGGCTCGCGGTCTACAAGTGCTTGTACGGGTCCGCGTTGAGCGTGTACTGGTGAAGAGAGAGAGAGAACAGTGTTGGGTTGGTGTTTGTGAGGGCAACAGTGCAGCGAATACAGTGTGAAGAAGAGTGAGAGCGCGCGCGAGAACGTGAGAGGAGAGAACGTGGTGTTGAAGAAGCTCCTGGCCGCAGCTATGAGAAACCGGTGGTTCAGTTCAGTATTCTCCGGCACGCTGCAAAGTTGTTGTACCTCCTCCAAGTCGTCGGCGTGTGAGTAGTGTAGAGGAGGAGGTTGGTGTATGTGTGCACGCGCACCCCGGTGAGTGTGTGATGGTGTGGGCATGTTAGAGAAACCTGAATGGCTAATAAGAAACACCGCCGCGGTCGCCGTCGCTGTCGAGGTGCAAAAGTGAAGCTGTTCTATTGTCAGGGAAGACGGGATTTGCAGTGTCCGTAGCAGCAGTAGCAGCAGCAGCAGCAGCAGCAGCAGTAGCAGTAGAAGTAGCTGCAGTGTCGAGTCCAGTCTCTCGAGTGCTTAGTGGAGTTATGACGGGGAGAGTTCACAGGAAGATACCGTTCAGCTACTACGCGTAAAGTAGCGCAAAGGAAGCTACAAGAAACTCGCTCCGCGATTGCCATTCCGATAAGAAGTTCGAGTTCGGTTCGAGTCGGTGAAGAGATCCTCTCCAGTGGAGTGTTCGATTCAGCATTCGATGCGTTCGAACCTAGATGTGCAAGAGTGTTCAAGGATCAACGAAAGAAGCAAGTGTGTGATATAGAAAATCTCTAGCTGACGACCACTGAGCTTGGCCAGCGGCCAGCAGTGGATTCGATTGTGTGTATTCCCACCGAGAATCACCATAAAAAAGTATCAAGAGTGTGCCATTGTGGGAAGATATCCAGAATAGAAGGAAGGAAGTTCAATTGCTGTAAAGTGTCGACGGTGTTAGGAAGAAGGAAGAAACGGAGGGAAGCTGGTGTGTATGGCCAGCAGCAGTCTGTCGGCGACAAAAATGACCAACCCGATTCGGGGGCTCGTCAGCAAGCGGCGCATTCGGTACACCCAGGATGGGTTCGATCTGGATCTCACATGTAAGTGTTGTCCCTCTTCCACCGCCGCCGAGATAAGTTAGGAACTCGTCGTTAATTTGTGCGTCACGAAGTGGCACAGTTTGCGCAAAAAAAAGTTTGCATTGTTGGGTGTGCGTTATCAATCAACCGTTCGAGTGTCGTGTATTTTTTGTTTTGTTTGTTTGGGTCGTGGCCGGCCAGTATAGTGACCCCTTGCAAAAATTAATACGCGTTTGATAAGTGGTGTATGGGGCACCGGGGCGATGTGAGGTGCGGTAGAATAAGACGTCAGAATAACCAGAAAGTTATAAGTTTGTGAATTCTTCTCATGACTGCTTAACCGTGAAACAACTTAAAAAATATGTAAAGTATACGATGTTTGGGAAAGGTCTAAAAAGGTCGCTAAGCGATTTACTTCATCATAAAATAATGTGAGGAAAAGAATGCATTACAGAAAATACATCTTCCTCTTGCAGAATCATGTTTAAAATTTTGATCAGTGATCGAATGATCGCAAAAAAGTCTATTTCGCTTGCGAATTTTCTTCATCCACGAATGAGAGAGGAGGCGAAACAGGCAAAAGAAAATCGCTCCCGAACTTCTCGAAGAAAATCAATCGGAACTAGATTTTTTATGAATTCCCCTATCAGCACCGCTCAAATGATCTGATTTCGTTTTGTTTACAAATATCGACCTTTCACGTAAATCCGGCAAATGTAGCAATGAAATCGGTGTTGCGCCACATAATCGAGAAGATGATATTTTTAGTTTCCTTTTAACGATCATTCTTGCGCGAGAGAAGAGAACGTCAAAAGATTTTCTTTTGATAAAGATTCTTCAATCGCTGATTTTGAGGAAAATGTCTTTCAAACCTTACTTTTTTGTATTCGTTGTTTGGACAATGAAAAAGCCTTCCCAAAAAGACAAGATGGCAGAAGATTTGACAACTTTGTTTTGAAATTTCGTGACTTTCTTGGGATTTATGGTGGCCCGGATGTTGTAATTTTTGAAGTAAGTGCTTCACGCGGCTTACTGATTGGATATTTTAGTCAAAATACAAATTTCATATTTTAACTTGTCTTGAATCAGATGGGATTCGAACTCGCACCCAAGGATTGGTAGTCTGGGAGGCTAATGCGTCGGCCAACAAAGTCGGCAGTGATGAAAATCTTATGATATGGATTGAAAGTCTGAATATAGCTTGGTTCTATGTTAAAGTGGGACCAGACAATGCCCAACGCCCGTGGAATCGACCACCAGATTCTCTGCCGTTCTGGAATGGGTTGTAAGAAGCAGCACGAGCACTATCACCACCATTCGGGACTTTATTACAACAAATTACTTTTATTACAACAAATTATACTTCCCCATAATTTCGCTGCCGGTCGGCGAGTTTTGGAAAGGAATCACTCACACAACTATGGATTTCCGAAATGAGAAAAGTCTTTTCGATCGTCAAACCCTCCAGAAGATAAATGAGAGATGATTTGTTAGTCATATTATCTTTAAAATTTTGCTGATTTTTTTTTAAATTGTGTTTAGTATTATATTTTTAAAATTTTTGTCTTTTATCATAGCCAATAAGGAAAAGCAAAAATGACCAAAATGAGCAAATATTTGTGATTTTTGTGCGGGCTTACATTACCAATGAAGTTTTGTTTTTTTGCCTTTCTTACAAAAGAAAGGTTAAAGGTTTGCTTTTTGAAAAACGCTTTTCTCAGAAATCTTTAAAAAATCGTGCACGGCGAGGAATCGTCTCAGAAAAAATCCTATTACTAAATTGAAGGTTCAGATGCGCTTTTTCGATTGAATTCTGGCCCGAAACCCGGAACTCAAAGTCTGATTTTTGAGAGCTCTTTTTCTGAAATACTTGAGCGATGTCTGTATCCGCTCTTAAAAATTTGTGTCTTCCATCATTGGAAAACCGCTCGTAAAACCCACAATTTTTATATTTCAGATCTGTAGCCGTGGGGTCGGAGACGAACATTTTATTTTTCGATTCACAATTTTCGACCAGCAAATGTGGTCAAAGCCATGTTTAGAGGTATTTTTGGACCATTTTACAGATAACTCTATCAAATTAAAAGAGTTCAGTTTCAAACAAAAATCTTTTCGAAAACATGCGCCATAAACTGCTTGGGCCCAATATTTTAAGCTTTTCCAACATGTATTTCCAGAGATATAGCGTCAAGTCGAAGCATAAACGCCAACATATTTACGCTTGCGCGTTTTACGCTGCACGTGAAAGTGTGCTTTCTGGCTTCTCATAATAGATCGACGAAGTTCACTATCGATATATATTTTTTTCAAGATAATCATAGACTAACATTAAAGACTGAGTATCCTTTATTTTTTTCTAATAATGTCAATCCAATAAGTTTTTCTTATTTCAATATTATTGTATTGCGACCCAGAACGTACCTCTTAAATTAAAAAAAAATGGCATTCGAGGTTCAGTCTAAAAAGATTCGATGTTTTAGGTCAAATTCTCACTGGGTGGTATCATTATGTTTCTGAACAATTAATTGCATCATTATATTTTTCGGAGTTTCATCATTTTGTAAGAAAGGCTCTATTTCATCTCTGGTGATATTAAATCGGGTTTTTAAAAGTACACTCAACCCCCGGTGGTTGGATACTTTTTCGTTTGACACTTTTTTAGTTTGTACCCCGTTGGTTGGTCCAAGTCAAGCTAAAAAGTGACGAATTGTTGCCAAGCTAATACCTTAAAAAATACTAACTGTCAGACACTTAGAAAACCCTCATTTTATTAAGTTTTATTCTTTGCAAAGCAACTAATAGTCCGACTAATAGACAGTTAAAAAAAAGTTTACAGAAACAAACAAAGATGGACACTATCAAAAAATGACTTAAAAATATAATAAAAAAGACTTAATAAAGCTGTAACTTCAGAATTTAGTATTTTTTTCAATTAAGAATTTTTCGATTGAAAATTAAATTTTTCAATGGATGTTTTCAATGGGTAAAATTACAATATTAATTTTTTTTGATCGCAGCATGGTAACAAAAATTTGTCTTTATTTCTTCATGGCTCAATCGTTCCTTAAACATGTTTAAAAAATTAAAAAAAAATGTTTTCTTTGAAAACTCAAAATAAACAAAAATCCTTGTATTCATTTTTTCTGAAAAGTTCTTTTCATCACCTATAACTTGGCTAAGGACACCTTGTTGATCAGAAAAATTCCTTCAAAAGATAATTACGTACCATTTTATAAAGACAGCTGCGAAAATCGTATGGAGACTTGTATGGGTGAACAAATGACACAAAATGGTTTCTTTGGTCATAGAAAAGGTCCCCACAAAGTTTGAGCCACATCAAAAAATACTAATAAAATTCAAAAAGAAGATTTTTTGAGCACGTGTTGTACATTTATCCAACGAGGTTCGAGTTGGATACATACGACGAGTGCCGAAAAATAGTTGCAGTTGCATACTTTATTTTTTTGCAATTCCGAAATAACACTTTGAATGACATTTTAAGTCAAATCAAACAATACTAATATATAAAAAACTTGACTTCATTAATTTTTCTTCTTTTATGTTTAAAAAGTATTTTAGTGTCATAAATCTTATATGTTTCTGATAGAACAGTGTTTATTCTACAAACTACAATCATTACCTTTTGCTTATTTTGCGTTTTACTGATTTTACCCAATTATAATTTTAGCTACGAAAAGGTGTATAATAGCCTGTCCCATCTTGAGGTCATGTCGAGGAATTTCAGGTGCTCACTTCTTAAATGATAGATTATGATGTTAGGAACAATGTTTTCTTAGACAAGAAAAAATAATAAAATACTTTCTCGCACCCCCTAGTCGATTTACTGAAAAAAGTCACTTCTTTGAACAAATTTTCTAAAATCGCTTGAAATCAATAGAAAAACTGTTTCGATCAGGTGTGCATTATCTTCAAACGATAGTTTTTGTCCATAGATTAAGATGTACTATCAATATTGGACCAAAATTAAAGTTTTTGGACTCTCCCAGGCGGATTTGTGTCGAAAAAATCGCATTTTTGGATTTTTTTTTCAGAAATGTTCATTTAATTTAGGGTAGCCTATTTTTCCCAGTGAAACCAATGCATCCAGCTTGTAGAAAATTTCGTGGCGAACATTTTTCCCTCTGAGAAAATCCAATGTCGACAATCCAGAGCCGAGATATTTGAGTTTTAGTGAGGAAAAAAGTGCCATTTTTCAAAACTTCTCAGAATTCAGAAGCAAGGCCTACTAATTACACGATGTAGCAAGGATATGTCTCAAAGGTCAGGGTATGCTTTTTTATAGTAATTTTGGTCGCTGAATCCGAATCTGAAATCAAATTTCGTGTAAACAGTGATGTTTTGGAGCTACACCTTTTGGAATGTTATTTGCGTGTTTAAGAGGCAGTTTTTGTAAATATTGCTCGCTTTGTTCCAGAGGTCGTATCGAGGTGCTCCGCTTTGGATGAAACTTTCAGCGTTTGTTTGTCTATAAAGGAGATGAACTCATGCCAATTATGAGCCCTCTTCGACAAAGGGAAGTGGGGTAAAACGGGCATTGAAGTTTGAATTAAAAAAAATGTATGAGTCATTCTTTGCAATGCTTTTTATGGTCAAAAATTTGTTGAAAAATGATTTTTTTAAAATGTATAGATCAAATACCGGGTCTCGTGGCGCAGGGGTAGCGGCTTCGGCTGCCGATCCCGATGATGCTATGAGACGCGGGTTCGATTCCCGCCTTATCCACTGAGCTTCTATCGGATGGTGAAGTAAAACGTCGGTCCCGGTTTCTCCTGTCTCGTCAGAGGCGCTGGAGCAGAAATCCCACGTTAGAGGAAGGCCATGCCCCGGGGGGCGTAGTGCCAATAGTTTCGTTAGATCAAATACCGTCTAAAGGCAGAGTTGGATTGTAGAGGGTACTGTGATCGATGCAATATTAATAATAGTGAAGGAAAACTTTCATGTTTGTCGTTTCGATTTCTCTAGAAATATTGGTCTCATCACAAATGGTTATATTTAGACTTATTTGAAATTTTCTTTTTAATGAAAATGTTCACAGCTTTTACGTTGGATGAATTTAGTATTTTTTTCTCATATATTTAAAAAAAATCAAAGAAATAAAATGTGACAAAAAAATAGGGCAGCTGTGAAAAAAATA
Source organism: Culex quinquefasciatus (assembly GCF_015732765.1). Classification (NCBI taxonomy): domain Eukaryota; kingdom Metazoa; phylum Arthropoda; class Insecta; order Diptera; family Culicidae; genus Culex; species Culex quinquefasciatus. The sequence continues at coordinate 132,501,461 of NC_051862.1, read as the reverse complement.
ATTTCTAAGTCTCATTGCACCCCGAAATCCCCCTTACTTGTTCTTTTGTCGACAAACCAAACCTGCCAACTTCTTCGGAAAGCGAGACGCGGTAGACGCGATACGCGACGGGAAGGTTCTTGGCACGCATCAAGGTCCGATCTTGCTCGTCGACGTCGTCGTTCGTGTTACGTTTGTACGTCCGTCTGTCCATTCATCTTCGAGCGATTTCTACCACCGAATGACCCACATCAGCCATCCCTAGTCTGTGCTCCCGCCTCGCACAACATTTCCAAGAAGTGCAAAAAGTGTGCAACAAAGTGCCACAATGCACTACAATGTATCTGCTGAAACCGGCTCTCGCCGCAATCAATCTTTATTTCGAGGAAGTTTTGGCGAGGAGGGCCGACGCCGCCGACATGTGAAGTGTGTGGTTTTCAGTCTGCGCGATCATGACGATGCTGCCGGTGATGTGGGGTTGATCCTAATTACAGCACGCGACTCAGCGAATGTCAGTGCGAGTTGGAGGAATGCGCGCTGATATGGTTTCGGGGGGAAATTTGCAGGGCGTGCTTTTTTTTTTAGTTTGAAGAGTGATTTATTCTGACAGTGTACCTATTGGTATTTGGTTCACGGAAAAATGAGCGTGCCAGAATGTAGTGCTGTAGAAATTGTTCAAAAATTTAATTATCGATTCTGATATTTTTTTTATTTTTTATTTGGATGATACTAAGTTTCATGTCCAAATAATACATTTTGTACGTTTGGTTTATCTGTACAAATTTGGGAAATAGAACTATGAAAATATTCTAAAATCTGTTTCTCGACTAAGGATTTTCTGATAAATTTGGTGTTTTTGGTTGAAGATTTATTTGGTGGAATATTAAAATGAATAAAAACCATGCTCAAGTTGAATTTTACGATGTTTTTTTCTATTTCTTCTAAAGAAAATGAAAATTCCATACAATTTAATTTTTTTAAACTTTATTCATTCGACGATTTTTTACTAAGATGAACTTCACAGATCAAAATTCATAAATATTTTTATGGAATTCCTCTACATTTTGCCGTCTAGTTTTTTTAAGTGGATTTAAAACATCTAATACCATAGGTGCAAATTTCTGCCCATACTTTTCTATGGCTCAAAAGAAGTATTTTTTGGTTCCGAGTACATTTAAAAATTTAAAATTTGGAAATAAGAATTTTGAGAGTTCAATGTTAGTGATAAAAGTCAGTTAAAAAATCGGGATTTTTCATCGTGCCTTTTTGCTAAAAAGTCCTACAACTTTGCCGAAGACACCAAATCGATTCGACAGTTCGTTCCCAAGATACAGATTTTCTAAAATTGTATGGATACTTTTACTAGCAAACCTATGATGCAAAGCCGCTTCTTTTAGTCCCGGCAAAAAAAAATGTTTCTATGTATGAAACTTGAATTACAAAAAATATGGATATATGTAATAGTAATAAATAATTTGTTTTTTTTTGTAGTACTAATAAACAAATTTAACGATGATTTATTGAGCGATTAATATCTTTTTCTAACGTTAACATTTTTTTTACAAATTAAATCCGAATATTTCTGGAGATGTTTCCTCTTCAAAGTCAAACCAATAGATATCCCGAGCAGACGGAAATAACTTGGGAAGGTCAGTTTTTGATATTGTGAGAAGATCGAAATATGTTATTGGAATGATCGGATTAGTTGTTAAAATAACAAAAATCAATAACAAAGATTTGTTCGAAGAATAATTTAAACTGTTATTATGTTGTTATTGCAATAACAAACCAATAACTCAGAAGGAATCATGAAGGAATAACAAGATTTGATATTTTGTGCGGAGAGGTGGAGCAGCATAATAACAAAAAATGTTATTGAACTGGTATGTCTCCATAACAAAAAAAGTTATTGTTTTGGTTTATTTGTAATTTGCAAATAAACCTGCAGTTGTCATAACTCCTCTGTACTAGTCAGGGATGCAGAGTCGGGTTCCTCCAAGCGACTTTGAATCCATACTTTGAAGACAACTTCGACTCTGGATGCAGAATATGACGTCAACGACGACTTCAGCTCTTCAAAAATACCCGACTTCACAGATTCCGACTTCAAGTATAAGTTGCTGAAAATTAGCTGAATCCGATGCAGTCTCCGAGGTCTCACTCCAGCTCGAACTTCAACGTCAGCTCCGACTTCCTGGCTCTGTGAAAAAAATAACAGTTTTTGTTATTCACACTTCAATAATTCTCAATAAATAAATCAATTTCGTTAGGGAATAAAACAAGATTAAAAAAAATGAACTCTCAAAAGTTAATTTTATCGGATTAATTTTAACTTGAAACCCCATTTCATGGTGAAATAAATGACCCCGATGAACAGACTGGCCCGTGGCTTAATGGCTACGGCTCCCGCCTCATAAGCGGAAGGTTCCGGGTTCGATTCCCGACCGGTCTCCTTGAAATTATTCGACTATAATTGAACTTTGAATATGAACAAAAAACGCATGGAATCAGGTGGGATTCGAACTCACACCTTTGGATTGGTAGTCAGATGCTCTAGCCACTCGGCCACCGAGGGGGTTGACACCCCTTGAGTGAATTAATCCGTAGTGGTGAAATAATGTCACAAGGTCATTTACTATATAATACAACAATCCCTTCCCCAACGATTCCCCTACACACCACACACCATTATAATCTATAAATAACTCGAACCGGTTGGTACGGTATGTCCCCGGCTTCTTCTTCTTCCCCTGTTGGTTCTATGAAATGTGGGATCCGTTCATAGAATCTGTCTCATGCGGTTAATGCAACGCAGTAGGCCGGGCCGCTTTAATGAGTGTAATACACTTCGGGGGTTCTCGAAAGTATTGCAATCATTAATAATGACAAGAAAGAACTTGAGGCGTAATCTAACCATAAGTTCTTCCCGGATGCTTTCTTCGGACTGGCTGCGCTTGTGTTCGATTAGATTAGATTAGATTAGATTAGAAATAAATGACCCCGATGAAATTGGTCAAAATTATTTCATAGTTCTAGCCAATTTTAGTAAAATCCCTTAGGGGGTATGTCAAATTATAAAAAAAAAACAAATTTCAAAATTTCAACTTTTTAGAATAATTTTAGCTTAAGGACCCCATTTCATGGCCAAAATAATGACCCCGACGAAATTGGTCAAAATTATCCCATAGTTCTAATCATTTTAAACAAAGTCCTTTAGAGGGTATACAAATAATTAAAAAAAACAACTTTCAAAATTTCAACTTTTTAGAATAATTTTAGCTTAAGGACCCCATTTCATGGCCAAAATAATGATCCCGACGAAATTGGTCAAAATTATCCCATAGTTCTAGCCAATTTTAACAAAGTCCCTTAATTAAAAAAATAATAATTAATAATTAAAAAAAATCAACTTTCAAAATTTCAACTTTTTAGAATAATTTTAGCTTAAGGATCCCATTTCATGGCCAAAATAATGACCCAGACGAAATTGGTCAATATTATCCCATAGTTCTAACCATTTTAAACAAAGTCCTTTAGGGGGTATATCAAATAATTAAAAAAATCAACTTTCAAAATTTCAACTTTTTAGAATAATTTTAGCTTAAGGACCCCATTTCATGGCCAAAATAATGACCCTGACGAAATTGGTCAAAATTATCCCATAGTTCTAACCATTTTAAACAAAGTCCTTTAGAGGGTATACAAATAATTAAAAAAAATCAACTTTCAAAATTTCAACTTTTTAGAATAATTTTAGCTTAAAGACCCCATTTCATGGCCAAAATAATGATCCCGACGAAATTGGTCAAAATTATCCCATAGTTCTAGCCAATTTTAACAAAGCCCCTTAGGAGGTATATCAAATAATTAAAAAAAATCAACTTTCAAAATTTCAACTTTTTAGAATAATTTTAGCTTAAGGACCCCATTTCATGGCCAAAATAATGACCCTGACGAAATTGGTCAAAATTATCCCAAAGTTCTAGCCAATTTTAACAAAGCCCCTTAGGAGGTATATCAAATAATTAAAAAAAATCAACTTTCAAAATTTCAAATTTTTAGAATAATTTTAGCTTAAAGACCCCATTTCATGGCCAAAATAATGATCCCGACGAAATTGGTCAAAATTATCCCATAGTTCTAGCCAATTTTAACAAAGCCCCTTAGGAGGTATATCAAATAATTAAAAAAAATCAACTTTCAAAATTTCAACTTTTTAGAATAATTTTAGCTTAAGGACCCCATTTCATGGCCAAAATAATGACCCTGACGAAATTGGTCAAAATTATCCCAAAGTTCTATCAATTTTAGCAAAGTCCCTAAGGGGATATATCAAATAATGAAAAATTTAAAATGCATTCCGCTGCGTTGAGAACTGTTTTTAGCATGTTTGGTTTTATTCAAAAATCTTTAGAATTTTTAAAAATGTTCGATGCACAGTAATGCAAAATGTTTTTTTTTTTCGCAAATTTTCTTGATTTCGTGTAAAATGCATTTTAAAACATTTTTTTCAATAATATGTTGATACTAAAGCTTGTTATTTTATTTTTATATTTTTTTATATTTTCATCACTTCCGGTCATCACTCCTGGATGGATGGATTTAATTTGAATAAGTCACAAAAATTGCTCAATTAAAAATATTTGTGATAAATAACTAAGTTTTCTCAATTCAACCCTTGATATCTCAATTTCAAAATGGAAAAAAAAAACATAAGAAAAAAATTATTTTGATTTCCTTGATTATAATTCTTTGTATTTTACCTATATTTATTAATTCTTTTAATTTTTATAGAATATTTAGATCTCACGAGCAAAAATTTCATCACGTATATTTTTCAAACATTTTCTGAATTTTAGTGATGCATATTTTTTTTTTTTATAATTTACATACTAAATTACTTCATCACAACTTATCCCACTTATTCCACAATTCAACAGATTTTCTTTTTGGTCAGAACGAATTTGAGCACCCTTTTTCCCACCGCCAATACCACCGTCAGGCGATGGTGCCAAAGGAATGCAAATTTGTCGCACTTTGACTGACCGAGCCGCCGCCGCCACCGTCTTCGCACTTCTATCGAGTGGCGTGTTCGGAATGTCACTTATGATGTAATTGGCAAACGATGATGCGGTGGGTGGCTGAAGCAAAGGAACGGAGGTTTAAAAGTGCGAGGTTCAACAACGCTTAAGCGCCACCATCGAGCAAATGTCAAACGGGTAAAGAGAGAAGAGGAAAGGGGAAAATGGGGTTAAAAAGTCTGATTTTTTAATCTACTTTTTTTAAACGAAAATGCTTGAGACAGAAAAAAGTGGTTTACGTTTTAAAAAGTTGAATTTAATCTTGCAAGTTAACCTACTTAATCCACCTAAGCAAACAAGGAAGTGCCACCGATTGCACTGTTTAGCTTTGATAAGCACACTGATAAGAGACCTAAACAAGCAGTTCTTCATTTTCCCCACCCAAAAATAAAAAAAAACGCCACCCACCTTGCCTCTCCCCCCGAGGTTCGATCGGTCGGTCGGTGCAAATCTGCGAAACTTGACACCTGCAAATTTGCACGTCGTCGTCGGTCGTCTTTCTTTTTTTTCCTTTTTCCTCTGTTTTGTTCTATCGCGCGAGCGTCCTTCAGCGACTTCTCGTCGTCGTGTTTTACTTTTTACTTTTCAATGTGGGATCACCTCGCACGTCGTCGTCTGTTCTACGGAATTCTGCTTCGACGGCATATCGAGAGCAGCATATCGAACGATATGTGGTGAGATGCCGTTTATTGTGATTTACTGTAGTGTGACTGGTGGGAAATGGAAGTTTCAGTCACTGGAAATTTGAGTTTTCAATTAGGTCGTTACAAATTTCCACCTTTAATTGACGGTTTACCCTTTCAGGCCTGATGGGTCATATATGACTCAAAAATGAAATTTTTAAAACTAGCCTATAGTTTTTGCATGGTCGTAAAAATCATTTTCCCATCATTCCCTAAAAAATATTTTTTGAAAATTCAGGCCTGAAAGGGTTAATATATTTTTTCAGATTATATATTCATCAACAGTTAATGCTACACACTACACAAAAAAATATGATGCACGGTAAAATTTTTTTGGTCATTTTTCATTTCACTTTTTGTCCCTAAAACTTAATTTGTTAGGAAACACAATTTTTATTTTTATTTTTTATTTTTTGATATGTTTTAGGGGACATCAAATGCCAACATTTCAGAAATTTCCAGAATGGGCAAAAAATCTTTGACTGAGTTAAACATTTTTGAATCGATACTGAATTTATCAAAGAATCGAAATATTGGTCGCAAAAATTTTTAACTTCATTTTTCGATGCAAAATCGAATTTGCAATCAAAAAGTACTTTAGTGAAATTTTGATAAAGTGCACCGTTTTCAATTTAATGCCATTTAAGATAACTTTTAAAAATAGTCGCAGTTATTCCTTTTTTTTAAATAGGTGCCCATGTTTGCCCACTTTTGAAAAAAATATTTTTGAAAAGCTGAGAGAATTCTCTATATTTTGCTTTTTTGAACTTTGCTGATACGACCCTTAGTTGCCGAGATATCCCGGGCAGACGGTAATAACGAAATTCATGCCATTTCAATAACAAATACAGTTAAAATAACAAAAAGCGTTATGTAATCTTCTTGGAAAATCCATTTTTGCATAAGGGCTTAACAACAGTTAATGTTATCATAACAAAATTTGTGATTGGTCTGATATTAGTTGAAATTCAAAAAAAAGTTGCAATAACATTTTTTGTTATGGAAGAATACCTCCAACTGTTATTGGGATGATCGGATTAGTTGTTAAAATAACAAAAAATAATAACAAAAATTTGTTCGAAGAAGAACTAAAAACGTTATTAGTCTGTTATCAGAATAACAATTCAATAACAAAAAAATCATAACGACGAATAACAAATCATGTTATAAATAACATAAAATGTTATTGGCCTAGTATTTTCAAATATCAAAAAATGTTATGCCCATGTTATTTCCGTCTGCTCGGGATTACCTTACAAAGGTTTAAAAACAGGAAAATTGATGTTTTTTAAGCCTCACCCAAGCAACGCACCATTTTCTTAAGTCGATATCTCAGCAACTAATGGTCCGATTGCAATGTTAAATTATGAAACATTCATGAAATTTTCCAATCTTTTCGAAAACAATATTTGAAAAAAATTAAATCAAAACTAACATTTCAAAAAGGCTCAACATTGAATGTTTGGATGAGACTTAAAAAACAACAATTTTCCTGTTTTTGAACCTTTGCATGACAACATCTCAACAACTAAGGGTCGTATCAGCAAAGTTCAAAAAAGCAAAATACAGTCGACTCTCTGGTTGTCAATATCCAAGGGACCGTCGAGGAAGAGAATCATCAGTTTACAGAACGATGCAAAATGAAGACTCGATTGAAAATATGTTTTTCTTGGTACCCAGCTATGGGAGAAATCATGGCAACGTCCAGCAAACAAAAACAAACTAATGTCAAACACCCTTCAAAGCTTCGTTTCGCAAAGAAAAATGTCTATGCAAGCCATGAGATAGTGACAATATTGACAACCGGAAGAGATTTTTAAAGCAAACAGAATCCAAGGGACCGTCGAGGAAGAGATCCTTCAAGCAAGAGAAAATATCGAGGAATAAAGCCAATCGAAGTATGCAGTTTGAAGGGACTGAAGAATTCATCGATAGATGGAGCAATATTGATATCGAGAAGATCGACAGCCAGAGAGTCGACTGTATAGAGAATTTTCTCAGCTTTTCAAAAATATTTTTTTCAAAAGTGGGCAAACATGGGCACTTATTTTTAAAAATGAAAAACTGAGATTTTTTAAAAGAGTTAACAAAAAATGGCTACAACTTTATCAAAATTTCACTAAATTACTTTTTGATTACAATTTCGATTAATATCGAAAAATGATGTTGAAATTTTTTTTCGATCAGCATTTCGATTTTTAGTAAAAATCAGTATTGATTCAAAATTCATAACTCGCTCGATTTTTTTTGCCATTCTGGAAATTTCTGATAAGGTGGCATTTTATGTCCTCTAAATCATATCAGAAAATGAACAAATTTAAAAATAGTGTTTTTTTTTTGCTATTCAAGTTTTAGTGACGAAAAGTGAAACTAAAAATCACCAAAATTTTATTTACCGTGTATCATTTTTTTCAGTGTAGTCCTGATCCATACCTAAAACTTTGCCGAAGACAACAAATCGATTAAAAAAATCCTTCAAAAGATACAGATTATTGAATTTTAATACACCATTTTTGTAAAGACAGCTTCCAAATTTGTATGGAAAATTATATAGACAGTCTAATGATACAAAATGGGTTCTTTGGTCATACCGAAGGCACCGAAAAAGTTTCAGCTGGATTAAAAAATACAAAAAAAAACGAAATGCCATTTCAATAACAAATACTGTTAAAATAACAGAAAGTGTTATGGAATCTTCTTGAAAAATCCATTTTTGCATAAGGGTTTAAGAACAGTTTATGTTATCATAATAATATTTGTTTTTGGCTCATATTAGTTGATTGCCAAAACAACTTAGGAATAACATTTTTTGTTATTGAAGAATACCGCCAACTGTTATTGGGATGATCAGATTAGTTGTTAAAATAACAAAAAATAATAACAAAGATTTGTTCGAAGAATAACTTAAAATGTTATAAGTCTGTTATTACAATAACAATCCAATAACAAATAAATCATAACGACGAATAACAAATCTTGTTTTAAATAACACAAAATGTTATTGGTCTAGTATTTTCAAATATCAAAAAATGTAATTCCTAAGTTATTTTCGTCTGCTCGGGATGACCGCAATCTCAGAGAATTGCTAATTATCGTGTTTTTTTAAAGAAAAGTGTTTTATCTCAAAATTTTGAACATTGTTGGAACCAGCCAAATAGATTATCAAAACAAACTAGGAATATGCGCTGTGCTGGTTTGGTCAAACATACTTTTTGTTTGAAAAAGGTAAAGAAACAAAAAATATAGGTTTTAGCAGAAATTATTTAAACAACAAAAACTTTCTGACTAAAAATCATCAAAGAATCATTGCAGTTGAAATTAATTCAATGGGACACAACTTTGGAAATTTGTAGAATCCAACCAAAGACGCATTTTCCGTTTTTTGGACTCCCAAAATAACGGAAAATGCGTCTCTGGTTGGATTCTACAAATTTCCAAAGTTGTGTCCCATTGAACTAATTTCAACTGCAATGATTCTTTGATGATTTTTAGTCAGTATGGAATTCAAAACAAGAATCTTTGGAAAAATTTTTGTTCCCTCCTAATTTTCAGGGCTTGAAGGTAACGACCTCACAATTAGGTTATTTTTGTTATTTTTAAATGACCAGCCCCTAATTGTATGAAAAAAAAAAAAAAAAAACAGGCACTCATCTTTGGAACAAACTTTTAACGGAAAGTTCTGGCATGTCAAGTCTGGAAGTCACTCTAAAAATCAATTGATCATCGTTTCATTTCCACGACCCAATGTTCTAATGAAATTGCATCACTCCAAATCGATCGTGCACCCTCACATGTGGCGACGAAAAGTACAAGTGACAAAATTTGCTGACACTGACAACCGTGGGGTACTTGACGAGGCTCAAGTTGCACTCGGATCATTTGAACACCGTCGAATCGCTTTGCTGCTGCTGATAATCGCCGATTGCGAGAGTGAGCGAATATGATGCAACTTTCGACGAATATTCCGCACGCGATTTGCCACTTTATACGAGTCCCGTGACGTCACAACACCTCACATACCGGCACACACGCACATGTGTTCGCCGCGTCTCAACCAATGAGGAAGCAAACTCGGAGCTAAAGTCACGTTTTCCGTAGCAGTACAGCTGTTGCACACACAAGCCTTGTGCCCCAAACCGTTTGCGGGACGACAGTCGTGCCCGGCACTAGTACGGTTCAGGTCCTCCGATGGTGGGCAAAATTTTCCACGCTCCACATGAGGCTGAAAGAGCGAGAGAGTGGGTTATGAATCACCCCCCGTGAAAACCCCCCCATCCGTACCCGGCAGCGGGGTTCATAAAAAAACGGAAGCTCGATGCATTTAGTGGTGTAATTAGCACCCTGCCGGCTGCGAGTCACACTCTGAAATAGCAAGAATGTGTGTGCTCGACTGGCTGGCACGCTGGCGTTGCATCGGAGCAGTGGAATTGCACAGCGCTGTTGCTAAGGGAAGAGGACTCTTATCTTCGAATCACGACGCGACAGTAGTGCCCCGCGTCCAGCAAAAGGGGTATTACGGCTGAGCTGAACGACGACGTCGACGGCGCGTTATGGACGAAACTAGGTGGAACGTGACGCGGGCCATATTTGGGGTTTTGTTTGGAGTCGTGATACGCTCGGAGTGAATCGAACGGGGGGGATGTCTACGGTATTGGCACAAAGAGCTAGGAAGTTTGTGGTATCATCTCGAATGATTCTCCAAAGTCTATACAGACTACAGTTAATAAAGTCTACGTAGTTCAGACACGTCATACCTGGTGTTCTTATCATATACCGCTTAATATCAAAGATTAAAACCTTAAAGACATGGCTGTCAATGATCCCCTCCGCAATCGACTTGTAAATGCATGTCGGCGTTACTGATGTGCAGCGACACGGCCGTAACTGAGGTTTAAACGACTTGGCTGTGCAAAGTGAACTTGCCAGTTATTGTGCTTCCAATCAATCTTTGTTTCAAGAGAATTTTTCATTTTTCATTCTTTGAGCTGAGAAACCCTTGAGTCTGGACAGATTCTAGGAAAGTCGCATGTTACTGGACTCGAAGGCTAATTGTTATAAAGAATTTCCCTTTTTTGTCTGACTAGTTGGGAATTTCCCGTACAATTTTATAAACAGATAGAAATCCACAACATTTTCCTGAACTGCAATGTAACGCCTGATTCCTTACCTTTCATGTATAGGGGAGAGTGGGGAGACTTGATCCCCGGGGACACTTGATCCCAAGCCTGTATCTCGTCAGCATGCGGGTAAAATAATTAGCTTTGTTCTAGAAAGTTGTGCGAAATTGAGTAAAACTCATTTTTGAAAACAAAGAAAAAAATTAAAAAAGAAATCTTTTTTCATTGTTTTTAAAAGTGTAAAAAACACTCATAAATTATTCAAAAAATATTTTTTATACGTGAATTGTTTGATAAACATATCAACTCCAAAACCCTTACGCATTTTCGTTAAATTTATCGTCATACTATTTTTACAATCAATTATTTAAAAAAAGTGCGTTTAGGGAGACTTGATCCTTGCATTTTTAAAGTCACTGGAATCAGCCTCAAGATTAAATAATTGGGCTGGGTTTTCGTACACAGTTTCCTTTAGTATAGTTGTACATAACTTACTGCAGTTTGAACCATTTTTCAAAAGTTTTGTAAACAAAAATTACCAGCTTTTGTAAACATGCCCAATTTTTGTCTAAAAAAGTAAATTTTAAGTTTTTAAATATTTTGCATGCTAAACTTGTTATATTTTGAACACAAACGTACATGTTTTATGTGAAATTGCTGTAACTTATAGAAAATTAAAAGTTTGGATGAATAATAAACATTTTGCTTAAGATTTCTTCAAAATGTTGAAAGGGGAATCAAATTACCCCCAACATTTTGAAAATGCCGGTTTAAAATATTTTTTAAAACGCTTGGCATGATTCGAAGAGTTTTTCTGATGAAATACCCTTATCAGCCAAACATAGTTGAATGTTTAAGCTTTCAATTCATGCAAAAAGTTCATAGTTTTGTGAGAAATTAACAGATTTATGTGAGATACAAAAAAGGGGATCAAGTCTCCCCATTCTCCCCTACTTTTTCAATTTGTCTTACCAATTTCAAATTATGCATTTTCTGTCAATAGTAACCTTGGGGCGTTCATACAAAAAATGTTTTCAAAGATTTTTTTTTCGAGTAGGACCAAATTCTTTGTTTTTGTTTTGAAACAAAATATGATTTGAACAAGATTTTTTTGAGAAACCTTTTTTGGCTGTTTCGAGTAGGAATCTCGCAATCGAGAACGCCAAGGCAATGCTGTAAAGCGAAGAATTTGTTTTTTTTTATTTTGCTGTTATGACTAGTTTTTTTTAGAGATTCATTATTTTTGGAGAATTGCATGGTGTATTTTCCCAAGAACATTAAGATAAAAAAATCGGCAAGTCTGAAGGACCATGACACCATAAAAGAAGGGCTCTTTCCCAATATTTGGCGGGGCTTACCGATATCCATAAAATTTCTGTAGAATTTACCTCAACAGACTCCTGATTTCATAATTTACCAATTCTGATAGCAAATTTACCAGATTTCGCCATTGCGACCGAATAAAAATCTTTTTTTGTACAATTTGTCATGAAATTACAGCATACACAAATTCGACCATATAACTTAACTATTAAAAACACTGCTAAACTTAGAGAATTTCATTTATAAACTTTTATTTACCCAAAAGGTTCCCAAAATTGTTTTGCTATCCTCCTCCATATAACACAATAAAATTTTGAAACATTTTCGTATCAAACACATTGCAGAGAAAATTTTTTTGAACAATTTCCATAAAAAGTATCAATTTTGGTTCAATATAAGCAAAGATATGTCTATTTTTGTAAAAAAAGTGACTTTCTCAAAAAAATATGGATTTAATTCCTATTTAAACGATGAAAACTGCCTACCTAGATATTTATAATAATGAAAATATTTTATTGAATCATGAAACTCATATCAAATATTGATTGAGTATACGAAAATTATTTTAATAGAACCATAAAATGTTCAGTAGGGGGTGTTCATCGTTTGAATGAGAATTACGTTCAGAAAATTTCGAGAAATTTTCTTTTTACTCTACGAAATTCTGTTTATCTCTGCTTGAATTTTTAAATTGAGAAAAAAATAGGTACACGGAATATTTTTTTGCAGATTTTTTAATCAAGGTTTTTTTCACAAAAACTCAATTTCCCAAAATATGTTTTTTTTTATTTTCGAATTTTTTTGATATGTTTTAGGGGACAAAAACCCACAACTTTTGAGTCTTAGAGAAACATGGTTAAAAAAATCTGCCGCCGAGTTATGAATTTTTGAAAAAATAGTGATTTAAAATTGAATTTCCAGTCGAAAACTACTGTACGGATTTTTTTATGAAAGGCTCTGTTTTCAAGATATAGCCACCGAAAGTTTGACCTCAGCGAAATATTTGCAGTTTTCCCATTTAAAAAAAATAGTGACCAGGAATGACCGTTTCTAAAAATATTTTTTTTTGAAAAGTTCAGAAAATTTGCTATATTGCTAATTTGCAGTGCTTTTGAGGACGCGCAGTCCTGTTTTTTCGCGATAATTTTCGTCTCTTTTGTGTCGCTATTTGTGTGCATGGGGTGATTGGTCATAATAATTGAATAATGCCTTCATAAGTGCAGTGCCTCTTGGGGACGCGCAGTCCGGTTTTTTCACGATAATTTTCGTCGTAAATGATCGTAAAAATTTATTCCAACTTTCAATTTTAGTATTAACTCATCAAACTATCGATTTTATGAAGAGTAAAGCGTCATTTATTTACTATTTTTGAAATTTGCTCGCGTTATCTAAATTGTAAAAACAGTAAAATTATACTGATAAGTCTAGCCCATAGCACTACTGCTCGGCTGGCACGCGTTCGATAAAAATAAACCATTTCAAATAATCAATTATCTATCTTTCCGCAGCCGGCTGCCTAAGATTTAAAAATTTGAACTGATAAACAAAATGCTCATGGTCACATCACTGCCACTCGTGAATCCTGACCTCATACCCATCTACTAACCCCCTCAAAACTCATGTGATACTTTGTCGGAGAAGCAGTCGATTGGGCGGTCTCTATCACTCAAGTATCGGACTAACATTCCCATCCACTTCCCCGTGACCCTACCACTGGTCGTGGCCGGCGCCGGTATTGATCAGCATGATAGGGGCCTTTGAGAAGTTGCGAAGCGAGGAAAGAAGCACCCACTCATCTTCCACGGCTCGTGGATGTAACTTCTGGAGGTCCTGGTCAATAACGGAGTAGCAACTGCGGGTGGGCACCTATGCTTATGCTTAAAGTTCAGAAAATTTGCTATAAAATTGTTAAAGAGACATTGAAGATTGGACCTCTGGTTGCTGAGATACAGCGGCTTCAAGAAAAAGAAGTCTCACCTAAATAACCCACCATTTTCTAATGTAGATATCTCCGCAACTAATGGTCCAATTTTCAATGTTAAAACATGAAACATTCGTAAAATTTTTCAATCTCTTCGAAAAAAATATTAAAAAAAAATATTAATCAAGACCAGCATTTTAATTGGGCGTAATATGCAATGCTTGGCCCTTTTAAAATGTTAGTCTTGATTTAAAAAAATCAGAATATTTTTTTCGAAAAGATCGGAAAATTTCACGAAACATTACATTACAAACATTACAAATTTTGTCAAACATCTGTCTACAATAATAGTTATTATAACCAACACTCATCCACGAAAAATTCTAGTTGGTTCTTCCAGAATCCTGCTGTTAGAATATCCAGCTCTGTAAGAACTCTGCTAGAATCCTAATACAACGTCGTGACTGGGACTGGGTTCCACAACATGTTTGATGCTTTAAATATCACTTTTTTCACAAAATGTACTGGGATTGGGTTTGTTTTGATCTTTTTTTGACTTGCTTAAAATCGATTTTATCTATAATATTTTACAATTTTGTTGGTGATACAACATTATAGATTTTGTTAGATATTCTCCTCTCTGAACATATTCGTTTCTGACTCGGGTCAACGGACGGAGTAAACAAAGAAGTTCCCGAAAGTATTTGTATCGCTGTTTGAAGCGATTGATCAAGCCGCTGGCTGCTAGCAAGTCGTGTTCGCTCGCGAATGGTTGCGCGCTTCAGTCGGCAATGATTCGTTCGGCAATGAGTGAAAGATCTTTGATCACATATAAAAAATGACTTAATGCATAACAAAATGCTTCATAATTTATTGCCGTTATGTTACTGTCTTAAGTTAGGAAAATATCAATGAACTTTTGAAAATAGTTACCTTCAAAAAAAATCGTAAATTTATTATTTTTAGAAACTCATTGTATTTTTGATAGCAACATAACTGTAACAAGGTTTAAAGCATTATGAGATTTTGTGTTTGAAAATTCTGAAAATTACAAAGAACTAGTGCGTGACAGAGTTGCATCAATTTCTTACAGGTTTCAGTTGGATCAACCAGTTCTGTATTGACTACAAAGCCCCTTTAGTGAATCCCTGCCTCTTCCTGTTCCACGATGAAACCATCGGCGTCGGATCGGTTATCGGTTTGGCAGCGGCAACCGACACGTGTGCTGCTGCTGCTGATACACGAGCCGCCGATGGGTCGTGACCTTCCTGCCGGAGGCCAACGCTGCCCTAATCTGGACAGCGGCGGTAGGTGATTGATGCAACACTGTGTACTAATTTATGGCTAGTGTAAGGGTGTTATTAGGGCACGATAAATTGAAGATTGACTCAGTTACTACAATTGGTACTGTCAACAACGCATCTGACGTCGATCTGTAATTTCTCACGCTCCCAAATCGCAAGCTACGTTTTCCGATTCCCGATCGATATGGTTCACTTTCACTCTGCCCGCCGAATCCGCAACCACTTCAGGCACCTGATATCCACCTCTGCCGCAGCAGCAACAGCAGCCACCACCAGTAATGATAGACTTCAGCAGCGGTGTGGCGCCGGCTGTTACCGTCGAGTTGCGAGGTGTCTGGGTCCCAAACTGGTTCTATCGCCGAGCTGTGTGCTATCTGCACACCTTAATGCCTGCCCTGCTACCAGCAGCATCAGCGGGGTAATCTATCTTTTCCAACATGACGTGTTCAATTAGTACTAATTAGAGACAAACGCTTTGGAAATTGTGCTCCCCTCCACCACCGTGTAAGGCTGGTGAAAGACAAGTTTTTTTTTGCTGCGCCAGGTTTATTTGAATTTTATTTCCAAAGAGTGGCGCTAGACGAAACAGGTCTTCACGCAGAGAGTACTTGCAGGGTCAGCTTTGGCCGATGCTGAGTTGCAACAGATCCGTATATTCGAACAAGATTCAGTAGAAATCGAAGCCGCTGTAAGTTACTGCAAGCAAACGCGGCGTGATAGATTTAGCTTAAAGTTTGAAGGATCTCCATACCAGCTCGTCGCCAATGTTGACGACCCTGAAATGTTCTGTGGTGTTGATCGAGGGGCCGTGTTAGATTGTTGAAGACAGGTTTATTGATTGGATTTTACATGGTTTGGTTCGTGTTTTCCCGTGCAAGTTTAAATTTCAACTCCCATGAACTTTTTTCATGGAGGAATTGATTTAGCTCAAGCAAGGCGAATTTTCTTCATCCTTTTATCGATTCCTGATAACAAAGAACAAAAAAACTTGAAAAAACTCTACATTTCTATTTTTACTGGTGAACTAAACCTACCGATGAAAGTGAGCCGTGGCGAAACACGATGAAGAATATCTTCCTCGAAATCTGAAAAGAACAAAAAAACTAACATTTTAAAAGGGCGTAATATTGAATGTTTGGCCCTTTTGAAATGTTAGTCTTGGTTTAAAAAAATTGAAAATATTTTTTTCGTTCGGAAAATTTCACGACTGTTTCATATTTTAACATTGAAAATCGGACCATTAGTTGCTGAAATATCGACGTTAGAAAATGGTGGGTTGTTTGGGTGAGACTTAGAAAACATCAATTTTCCTGTTTTTTAACCTTTGCATGGCAATATCTCAGCAACTAAGGGTCGTATCAACTAAGTTCAAATGTGCAAAAGAAAGAGAATTTTCTCAGCATTTGAAAAATATTTTTTCAAAAGTGAGCAAACATGTGAACTAATTTAAAAAAAAAAAGAAAAACTGCGACTATTTTCAAAAAGTCACCTAAAAATGGATTTAACTCAAAATTTCACAATAGTAGTTTATGCAACAAGTTGCAAAAAGAGGATTTTTTCAGCACGAGTCGTACATTTATCATGTCATGTTCATGTTTTGCAACGAGTTCCATACAACATTTTTTGCAATTCCGAAAAACACCCATTGAGTGAAATTTTAAGTCAAATTTCCATGTATTTCGTCAATAAATCGTTTAAATCAAAAAAATGTTGAAAAGTGTTACATTTCGAAACAAGTGTTGAAAAGTTCAACTTTTCAGCACCCATTTCAGTGCTGAAAAGTACAAATTTTCAGTATTTATTTTGAAAAGTGTTGCTGTTCGATTCTGTTATGATTGGTACAGAAAAGTAGGCTATTTCGTCGTTCAAGAATGACAGAAAAAGTAAGTAGTTTCACGACGGAATCGCAAAAAAAGTACTTTTTGATTGCAAATTTGATTTTACATCGAAAAATGTAGTTGAGCAATTCTCTGAGTTTTCGGTCATTCGATTTTTTTGTATTTTTCAATCCGGCTGAAAGTTTGTTGGTGCCTTCGGTATGCCCAAAGAAGACAATTTGCATCATTAGTTTGTCCATATAATTTTCCATACAAATTTGGCAGCTGTCCATACAAAAATGATATGTGAAAATTCAAAAATCTGTATCTTTTGAAGGAATTTTTTGATCGAGTTGGTGTCTTCGACAAAGTTGTAGGTATGGATATGGACTACACTGAAAAAAAAATGATACACGGTAAAAAATTTTTTTATGATTTTTTATTTAACTTTTTGTCACTTAAACTTGATTTGCAAAAAAACACTATTTTTAATTTTTTTTATTTTTTGATATGTTTTAGAGGACATAATATGCCAACTTTTCAGAAATTTCCAGAATGGGCAAAAAATCTTTGACCGAGTTATGATTTTTTGAATCAATACTGATTTTTTCAAAAAATCGAAATATCGGTCGCAAATTTTTCAACTTCATTTTTCGATGTAAAATCGAATTTGCAATCAAAAAGTACTTTAGTGATTTTTTAATAAAGAGCACCGTTTTCAAGTTATAGCCATTTTTAGGTAACTTTTTTGAAAATAGTCGCAGTCTTTCATTTTTTAAAATTAGTGCCCATGTTTGCCCACCTTTGAAAAAAATATTTTTGAAAAGCTGAGAAAATTCTCTATATTTTGCTTCATTGAACTTTGTTGATGCGACCCATAGTTGCTGAGATATTGCTAGCAAAGGCTAAAAAACAGGAAAATTGATGTTTTCTAAGTCTCACCCAAACAACCCACCATTTTCTAATGTCGATATCTCAGCAACTATAGGTCCGATTTACAATGTTAAAACATGAAACATTCGTGAAATTTTCCGATCTTTTCGAAAAAAAAAACATTCAATATTACGCCCATTTGAAATGTTTGTTTGTCTTTTTTTTTTTTTGTTTTTTTTTTTCGTTCGGAAAATTTCACGTATGTTTCATAATTTAACATTGAAAATCGGACCATTAGTTGCAGAGATATCGACATTAGAAAATGGTGTGTTGTTTGGGTGGGACTTCAAAAACATCAATTTTCCTGTTTTAAAACTTTTGCATTGCAATATCTCAGCAACTATGGGTCGTATCAACAAAGTTCAAATGTGCAAAGTATAGAGAATTTTCTCAGCCTTTCAAAAATATCTTTTTCAAAAGCGGGCAAACATGTGCACTAATTAAAAAAATAAAAACTGCGACTATTTTCAAAAAAGTCACCTAAAAATGGATTTAACTCAAAATTTCACAATAGTAGTTTATGCAACAAGTTGCAAAAAGAGGATTTTTTCAGCACGAGTCGTACATTAAATACGACGAGTGCTGAAAAAATCATGTTTTGCAACAAGTTCCATACAACATTTTTTGCAATTACAAAAAACACCCATTGAGTGAAATTTTAAGTCAAATTTCCATGTATTTCGTCAATAAATCGTTTAAATCAAAAAAATGTTGAAAAGTGTTACATTTCGAAACAAGTGTTGAAAAGTTCAACTTTTCAGCACCCATTTCAGTGCTGAAAAGTAGAACTTTTCAGCATTTATTTTGAAAAGTGTTGCTGTTCGATTCTGTTATGATTGGTACAGAAAAGTAGGCTATTTCGTCGTTCAATAATGACAGAAAAAATAAGTAGTTTCACGACGGAATCGCAAAAAAGTACTTCTTGATTGCAAATTTGATTTTACATCGAAAAATGTAGTTGAAACATTTTTGCGACCAATTTTTCGATTTTTTGAAAAAATCAGTTTTGATTCAAAAATTCATAACTCGGTCAAAGATTTTTTGCCCATTCTGGAAATTTCTGAAAAGTTGACATTTGATGTCCTCTAAAAAATAAAAATAGTGTTTTTTTGCAAATCAAGTTTTAGTGACAAAAAGTTAAATAAAAAATCATCAAATTTTTTTTTACCGTGTATCATTTTGTTTCAGTGTAGTCCTTATCTATACCTACAACTTTGCCGAAGATACCAAATCGATCAAAAAATTCCTTTAAAAGATACAGATTTTTGAATTTTCATACATCATTTTTGTATGGCCACCTGCCAAAATTGTATGGAAATTTATATGGACAAACTAATGATGCAAAATGGCTTCTTTGTGCATACCGAAGGCACCAAAAAAGTTTCAGTCGGATTAAAAAACACAAAAAAAATCGAATGACCGAAATCTGAGAGAACTTCTCTTTAGTTTTGTCTGGAGTTTTTTTAAAAAGGTCCAATAAACAAAATTTCCAGTTTTTGCTTTTTGGGTGTTTTGAAACCGCCTTGAGTCAGGGGTATTAAAAACACCCTAAAAGTAAAAACTGAAAATTTGGTTTATTGGACCTTTTCAAAAAAAAAAACTCCAGATGTTTGTTTTCGGTAGTAAGACCATCCATGAAAAAAAATTGCCAACTAATTTTTTCATGATTTTACAGTCATTTTTCATATGTTTGGCTTGTTTTCACATTTTCTGCTATAGAATGGCACCATTATCATTTAAACTTTAAAAAAATATGCGTGGAGGCATAGACTGGGACACTACAAAAAATTTGGCATACTTCTTTTTACTTAAAATATAGGAAATGTTAGGCAAAAACACAGCCAACAAAACATTGGCAAAATCACATAAAACAAGCCAAACTTGCAACCCAAAAAGTTTAAGAGTTCTTCTGTTCAGTGCATCCCTAGTAACATCTTAGGTTTTAAGTAGGTCATAAAAGCCTATTTAGGCCGTATGAGGGTTTCCAGAACCCTGATAAAACCTGTAAGTTTAAAAATGTTACTAGGGATATTAAAGATTAATAATTGGTTAAAAATTGATTTTTGCGATTTTTCAAGTCGAAGCACGTCTAGAGGCAAGGTTGAGTTGAAGATGTTTAATTGATATTTCAAAAGTCAAATATTTGTTTAAACGTTTTTTAAAGATTCTGTTTATTAGGCTGGTACAATTTTTTTTGTTTTTTTTTTCTGCCCACCCCCACCCCTTTTTCAAAGTTTCAGTTTCAAATCAGGGGGCAAAAAAACTCAAAAAATTCAATGAAAAAATGAGTAAAATCAGCTGAATTCAATTTAAAATGCGTTTCCCTGCGTTAAAAATCACTTTTAGTATGTTTGAGTTGATTTAAAAATCTTTTGATTTTTAAAAATTTAACTAAATCTTTTTTATTTGCTGACGTTTTCTGATTTTTTTTCCATCCGGCGAAACGACCCCTTTCATTTTTCTGGTTTTTTACTAAGACACGTTTTTCAGTGACTTGTAGCTCGCAACCGTGAATAGATAGAATTTTTGTGTCAAAGGGACTTTTGTGTAAAATTAGACGCCCGATTTAATGGCGTACCGAAAAAAGTTTAAAAATATTTTATAATGTTGGCCGGTAGCGAAATTATGGGGAAGTATAATCTGTATCAGACTTGGATTAGGCCATGGAGCTGGCTTTTCAAGAATTTACGACCTGAGTCTTTTTTAAATATTGACTTCACGGACTGTGACAATCGATACGATTAAATCGTCCAAACGTCTACGCGAATTCACGTCACGTTGCGCGCGCCGTGTCTTCGTCTGCGATAAGAAGACGAACCCACCCAATGCACTTCTTCTTCGTGGTCTTGGAGGTTATCCTTGCGCCGGTTGTTGTCGCTGTTTTGCTTATTCTTTGAAGTCGTATTACGACCATCCAGACACAAAGTCGAGGTCCAATTCCTTTTGATGTTCACATGGGTGTGTGTGTGTGTGTGTGTGTGTGTGCGCGCGCCCGACTTATTAGTAACCCGATTTGGCTTCGGAAATACGACGAAGCATACGAGGAAGACGACACGCGGTCTTTGTGGAACTGGTTGGCGATTTCAGTTTTTTTTTGCGCATTGACCCAATTCTGACGCGGAATCGCACGACGCATTAGGCTAGTACCGATATCACCACTACTACGACGTGGCGCGCATTTTAGAGGAGCAACACGAGCGCGAACGACTCAAGAATTTCGCGATTATGCAACTCGTCGAACAACCTCTTCTCACTCTTTCTTCCTCGTTTCTCGCAGAATGTCAATGTTTGCATTCTGCCTGAATGGCGTTTGCCCAGTTGGGAGTCGGCCGCCGCCGTCCTCTTCTTGACAGCTTCACGCCGCTTTAGAGTGTGTAATATTTGCGAAATGATCCCGTTATCGGTTGATAACGGAAATTTTTCTCACACATGATGGATGGCAAACAAGCCGCGCCGCCGTCGGCTGGGAATGTGGGCCTCTTCTTGGCGGAAAGTGTAGATAAAACACACAGTCTGGAGGCTGCACTGTAAAGGTTGTGAAAGTTTATAGGATCATTATGACAAAAGTTAGGGACTTCCACACAGCAAAAAATTTCTGTGTAAAATCGCATGCAAAAGCATGCACACCACCTTTGTGAGAAAAAGCATGTTATATTGTATGAGCAAACGTGTACACAAAAGCATGTACTGAAGAAAAAAATCAGTCTAATCACCCCAAAAATAACATCAATCCGGCGAGAGTCATATTCAGATTACCAAGTCCGCGCCCCAACCCACTCGGCTATCTCGTCGCTTTTTAAAAGCTGAGAAAATTCTCTTTATTTGCTTTTTCGGACTTTATTGATACGACCTTTAGTTGCTGAGATATTGCCATGCAAAGGTTTTAAACAGGAAAATTGATGTTTTCTAAGTCTCACCCAAACAACGCACCATTTTCTAATGTCGATATCTCAGCAATTAAAGGTCCGATTTGAAACATGAATCATTCGTAACATTTTTCGATCATTTCGAAAAAAAATATTTTCAAAATTTTCAAATCGCAACTAACATCTCAAAAGGGCCAAACATTCAATATTACACCCTTTTAAAATGTTAGTCGTGATCTGAAAATTTTGAAAATATTGTTTTCGAAAGTATCGAAAAATTTCACGAATGTTTCATGTTTTAACAATGTAAATCGGACCAGAAATATCGAAATTAGAAAATGGTGCGTTGTTTGGGTGAGACTTAGAAAACATCAATTTTCCTGTTTTTAAAACTTTGCAGGGCAATATCCCAGCAGCTAAAGTTCGTATCAACAAACTTTAAAAAAGCAAAATATAGAGAATTTTCTCAGCTTTTCAAAAATATTTTTTTTTCAAAGTGGGCAAACATGTGCACTATTTAAAAAAAAATGAAAAACTGCGACTTTTTTCAAAAAAGTTTCCTAAAAATGGCTTTAACATGCAAATGGTGCACATCATCAAAATTTCACTACAGTACTTTTTGCTTTCAAATTTGATTTTACATCGAAAAATGAAGTTGAAAAATTTGTGTGACCAATATTTCGATTTTCTGAAAAAATCTGTATTGATTCAAAAATTCATAACTCGGTCAAAGATTTTTTGCACAACCTGGAAATTTCTGAAAAGTTGGCATTTTATGTCCTCTAAAACATATAAAAAAATAAAAAAAATTAAAAAAAGTGTTTTTTTGCAAATCAAGTTTTAATGACAAAAAGTTAAATTAAAAATCACAATTTTTTTTATCGAGTATCATTTTCTTAAGTGTAGTCTTTATCCATAACTACAACTTTGCCGAAGGCACCAAATGGATCGAAAAATTCCTTCAAAAGATACAGATTTTTTAATTTTCATACACCATTTTTGTATGGACAGCTGCCAAATTTGTATGGGAAATTATATGGACAAACTAATGATGCAAAATGACTTCTTTGGGCATACCAAAGGCACCAAAAAAGTTTTAGCCAGATTAAAAAAAACAAAAAAATCGAATGACCGAAATCTGAGAGAATTGCTCTTCTTAGGAAAACAATATTAAATTATTAAACGAATTAGACAGTTAGCCCCATTGATGGAAAGTAGAACATTGATATGTTATTTGATTTCAGAATTAATTCCAAAACAAAAACTCATTTATATTTTTATCAGAACCAGAGGCGACTCGTCCACCTGTCCAACCTGTTCATTGAACAGGTAGCCGATTTCAAGCGGATAGATTTTATTAAGTATCGCAGAACTTTTCAAACCAACAAATTACAATTACAATTTTTGTTTGAATATAAGCTCACGTAAACAAAATCAACGCCCTATGTTCAGCAGCGCTGCATGCACCGAAAAAGCTTTGGACCGCATTTACTCGTTCCAACCCACTAAAGCGGAAAATGCGAGCCCAGCGGGCCACGCGCAAATGCTCATCGCGTTCACAACGACCCTCTGAACGTCGGGGAAAAAATCTCCATACAGAAAAACTTCAACACATGTAAAGAGCTTCCTATTCACACGCAGCGGCAGTATCGAGGTGTTGGTAAATCTGGTTCAAACTGAGAGCGTGAACTGACAGCATTTTTTTGGGAGAGAGCGAAATGCCACCCCCAGGCCCCTGCCGACTCAGCTGACTCAGCTCAGCAGGTAGCTGCATGCAAAAGGTAAACAAGCCAGCGCGGTGACAGCACGTTGAGAGCGTGAATAAATGAGAGAGCGCGAGAGCACGACAGATATTGCTCTATATTTGGCGCAATTTTAGGCTTCAGGCTGTTTTGCGCAGACTGGCGATGGCTCGTTTTAAAACAGGAATGTTCAACTGCGCGCGTTGAACATCTTCGATCTTTTTGGTTACTAGTGGATTTTTGGTCTACTGGAAAGTGATGTAATGTTATGTTTAGATAGTGTGATTGATAGATTGAATTGAAACAATTGAAACAAAAAAGTGCTGTGCTTTTTCCAACATTACTGTCATCTGGGAATCGAGACACATGAGCAGAATTATGACAGTAGATTCAACCATCGTTTTTGCCTTTCTTACTAAAGAAAGGTATAGGTTTTTAATTTTCGGATGGTTCAATTCAAAGCGGAGGTAGTCCAAAAAAAAATGTAAATTCGTTTAAGATTTGATGCCATTAAATGCTTCAAAAACGACTGTGCTTATTCAGACTGTAGTCCCGGTTCACTCTAGTTAAATATATCATATATTGTAGCATGAATTTGTTCTGAAATATTTTTTTTTTCCACTGATGTTAAAAACAAATATTTTCATCATCTCGGATTCAGGTCAATCTTATTTTATTTTAACATCAAAAGCCCTTCTTTTTATTCGGAAATTGAAAATATGAAGACTTAACAAGCAGTGGAAATTCTCTTTGGCAGCATAGTGAGTAAATTTAATTCTCTAGAAAATTGATAAAGTACCAAAAGCGATACGACCTGCTTCTTAACCCTCTCCCGCCCATGGTTACTCCAGAGCACCAAAACTTTAGAATGTATACTAACATCTCCCCAAATTTCATCAAATTTGGTTAAGCACAAGCAAAGTTACAGTGTGAAATGTAAACAAAAATGGGCCAATTTTAGGGAAATAAATAAGACATGTTTTCGAAAGCCCGTGAAAATTACCAAACACAAAATTTTATGAAACAAAAAATGTTTTGCTATCATTTGAACCTTGGACAAGAACCCCTGTGAATAACATTGTGAGTTTGAACCGGTTTTAAGTGTTTTTCAACTTTTTTCATTTGGTGCACCAGAGCACCACCTAGGCATACGAGCAACTAAATATTCAGGAGCACTTTTTTCTAAATTACAGAAAAAGCTTATTTTTATCAAAACAAAAGTTTATAAAAGTTTTGACTATTCATAAACAAGACAAAACATTGTTATTAGACCGATAGTTTTATTATTTTCCTCATTTTTCATGAAAATGGTTGTTTGTGGGATTTGAATGAGCCAATCAAAGAAACCTGAAAATGCAGAGATTTTAGAATTTGTAGTTAATACTTCAGAAATATGGTCTTACAGCAAAGAATAAGTAGTTTTTAACACATTTCGAAGCGTTTTCAAACAAATGAACCAATAGATTTGAAGAAAACGAGATTTTGTGGTTTAAAAAAAGTTGCTCATCTTCCTGATGGTGCTCTGGTGCACCACTTCAAATTCTACTTTTTTGCCCCAATTCGATGTTTGTGGGTCAAAGTAAAGTATTTCCTGCATTATTGTACCAAAATTAAGCCATTTACTATTTTTACGATAAGCAAACAGCTCTGGGCGTTAGAGGGTTAAAAGTAAAAAGTAAAATGAGATTAAAAAACATTTTTGAATGCAAAATGATGTTTTTAATAGCTTTGTCTTCAAGTAACCAAGTTAACTCAAAATAAGTTGGGCTTAAAAAAGCCCAACAAGCAGTTTTCTTTTGTGAAGGATGTGGTATTTTTTTCTGAAAACCCTGATGAATAGTTTCAAAATTCGGAACAATAGTTAATAAATTCCCTTGAATTTCAATAAGAATGGCGGAGCAACTGCCCTATTTTTTCACATTCCCCTTGCTGATTAAGTCTTAAAAATAAATTTTAACGAGATAAACAAATTTCAATCATAATTTCAGTTATTTTTTGCATAAACAGAAAATTATAATAGTATAAAAATAATAAAAAAAACGTAAAATAAAAGCCATTGGAAACATAAAAACTTTGAAAACATTTCTTAACATTGAACAGGTGCTTCATTCGGGCACGAGTCGCCTCTGATCAGAACATAATTTGAATCATCACACCAATCGGCAATTAGAAAAACCCAGCCCTGCAACAACGTACCAAACTGGAAGGAAAGAAGGTGTCGGAATATCCGTAACACCGCACCAAATAAAGTTCAACACCTGCCTCGATGCTCCAACTATTGATCAAACCGAAAAACCCAAAATTGAATTCCCAAAACGACGACAAAGTTGTTTCTGCCTCCCACTACCACTGCTGCTACACCAGCTACTGCTGCCAAACCAAACTGGCATGAAAAACTGCCCACTGAATCCGATAAAATTTTACTACTGTCAGGAACCACCAATCATTTACCTTTCCCCATGCAACTCCCACGTTAGCTCCCTTCCGGCAGCAGGGTTACCCCCAAATGACCATATGCAGATATGCAGAAGCCAATGAAATTGGCAAACCACTCCCCCACATCGACCCTCTGTCTCTTCCGAGGGTTGCCAAGTGGTAACGAAATGCAATTAGCTGCACCTGTGGGAGCTGTACGTGTACCTCGGCCCAAACTCTGCAACATTGTTGTTGGTCCCGGGCCCCAAGCCATCATGGCAGTAAGTGTCGGTGAATTTATTGGCGAAATAATCGGCAACAACTTGGACCTCGGCAATGGTTTTGGTGCGCGCACAGAAAGTCCTGCCCCCTCCGGACTTGGAAACGAAAAATGGCACCGTATGGTCACGATGACCAGCCATAATCATCAATTGTGTCGGTTATGTGTGGCTGGGTCTAGGAAAGGTGCAGGTCGGTTCTGCATATCAGGATGCTGGTTAGGACGACCTCCTCGAACGTTGAGTTCTGCTTTGTTTGAATCCATAACTGGCGATAAGTCTCGCATTGTTTCCAATTCAATATTTTTCTGGCCGGTAGTGAAATTATGAGAAACTCTAGTCTGCATCAGACTTGAGTTATGCTGTTCTAAAGACCCGTTTTAGAATGGCAGAGAACCTGGTCACTCCTGGTTCCGAGGTAACTGGGCACCTCTTTTATTTCATTCAGTGTAATTTCACCGCATAAAGATGTAAATTTACATTTTTTATTTGTACACAACAGTGCAAGGTTTTTTACGGATTATACATTGAAAATCTGGTAAACCCCGTAATATGACTCTTTGTGTTTAGGGCAATCTAATTTCGCACAGTTTACCCAAAAAAACGCGTTGACGCTCTTCTTCGCCAATCTGGCTTCAACGTGCAGTGTTTTTTACATGTCAAATTTATTCCTCCCAAGCATGCTCGAAATGTGACCTAACCTTGAAGCATGCGACAAAGCATCGAACTGAAGCGAACACGTGCGTTTACAAACTCTTCTTCTTCGTGCTTTTTTTTTTGTCCCATTAGTTAGTGTTGGTTTCTTTTTAGCTCTCTTTTTCTCTCTCTCTCTCTCTAGTATTAAGTAAATATACACCACGCTCTCGCAGTACACCCCGAACCGCGAGCATTTGTTGATGTGTTGATTTTTATTATTTAATACGCTTTTTTTAACTCGCACATTTGGCGTCTTTTTAACGCGCCTAGGGCTTACGACTCGTGGCTACTGGTCTTTACTGTTGGTGGTGTTGGTTTCTTAAGCTGTCTGTGGTGGACGCCGCATACGCACTGGCTGTCCGATGTGCTCCCTTGACTGGTCACTCGCTACCAGCAGTGTTGTCTTTATAGTTCGACGCTGGCCTGACCATTATTATGTTATAATCCCTCCGTGAGTAATGACAGCAAGCGAGAGTGGTACCTTGTGATGGGGTTACATTGAAACTAAAGTAGAAAATCAAAAGTTATGCTAAAATTATTAGAAATTTATGGTAAAATTCTTACAGTAAAAAATAGTGTAATCCTTAATGTTGGAATTTTACACAAGATCCTCTGTAATTACTCTTAGCTTTAACAAAAATGTAATTACATACACAGAAAAAAAAATCATGGTAATATTACATCTGGGAAGGGGTACATCTTTTATGTCAGAAAAAAGGTGTAATTTTACCTCTGAAAATGTGTAATTTTACCACTTTTCTGGTGTAATGTCACTTTTTTAAGTCTAAATTGAGGTAAAATTACATTATAAAAGAGGTAATATTCAACCTTCCAAAATTACTGCTTCCAAATTTACATTATTTTTTTCTGTGTAAGCCGACCTGGTCCTAACCAGGTCCCAGCACCGATAAGGACATAATTAAAACAATTTTATGAAAAAATTGATGTGATTTTACCTCAATTTAGACTGAAAAGTGGCATTACATCAGAAACGTGGTAAAATTACACATTATCAGAGGTAAAATTACATATTTTTTCGACATTCGAGCTCAGCATCTGAAGGTCGTATCATCAAAGTTCAAAAAAAGCAAAATATAGAGAATTTTCTTCAGCTCAGCATCTAAGGGTCGTATCAGCAAAGTTCAAAAAAGCAAAATATAGTAAATTTTCTCAGCTTTTCAAAAATATTTTCTTCAAAAGTGGGTAAACTTGTACAATAATTTAAAAAAAAAAAATGAAAAACAGCGACTATTTTCAAAAAAAAAAAAATGCCTAGAAATGGCTATAACTTGAAAACGGTGCACTTTATGAAAATTTCACAGGAGGCTTCTGCAAATTTTATTTCAAGTTGTTGTCCCTCTCCCCTCCCCAAAAATTGATTGAAAAATCAGGGGTCAAAAATATTATTGACACATTCTCCGGCAATGTACACCTTAGGATGAAATTTTGAAAAGCGTGTATGAGCTATTTGGATATTTTTCCTCGATTCTAGACTACTTGAAGCTTCAAAAATCATGGTTTTCATTAATTGATCATTTGAATATCATTTTGTACAAGTTGGTTACACAGCAAAAAATCCGATGGTAAAATCGCATGCAAAAGCATGCACATCACCTTCGTCAAAATAAACACTTAATATTACACACTGCATGTACAATTTTTGCAAACACAAAAAAACGTTGCAACCGACGGGATTCAAACCCAGCACCAACAGTAAGGACTGGCGCCTTAGCCCACTCGGCCATCAGACCGATGAAAAGCTGTAAGGATAAACGCATATATGAGCTTGAAATTTCGGTTAAGTAGGTTTCCCATACTGATGGGCTACATATTTCATGGTGTAATATTACACAGAATCTCATAAAATAATGCAAAGTTTATTTTACACCCAGGCCTTCTACACGCAGCTGGATTACTACTTGTTTAGCTGTGTAGGTTATGCATCGATTCGTGATAAAATCATCGTTTTAAAACATTTTTCTAAAAACTCCTGGTTTTCAGTGAAATAAAATCCAAAAAATATTCTATTGATTGCATTTTGTAGGTTTTTAGTTGTACTAAACGGAAATGTTATGGGTTTGCAGTTTATCTTAAGTTAAGTATTTTTTCAAACTAGTGTAAGTTTACCATTTTATTGAATTCAATCATTTTGATATTTCGGATGCTCTTTGTACTTGGAAAGAGCTTTCAAATGCAATCTAGAGCGACTTAATTGGTTGTCTAGATCCAAAGTTACAACAGGTTTAAGTTTGCGTTGCAACGTCACGAAATTTTAAATCATATTGGTCACATGGCAAAAAAGGTGTATGCGTAGTTGGTTGTTGAAGATAAAAGGGTACTAAATATCATATATTTGTTATATAATGTTTCCGAGCATATTTACAGAAGAATTGTACATGGGTCATTCACAAATTCCGTCATTTAAGTTTGATGCAACTCGAAAAAAAAAGTATTTTATGAAACTTGTTGAACAAATCAAAATAGACCGATGTTCACTAGGGGGAAAAATTCTAAAACTTTCAAAAAAGTAATCACATGGTTACTGGATGGCCCCTTTATGATAAACTGATTTACGTGAAGGTTCATTATAATACAACGCAATGATTTTTTTTTATCCCACACCCTTATGTAAGTCAAATTACAGTGAAATTCATTAAACTATAAAAATCACGTGATTCGATTGTTTTTTTTTCACAAACTTTTGTCACTCTGTTGTTGGACGAACCCTTACTTAAATAAGTTGTATACAACGTTTTGTTGTTCACAATTAAAAATGTTATGTTGCGCAGTTAAACAGTTATATTATTTCCTCAAATTTAATTTAAAAAGCACAAAAGTCAATAAAATAAGTTACGTTGTTTGCAGATCACCCCTTAGGGGCCATGAACAAACGATATGGGCACTTTATTTATAAATTCAAAATAAGCCCTCCTGAAAACTTGAAGCTCCTCACCTCCCTTCTAAAACTTCCACGTGTTTTGTAAGTTGCACAAAACCATTAAAATATTAAGGGAGCGTTCTTGCATTACGTCACAAAACATTTATATTTTTAGACCCCCTCCACCCCCTGGAAATACATTTCCGATACACTTTTTTTGTATAAATCCTCGAACCCTCCTCCCTCCCCCTTGATATTACGCCGTTACGTAATGCATGGACGTCCCGTTACATGGATAGAGGACGGGAGAGGGGGTTCCTTCGTGATAATGGAATAATACAAAAAAAATATTTTGAAAACCCTTTGGAAAACTTCGTAAATCGTACTGCAACTGTGAAAGCAGAATAGGGGGGGGGGTCTAACATGGGCAGGCCAATCAATTCACATGTCCTTGTACTGTCTATTAATGTCTTATAATCAAATCTTAACCTACAGTTGTTCAGCCTAACAAAAACTATGATTTATTTTGAAACTATAATTTCGTGACGTTGCAACGCAACGAAAAACCCTGTTTTCAAAATCAGAGCGTTGCAACGTCACGAAATGTAAGCGGTCTTTAAAAATCGAGGTTTAATTTTTTTGAAAAACTAATGATTGCATTCGATTTGTTGGCCAATTTTACACTAAAAATGGAAGAAGAACTCCAAATTTGCCGTTTAACAGAGCAGAGTTAATGGCGAAACATGAATTAGGTCAGGATTGAGAAAAAGTCACGCGTTGCAACGTCACGCTACATATCCCCCTCTCAAAAATAGAATATTCGCTTAAAATAATGTTTCAACATTGTTTCTTATAGGAATTTAATTTACTTTCCGAATCTGTAATAACATATGTACCTTTTCAATGTTATTTTTGAGTTACAGCCGAAATACTGAAAAAAGAAAAGTCAAAGCGTTGCAACGTCACGGCGGAATGTGTCTATGAGTTTTGAACATTTAATTTTTTTTATATTTTAATCAGCTAGGGCATTTTGGACTTCTACACAGAAAAAAATAATGTAAATTTGCAAGCTTTAATTTTGGAAGGTTGAATATTACCTCTTGTATGATGTAATTTTACCTCAATTTAGACTGAAAAAGTGGCATTACACCAGAAAAGAGGTAAAATTACACATTTCCAGAGTTAAAATTACACCTTTTTTCTGACATAAAAGATGTACCCCTTCCCAGATGTAATATTACCATGATTTTTTTTCTGTGTAGAAAATTTTAAAATTTTGAGGCCACAGATCGGAAGAAGACATAAAATTATTGGAAAAAAATATTTTCATAAATTCATTGATATTTTGCACATTTTCGTTAGTAGCATAACGTTTACTGTAGCATAATGTTTACTGTTTTTGTAAAATCAATTGTTAACTAATCGGAATACATGTGTAACTCATATTTTTGTATTTTAAATTGAATAAACCCTTTTAAATCTTTTCAAAAACCATGAAATTTGGTATCACTGATCGGTTCATAAAATAATTTTGTGTGGAAATTCCCAAAATCAAATTTGAAATTCGAATATAATATTAAGGACGCGGTCCTACTTCCGTCAAAATTGCAATTTCGCATTATTTAAACAAATTGTTTTGCTAATGATTTGATATCAATTTACTCGCCTACTTCCCATTAAGCTATTTATTGCTTGATATGGGTTGAACACGCTTTTCAAAAGCTGTAATCGAACGCCAAGGTGCTGATATGCCAACTCTTTACAAAATCAAAAAAAAACTTATGAATGAATCATGGTTTAAACAACGGTTTTATATTTAAAACAAATCCAGTTTGAAATATTATTACATAAATATTACTGAATTAATTCACGATTGCCACAAACTTCCTCCTTGCTACGGTCCAAACGTCAGGGCCACTTGTGTGATGTTTAACGGCGGCGCGCGCGTCGGTGGGTGTGCTTCTCTCTGGGTCAACGGACTTGGACACCGACGTTGCAAGTAAAAATTTCACAATCATGTGTTTAGACGTATGCTTTGGAGTTTTTTTTTCTTACCAATTCGCACTAGTCTCAAAAGGATCAATTAATTAAGTGTGATCTCAAAGTGCTAATCCTAGAAAGTAGCCCCATTCAAATAAAATCCTTCGCATTTTATGGTGAACCATCATTGTTCGTCAATTTTCCGTTCAACGACGATGCTTTTGTGTCACTTGGAACTTTTCATAATGCCGCGGCTCAGAAACTTGAACAAAGAGAGGGCAAGACAAACCATGCCAGCGCGCGACCTCCACGTTCTTCCTCATCTGTCAACCATTTGTACCGTGAGCAACCCGTACGGTCAGAGCTCTTCTAATTTACATTAGAAAACTATTAGCGAACTAGCGCGATGACAAGTATCAGCTGTGTAGCGTATAGTGGCACTCATGGCTTGTGTTGCTGTTGTAATCTCTTGGCGAAAAAGTTTGTTTCCCATGAAATCTGACACCTTACTACAGTCGACTCTGTGTCAAGAGGGCACACCAGTGACGAATTGCTGCCCGGTTGTCAACGCGCCCAGCTGGTTCCCTAGGGTGGCATCTGGTTTCGATAAGTTTCACCCGAGGGACCACCCTCTCAGTTGGGTTACGATGTGTAGAATCGGCTGCACGTTGCCTTAAGGCTGCCCTCCTCATCAATATTCTGCGCACGACCCGCGACGACGCCGATGCTCATCCATTGTGCGTTTTGTGACCTCTAAAATCAACACAACTCTAATGGGGCCTGTCAGTCCGATATGGAGCTGGTTGAAGGGTCTGGAAGGGAACATTTAGTGGGTTTTGGGTGCGATTGTTGTGGGAATTTAGGTCAGGTGGAGTTTCGGTTTGCGGAACGTTTAATCAATGTGAAACAAAGAGTCCTACACTAAATACGATGGATAATCGAATCTGGAAAATAGAAACTTCTGTAAAATTTATAATCAAGTTAATTTACAATGAAAATAATGCGTTCACTCACCAACGATCAATCTAGCTTTCCATCATCCGTCGACACCCTGCTTCGTGATGCATACGAGACGCCTCCGTCGTCGTCATCGTCGTCGTGTGGCCTCGGACAGGTTCTTTGAGTAATGAAATTTTGAATTGTAAATTACTTCACAGACACACACCCACACACACAGCGAAACTCGCTCACTCGGTTGGGTGAATCGCGTTATACTTTGGATGGATATCATAACGCACACCTTATCTGCATACACACACACTCACATACAACGTGGTTGGTTCGTAGCGAATCTAAACGCACTTTGGATGCTCGTTTTGGACCGCTGGTTGGCTGATTTGCTTCCCTCGGGGGGGTCCTCCCCGGCCCACCTCCCCAATACAAACTGCATATACGCACTACTAATTACTGATTTTTCCTTGCCAGTTTAATTATTTAAATTTAATATCTAT
The DNA here is from genome assembly GCF_015732765.1 of Culex quinquefasciatus. NCBI lineage: Eukaryota > Metazoa > Arthropoda > Insecta > Diptera > Culicidae > Culex > Culex quinquefasciatus. The sequence continues at coordinate 132,467,997 of NC_051862.1, read as the reverse complement.
GATTACGATCTCGAACTTTCGCGGAACACACCGAAAAAAAAACCTGAGACGAACACTCTCGTATCAGCTTATCCAGAGCGAAAAATTGTAATTATTATTAATTCAACTTTTTCTTTCTCTCTCTCTCTCTCCCTCCTTCTATTTCTCTGCCAACTCTTTTTTTTTTGTTGCATACGTCTGCAGACATTAACGATCGGATCATCGCCATGGGCTACCCGGCCGAGCACATGGAGTCGATCTACCGCAACAAGATCGAGGACGTGCAGCGGATGCTCGAGAGGAACCACGCCGGATGCTACAAGATCTACAACCTGTGCTCGGAGCGCAGCTACGACCACAAGCGCTTTCCGGTGAGTAACGACTATTCTTCGAAATAATTTACTTTTAATCTAGTTTGTTTTGTCCTATTATAAGATTAATGAATTGTGGATTGCAGAAATATGGATGTATTCTATCTGGAAATCTCATTTCTTCCTAATTGCGACCAAGTAAGAACGTTTTCAAATTTAACATTTGAGGGCTTCATTATAATGTTGATTTAAATATATTGAAAATAGTAAAAAATCTGTAATTCCAAAATAAAAATCGCGTCGCTTTTTGACGTTCCGAGAAAAACGAGTTTTAATGTTTGATCTTGAATAAACAAAAGTAGAACACGCAATGTAAATAATAACAAACACGTTTTGTTGGGTTGACCATTCTGTGCATTGTCCAGAATGTTTTGGTTGAATTTGGTTGCCGGAGCCTTCAGTTAAAATTACTAATGTTTACGGGAGTCAGGCATGTACGTGTGTCAAACGTGTTCTGAACTAAAATCCCAGTTATCGCACATTCAGTATTTTTTTCAGGATGTGTCAAGATAACACGACAAGATTGAAACTTCCCAAAATAAAGAGTGACAACAATGCACGGAGTTTTTTTTCGGTTTTTATTGAATACATCAAGATTGAAACCGAATTTTAGGGATCTATGGCGTTCTTAACCAAATTGCCCAAAATGCACGTGCGACAAAAAAAATTGACAACGACGAAATGCTAGGGAAGATATGAACAATTCTCTACGAAATCGGTCTTTTTAATTTCAATTTTTGAATTTTTTTATCCATATGAAACTTTTTTGGTGTCTTCGGTATGCCCAAATAAGCCATTTTGCAATATTAGTATATCCATATAATTTTACTTACTAATTTGGCAGCTACCCATACAAAAATGATGGATGAAAATTCAAAAATCTGTATCTTTTAAAAGAATTTTTCGATTTGGTGTCTTCGGCAAAGTTGTAGGTATGGATAATTTCAACTTTATTTTTCGATGTAAAATCAAATTTGCAATCAAAAAGTACTTTATTGAAATTTTGAAAAAAAGTGCACCGTTTGAAAAAGTCTCAGTTTTTATTTTTTTTTTAAATTAGGGGAAATATATCCATTTTAAGCCTAATAAGCGGTCGTGTTTGAATGCTGCTGGATAATCTGGAGTGTTTCTTGAAATTCAATAAAACCAAGTACACCAACGAGTAAAGCTACTTTTTGTGAACAATTCTGTTTATTTACAGTTTTATTAAAAGTTATGCTATTCCTTTTACAAGCATTTGAAAAAAAAATTCCCAAATGCATTCTAATCAGTCGAGTGCATTGGGCTACGCCCATTTTCCTATTTTCAGCTTAGTTCTTTTTTCATCCAGCGCTCTGCTTAGTGCTGCTAAAATTTTAAGCGAAAACTCACGAAAAGTAGCATTTATAGACAAAATTTCCTTGCTGGCTCACTCCAACAGGCGCTGCTGGTGGTGTCACCCTTTGTTCTTTATTTGCCTTCGCTTCTCGCTCGGTTTTCTTCAGCCTTGTGTTGGAATGGGTCGTCAAAAGTCAAACGTCAAAAGACTTGGCGCGTTTGTTTTTTTGATGGCACTTGCTAATTAATGACATGTTTCGGGAATGCTTTCAAGCAGGGTTACCAGGTCAAAATTGGAAAAATCTGCCAAAGTATTGATAAAAAATCTGTAAAAATCTGGCAGACGAAAATCTAACCGTTCTCAATGGTGAAGGGGAGGGAGGATATGAATTAATTCAAAAATTTGTAGAATTCAGACGATTTAATTGATTTTATAACCTCAAAAATGTTTTATTATCATTCCCTCTAAGAAAAACTCATTCGATTTTGACAAAGAACTTTGTCCTAAGGTTTCTATACGTGGTGTCAATCCAAAATTTTCGCGAAGCGAAAACGTTACGTGACGAATTCCCCTCTCGGCAAATATCCCCTCTTTTTGGTGCACGCCGGTTGGATGAACGAACGTTTCCCAATCAGTCAATCGAGAGACGTGAGATTGATGTATCTAAAATCACCCCCACTCCACCTCATAATTTTCGGATCGTCGACGAGCCAACAAATCTCGGCTCGGTCGGTCCCGAAAATTCATTCTATTGCTGGACGTCGCCGAGAACACATCAGAAGCAGATGGCCTGGTGGCCCGGTAGCAGACGGCCTGGAGGTCTGGCAGCAGATGGCTTGGAGGCAAGGACCAGCTAAGACATGGCAGTCGCGGGAGTCGATCATTGGAACTGGCCACCACCTGGACTGGAGTGGCCGGAGGCCCCAGGGATGTTCCGATGGGGGAACATTTTCCGGACCGTAAGAGTTGGGGCAATATGGGTATCTAACTTTATGGTTTTTGATACCGGACATGAAATTTGCCATTTCGGCAGTAGTGGCCATAAACCGGAGTGGCCGGAGGCCCCGCGGATGTTCCGATGGGGGGACATTTGCCGGACCGTAAGAGTTGGGGCAATATGGGTATCAAACTTTATGGTTTTTGATACTGGACATGAAATTTGACATTCCGGCAGTAGTGGCCACAATCCGGAGTGGCCGGAGGCCCCGCGGATGTTCCGATGGGGGGACATTTGCCGGACCGTAAGAGTTGGGGCAATATGGGTATCAAACTTTATGGTTTTTGATACTGGACATGAAATTTGACATTTTGGTAGCAGTGGCCACAATCCGGAGTGGCCGGAGGCCCCGCGGATGTTCCGATGGGGGGACATTTGCCGGACCGTAAGAGTTGGGGCAATATGGGTATCAAACTTTATGGTTTTTGATACTGGACATGAAATTTGACATTTTGGTAGCAGTGGCCACAATCCGGAGTGGCCGGAGGCCCCGCGGATGTTCCGATGGGGGGACATTTGCCGGACCGTAAGAGTTGGGGCAATATGGGTATCAAACTTTATGGTTTTTGATACTGGATATTAAATTTGACATTTCGGCAGTACTGGCCACAATCCGGAGTGGCCGGAGGCCCCGCGGATATTCCGATGGGGGGACATTTGCCGGACCGTAAGAGTTGGGGCAATATAGGTATCAAACTTTATGGTTTTTGATACTGGACATGAAATTTGACATTTCGGCAGTAGTGGCCACAATCCGGAGTGGCCGGAGGCCCCGCGGATGTTCCGATGGGGGGACATTTGCCGGACCGTAAGAGTTGGGGCAATATGGTTATCAAACTTTATGGTTTTTGATACTGGACATGAAATTTGACATTTTGGTAGCAGTGGCCACAATCCGGAGTGGCCGGAGGCCCCGCGGATGTTCCGATGGGGGGACATTTGCCGGACCGTAAGAGTTGGGGCAATATGGGTATCAAACTTTATGGTTTTTGATACTGGACATGAAATTTGACATTCCGGCAGTAGTGGCCACAATCCGGAGTGGCCGGACTTTATGGTTTTTGATACTGGACTTACGAACCATAAGAGTTGGGGCAATATGGGTATCAAACTTTATGGTTTTTGATACTGGACATGAAATTTGACATTCCGGCAGTAGTGGCCACAATCCGGAGTGGCCGGACTTTATGGTTTTTGATACTGGACTTACGAACCATAAGAGTAGGGGCCATATGGGTATCAAACTTTATGGTAATTATGAATCTAGTGAATCTTGGGAAATTTGGACCAGACAATGTAATCGAAAATTTCAACAACCATCTTGCAAAGTTCTTTGTCATACTGGTCATGTGTAACATAACCACCTGCACCTTTTTTTATATTTTATTAAATTCGTTAATTTGAATCCAAAATTTGTTCAAAATTGACACTAAGTGAAAAATCTGGCAAAATCTGTCAAAATCTGGCACTGAGAAGGATGAATCTTTATTCTGGCTGACAGTTGAAAAATCTGGCATTCCCAGATTTATCTGGCAACCTGGCTACCCTGCTTTCAAGTGAGTGACTAACTAATGTTCAAGAGACATGTTGCCGGTAGTTGGAAGCAATTTTATATCTTAAGCGCTTTGAAATCGTTAGCGCAAGTGAAAAGATATTGATGGCGGCGACTTTCGTTAAGCAGCCAACCTCTCATCTTGCGTGTGGATGTGTGTGCCACCAAAATGCTGAGAAATGGTCTCGCAAAATAGAAATTATGATCAAAAGTGTATTAAATTTAATCTTTTTGGCTAGTAAATGGCAAACATTTGCGTGCTTACTCGAGGCGGTGCTGTTGCTGGTAAGTTTATAGCCTAAATAGTATTTTTGGAGCTTTAACCGAGCATCAAACTGTTCATAAGACGAAGATAGATGTTTGATTAGAAAGGGCATATTTCCCCTAGTGCACATGTTTGCCGTCTTTTGAAAAAACTATTTTTGAATGGTAGAGAAAATTCTCAATATTTTACCTTTTTGAACTTTTTTGATACGACCCTTAGTTGCTGAGATATTTCCATGCAATGGTTTAAAAACAGAAAAATGGATGTTTAAATCAAGACTAACATTTTCAAAAGCGCCAAGCATTCAAAGTTACACCCTTACGCCCTTATATATTTTCTTAGGGGACCATCCATAAACCACGTAGACACTTGAGAGGGGGGGGGAGTGTTATGACGATTGTCTACGCCAGACAGAGAATATAATTTTTGAAAACTAATGATTGCTAACCGACTGTATACTGCATTTTCAATGCTTTTTTCTTTTGCATTTAAATGATAAAATTTTGGCTTGCTATTAAAATAAAAAAAAAATTGTCCATTTTTCTTGATTCCATTGATGAAATCGGTACTCAGATTTCCAATAATTATAATTTTGGCAATAGTTCGTTAAAATATTCTTGCAGGTCGTTTTTAACTGAATTTTAGGTCAATAGTCCCTCCGACCCGTGGGCCCTATCAAGATTACAGCAAATCTGTTTTAAAAACTGAATGCAAAAATACTTTTTTAAACTGTCAAAAATGTGCCAAAAATGTTGGTCAGGCCTGTTCTACACTCATCCCCTTCCTCATTCATAAACATTTGCTAAGAATATTATAGCCGCATTGTCTAGATCTCGAACCAGCTGACTGACGCCGCGTCATCGCCGCGTGTGTGCTCCTTCAACGTTTATCGTGGTTCACGGTTTTATTGCCGAGTGTGTTACCATGCAATTATTTATGACCCACACACATTCGTACAAAAAGTTGAAAAGTGCATCCGCAAAGGTTCGGCAGTTGTTGAGTGGTTCAAGCTCATGTATGTGTGTGTGTGTGATCTTACATCGCGCGTTAGCGATAGCGAAGAAAAAAAGAGAGTAAAATGATTTTATTGTTAAATAATCGTAATTGCGATAATTGATCGACCGGTGCAATCTTCGGTCGTAATTGTTGCTGCTGCTGATTTATACAGACTTACACACGGTTGAATGTCTGCGTTGGCTGCGCTACTGTTGCCAATTGCCTGTGTCTTGCCTCTTAATGCATATGAAAATGTGCGAAAGTGTGGTAGTGTGCATTTTTTTTTTCGTTTTCGCGAAAAAAGAAGAGATTTTATCGCAAATGAAGAAGAATTACACGATTCGCGATGCACTTTTTGGACAGTGAGGGTTGGTAGGTAGGATGAAGTGGGTGGGGGGTGATAATTGCCCGGGGGTGTGGCTGCTTTTTAGTAGTCGTCTTGCAGTGCAGTACTTTTGTGTATACTACATACTTATGTACTGACTCATTTTTTAACGCATTCGACGATAGGCCGTTGTTCGCCACAGTGTCTAATTTATACTTTTTTTTATTCATATCTTATCATTCCTATTCATCGCTATGGTAAATGAGTGCTGCGCACGTTTAGACCCAATGAGGTAATAAAATCAGTCTTAAGTTTACATAGAAGAAAGTGAAACGTCAAAGAAATGCATTTTTAAGTGCATACTATTTTTTAGTTTATTCCCTAACTTTAATTGATCTGGGTCCTTTTTTAACTGTGTTAAATCAAACCAACCTAACGTTTTAAATCAAAATCTAGTGCTACATCCAGAAAACTTCTGTATTAAATTGAGTGCTATAATAAACCTTTCAGCACTTCATTTTGTAGTGATAATTTGGTAATTCCATCATTATAGAATGAATAATAAGTATTTTCTAAACGGAATACATTTGCCCGAACAGACTAATATTTAAATTCATGCCATTTCAAAAACAAATACTGTTGAAAAACAAAAAGTGTTATGAGTTTTTCTTGAAAAGTCATTTTTTTCATAAGAGTTGAATAACAATTTATGTTATCATAACAATATTTGTTATTGGTCTGATATTGATTGAAAACCAAAACAACTTTGGAATAACATTTTTTGTTATGGAAGAATACCTCCAAATGTTGAGGATGATCGGATTAGTTGTTAAAATAACAAAAAATAATAACAAAGATTTGTTCGAAAAATAACTTAAAATGTTAATAGTCTGTTATAACAATAACAATCCAATAACAACAAATTCATAACGACGAATTACAAATCTTGTTATAAATAACATAAAATGTTATTGGCCTAATATTTTCAAATATCAAAAAATGTTATTCCAAAGTTATTTCCGTCTGCTCGGGTCCCGATGTAAAGACACTTTTTCAATATAAATTTATATAACATTTCATTAGTGAAATATTTAATTGTCAACATTTTAAGTAAATTAGTTTATACTATTTTAAATATTTTCAAACCCCAAATAAATGCCTTGAAATCAAAATCAAAAAATTAGCAGAAAAAAACTGTTTTTCTTAAATGAATGGCATCCTGTAAAAAAAGTTTATTTTGGAAGATTGAAAATTTTTAACTCATTAAAATATGACATATTTTGGGTATTTCTACCTAAACTAATGTGTAAAAAAGTTAAATTCAACAGAAACAAACAAAAAATGGGGTCCTTATTTTGAAACAGTTTTTTTTAAATAGAACACGTTGATACAAAGTTGTAAAGAAGCAGCACTTTTTTGCAGTTGTACACAGTAAAAAAATCTGTGTAAAATCGCATGCAAAAGCATGCATATCACATTTGTGAGCAAAAGCATGTGATATGTATGAGAAAACGTATACACAAAAAGCATGTTCCGAAGAAGAAAAAATCAGGTCTGCTCACCCCAAAAATAACATGAATCCGGCGGGAGTCATTTTCAGATTAATTAGTCTGCGCCCCTACCCGCTCGGCTATTTCGCCACTGTGAAAATGGTTGGATCAATGTCAATGTAACAGTAGGTTTTCTGTACATCGGTGAAGATCCAATTACATTCACAGCGGCGAGATAGCCGAGAGGGTTGGGGCGCGGACTCGGTAATCTGAATATGATACTCGCCGCATTGATGTTATTTTTGGGGTGAGCAGCCCTTTTTTTTTCTTCGGTACATGCTTTTTGTGTACACGTTTTCTCATACAATTTTACATGCTTTTGCTCACAAAGGTGATGTGAATGCTTTTGCATGCGATTTTACCATCGGATTTTTTGCTGTGTAAATTTTGCATTATTTCATGAAATTCTATGGGATATTACATCCTGAAATATGTAGCCCATCAGTATGAGAAACCTACTTGACCGATATGTCAAACTCATATATGCGTTTATCCTTTGCATCTTTATCGTTTTGTTGGCCGAGCGGCCTAAGGCGCCAGTCCTTAAAGTTGGTACTGGGTTTGAATCCTGTCAATTTATTTTTTACAAAAAATGTACATGCAGTCAGTGTGTAATATTAAGTATCTTTTTGACGAAGGTGATGTGCATGCTTTTGCATGCGATTTTACCATCGGATTTTTTGCTGAGTACCTAATATCTGTTTGACCTGCAAGGTACTATAATCAATGATATGCTATGAGTAATAAAACTAGAATAGTGTTAATTTGAAACTTTTTTTTTATATAATTGACAACAATTGAAAACACTATAAAAATGCAAATTTTCACCAAAATAATGACCTCAACTTCGGCAATTTCCTCCTGCTCGCTTGACCAAACCATTATCCCATCATGCGTGTGGGGTTCATCGATTCGGTTCTGCCTCGTCGAAAAGAGACACAGAAGCCATCATGCCCCCCCCCCTCCCCCCGCTTTCGACGAAATGCCATCGAACCCATGTGGCATTTCCCTCCCCCGACAACCAGGAGTCGAGTGGGCGTGCAGCTGACCGGCAATAATTTCTTATATCCATGCATAAACGTTTTCGCCATATATGTCCCTCCCCCCTTCCGAGACACCCCTCCCATTTCTAGGCGGGGGATGGCATTTAAAGGCCTTTCTTGCGCGCTGACAATTTCCGAATCGTTACACTTTTTCCCCCAATTTGCCCTTTTGGTAGGCTGTTGCCAACCGGTTGGCTAGTCGGGCTATTCGAATTTGGCCCGATGTAAATGCCGGAAAATGGTTCGAGCGTGTAATCCACCTAGCAGTGCTGAACTTGTCTGATTCGCAGTTGTGTTGTTATATTTCAAATTGATTGATTACTTGATACTCTTACTGAGTTCATGATACTTCATATTTGATCACAGATTTTTTTTAAAGAAAACGATTTGAATAAATTGAGATTAGTGCGCTGGCCACGGGGACACGCTGTCTTGTTTTTGCATGCTCATTTTCATTTCTTTTGTGTCGCTGTTTGTGTGCTTGGGTGCGTGGTTATTATAATTGAATAATGGCATCATTAGTGCGCTGACCACGGGGACGCGCTGTCTTGTTTTTGCATGCTCATTTTCATTTCTTTTGTGTCGCTGTTTGTGTGCTTGGGTGCGCGGTTATTATAATTGAATAATGGCATCATTAGTGCGCTGACCACGGGGACGCGCTGTCTTGTTTTTGCATGCTCATTTTCATTTCTTTTGTGTCGCTGTTTGTGTGCTTGGGTGCGTGGTTATTATAACTGAATAATGGCATCATTAGTGCGCTGACCACGGGGACGCGTTGTCTTGTTTTTGCATGCTCATTTTCATTTCTTTTGTGTCGCTGTTTGTGTGCTTGGGTGCGTGGTTATTATAATTGAATAATGGCATCATTAGTGCGCTGACCACGGGGACGCGTTGTCTTGTTTTTGCATGCTCATTTTCATTTCTTTTGTGTCGCTGTTTGTGTGCTTGGGTGCGCGGTTATTATAAATAGGTGAAGGGATTTTATTAAATGATCATTATATTGCATTATTATATTCAATTGATTATATAATCACACTATATTTTACACTGAACACATTATACAAAACACATATGAAACTGTAAACTGGAGCGTTTGGTACGGTATGTCCACGCATCCTTCCTCCCTGTAGATTCTGTGAAATGTGATCCGTTCTCAGAATCCTCTCTGCGGTAAACACAACGTAGTAGGGCTGGCCGCTTTAATTTTTGCATTACATTTTCGGGTGTTCTCGGATGTACTGCAATTATTAATAATGACAAGAAAAGTGCTTGTGGCGTAATCTAATCACAAGACTTTCCAGCATGCTTTCATCGGACTGGCTGCGTTTGTGTTAGATTAGATTATTAGATTAGATTAGAAGAAAACGATTTGAATAAATTGATCATAAATAATTCCAGCACATCACGTAAGGAAAGCACTAGCCAGAAAAAAGTATTCAAAACCAGGTTGTCCGCTTGGGAACAGGTACCAGAGACTGGAACTGAATAGTGCGCATGTGCCAGAATTTTTTTTTTTGCGTGCAAAGCTCCCTGTCAGCTGATTTTGACATTTTAACGCTTGGCCGGCCCAAAGAAGGTCTGTTCGCAGAGCAGCGGACAATGAACGGTCGGCGTGATCCATAATTTATTGGCTAGTGAAATATTCAAAATGCTGCGGCATTTTCTAGGTAGCATTGTGTAGACTTGCATTTTGTGTCAGTGAACCGATTTTCGTGTCATCTGACATCGGAGTCCTGACGTTAAATGGAATCCGCTCTGTTTGAGCATCATTTATGCAGATAATAAGTTGAGCAATCAGAGAGAGAGAGAGAGGCTATTGCAAATATTTAATCAAATTTCTTTCATGTTCCTTAGTAGAAAATCTGAATGTCCATCTAACCAAAGAAATAACCTTGCAACAGCTGTTGCGTGAATCTCGTCACGTACTCCACTGTTGAGTCCAGTCAAAAGGTGATCCTTTTATGAACCGCCCATAATGCCACTGACTTTGTTGTCACCTTTTTGCACTGACGTGACATTTTTTGTCTGTTCTCCAAAGTGCAACAGTGCTATCGGTTGCCAACCGGGTGGTGATCGATGCATCGTCATCATCCGCGACACAGTGATTCACCTTAACGACAGCCACCACCATTCATTACTAGTAGCCCCAGTTGGACAGTTGGATACTAAAAAACTGGCTACCGACAAAAGCCCATACAAAGAACGAACGCGCGCGCCCGAGCGATAGAGGTCCAAATTATGCAAGTTGTATCAATATTTAACATGCAAATCTGCCTTTGCGTGATTGGCAACGATTTGGACGACCGGGACAGACTCGGATCCGGAGCCGGGCCAGGTCAGGTATGGCTGATGTGACGTGCCCGTAATCATCATCAACATCTGATGCCGGCTCTCTCTCTCTCGGTCTGGGTTGTACCGGGGTAATTGTTGAACAAAGTAGAGAGGTTCCACCCTCCCCGGCCGGCGCGGCTATTAGCCGGTAGTGCTAGGGGTGTGCAGCTACTTGGTGAAGGTTTGATTAGATGTTAAAATAGATCTACACTGCAGCAAATTACTTGCTTTATATATTTCAAAAATATTCATGAAAACATCGCAAGAGATGTCGAACAAATTAAACCTAAAGAAAACTAAACATTTGGTATGTAAAATGTATGTAAGCAATTCTCAACCAACACCGAAAATGGATTTGATTTTTTGATATGGCTCAACTTTGTTACCAAAGACGACATTTTGCTTCATTGGTTACCCCATACAATCTCCAGACAATTTTGACAGCTGTCCATACAAAAGTGGTACGTAAATATTCGAAACTCTGTAACTTTCTAAGGAATTTTCGGATCAAAGTTCAGCAAAGTTGTAGGTATTGATGAGGACTATTCAGAAAAAATAGGTACGCCAAAAAGACATCTTGCTAATTTTTTAATTACCTTCTTTACAAAAACATAATTTCCCAAAATTGGTAACTTTTAATTTTCGAGATTTTTTGATATCATTTTAAACAAGGAGCTATAAACATTAGAAACACATAGGACCTTTTCAAAAAAATCTCTTAATTTGTTTTACCGAAACAAAACCAGCAACATTTTTTCCCAGCACCGAAAAGGACCTAATAAAAATAATTTTATGAAAAAAAAACCCGCAACTTTTGAGCCATAGAGAAGCATGGTCAAAAGTTAGTCGCTGGGTTTTGAATTTTAGAAAAAAATGATTTAAAGAAAAAACGAATTTGTTACAATTTGTTTGACCTCATTAGTTTATGTAAATTTTAATTACTATTACTAGTATTATTATTATTATGTTATTATTAATCAATAATCATTACATTTTTTCACTTGGGGCCGATACTACATTTTTATTTTTATTTCATTGCTTGACTACGTGACTTAAAAAAGTACCTTTATATTTTTTTGAACAAGACTACTTAAATAAATGAGGTGTCTCAACAAGACATTATCTACTAATAATACTAAAGCAGATATCCAAAGGGCAAGTTTATAAAACTGACTTATTCGTGGTGAAGACTTTGGTCTGGTTGAATTTAATTTTTAAAATTAAAATTATTAAAATGTCTCAATATTTCATATTAACATTTCCCAATATTTTTCATAAAGAATTTAAATCTTTTATTTCACTTGTGGATTATTGAGATTATTTATTTCAAAATCTTATCAAGATATGGGCAGCGAATATCCAAGAAGATTAAAGCTGCCTGAAATAAAAGAATTGACAACAGCAACAACAATCAAGATTTATCCAAATCTTACCATTAGAATTTTCTCAAAAAATAAGTCTTGAAATATGTATTGACAATCCTTTTAAAAGTCCATTGAAAGAAGAATTTCACGGATTTCACACGTTCTAATACTTTGTCTAAATTCACTAACCTAACTGGGTAATTCTCCGCCAACTCACACAGCAGTTGCCCCGACCCCTCTTCGATTTGCGTGAAACTTTGTCCTAAGGGGTAACTTTTGTCCCTGATTACGAATCCGAGGTCCGTTTTTTGTTATCTCGTGACGGAGGGGCGGTACGACCCCTTCCATTTTTGAACATGCGAAAAAAGAGGTGTTTTTCAATAATTTGCAGCCTGAAACGGTGATGAGATAGAAATTTGGTGTCAAAGAGACTTTTATGTAAAATTAGACGCCCGATTTGATGGCATACTCAGAATTCCAAAAAAACGTATTTTTCATCGAAAAAAAATATTAAAAAAAGTTTTAAAAAGTCTGCCATTTTCCGTTACTCGACTTAAAAAATTTTTGGAACATGTCATTTTATGAGAAATTTAATGTACTTTTCGAATCTACACTGACCCAGAAGGGTCATTTTTCATTTAGAACAAAAATTTTCATTTTAAAATTTCGTGTTTTTGCTGACTTTGCAGGGTAATTTTTAGAGTGTAACAATGTTCTACAAAATTGTAGAGCAGACAATTACAAAAATGTTATATATAGACATAAGAAGTTTGCTTAAAAACATCACGAGTTATCGTGATTTTACGAAAAAAAGTTTTGAAAAAGTTGGTCGTCATCGATCATGGCCGTTCATGGTCACCCGCGACAGACACGGACGACGAAACAAAGAGAAACGCAAAAAGTAACTTTTTCAAAACATTTTTTCGTAAAATCGCGATGACTCGTGATGTTTATAAGGAAACCCATTATGTCTATATATCAAAATTTTTGTAATTGTCTGCTCTACAACTTTGTAGAACATTGTTACACTCTAAAAAATAACCCTGCAAAGTTAGAAAAAACACAACATTTTAAAATGAAAAAAATTGTTCTAAATGAAAAATGACCCTTCTGGGTCAATGTAGATTCGAAAAGTACGTTAAATTTCCCATAAAATGACATGTTCCAAAAATTTTTACAGTCGAGTAACGGAAAATGGGAGAATTTTTAAAACTTTTTCAAGTGTTTTTTTTGATGAAAAATACGTTTTTTCGGAATTCTGAGTACGCCATCAAATCGGGCGTCTAATTTTACATAAAAGTCCCTTTGACACCAAATTTCTATCTCATCACCGTTTCAGGCTGCAAATTATTGAAAAACACCTCTTTTTTCGCATGTTCAAAAATGGAAGGGGTCGTACCGCCCCTCCGTCACGAGATAACAAAAAACGGACCTCGGATTCGTGATCAGGGACAAAAGTTACCCCTTAGGACAAAGTTTCACGCAAATCGAAGAGGGGTCGGGGCAACTTTTCCCGATTTCGTGTGAGTTGGTAGAGAATTACCCAACTCAAAAAATAAGTTCAGCATTTTGAGAGTGTCGTATAAAAAAATTAAATATTTTAAAAGAGATTTCAACAGAATTTCCGAAAATAAGAATTTGATTCACATTATGCTTTCTTTACATTAAATTGAATAAAAATAATAATTTAAGCAAAGTCACAGACAAGGATAAAACTTTTGTGTAAAAGATAGTAAACTAGCTTCTTCTATTTTTTAAATTAGTTTTGTGTTGTAATTTGTTTTCTTAGCTCATTTTTAGAAATTTTTTGGTCATGATTTCGAATTTGTTAAAGTGAAATTTACCCAAACGAACAGGGATTTAATAAGTTTTATTTTTTACACTGAATCAAATTTAGAAAAGAAAATCGTGGAAAATCCTAACTCCTTCGATTGCAGTTTCGCCATTAAAAAAGCAAAATAAAAATCGGTGTACTAAGTCTTTTTTTTAATAAATAAAATTTAATAGAAAATATTTAAGGCACAAATCGTTTTGCGGATCTGGAAACTTAAATTTTAATAAGCCGAATTAATGCTGATATATGCCGAATACAAATTTTAATGCTTTAAAATTCTTATTGATTACTTAATATTCAACTATTGATCTATTTCTAAAACCAAATCTGAAATTCTAGACCAAAATTTGTTTTGATTTAAATTTCGGGAATTCCCGGGACAAAATATAAAAATATCCCGGAATTTGTGAACTCCCAGTTTTGGAAAAAAATCCCGGGATTTTTGTCCCGGGAATTCCAGGGATGGACACACTACTTTCGAAAGTAAGAAGAATGTTTTGTAAAATTTGCATGACAGTGATACTTCTAAAGGTTTTGTTTGGAGTGTACCTCTGGTTTGTTTCTTTATTTTAGAAAAATCCTCACATTCAAGCAGAGTACGATCCACAATGCAATTTTTTCTGAACTTTCAAAAACGATAACTTTTAACATTCGAAATCACACGATCGAGTTTTACGGGTTGAAACTTTATAAAACCGGATGAAATTGGTCAAACTCATCACAAATGTTTCTCGTACTACAAAAGTCGACCAAAATTTGTTGACCACAAGAAAAAAAGAAAAAAAAAACAAAATCAAACAGTCGATGGTTGATTATTTTTGACAAGAATTTTGATTTGCTATTCTGTTTTTTTTTTGTACATTCGAATGCATCAGATGTATTTAAATGTTATCGTTTTAAAAATAACATTCATTTAAAAAATGCGCATCCCTTAACGTTGTGCAAAAACAATGCGCTTCCCATATACCTAACTAGCTAACTCTGCTGCTGCTGCCTGGTTCAGACACGATGCAATGACGGAACACACTTTTTCAATTTCTCCACCGAAACCGGGTCGCTGTCGCTAGTTGCTATGCACCCTGCAGCTCCCACCTCCTCCCCCTTCCCCCAATGACCCACCTGTCCCGTGGCCCCGTACTAGGGCACAAGTGCCACTAACAGCTGACATGCCCAGCTGTTTAGAGTGCGCGCGCCCGGCTCCGATGACGAGGAGGAAGCCCCCTCAAGCAAAAAAAAAAAAGAGAACGTGCTGCCAACCAACTACTCAGTCGGTGGGTATAATCGTGTACTGTTACTTAGTTATTACTCTACTAAAGAGAGGCGTTGCACACACAGACACACGGAGCGACGCGAGCGCGCGGTTTGATTTAGAACAAGTCATGTGGAGGTGTGCACTCTCAACCGCCGTCAACCCCTCCCACCGTTTGTTCTACAGGTTATGTTCTGTAATGCAACCCAACCCCGCGCAGAGAATAATTGACTTGACGAACGAACGAACGACCAAACTAGGCAGATTATAACAATGAGCTTTTAAATAGTTTAATAGATAATATATTAAGATAAATGATGTGGCCCTCCTCCTAGCAAGCAGCAGTCAGCCAGCCCCAGAGTAACATGGCCCATAGTCGTTATCATTAGCCGTCATCATCGTCTGTCGCAGTGGTGGTTTCATGATTATTTGCCAGCAATTACTAGCATGGTACCGAGGCTGCAACGCGACGGCGATTCAAAACCATCGAAGAATCGTTATTAATTAAAAGATCTCGACTTTGAGGAGGACTTCTTTGTATTACAATGCAGGTTTGTGCACGTAAAAAATGGGATAGTTACTGAAGTTTGAAACAGAAGAGATTTGATGTTTTCATCAAAGGCAAAACACATATTTTCAAAATTTTCAAATGCTGGGCTTGAAATTTCAAGCAAAAAAAAAAGCAGAAAATTTCACAAAATTTTCATTATTCAACATTTAAAAGGGCAGGGCTTTGGAGTCGGTTAACAGAATATTTTTGTTGGTAATATAACATCTGGGAAAGGGACTCGTGGTGTAGGGGTAAGCGTGGTTGCCTCTCACCCAGTCGGCCTGGTTTCGATCCCTGACGGTCCCGGTGGCATTTTTCGAGACGCGATTCCGTCGGACGGGGAAGTAAATGTTGGCCCGGTCTAACCTAGATTGTTAGGTCGTTAGCTCAGTCCAGGCGTAGGAGTCGTCTCCCTGAGTCCTGCCTCGGTGGAGTCGCTGGTAGACAGTTGGACTCACAATCCAAAGGCCGTCAGTTCGAATCTCGGGGTGGATGGAAGGTTAGGTGTAAAAATATTGCCTCAACAAGAACGCCAAGGCAATGCTGTAGAGCTAATAATTTGTTTTGATTTTGAACATCTGAGAATGGTTTAGATATTGTGTTACAAAATGTGTAATTTTATACCAGGAACTGGTGAATTTTTCATCAGTTTCTGTTGAATTGAACATTTTTACACATTGTTTAGAAACAATAACGCATAATTTCAAAAATCCAAGCTTCATTTTTTTTACTGTTCAGCTTTTAAAGCAGTGTTCATGGAATTCAAAACCAAGAAAGTTTTAGAAAAACTTACACGGAAAAAAGTCAATTCCTGAACTCGTGAATTGTGTTCATGAATTTTAGAACCACGAAGTCTTATATTTACGGTTGTTGCTCAAATTCACTATACTCATGAATAAATTCCTTCGTGGTTATTAAATTCATGAACACAATTCACGATTTCAGGAATTGATTTTATTTCTCTGTACCACGGAAGTGGAACACCTTGTTTGTGATTCCCAATTCAATGAACGTTTGTTCACGATATTGGAAACTAATTTTTCTCGGTGTAACTTCGGTTTACACGGTAAAATCGAATGACTCCAACACGGAGGCCTGAAGATTTAACGACTCTGACTCCTTTTTTGGTCCTTTTAAAAAAAATCGGATAGTTCGAAAAAAAAAATGGGATATTCACAAAATAACCGAGATTTGCTGAATGAAATTTTCATATTCTTCCATTTTTGATGTTAATTTATAAAAGTTTTAAAATGTAAAGTTTTTTTTTCATTAAAATTCCGCACATTTGGTCGCCTCAGGTATGATTAGGATATAAATAAATTATAAATCCCGGTTACGACGTTTTTTCAAATTCATAATTTTTTTTATTTCTAAAGTTTTGGATATGTTTCAGGCGACTTAAAAATACATCTTTTTCGCTAGAGTTAAGGATGGTGCAAAATAGAGTACGTGAGAAATGATTTTTGAAATAAATTGTGATTTAAAAAAATCTAAATATTGCCAACAAAATAGCAAAAATATTTAATGCATTATTAAATTTGTGATCTCACTTTTTTTTTTAAATTTAAGGCATCATTAAGGGGTTACATACATGTAGAAAATCACAAAATTTCATGTTTCAGAAAATTTATTCAATCCACTCAAAATGTGATTTTCAATCACTTCTGAAAGTTTCATGAAGATATTCCATGATTAAACCGAGTAAGAGACGATTTACGCTCAAAATTTTGCCATGCGCAAAGTGAACTGTCAAACTTTGTGAGCGTTTTTTCTCTAAACGCCGAATTGATTTACGGATGCCACGATATCTCGAGATGGGATAGACCAAATTGGCTGAAATTTGAGGTGAAGGCTTACAAGACATATACCGTGTGCATAACGAAGCCCGATTTTGAAATTTTGCCATTTTAAAAAATACAAAAATTTAAAACTGACGACTTTTTTATGACAAACACAGAAATATTTTTATCTTATTTTCAAATAAACTTTTTGAAAATCGGGCTTCGTCATGCACACAGGACCGGTTTAACGAGGCTTCACCAAAAATTTGAACCGATTTGGTCAAAGCAGTGTGGAGATGGAGTTTTTCGAAACTGCTAACTTCAAATAGCTATAGAGCTGCAAGTTCTCTACTTCGCTTACGAGCGAGAAAGGCTTTCCTTCTTTTCGCTCGAATTCCAACACCGTTTTTAAACCTTGTTGATCGGACTGCTAGCTGCTGAGATATAGTCTGGGAAAGTTTAAATTTTGTGAACTAATATATTTTCTCAGTGTCATTTAATTAAGCCACAACAAAGTTGAATATTTGGAGGTTGAAAAATTTGATGGTTAAACATAATTTCTTTTTCGTCGTCATTTTATCTCAATTCGTTTGGAATATGAAACATAACACTTAAAAAGTGTTAATTATTTAAATGCTGTTGTTTATTTTATTAACGTGACTTTAACCTAATTTTAGAAAAGAATCTGTCATTAATCCTCGGTGTAATATTATCATATTTTTTAAATTTGTTCAGTGTAATTTTGTATTCAAACATAGGTTTAGTATTCTTTTTTTACTCTGAGGGAATAGCCTTCAAGAAAGGTTAAGTTATGTAAAGTACCGGCAAACGGGGTGACTTTGATAGATTTGAGATATTTCGCAAAAGAAGAGAGTAAAAATTAAATTCTTACGGAATGCTATGGAATCATACTGACCGTGGTTGAGAAGTGTTCAAACTTCTTCTAGAAGAAGTTTTCCTTAAGTTTAAAAGTTAGTTGAATATAATCAATAAAATGTTAATAAAAAACATTATTTGAATAATCTCAAAGTGTATATGTTTTCTCCATGATCAAGAATTTGAATCGGAAAATGGAATGCATTTTTGGATTCTTTGGACGTTTAGAAACAGGTAACATTATTTTTAAAAAAATAAATACTATGTATTTTTGAAATGGAATTTGAAAAATCTCAAAATTTGAAGGCATTTTCAGTTGAACAATTTTCATATAAAATGTGAAAACTTTTGATTCGTGCTTCAAAGTCAGTTGAAAATGCATTTTGAATCGATAATTTTATAAACAAAACTAGTTTCAACAAACTTCAGACAAAATTTTGACTTTTCACAAGTTTACCTGAAATTTGTATGTATTTAATAAAAAGCTTATAAAACTAGTTAACTAAATACAAACATTGTTTTGTTTCTTCAGAAAAACTATATCAGCAACTTTTCATTTGACGTAAACATACAATTTGAACACTTTAAAACTGGTTTTAACACAAAAAAAAACTATCAAAGAATATCAAAGTCACCCGGTATTCAAAGTAAGAATTTTCAACGCAACTTTTTTTAAGCACTATTCAAAAAACTTTTTTCAAAAATAGTTCGTGAACCTTGCGTGGCCTACCCCAGCACATCTAATCTAATCTAATCTAACCGTAGCGCAGCCAGTCTTTCGAGGGCATCCTGGACAATGCCTTAGGTTGATTAACGCCTAGCATCCTCTTGTCATTATTAACAATTGCAGTGCTCCAATGCAATAAATTGCTTTGAAACATCACAAACGTTAAAGCGGCCAGGCCAACTGCGTAAAGTTTACCGCAAAGATGATTCGTTGAAGTGGGTTGAGTTTGAGCACGAATGTTCAAACAACAACACAATTCTGAATCGACAGGGGAGGAAGAAACGTGGGGATCCCCCGCTCACGTTCCTGTTTGTTTGGGCAATTAATCGTTGGGAGCACTTCTTAGCATGAAGTTTTGGTGCTCCGGGACCCTCGGGGATGGGACATTGCATTTCCACAAATGCCCTGGACACTATTTGCCGTGGTTATAGCGCCACAACTTTGCGTGGCCTACCCCAGCACATGTTTTAAAAAATAATAATCTTGAGAAAAACCTTACTAGTTGGAAAATATTCCAAAAATAAATCGATAGGATTTAATCCCGGTTTATGGTATTTTTTTTTGTCTTTTCGAGAGGTAATTTTGGACCCAAAACGTGCCTTAACTTCACACAGCTTTCTAAATGACAAGATTTGTTCTAGGCACGTGATTTTTTTAAGCTTTTTTCAGTGTCCTCAAGATTTCTGCAACAACACTTTGAGCAGAATTTAGTTCCATAGAGAAAAACTGAAGTAATTGCAAAATCCCCTTACCAAATGTCACCCCCACTGACAGTAATGTCGGATAAGGGGAGGGGGATTCGGGACAATAATTTCAGCTGTTTATCCTTCGGCTCAAGTCACAATTCCATTACGAGCGGTATAGAAACAGTCAGTATGCGCTCAAGCATTTTCGGCCCCAAGCTAATGAAAATTACGCTTTGAATTAATGATTACAAATGCGCTTTGATGACATGAATAGTTCCCCCCCCCCCTCCCTCCCACACATCTAAATGGGGACCATGTTGCAGTACTTGTTCAAAATTAATTGACTCTATTGCATCAAACGAATTACAAATGTTGGTGGACTTTGGCCGCGTACGTTGACATATTGGACAGGGCTGAAGTTGGGCTCAATTGTGTCTTGCTCATAATGGGTTAAAGAAACCGATGGCCACTAATATGTGACACTTTGTTGCCAAGTCTTAAGGAGAGCGAGCCGTTGCGTAACCTTAACGCGATTCATCGGCACGTGCCGGCCACTAAATTCCTGTGCTCGCGATTTAATGAAGCCCTAATTTAATTGAAGCCGCTTAGCGTGGAGTATAGTCGTTTGTACTAAAGGCTGACTAAACGATGAGCTGAGCGCGCGCGCCCGTTGATTGCTGTCGATGTTCGAAAACTTGATTTGCTGTCACGATCCGGTACGTGAGAAGCTTTGTACGTTAGATCACGGGAACGCACTTTGTGCAGGCGGGAATTAATTAACTGTCTTTAAGTTGAGATGTTGTTCGAGTTTTTTTAATTAGGCTTTGTGATTATGATTAATGGTTTGCATTCAAACAATGCAAATTGCTTCGCTTTGCATGTTTGTTGCTAAATTGATGAATTTTTAATAACTTAAAAGAACATAAACACATTGTCATAAACTGATAACAAATTAAAAATGTTGGTTCTGAACAATTTATGTTGATGAACTAACTAAATGAATATTTCAATCTTTTGAACACCTTACTATAAAACCTCACAATTTTACTAAGTTTAACTCTCTATTTCTCTCTCTAACCTCTATTCCAGTACTACTCGGTGTACCCCTTCAAGGACCACAACCCACCGGACATCGAGCTGATCACGTCGTTCTGCCGGGACGTGGACGAGCACCTGCGGGCCAACGGCAAAAACGTGGTGGCCGTCCACTGTAAAGCCGGCAAGGGCCGGACAGGTCAGTACCGCTAATTAGTTACGACAAGTGCGTGCGACCTTGCGCTGAAAAGTATAACCCCGCAATGGAACCTCTCAAACCCAAGAGCCGCGAAGTGACACAGTAAATATCGCCAATTTATTTTATTGCCGTCGCCGGGCAGGCTTTGGAGGGAACGCGAGTGCTCGTCGCGTACATAAAATGTATCTTGCCGTTATTGTGGCAATAAATCAACATGAACCTTAATTGATGCTGGAAAGCTTCCCCCACCCCTCTCGTTTCCCCTGCCATGAACTGAAAATTTGTTCTACGCGAAGGCGCCCCCTCTTTGGAGAAGACCCAATACGGTGTGTGGTCGAGGCTCCTACAGTAGAGGGTACATTCTCTGAGAAAATATGCAATTTTATAATGTTTCAGCATTATTTTTGCTGTAAAAAAAAAAAAAAACAATATTCTTAGCTGTTTGTTTATTTGAAATTATTCAGTGATATATTTATCAAATTACCAGATGTTCAATTTACTTAAACTTTGAAATAAATGTTGCAAACAAAAACTTATTTGAGTTTCCCAAGTATATAAATAAATGCTGATAAATAGACCTAACTTGTGACACGTCTGCTGTCAAAGGGACTTTTATGTAAAATTAGACGCCGATGGCGTACTCATAATTCCGAAAAAAAGTATTTTTCATCAAAAAAACACTAAAAAAGTTTTAAAAATTCTCCCATTTTCCGTTACTTGACTAAAAAATTTTGGAACATGTCATTTTATGGGAAATTTAATGTAATCTTCGAATCTACATTGACCCAGAAGGGTAATTTTTTCATTTAGAACAAAATGTTTCATTTGAAAATTTCGTGTTTTTTCTAACTTTGCAGGGTTATTTTTTAGAGTAAAACAATGTGCTACAAAGTTGTAGAGCAGACAATTACAAAAATTTTAATATGTAGACATAAGGGGTTTGCTTATAAACATCACGAGTTATCACGATTTTACGAAAAATTTTTTGAAAATGTTGGTCGTCGTTGATCATGGCCGTTCATGGTCACCCGCGACAGACACGGACGACGAAACAAAAAGAAACGCAAAAAATAACTTTTTCATTTTTTTTTTTCGTAAAATCACGATAATTCGTGATGTTTATGAGCAAACCCCTTATGTCTATAAATCAATTTTTTGTAATTGTCTGCTCTACAACTTTGCAGAACATTGTTACACTCTAAAAAATAACCCTGAAAAGTTAGAAAAAACACATAATTTTAAAATGAAAAAAAAATTTTAAATGATAAAATGACCCTTCTGGGTCTATGTAGATTCGAAAAGTACATTAAATTTCCCATAAAATGACATGCTCCAATTTTTTTTTACAGTCGAGTAACGGAATATGGGAGAATTTTTAAAACTTTTTTAGTGCTTTTTTCGATGAAAAATACGTTTTTTCATAATTTTGAGTACGCCATCAAATCGGGCGTCTAATTTTACATAAAAGTCCCTTTGACACCAAATTTCTATCTCATCACCGTTTCAGGCTGCAAATTATTGAAATAAAATATGTTCCACATACCGTAAATTAACTGTTTTGTGTTATGTTTTACTTCCTTGTCAATATGGACCTTTTCACTTTTTCTTCTCTGATTTTACTTGTCATTCTTTTGCTTTTCATATTTTGCTCTGCCTTTTTTGACGTATTTTATTGATTTTGTAAACTATTTTGTGTTTTTTAATGGATTTTTGCTTTATTACTTTAAAAAGCATTTTTTTTTCCTTTTTTTTCTCATTTTTATGTTCTTTCAATAATTATATTATTTTTTTGTTTACTATTTCCCTATCTTTTTTGCATATTGTTTATTTCATTTACCTTCTTGGGCGCCTTCTTCTTTTTTTTAATTGTCTCAATAAAACCATTTCGCATTTGTCTGTCTTGGTTATCTTGGAGGTATTTTTTCTGTTGATGTCTTCTTTATCTTTCCTCAGAAAAAAAAATTCGGGTAGTAAAACTCAAGAACTTAATAGAAAAGTTCATCAAATACCTTTTCAATAATCTTTTTGGAAAATAATTTGCAACCATTTTTTTTGAAATTAAATATGTCTTTATTGAACATTCTTATAATAATTACATTTCTTTTACATGATAAGTGGTATGGCCTAATGCTCTTCATCTTTGTTGTATTTTTCGTTTTATTATTAACTGATCACATTTATTTATTTGTTTCAAATTGTTTTACATTATTGCATTGAATTGAATACATTTGGGTAAAAAAGAAAAAAATCACTTTAACAACTAATCCTAATTTAAAACTAAAAAATAAATCCATTGAAATATTCAAAATCACTAGAACGAGTAAACTACGAACTGTATTTTAAGATGAATGCTCCAAGAGTTCTTACTTGTTCCTGGCGAGTTTTGCACCCACGCAGAGTTGTTGTCATTTCGATGAAAATGTTCGAAGTTCTTGTGGTGAAAACAGGTCACTACTGCCTTCACCCGTTGATGTTGGTTGGTTTTCCCTCGGTTGCTGACTGAAGCCTGGAGGTGTTGTATGCTCTGCAACTCTTTGCCGCTGATTCAACGGCAATGGCTGCAGATTTGGAACCACTCGAGTAGATCCTGCTCCTGGTGACACCAAAGCAGGAAAATCCACGTCCGTGAAAGTTGGTGGTGTTTTGCGACGATTTGGTTGGTGCCTCGTCGTCGCTTGCTGCCGAATTTTTACAAACTCAGCACGTTTTGGGCAGCTTCGATTCTTGGTAGAACGGTCGCCGCCGCAATTGAAACATTTCGCTTCGATGTTCTCGTTGATTGTTTCGCAAGCTTGAGTTTTGTGCTCACCTCCGCAGGTTGCACAACGACTCTTGATGAAACAGTTCCTTCCACCATGTCCAAACTGCAAGCAATTCGAACATTGTGTCACGCCACGGTGCACTGGACGATAACGTTCCCAAGTCACGATGATGTTGAAAATTGCCCGAACTGCTTTCAGCTCAGACGGCGTTGTCGATCCTCTCTCGAGATGAACCAGGTACAGTTGATCACGATACTTGGTGTCCTTGTTGTGTCTCGTCATCTTGAAGACTTCGATCACGTTCAACTTCAGAGTTTTGAGCTCTTCTTTCAGCACACTCACATCCATGTCGTACAGGCCTCGGAGGACCTGTTTCATGGGGCGTTTATCTGGATCGTCATGGCTGTAGTATTCAATCTTTGTGTTGTTCAGGAAATCCCGAACGTAGTTGTAATCCTTTCTGGTAGGTAGCAGAATTTTGAGTCCATCAGCACACAAGCGAATGGAAGCTCGTAAAGCACCAGATTTGATAAACCCGGTCAGCCACTTTCGCACCGAATCCGATGACGATGTTTTCACAAAAATGGGTGGCAACTTTTCCCGTCGTTCAAATTCTTCCTTCTCGCTCACGTCCACAGGGAGGGTAGCGAAGCGTCCTTGCTCAAACTGCCTGGCTTTGCAGGTAGCGCTTCGGCATTCTTTAGCTTCTTCAAATCTGCCGATCCTGCTGGTGAGGACCGCCTCTTTTTCTTGCCGTGAGGCATTTTTGCACTTTTAAGCACTTTTCAGGAGCTAAAATCCAGGAGTACCTCACTGAATGATGGTCCACAAAGGAATCATTTGCAACCATTTTTCTGCACACGTCCTTAAAATTCTACAAATTATGCTTAAGATATTGATGCCTCTGTGCTCTCTTGTATTTTACATGCTGGTTTTCCTATCTAGTTAGCATACAAAAGCACAGAGGCTTCAATATATTGCCGCAGTACAGTTTTGCCACAGCATTAAACTCAATAGCTTATCAAAAGGTTTTTAAATACACCTAACTATGTATAGAGAAGAGGTCCCGGCAATATTTGCTCTCAAAACAGTGTTGCCAGTGAGAGATAATTTCTCATTTTAAAAAAGATGGTCCTGGTACACAGAAAAAAATGTAGCATTTTGGAAGGCTGAAAATTTGACATTTTGAAAGATGAATCGACAAGTACATGCTCATTTCTTGTATTGTGTTTATTTACTGCATATTTGGTTTAGAAAGCTTAGACATTATCTCTAATTCGCTTCTATTTTAACAAATTATGTTTTTTTCTAAAACTAAACAATGTCCAAAATGAAGTTAAATTTTTTTTTTGGACTCATGGAAGGGTTTTTAAGACAAATAAAAATGTTCATGAAAATTTTTCAGTTTCATTCAAAAATTGAGTAGCAAAAATAAAATAAGTAACAAAATCTTTAAAATTCCTGATTGCCACGGGTACCATTCAATCAAATAACAAAATTTCGTAAAAATTTCATGGGACTCAAAACAAAAAATGGGATTAAAGAAGAAAATATGAAGCTCTGCCAAAATAAAACAAAATGAAATAACAAGCCATAGTTTAATAATTTGCATGGAAAACGTGTTTTAAAATGCATTTTACACTAGTTCAGTTGTTTTGCAATCATTAGTTTTCAAAAAATGTAAGATTTGACGAAAACAAAAATTTTGGCGAAAAAAAAACATCGAAAATTTTCAAAAAATCAAAAGATATTCAAATCAACCCAATCAACCCGTTGTCTGGCTAATTTCAAGATTTTTGAAGTGTCGCTTGACTTTTTCGAGTGGTTCTGAAAAGTGGCCCAATGGGAACCGGAATCCGGAACATCCGGGAAGACCATGTTTGGACAGGATCTTGTCGAGGGTACTTGACAAGAGTTATGAAACAAATATCTGGCTAATTTCAAGATGTTTGAAGTGTCGCTTGACCATTTTGAGTGGTTTTGAACAATGGCCCCACGGGAACCGGTATCCGGAACATCCGGGTCGGCCATACTTTGACAGGATCTTGTCGAGGACACTAGAAATGAGTTGTAGAGTGAATATCTTTCTGATTCCTCGATGTTTGAAGTGTTGCTTGAACATTTTGAGTGGTTTTGAAAAATGGCCCCACGGGAACCGGTATCCGGAACATCCGGGGTGACCATACTTTGACAGGATCTTGTCGAGGGTACTTGACAAGAGTTATAATACAAATATCTGGCTAATTTCAAGATGTTTGAAGTGTCGCTTGACTATTTCGAGTAGTTCTGAAAAGTGGCCCCATGGGAACCGGTATCCGGAACATCCGGAGTGACCATATTTGGACAAGATATTGTCGAGGACACTACAAATAATTTGTAGAGTGTATATCTTTCTGATGTTTGAAGCGTCACTTGACCATTTTGAATGGTTTTGAAAAATGGCCCCACGGGAACCGGTATCCGGAACATCCGGGGTGGCCATACTGTGAGCACATTAGGTTTTTTGGCAACAATGATACTTTTTTTTATCATATTTGCTATAAATATTGAGGATTACAATGATGTTTCAATCAGATTTATGACCAAGTTCTGCCTAGCTCCGAGAACTTCCAGAAACGGTATACGGAACATACGGTATTGGTTCTACGTGACCGGAAGTTGGTCTGTGTGACTCAGAAGTTTTAAAAGAGCAAAATTGGTTGAAATTTATGGGTTTCCCAATTATTTACAATAGATTATCCTCGATTTTTAACTCAGAGACAGCTAGTTTTGCCTCCCCTTAAAGGGGGGAGGGGTCAGGGGGATGGGTCATCTCTTAAAAGATGGCACAACTAATCCCCTTGATTTTGCAACTTGAAGCACTCAAATCGGTTGAAAACTGGCTGAGCTACATCGATTTTACTAAACACAAAACGTCCCGGGTCTTTACGGGTTAAAATAATTCTAAATGCAGGGGAATGCATTTTTAATTGATTTCAGCTGATTGCACCTAAATTTCCATTCAATTTCTGAAGTTTTTTGAAAACAATTTTTTTTTGCTCCCTGATTTTTCGGGCCAGCTTTGAGGGGGGGGGGGGGAGACAAAGACTTTCAATAAAATTTGTGTCAGTCTTATCATTTAAATTGTACGTAAAGGCGTAGTCTGGGACACTACACAAATTACTGCATGCTTCTTTTTACTTAAAATATAGAAAATGTTAGTAAAAACACAGCCAAAGTTGACCCATAAAAAATCCCATTTTTTTAAACATTTGCAAAGTCACATAAAACTCCCAACTCTAATGTAAAAAAAAAATCAAGAGTTCTTCTTTACAGTGCTTTTTAAAGATCAAAAATAGGTTGAACATTTGATTTTTGGCGATTTTTTAGATCGAAGCACGTCTAAAGGCGTGGTTGGGTTGTAAACGGTTAACAAGCTAAGCTTGAAATTGGGAGTGATAAATAATGTTCAGAAGTTCAAATTATTTATTTTATTATTTCATATTTGGAATATGAATGAGAGGTTACAAAGAATATGTTTTTTAAATAATCTTCTTGAAATTTTATGAATGAACCAGATATTTTTTTTACAGATATTAACCCAAATCTTTTTGAAAGAAACATGTGTAATGAAAACAAAGATTCACGACTTCACGGAGAACTGCCTGCTACCGGAACCAGCTCTAATATGTTCTAATCCACTTTGGAAAACTTGAACCTGCTGGCAAGCCCTCTGACGGTCCCCGTGCTCCGTACAGCAATTACAATTCAGTTCCACGTTTGAACACAAACTTGGACAGTTCTCTCGCAAGGAGACAAATCCCTGAATCACACCGCTACTGCTATTCGTTGTTGTGTGGATGTAACTAATTGTTAGTTCTCGCAGGGAGTCGCGATTGGGTTTGCGAAGGAGGTCACCATGCCCGGACAGGTGCCCAACTAGTACGCCTAGTTGCGGCTTAGTACGCAGTAACAAGGAAGTGATTGCAAACTGATTTGACGGGGGTTGCTCGTTTAGCGATTGTCATTGCGCGGGGTCTTGCCCCTTGAGGGAAGTAATTGCAGGGTTCAGTAATTTATTCAGTGTAAATGGCTGTGATCTTACCCAATGATCATTTTTTTCTATTTTTCCTTATTTGTGATGCTGCAAGAAAAGTGTAAACAGTTTGGCAACAAATTGTTCAAATTACTTAACGGCGTTACTGTAAAAGCAATCAACATCTATCAGCAGTCCATAACAGGGATGCCACATTTGAAGATTTTCGAGCACAGGCTCAATGCTCAAACGTATTGTTTTGCCATGTTATTCGATGATTTTTAATCAAATGAATTACTCACGAAAAAGATAACAATGTTTTGCTTCTTTTGCCAAAAACAGATTTGTAAAATATTATTTTGCCATCAAGTTAAACTCATTTGCGTTTTTGTGATGTGCCCGAAAATCTTCAAAATCTGGCATGCCTGGTCCATAACCTCGGCAGCCGGATGCGAAGTTTTACGACCTCGCATCTGTTTGTACTGGTCATTACCCGGTAGATCCTAACGCCAATACTGAGTTGATTTGGAGAAAATTCATTTATTCAGCAAAAAGACGAGACGACCGAGATAACCCACAAAAATCTTCCGTGTGACACACACTCACTCGAGAGGAGAGTCGGTCGGACAATCCTCCGCCCTGAGATTTGCCGGAGATTGCGGAAGTTGGTCGTAAACTTTTAGTACTCTTTCTTGGACGACGCTGCGCGCGCGCGTGTGTGTGTGTGTGTGTGTGTGTGTGTGTATGGACACAGTCGGTCGTACATTATTTACAAAAGCTCCGCCAGAGTCCGGTAAGCGGTTATGTAACCCCTTGTTGATGGCCGGGCAGGAGCACTTTGCACTGTCGCCAAAAGTACCGTAGAGTGGGGGTGAGTTTGGACATTTTGGGTAACAGTAAAACTATCATTAGATTTGAGCAATTGAGTAGCAGCGACGCGTCGAAATAAGAGTGTGTTAGTGATACCAACGGTAGAACAATCTTCTTCGAGATATTTTCGCTGATCACTCACCGAGAGAGAAGTTCTCTCTTGCACAAAATAGCTCAGTAATTTTTGATTTCATGATTTTCGTGAGGAAAATAGATTTCACTAATACGTTCACAGGACGAACGCCCAACCTCTTTGAATAATCGGGATCGATTATTAAGAAACTCTCAAATCTAACATAAAAAATCATGGTCCAAAAAATAAAAGTCATTTCGTAAAACTTTCTTTGAAAAGTGTGATTACATTTCAAAGACACTTCACACAACAGTAATGTAACAAATCAAAAACACACACACACACACACTAACTTTTGTCAGGGTGACTGTTTATATTATTGGTTGGCGTTATCGCGCGAGCGTCTCACTCTCTCGCGAATGTTATGAGACTTTTTTTTATGACACACGAAAAACGGTCGCCTCGTGGACGTTTCCAGTGCCATGTGCCGAAGTGTGTGTGTGTGTGTGTGCGAGCACCAAGTGTAGACTGTACGGCTCAGCTGTTTGTTCCAGTGACCGGCTGCGCGCTGCCGGCCGGCATTTCGTTATCACTGGTTTTATCTACTCAGTTGTTAATTATACCAGAAATAAGTATGGTAAAAGTTTGGTATATGATTTTTTTTGTAATTGCGTGGTGGAAGGTTGCTTCAAACTGCAATACAAAAAGTGGGATGTGAAAAAACAGTAATTCCAGTCCTAACCGTTGTTAAACACAAGGTCAAACTTTCTTTAAAAAAAATACTATTGAATTCAAAAATACTATGTTACTAGAATTTTAGAGTACAATTTGCCATTTGACAAACAACCACATGGCGTTGGAGATATATCTAAGAAATAATCGAAAGAAAAATTGAAACGCCTTTTGAATGGAAGTCTATGTCAAGTATCCTTCAATAAAAAAAAAATAAACCATCCACTTTAACGACCCCCAGGTCTTTTGTGGTCTCTATTGCAAGTTTCTGCTCGAACCTAGAAGTCCAAATGCTTGAATGGGGAGAACACCCAAACCTATTTTTACTCCAAGGAACCTTCCACTCCAGGGTGTAAACTGACGACCTTTGGATTGCGAGCCGCCGCCAGGGATTCCGGTACCGGAACAGGCTTGGTTTGGTGTGTTGTTTGTACTTAAAGTGTGGAGACGACTCCTACCATTTTTTTTTCTTTGTAAAAAAAAAAGAAAAGATTATTAATTTCACTTTTTGTTGCTAAAATTTGATTTGCAAAAAACACAATTTAATTTTTTATATATATGTTTTAGGGAACATCAAATGCCAACTTTTCTGAAATTTCCAG
The DNA here is from genome assembly GCF_015732765.1 of Culex quinquefasciatus. Taxonomy (NCBI): domain Eukaryota; kingdom Metazoa; phylum Arthropoda; class Insecta; order Diptera; family Culicidae; genus Culex; species Culex quinquefasciatus. The sequence continues at coordinate 132,437,915 of NC_051862.1, read as the reverse complement.
AATGTGCAAAAAATCTTTGACCGAATTATAAAGTTTTTAATCAATACTTTTTTTTCAAAAAATCGAAATATTGTTAAATTTTCAACTTCATGTGTCGATGTAAAATCGAATTTGCAATCAAAAAGTACTCTAGTGATATTTTGATAAAGTGCACCGTTTTCAAGTTATAGCCATTTTTAGGTAACTTTTTTTGAAAATAATCCCAGTTATTTTTTTTTTTAATAAGTGCACATGTTTGCCCACTCTTGAAAAAAAAATTTGAATGGCTGAGAAAATCTCTATATATTTTGCCTTTTTGAACTTTGTTGATACGACACTTAGTTGCTGAGATATTGCCATGCAAAGATTTACAAACAGGAAAATTGATGTTTTCTAAGTAGAGCGTACAATTTCCCGAACCGGGAAAAAATCCCGGGAATTCCCGAAATTCAAGCGAAATTATACATTTTCTGAGCTTTTTGGGACCAGTTTTTTGAAAATGCTCTGAAAAAAATAATAATAAATAAAGACACACAACAAACTTTTTGTTCAATTCAATTTATTGTATTTCTGATACTACCCGAGCAGACGGAAATAACTTGGGAAGGTCAGTTTTTGATATTGTGAGAAGATCGAAATATGTTATTGGGATGATCGGATTAGTTGTTAAAATAACAAAAATCAATAACAAAGATTTGTTCGAAGAATAACTTAAACTGTTATTATGTTGTTGTTGCAATAACAAACCAATAACACAGAAGGAATCATAAAGGAATAACAAGCTTTGTTATTTTGTGCGGATAGGTGGAGCAGCATAATAACAAAAATTGTTATTGAACTGGTTTGTCTCCATAACAAAAAAAGTTATTGTATTGGTTTATTTGTAATTTGCAAATAAACCTGCAGTTGCCATAACTCCTCTGTACTAGTCAGGGCTGCAGAGTCGGGTACCTCCAAGCGACTTTGAATCCATACTTTGAAGACAACTCCGACTCTGGATGCAGGATATGACGTCAACGACGACTTCAGCTCTCCAAAAATACCCGACTTCACAGATTCCGACTCGAAGTAAAAGTTGCTAAAAATTTGCTTAATCCGATGCAGTCTCCGAGGTCTCACTCCAGCTCGAACTTCAACTTCAGCTCCGACTTTCTGGCTCTTTGAAAATAATAACAGTTTTTGTTATTCACACTTCAAAAATTCTCAATAAATAAATCAATTCCGTTAGGGAATATGACAAAATTTAAAAAAAAATGATCTCTCAAAAGTTAATTTTATCGGATTAATTTCAGCTTGAAACCCCATTTCATGGTGAAATAAATGACCCCGATGAAATTGGTCAAAATTATTTCATAGTTCTAGCCAATTTTAGTAAAATTCCTTAGGGGGTATATCAAATAATTAAAAATATCAACTTTCAAAAATACAACGTTAAAGAATAATTTTAGCTTAAGGACCCCATTTCATGGCCAAAATAATGACCCCGACGAAATTGGTCAAAATTATCCCATAGTTCTAGCCAATTTTAGCAAAGTCCCTTAGGGGGTATATCAAATAATTAAAAAAATCAACTTTCAAAATTTCAACTTTTTAGAATAATTTTATCTTAAGGACCCCATTTCATGGCCAAAATAATGACCCTGACGAAATTAGTCAAAATTATCCCATAGTTCTAGCCAATTTTAGCAAAGTCCCTTAGGGGGTATATCAAATAATTAAAAAAAATCAACTTTCAAAATTACAACTTTTAAGAATAATTTTAGCTTAAGGACCCCATTTCATGGCCAAAATAATGACCCCGACGAAATTGGTCAAAATTATCCCATAGTTCTAGCCAATTTTAGCAAAGTCCCTTAGGGGGTATATCAAATAATAAAAAAAATCAACTTTCAAAATTTCAACTTTTTAGAATAATTTTATCTTAAGGACCCCATTTCATGGCCAAAATAATGACCCTGACGAAATTGGTCAAAATTATCCCATAGTTCTAGCCAATTTTAGCAAAGTCCCTCAGGTGGTATATCAAATAATTAAAAAAATCAACTTTCAAAATTACAACTTTTAAGAATAATTTTAGCTTAAGGAACCCATTTCTTGGCCAAAATAATGACCCCGACGAAATTGGTCAAAATTATCCCATAGTTCTAGCCAATTTTAGCAAAGTCCCTTAGGGGGTATATCACATAATTAAAAAAATCAACTTTCAAAATTTCAACTTTTTAGAATAATTTTATCTTAAGGACCCCATTTCATGGCCAAAATAATGACCCTGACGAAATTGGTCAAAATTATCCCATAGTTCTAGACAATTTTAGCAAAGTCCCTTAGGTGGTATATCAAATAATTAAAAAAATCAACTTTCAAAATTTCAACTTTTTAGAATAATTTTAGCTTAAGGACCCCATTTCATGGCCACAATAATGACCCCGACGAAATTAGACAAAATTATCCCAAAGATCTAAACATATTTAACAAAAGAAAAAATAATAACAGATTGTGTTATGGACACTTAGAAACTATTCCATTTGTGCGATTTATGGTAATTTTAGTTCTCAGTCAGTATACCGAACGAATAACAAATTTTGTTATTAGGAGAGTTTTTGAAATGTATAACATTTCCTCTTATTAGCGTGTTATTAAACATTTTCAATATAATATCACTTCAATACCAAATTTTGTTATTTTATCAGAAACTGTTATTATTTTTTCTTCTTGAAGTTGAACTTCAGGATAAAATAATAACACTTTTTGTTATTTTAACAGGATTTGTTATTGAAATATTATTAATTTTGTTATTACCGTCTGCCCGGGTATCAATTTCTGAAGCATCTGGAAATAGACTTAGCCTCAGGAAAATAAATTATTACACTTTAGTTAAGCTGTTTGAAGAAAAAAAACTGAGTTATTTCATTTAAAAAATATATATTAAATCGTTTCCGTCAAAGCAAAATTGAGATGTGTATGGTTTTTCTATACCATGATCAAATGAGATGAAAATTGAATGGCATCATTAAATATTTCAAATAGGTTTGTGCAAGAAAAATTACTTCAATTTGTTTAATGCTAACAATTTGAAGTAAATCAATTATGGAGCACTGTTAGCATTAAGTTGAATGATAAACTGTCACTGAATCCGCTTTGTAAATGCCGGCCCCGCTACTCTTCACGGGTGTTCCCCTCAGGAACAGGGAAAGATTTACTTTTTTATTTAATTGTTTGAAGTGAATTAAACACGAGATTTTGAAGGAAAAACTAAAAAGCTTTACTTTTTTGTTAAGGAGCTCAAAACCAGTATGACTTATTTATCAGGAAATACATAACTTCTGCATGTTTTTTTTTATTTATTTTTTTCATTTCAACTTTATGTGCCAAACCACACTCTCTTTTTCTGGTCGCAGATGCAAGTCTAAATAAAATATTATTAATTAAAAAAAAGTTTAAAAGAAATATTGTGTTTGTGGATTATGGATTCATTTAACTCACTGTCCAAACACTTTGGTAAAAAATGTTTCTCAACAAAAAATATCAAAGATCATTTATTGATTTATTGTATGATTTGAGCCTATAGAATTTTAGAAATTCTTCAGTTGTTTGAATTTTTACATGCAGTCAAGCTATTAATTGATCTTCACACTTATTTTAACTATTAAAATCGCTGTACTATACAGTTTTGTCGCAAAATATTAATCAGAGCCAAGATCAGAACAATTTTCAATTAATTTAAAATTTCCCGGGAATTCCCGGGAAATTGGTTGAAAATTTCCCGTTTCCCGGAAAATTTGTTACCCCGGGAAATTGGACGCTCTATTTCTAAGTCTCACCTTAACAACCCACCATTTTCCGATGTCGATATCTCAGCAACTAATGGTCCGATTTACAATGTTAAAATATGAAACATTCGTCAAATTTTCCAATCTTTTGCAAAAACAATATTTTATTTTTTAAATCAAGACTGGCATTTCAAAGGGTGTAATATTGAATGTTTGGCCCTTTTGAAGTGTTAATCTTGATTTAAAAAAACGTTTCTTAATCCACCATTAGGTGAGTGGTGCCTTCCTCACATTTACAAAGTAATAATGAAAATAAGTTTATGAAAAAAATATATACCTGATACAGACTTTTCCAAAAAAACATGCAGACTCTCATTTGAAGCAATATGGCAACCGCGCGTTTCGCATCTGGCGCGACTCTCGCACGTAAACAAAAAGACCCGGCCTTTTGAGGTTATGCAAAAAATTACCCTTTTTTGTATCTACAAAAATCTTTTTATTGGCATAACTTTTTAAATACTTTACTAAACAAAATAAAATTTTAAAGGGTCTTAGGGGACCCCAAAACGAACAGAATAAGGCGGATCCGGCCAAAATCGGTTCAGTCAGTTCTGAGATAATCGTGTGGAAAAAAATCGTGTCTACACACATCCCCACAGACATTTGTTCAGAATTTGATTCTGAGTCGATAGGTATACGTGAAGGTATATCTAGGAGGTGTATTTAAGAAGTTCATTTTTCGAGTGATTTTATAGCCTTGCCTCAGTGAGGTGAGGAAGGCAAAAAATATAAATTGCAAATAGTTTTTTTTCGCTAAAGTTTTTGTTTGCTACAAATCTAACATTTGTTTAACACTTAACTAGTGTTAAATGTATTTTAAAACACAATTTTCATGATAATGTCAAGACTTTGGGTTATAATTTTGATTTTTTTTAACCACTTTTTTTCTTTTTCCCCCAGGCACCATGATCTGCTGCTACCTGCTGTACAGCCGGCAGTTCCAGACGGCGGACGAGGCGCTCCACTATTACGCACAGCGACGCACAAGCGACGCCAAGGGCGTCACCATTCCGTCCCAGCGGCGGTACGTTGAGTACTACGCCACGCTGCTGAGGAGCAACGAAACCTACCAGCCGGTGCAGCTTTACGTATGATCAATTTCTTCCAGGTTGAAACAATTGAACTAATGCTTACTTCTTTGTCATTCTAGATCTGCGAGATCCGGCTCACGGGGACGGTCAACATCCGGGAGGGCACGATCAACGTGTCCGGCGAGACGCCCAAGCCGCTGCCCGAGTTCCGGCGGACGGACGACACCGGGGGTGGTGGAGGTGGTCTGGTTGGCGGGCAATCGCCGCCGTACACGATGCTGGCCAAGATGGACTACTGCATGCCGCTGTCCGGTGACGTGAAGATCGAGTTCGTCAAGAGTTCGGTGCTACGGAAGGAGAAACGGTGCCACTTTTGGTTCAACACGTACTTTGTGGAGCGAGCCGCCAAGAGTGAGTTGTTTGAATTTGCGGTGTTTAAAGAATTTTTCACTAAATACTATTTTTTTGCTTTTGAACTTGTAGAAGACGCCGAAGGAAACCTCTTGCTAACTCTTAGCAAAACGGAAATCGACGACGCTCACAAGGACAAGCACCACAAGGAGTACCCTAACAACTTTTCGGTGAGTAACACGAGAGATTTGTTTGAAATGGAAAAACTCATACAAATTGTTTACATTTGACACTTTGCTTTCGTTCGTCCACATACGAACGAATGAACACAATGCAAAGTAACTCTCACAGTAATTTGACTCTTACCGGAAATATTTACATTCTTGCAGAGAACGTTCACATTTTACCAAAATTTCGATCAACTGCCCCATGACTGCATTCAAATGATTGCTGACACCATACAGCAAGAAAAAGAGAGGTTGAGAGAGAAAAAAGAGAGAGCATGTGCCGAGCTCGGCTTTGTTCGTTTCAACTTAGTTTCCGTTCACTGGCGGTCGTTTTAGACTGACCATCAAGACAGGCACTCTGTGGAAACAATCAAATTTCATTGTTGTAGATGAATGCTGAATAATAGGTGAAGGTGGAGCAAGTGTAACACTAAGGAAATGCTCGATAAAACCCATTAAAAACGTAAATAAATCAGTTGGATTTTTTTTTATAATCATCTTATTCCTGGTCTTGACTAAGACTTTGTTAGAAATAGTATCTACAAAATCCTGTTTTGTACTATAAAACATGATTTTAAAATTATTGATTTTCCGTACGTTCTACTCAACTAGTGGGGCAAGACAAACGTATATTTCCCAATAAAATATGAAGTTGCAGTAAATTGTAATTATTCCCATACTTAAAATCCATATGGTACGCATGCCCCACCTGAAAAAGATTTTTTAAAAGCTCTCAACAAAAATAATCAAATGATAAATCATACCTTATAATAGGTGCAAATCATTGGTAGGGACACCTCTGATCTAGGAAAAATGGCATTTTGATTAAATAAACATAAAAACGCACCCTTAGTCTTTTTTTGGTTTTCCAAATATTATAAGAAAACAAAGGTTTTGAAAAAAACTTCATTAAATCTTGTGTCCCGTGGCGTTTACGTCGTTTTAACGGTTATGTGGTAGTAGAATCAACTAATTGCATTGCTAGTAACAATTTTCCATATTGAACATATTGGACATGTAAGAATAACATATTGAACATAATATGTAAAAATACGATCGTTATATCAAAACAAACAACTTTGTCGAAGACCAAGGTATGTAGATTAGTAAGGTAAGGCTGGTTTTCCAGCTGTCAAAATAGTTTGTTAGCACGAAACCCGGATTTTATATGGGAATTTTCAGAAAAGTGAAAATTCGACCATTTTCCGAGCAAATTTTACCGGATTTTTTTCCTGTGAGGTTGTTAAGCATGCCGAACTGAACTGAAATACGCTTTTAAAACCATTTTTTTTTATTACAAAAAAATTATTCAAATAAACGCGTTTTCCGGTTCAGTTTGGCATGATTAACAACCCTACAGAAAAAAAATCCGGTGCAATTTTCACTTTTCTGAATCTCCATATAAAATCTGGGTTTCGTGCTAACTATTTTGACAGCTGGGATTTCCCGCCTTACCTTATCTAATCTACATATATTGGTCGAAGAAATTAATAGGAGCTATATGTGATGAGCAGCGATGGAATAATCATCATCAAAAGAAAATCTATGGATGTTCAACAAGAGAAAAAATCCGAATGGAGCATGGCTCTCCTCTCTCGCGCACGAAAGATCGGTAAAAAGAATCTAAAAAAAAATATCATCTTGATTATTCGGCAGAACATCTTTTTCACTACTGCACTTGCAAGTGTAACGTCACGAAAAATGACCTGTCTCATTTTTTTGATGGGCAATGTGTGTAAACAAAGTAAAATAAATATTATTGAGTGGTGCTGACAAGGAAATTCACAAAAAATCATCAGCAGATTGATTTTCCTTAAGAATTTCGGAAGCGATTTTCTTTTGCGTGATTTGCCTCCTCTCTCTTTCGCGGGTGAAAAAAGTTCGCAAGCGAAATTGATTTTTTCGCGATTATTCCATCCCTGGTGATGAGTTATAGCAAGATTTCTTGATAATTTAGCTAGTTTTCGAGCTCGGTATACAAAGTCTCGGGCAAATTTGGGCAAAAACCCATACAATAGGCTTCAAGTATGACTATTCCATTACAAAATGTCGGGTGAATCATTCGTCCGAAGGTTTACGGTCATAGATTTCCGAGAATTTTAATTAATTTTATTTTTGATGACTATTTAAATGAATTTAGGACACTTTTAAGGCACATAAGCCATTTTTGCGATTTATTCGGGCACACGACGCAGATTCGCCGATTAGCTCTTTTAGAAGGGATTTTTTTTTTTCAAAGATAGTCCCAACAATACACTGTATAGCCTCAATAATAGACTTCCAATACATCAAAATGCTTACTTTTTGTTCTAATCAATTCAGTTCGTTGAAACAGCCTTTTAAACCACTGTGCAATGTGTAGAGCGAATAATTTGATTTTTTGATTTTGATAAACAACAAAGCTCCAAAATGGCACATTATTTTTAGAAAATTTTATTCCACTTAATATTACAATTTTTTGCACTGTGCAATTACCAGACCTACTGCGTAATACTAACCACAAATATGATTCGTTGTATTGGGACTAGTTTTAGCACGAATTGAGGGTTTTTCTGATCCACCTGGTGTTATAAAATCAGTTAAAAATAGATTTTATAACCTCCTTTTTTCCCATTTCAGGTCGAACTCGTGCTCCGGAGGGTACCGAACGGCAGCAAATATTCGGAGAGTGTGAGTCTGAAAAAATGCCATCCACCACCGATGCACCAGCAGCATCATCAGCAGCAGCACCCGCTCCACCCGGTGGGCCTCGCCATGACCAACAACAGTTCCCCGCTCATCCGGTCCAGCTTGGAGAACAACCGGCAAGTCCCACCGCCGCACCACCAACAGCCTCCCCCGTTGTCCTATCAGCACCACATTGCCCAGCAGCAACAGCAGCAGCAGCAGCAGTACCAACAGTCGATTCACCGGTCGCAAGTTGGCGGTGATCCGTACCGGGCGGCGATGATCAAGCAGCAAAACAGCTACAACGAGGGCGGTGGCGGTGGTTATCTGGGGCAGCAACCGTTGCAGAACAATCACAACCAGCAGCAGCAGCAGCAGCTTCAGCACCACCTGGAGTACTCGGGCACGTCCAGCTCGGAGTCGTCGACGGAGGAGGAAGGATGGGATTCCGGTGAGTGTCCAACGCAACTACTAGAATCGCCTGCGAAAGCGGCAAACTTGTTATATTATCGAAACGATAACTATTACTACGGTAGCTGTAGTAGCAGCAGTCCCACCTCCTCCGGCCCCTCCTCGTCCGCATCACATCCCAATCCCACCGCTACAACCACCACAACCGCAATCTCCACGGTCAGCTGTAACAGTAGTAGTAGTGTCAGTAAGATCCGTGAACCGAGCGTCGCGGAAAGCGCTAGTAACAGTAGCAGTAGTGGTAAACTTAGTCATAATGCTGTCAGTAGTTCAAACTTAAACCAACCATTAGCTAATACAACAACCATCAGCAGCAGCAGCAGCAGTAATAGAAGTAGCATTAAGCCTGCCGTAGTAGTGCCTGAACCCTTTAAACCTCCCCGTGCAAGCAACGGCAAGCTTCCCGTAGAACCGCTAACAGCCGTTGCTTGTCCCTCTACCTCTTCTGCTAACGCTAACGCCTCCGCTTGGCCCTCTATCGGGTTGCGACGGAAGAAGAAGAAATCCTTCAAATCGACTTCCGCGCGAAACTTTGCCCTGGCCACGAGCGCTTCCGTCGCTTCAGCTTCCACCAAATCCGGCAAGGGTCGCTTCCGTTCGTTCCGCTGGCTTAAGAACATGCGCGGCGATCCTAACCTCAAAAAGGTCCTCGCAACCAGCGGTGACATCGTGACGCTCACGAACGCCGGCCGACCCGTTGAGGAACCCGATCCGACTATTCCGTCGACGCCCCCTCCCAGCCCGACGATAAACGCCCTCATCGTAAACGCCACTGAACGGTTCCTCTCCTCGTCCGGCGAAAATCTTCTCTCATTGGACTATTACTCGTCAATTTGTGATAAACAGCTTAGCTTCGAGTCCCCGTGCAAAAGCCCAGGATATCTGATGAAGCTGAATCTCTCCCGGCGGCCCCCCGCTCCTCCCCCCTCCGAACCCGACTGTCCCGTCGTGGTCGCCAAGCCCAGCGAGCAACGGCTCAAAATCGGCTTCGACGTGACGCCCTCCCCCAGCCCCACCAGTCCGCAGTCAGACAACCCGTTCGTCGTCGTAACGACCAGCGAGCCGGACCCGCAACTCCTCAACCCGCTTCCCCCCACCACCAGCAAAGCCCACAACCTGGTTCCGCGCTCCGAAAATGCCAGCTTCTGCGACCGCATCTTGCAAACGTTCGTCGCCGGCATCAGCCCCCGCAAGTCTTCCGCCGAACACGACCTCCAAGTCCCACCGCTTCCCGCCAGCTCCAGCAGTACTCACAACAGCCCGCTGGTGGCCCGGGCCGTCAGCCGTTGCTCGTCGTTTTCGCTGCGCGAGCTTGGCCAGGAGCTGCGATCGGTCATCAAGGCGCAACCCGCGGCCTCGGCCAAACCTCCGGCATCCAACCCGGAAGAACCTCCGAAGAAGGAGTGACCCGCCCCATTCCTTCCCCGCCCTTCTCTACACCCGCGGCTGTGCTACGTGTGAATGCATGAGTGTCCTTTGTGTGCGTGCGTGTTTTTTTTTCTGTATGTGTGAGCGCCCACCCCCCAGTTTATGACGTAGTAATTTAGTAGAACCAAATTAGGAACATTTTTTTCTGTTTGTGCACACAAATTTACGTCTGTCGAATGAACGAGATATATGGAACAACTTAATTGGAAGGTTCGGTTTAACGTTTAAGAGATTTTTAGTTCTATTATTTTATTTTGTTGTAGCCGTTAAGAACCTTTTATACATCACTATTATTATACACGAGATGAGCAACAAAAAAAAGCTGAATAAGAACAATTTTGTCCACAAAGAACGTTGCAGCGCTTTTCATTTCCGTCGTCTCTTCTTTTTTGTTTGGGCTCTCTCCTTTCGACTCCCTACTCTCTCTCTCTCTCTCTATCCCCCGCAAAAGAAAACTTTCTTACACACACTTACACACTAAATCGCAAGCTGCTCAAAACATCCAATAACTGAAAAAAGGCGAAACAAAAAATCAATCAATATCTATCTTTTTCTGTATTCTTACTCCCCCTCCATCGTAAAGGTAACGTCACTATTTGCCGCTAAAGCTAACAACAACACATTCAACAAACATACGCGCGTGACAATTGTGTAGTGTGGAACATTACACCTACACAAACGAAAAGGTATATCCAAAATGTGTGTGCTCACAAGAAAAAAAAAAAAAAAACAAAAACACATTTTAAATCGCACCAAACAGAGTTGCACTTTTCAACGGGGCTGGCTTTTGTTTCTTTCCGTCATTTTCACGCTGTCGCGTTTTCGTTCATTGCTGCTGTATTTAGGCAACTCGATGTTAGTAAAATGCCATTATTGTTAGCTGTGTTCATAACCATCTTTCTCATACAACTCATCATCTCTTATGTTATGGAAGCTTTTATTTGAGACTTTTAGTATGAGGATAAAGAAAGAAAGAAGATAAAGAATTGGAGTTTTTAAAGTCCCATCCAATACCAATACCAATAACTCAGAAACTAACTTGAGTTATTGGTATTACGAAATAAAAGGCAGTTTGGATGAGACTCCCGCCCGTGTGGATCAATCGGACCGCGCACTGGACTCACAATCCAGAGGTCGCCGGTTCGAATCCCGCAGCGGGCGCTCTAAAATTCTTTGTGTAAATATGGGTATTCGGCGCCGTCGCTCCGTGCCATACTCTCGTACACTTAGGAGCCCAGGGCGGCGAAGTCCTTGTAGATAAAAAGGAAGACACTAGTGGTTGGTACTAGCAATGGTGGCCGACAGCTATAAAGTCAACTTCGTTTTCGTTGGATGGGACTTTAAAAACTCCAATTCTTTCGTTTCTTTTTCTTTTATTTGCTGTAATTCAGCAACGAGAGGTTCAATCTTCAATGTCAAATTTAAAGCAAATTCCAATGAAATTGACTAAAATTTCATTGGAATTGGCTTTAAATTTAGAAAAAGTTCTTTGTCAAAATTCAGGGATGGACAAACATGAACACTATTTCAATAAATAAAAAATGCATTTTTTTAGATTCAATTGAACTTTAGGAAGCTAAGTTAAACTTGGCAACCTCGCACCCTCGCGGGAAAAAAATCATCTCCCTCAAGCTCTTGCCGCGAGTCCCGAGCTGCCGAGAGCAACTCTCCTGTTGCTCGTTCTCTCCCCCGCTCGCAAACGGGCTAGCTCGCGAGAAGTAAAACAAGTTGGCAACGAAAAAAAAAACAACACAACTATTGAAGTAACACCTCTTTACCATCGTGTCGTTCGCATTCATAAATCTGATTAAAATTACTATCTTGTAGAGGTGGGCAAAACCGCTCTTTTTTAGGAGCCGCTTATTTTCGTTCGCTCATCAAAAAGAGCAACTCTTTTGAACGGCTCTTTCGCTCTTTTTCAAAGTTTGGATGAAAAGGTTTTCTTAAGAATCTTGTGATTTTATAAGTTATTTCACATTGGACTTTAATTAATTATTTGAAAAAAAAATTTAAACTCAAAACGAGAAGATGCCCTTGAAAACCATAGGTCTTGGTGGTCTCTATGTCAAAATTTCTACTCGAACCTAAACATTCGAGTAATTGATTGGCATCCAAAATAAAATCTAGGGAAGCTAGAAAAACTGCTATTAATTTTAAAATTGCGTTTATTTCTGTAAGAATAGACTTAATGCTGATATTTTATTTGGAAAACTATCTGTGACCTCTTTTGTACATTCTGATTTAATCGATTAAGTCTATAAACTATAAACGCTAAAGTTTAATCGGACAAAAGGATTTGTTTTCAAGGTCTGTTAACTATTTAGTAGATTTTTGGTAATATTTTACAATTTATGGAATTTGAAATACTCAAATTTGTATTCCGGTAATACTTTATTAAACAATCTGTTTTACAATGAAAAGTTTTTTTCAGTTCGTTTAGAAAATCATTTACTTTTGGGATTAATTTTTATAAGCATTGAAATATTTGAAATTGCATTTGCAATTTTCAATAAAAAAATCAGTACTACATTTTTTGGAAATTCAATAAATTATATTTACAACAAAAATCATGCCATCTTGAAACGGTATTTCCAAAAGACCGAAGTTTAAAAAAGAACCGCGGTTCTTTTTTTGAGAGCCACGGTTCGTTCGCTCCTTTTAGGGAACCAGCTCTTTGAGCGGTTCGCTCGTTTTATGCCCACCTCTACTATCATGGAATGAATGGCTAGCACGAGGCGCTCGCGAGCGTTCACGGCGAGATCGAGAACGCGAGAAAAAAGGCGAGCGCGAGCGACGAGAGGAAAGGACTACAAGTTCTCCTTCTTCTAACTCGAATCTCAACACTGCTAAGTTTTCAAAACGGTGCACTCAAATTTTGATTGCAAATTTGATTTTACCGTCAGTGGGGGTGGCTATGGGCCAAAAAACGGTACACCTCTCGTAATTTCTTAATAATAAAAACAATTTAAATAACATCGAAAATCTTTCAATGTAGTTTTGTTCTTAGATAGTTTACTAACATTTTCCCAAAATATGGGGGATTTTGATGAACACTATCTTAAATAACAATAGTTTGAAAATTGACCCAATCTCACCCCTTAGAGGGGGTCAAATGAAACTAAAATGATGCTCAAATACAACGCTATGGTAAAAACAAGTCATCCAACAGTGTTTCTTGGTCGAAGGAATCGTATTGACATGCTACAATATTTGAAGTGAAGATTTTCAAACATTTGGGTAGTTTTTATATATGTACTAGAAAAATGATTTTTCGAGAGGTCATTTTTGGCCAAAAACGTACCTCAATTTTAGACAGCTGCCAAAATAACAGGATTTGTTCTAGGAACGAGATTTTTTCAGCGTAGAAGAATCTGAGAAATTGTAAAATCCGTAAAAAATCACGTTGACCCAATCTCACCCCCCAGACCCAATGTTACCCCCACTGATGGTATATCAAAAAGTGGATCAAATTTGTTTTGAGAGCAATTTTGATTTAAAAAACCTGTTTATTTTTTTTTTTCTAAAAGTCATAAATCGGAGGCCAAATTTTTTCCATACTTTTCTATCTCTCAAAGCTTACGTTTTTACATTTATTTTACATATTAAAAAAATCAATTATATGGATTTTGGCAATTTTTTTTTTTGTTGTGAAAAAAGTTAATTGAAAAAATCGTCAAACTCTTATTGCGTCAACCATTTTTTCTCAGAATATCAATACCTACAACGTTGCCGAAGAAACCTTTCATTCCGTAATCCATTTATTTTTCAAAATATCAAAACTCACAACTTTGCCGAAGAAACCAAACCGATCAGAGAATTTCTTCAAGAGATAAATATTTTTGAATTCAAACATTCTTTCACCCAAAGTTAAAGACCAAGCGTAAAGTCCTCCCGTAAAGAAACGAGAGGAAAGTTTGGCAAGAGTATGGACCTCTGGTTGGTTGAATATTACATTTTTTTTTGTGTAATATTACTTTAAATATGTGTAAAAATGTGAATTCATCTAAAACTGATGAAAATTTCATCCACTTGCTTACTAGAATTAGAAAAGCAAGATTTTTAACTTGGGGCCATCCATAAACCACGTGGACACTTTAGAGGGAGGGAGAAAGGGGGTGTTTGCAATTGTTCATGCTCTCTATAAAAAGATAAAAAAAATGTTTACTTGGTTCATGGATGGCCTAAGTTCAAATAATCCGTTGTTTATTTGAACTTAGGGCCACGCAGAAGTTCATTCGGTTTCATTTTTGTAACGTAAACTATTATTTCAGAAGTATTTCCTACGCAGATTGGATCTTTTGAAAAAAGTATGCTAGATTTCTTCTTGGTTCTATTTTTACGTGGGTTAAATTTTGTTTCTGTTAAATTCTTAATATCACCATGAACCTTTACTGTACAAGCTGATTGAGTTCATGCATGTTATGGTGACTTATGAGGGAGGGGTGCCCTTAATTCTTAGTTCATATTTGTTTGATGGATAAGAATATATTGTACATGAAATTTATCGGTCCATCGGTATCATTTTTATCTGTCTCGTTCAGTGCTAACCATTCATCCGCTAATCAGGCTTTCTGTGGGTAGTTATTAAGTTTAAGTTTTTCTGTTCCTTCACCAATCAAACCAACCATCCGCCGCCCACCAGCCAACCAACCAACCACCCACAATTTAAAACCTCCTCCACCCTCTCCACCCGGTACTGTGTTGTTGTGTCACGCCAGTGCTAACGCCATACCTTTCAACACCCACCAACAGGGACCGCAATCCGTCAACACCAACACCACCACCACCGTCACCACCACGCCCATCACCACAACCTCCATCAACAACCATCCGGTGACTACCCAGTTCCGACCAGTGGCAGCAACCGGACCCAGCCCGTCCCGTCTGTGGCGTCGTCGTCCTCGCCGGCGTCGTCGCCCATTAAAAAGTCGGCCTCGGCCGTCGAGTCCGCGGTCACGAGTGCGGCCTCCAAACTCAACAGCAAACTGCGACGCATGTCGACCAACGCGATCTTTAGCTTTAGTACGCATAACAGCAACCACACTACTAGTAACACTAACTGTAAGTCTAACAATAAACCTAGTACTAGTGACGGCGTTAGCGTTAGCAATAAATGTGATATTTTCAACCGCGGGTCCGCCGCGGGCCGCTCCTCAAACCCGGCCAGTCCGGCCAAACAGGTCGTGCGCAGGCCCGTATCCAGGATTCTTCAATGGGGGGTGTTTCCCCCCATAAGGCGTTAGGGGTGTATGTGTGTTATAGGAAAGGCGTATATAGTCAACAAATGAGTACAAAAAAACGTGAAATTTGCTTTATATATTGTAACAGTAATGCTAAAAAATATCTAAACATCAATAAGTTCATGAAAATATTGATATTCTTGCATATATTATTGATGTGATATATGTGATTGAAAATATTGAAATAACGTTATTGCATCCTTAATAGTTTAGATTGTTTTTCTTGAATTAATTTTTTTTATCATCAGTAATTTTTTTTGCCCCCAAATTTTTCGGGAAAATTTTAAAGGAGAGCCTTTTTTACCTGTTCACAACTTGAGCCATCCCAAGCCAAATCAATTTAAAATGAAAATCAACTCGTAAGATCTATGCGTCTTGGTTTTCGCCGTTTTTTTTAATTTTTCTTAAATATCATGAGGATGTTTTGTTGAGAAGTATGTGAAAATCTATGCTCCACAACAATAAAATTGCTTTTAAATTTGTCTCAGTGGCCATAAAGTTGAAATGAAAAAAATATATCAAGCAGAAATAATGTTTTTCATGGCAAATTAGTATTTTCAACTTGTGATAAATAGATAATCATTGAAATTGCGTCAAAAATCTAATTTCTAACGTTATATACTCGAAACACTATTTCATGAAATCACAACTCAAAGTTTTACAATATTTGAAGTGAGTTTTTGAAAAATGGTTGCATTCTTTGGGCGAATTTCATATGATACAAAGTTGTATTTTTAATGATTTTTAATGGTTCCATTTATGGTATGATTTTAGTTATATGGTTATATGGCCTAATATTTAAATTTATTAGACAAAAATAATTTTTGTTGCCCAACATATAAGCAAACAATATTCCTAGTTGTGAAAAAAACATTGATTTGTCCGTACAACTTTCCATAGAAGTTTGACAGCTGCCCATATAATTGCTTACGAGGCCATTTAACGAAGCGGAACACCACTCGAAATAGACTTTTTCTGAACATGCTTAAAATTTAGCGGAGCTGTTTATCCTATCGAAACATGCAAAAATCCCTTCTTTTTTGGCACCGCCCCATAGTTTTACGATTTTCACCTATTTTTTTATTTAGTTTTCAAATGGTTATATCTTGGATACAAAAAATAATAAAGCAAAACTCGACTGCTTTTTTAAGAAACGCTGAATTATACTGCGTCATCAAATTTTTGACTCGAATCAAGCCTTACTTGTTAGGGCAAGTTGAAATCTCTTGAGAATTTCAAATGTATAAGCTTGCAGTAGCAGAATTTACCTACATCGATCCATTCAAAACATTTTTGTAATTGCTCAAAATGCTGCCTTGTTTGATTTTAATCAAAATGATGACGATGAATTAAATCAGCGTCAAATTTCTTTTAAAAATAGCAGTCGAATATTGCTCTATCATTTTTGTTTCTAAAATATTTGACAAAGTTTTTTTTAAATTGGCGAAAAATTGGGGCAGTTTAATGATAAACAGTTTCGCCAAATTTCAGCAGGATCAGAAAAAGTAGACCCTTATTTAAAAAAAATCACTTTGGCGGTACATAGTCAAATTTGGATTTGGATCTGGCCGATAACGATCTAATTAACTATTTTACTTAAAATCCAGAAGGGTCTTTCCAGTTAGTCGAAGGCATTATAATAAAAATAGCTGGCCGTTTTTAGTGAGATTTCGATTTTTCTCTGTGTGTTAACTATCAAAGTGTCTTATTATTTTTTTCAAAATATTTTTTTATGGCGTATCTGGTAAAAGTAGAGTTTTTGTTTTGGTGACAACGATCAAAGTATTTTTTGAAATATTTTTATGAGGGCGTATTAACCCCTTCCTGCCCAGAGCAAAATCGAGATTTTTTCGTTTTTCACCATAACTCGTAACTGGACCGACCAAATTGGATGATATTCTAATGGTTGTAAATTAACGCAAGTTGAATCAGGTTGAAAACATGCATAGTTGCAGAGAAATTTAGTTTTGAAGACAAAAATTAGTGGTGCTCTGGAGTAACCATGGGCGTTATAGGGTTAAGCTTTTGGTTAAGCTAAACTTTAGTTTTGTTGAAGGCGTCAACGATTAAAGTTTTTTAAAATATTTTCTTGAGGGCGTATTTAGTGAGAGTTGAGTTTTTCGGTGGCCATCAATGATCTTTTTTTTATGTTTTTATGAGGAGCATTTAGTGAGAGTAAAGTCTTTCTCTTGGTGTCAATGACCAAAGTATTTAGTAAATGTTAAGTTTTTCTCTTGGCGTCAACGATGAAAGTATTTATTTTATTTTATTAAGGCGTATCTAGTGGGAATTAAGTTTTAGTCAAGGCGTCAACGATCAAAGTATTTTTTAAATATTTTCTTGAGGGCGGTTTTAGTGAAATTTTGGTTTTTTCAAGGCGTCAACGATCAAAGTTTTTTTTTAATTATTTTATGATATTTAATGCAAGTTGAGTTATTTTCAAAGTTTTTTTTTTAAATATTTTCTTGAGGGTGGTTTTAGTGAAAGTTTGTTTTTTAAGGGCGTCAACGATCAAAGTTTTTTTTTATTATTTTATGAAGGCGTTAAGTTGAGTTATTTTAAAGGCGTCAACGATCAAAGTTTTTTTCTTATATTTTATTAAGGGCGTATTTAGTGAAAGTTTTGTTTTTCAAGGCGTCAACGATCAATTTTTTTTTAAATTATTTTATGAAGGCGTATTTAATGCAAGTTGAGTTATTTTAAAGGCGTCAACGATCAAAGTTTTTTTTTATATTTTCTTGAGGGCGTATTTAGTGAAAGTTTGTTTTTTTCAGGGCGTCAACGATCAAAGTTTTTTTTTATTATTTTATGAAAGCGTATTTAATGCAAGTTGAGTTATTTCAAAGGCGTCAACGATCAAAGTTTTTTTTTATATTTTCTTGAGGGCGTATTTAGTGAAAGTTTGGTTGTTCCAAGGCATCAACGATCAAAATTATTTTTTAAATAATTTTATGAAGGCGTATTTAGTTCAAGTTGAGTTATTTTAAATACGTCAACGATCAATGTTTTATTTATATTTTCTTGAGGGCGTATTTACTGAAAGTTGATTTTTTTCAAGGCGTCAACATTCAGTTTTTTTTTGCAAAAAATATTATGAGGGCGTATTCAGTAAGAGTTTAGTTTTTCTCTAGGCGTCAACGATCGAGGTTTTTTTTAAATATTTTTATGAGGGCGTATTTAGTGAGAGTTGAGTTTTCTCTTGGTGTCAACGATAAAATTTGTTTAAATTATTTTTCGGAGGGCGTATTTAGTGAGTGTTAAGTTTATTTCTTGGCGTCAACGATTTTTAAAATCTTTTCAGAGGAGCGTATTTAGTGAGAAATTTGTTTTTTTTTCTAGGCGTCAACGGTCAAAGTTTATTTTAAATATTTTTTGTGAGAGCGTATTGAGTGAGAGTTGAGTTTTCTCTGGGCGTCAACGATCAACTTTTTTTTCAAATATTTTTATGAGGGCGTATTTAGTAACAGTTCAGTTTTTCTCTAGACGTCAACGATCAAAGGGGCGTTAGAAAGGCGTATTTAGCGAGAGTGTAGTTTTTCTCTAGGCGTCAACGAACATGGTAATTTTTAAATATTTTTAGAAGGGCGTGTTTTTTGAAAGTGGAGTTTTTTTCTTAGCGTCAAATGTTTTTATGAGGGCGTATTTACTGAGAGTTGAGTTTTTCACTTGATGGCGTATCTAGTGAAAGTGAAGTTTTTTCCTGGGTGATTAAATTTTGATAATCATAAAAAATGGCGCCCTTCGGGCCTTGTATTTGTCGGGGCGTAAGGGGTGTAAGCCATTTTTTTCCATGGGGGGTGTTGAACACCCATAACACCCCCCTTAGATACGGCCCTGGTCGTGCGGAGCGTGAGCAACGACCCGCAGATCCTCGCCGGGGCGTCCCACGTGGCGGCACCACCCTCGGAGGGTGCCCCGGCCACCGTGTCGCCAAGACGCGACTCGCTGCCCATCATCGGCAGTCTGCTGTCGTCCTTTTCGTCCTCGTCGGTGTCCTCCTCGAACTCGTCCTCGCTGTCGTCGTCCACGTTCGGCACGGGCAGCTGCAGCAACAGCCACGTGGCCACCACTGGGGCCGCCCACGTGGGCCCGCCAAAAACGGCGAGCCGCAAGCTGCAGTCTCTGTTTTCCGTTAGCTCCTGCTACAACGGAGGTGCGTCGTTGTCCGCTAGGGACGACGACGACGATGACGGTGACGGTGACACGCCGATTGTCTCGATCCGGAACGTGGCCGTTGCTGCTGCCGCTGCCAAGAAGGCCGCGGGGAACGCGGTTGGTGTTGGTGATGACGGCGTCGGTTATTTGGTCCGTAAGGACGTGGGTGACGAAAGTCGCAGCGACAGTGGCCGCAGCAGTACCGAGATTGTACCGCAGAACGGGCAACTGTTTTAGGGAGGGATGGGGTGGGTTGGTTGAGACGGTGTTCGCGTGGCATTGATTGGTTTGTTGTGGGGAGGCGTTTCGAATTGAAGAATTACTGAGAAGTGGGAAATGGTTGGAAGAAATTTCAAATAAATTAGAAAAATACATGACAAATTTTAAAAATAAAACGAATCTTCTTCAAGGCAATCCAGTGAAATAAATCAAGCCAATTTGGCAGGAACAGCATCTTGCAGTACAGATGACACTAGGGTAGTCTAAAATTTAGGGTGACCCCGTTCGTTTAACAACAATTGGCCTCAAACCATCGGGGTTTCAGTGTAGCAGCAAACTGCATTAGTAACAAAAATAGGTCGAAAAGTTTAGTGTGACTAAAATTATTATAATTCCACTATTTTTTTTATTTTTTTTTTTTTTGGTTTAGTGGTAGTGTTTACTTTTCCATTAACAGTTTGCACAATCATTTTTTGTGTGCGAAATTCCGATTATTTGATTTTTTTTTTAATTTGAAAGTTCGAAAATGAGATTTTAGTGGCCACCATGCAAGATACAGTTTCAATGTCTTCAAAAAAATAGTATGGGTTGTCATACTGAGCAACTTTGCCGAATTTGTGATGATTTTTGTCTAAAAGTTTTCTAAAAGGTTTGAAAAAAATCAGTCTAGCCTTTGAATAATCTGATATTAGACATTTTTCAAATCTTTATGATCACTTTATTTATGTTTCATTTCACTATTTAAGGCCAATTAAGACATTAAACTTCTTATACATACTAGATAATTATGGTAGCATGCATTTGACACCGATTTTCATAATAATATGCATGAATCAAACATGTTTGAATAATTATCAACTTGATTCATTAAAAAACAGTAACAGTAAATTTAAATGACAACAACAAAGCTATTGAAACCCGAATTTGAAAATAGAACTTAATTTCAACGATTATGATCAACAGTTTTTGGTTTGCTTTTATTCTTTGTGTTAGAAATACATTTTAGTTCAGGTCTGAAAAAGTCGGCAATTTTTAAAAGGGGTTTGAGTGACCACCTTGGATAAGGCTTAACAAACTTTTTATGTGAATCTATATGAAACTGACGTTTAGATAACACAATGCTTGAATTGAAAATTGTTAAATTTAGCAATTGAATCTATTTCGTTAAATTCAAGGGGTTACATGTATGTAAATCGGTAAACATGTCAAGGGTTAGAATGGGCGCACACTCAAACTTTTTTTGAATTTGTTTCAGTGCATTAGAATATATATTTTCAACTATTACCAAAATAAATTTGAAGACATTTTAATTTTTTTTTCTGTTTTTCATATAATGTTTGATGTTTGTATTTTTTTTTTGAAAAAAAAAACCTGTTTGGCTCATCTAATCTCGAGATATCGTGGAACCCGTAAATCAACTCGGTGTTTCGAGAAATACGCTGGCAAAATTTCAAGCTAAAATCGTCTATTACTCGCTTTAATCATGAAATATCTTTCTGAAACTTTAAGGAGAGATAAGAAAACATCGTTTTAGTGGATTTAATTTTTTTTTTGTTTTATGAAATTTTGACATTTTCTACATGTAACATAGCTTTCACGCGGATTTACCTGCCGAGCTTCTCCGTGTTGGTCAGTGTGACGGTCTTTCTGAATGGATAAGAACACTTCTCGACTTTTTATTTGAAAAGGCCCTATAAGCTAATGTCTTTCATATGTTTCAAAAAAACTATTAAAAAAACTCTGGAATGTGTAAATTCGCCACTATTTCGTTTTTATGCAATTTTTTCGGTCTAAATTTAGGTAATTTTACCCCTTCTTAATTTACACAGTTCTTAAAACAAACATTTATATTCTAAATGAATAAAATTTTGTCAATTTAAACGAATGTCCAAATTTGATGGAAATGACGCCATTTTGGAATTTGAATACAATGATTTTTTCAATGAAAACGATAATTTTGGCAAGCTCCACAATTTTTTTACCGATTACTGTGAACTTTAAACATTGTTTTTTTTCGGTAAACTGTACCTGAGCAGTGACTTCCAACAATTTTTTACTCAAACCAACAGGAACGTGATCGATGAATCCTTGTGTACTTTTATGCTCATACTCGACCCACTTCATCTTTGTGGTTAACTTTACGCAGTAACCTGGCCACGTAAATGTTTGTGATATTTCAATGCATTGTTGTGCAATTTCGCACTACAAATGTTAATAATGACAAGAAGATGCTTGGCGTCAATCAACCTAAGCAGGCCCGTAGCCAGGGGGGGGGCTTCCGGGCTGCAGCCCCCCCCGAAATTTTTTCCAATTTTTTTTTAAATTGAACTACCTTAAAAAATCTCAAATCAATGATTGTGTGTTCTCTTCCCAGAAATAATTTGCAAGATAGAGAATCAAGAATTGATTGATCAAACTAAGTAATTTGCCTGTCCATTGCCGGGCTCAGTTTTTGTAGATTATGGATCCAATATTTAAAAATTGAGCTGCAATCTCATTTATCTTGTAGTTTTAGCATTAGGGTAGAGTAGTCATCAATGAGACACGGGGAACAATGATAAAATGGCTCTCACAAGTCGTAGTTTCAACCAATCAGGCTCATATTTGGGGGAAAGGTGTGTCTACTAGATACACGTCTGCCATATTAGTGGCTTTGGTTATGGACGCTCCCTTGAAAAGTAATTCATAAATGTTTGATTCTGGGGTGTAAAAGTAAATTATGGACAAAAAAAACTTTTTCGCTCGTAGGCTGCCGTTTACACCAAAACTAATATTTCTTAAAATTTCTTTCGACGTTCTGTAGGGATTAAGTTGAGCTACAATGTCCTTTCATTAGATTTGCCAAAATTTAGAATATACTCAGAATCCAGGGATGTCTCATTGTTCCCCACTCATTTCAGCTCATGGGTAACAATGAGACACTTTGATTTTTCTTCAATAAACTTTTCAAAATCGATGGAAATCTTTCAAAACATGAATTAAAAGTGATTTTTGGCATATTTATAGAGTTTAAACTTCATTTAACCAAAAATACAAAGTTATTTGGTATTAATATATGGATTTTACAAAATTGAAATACTTTTTAGTGTAACTTTTGTTATTAAAAGTTTCATGTTGGCAAAATGCTCTAAAATGTTCAAGGCAAATCACCTGCAATGGAACAATACAAAAACATGATGTTTTGCTAGAAAAATGTTAATTTTCGTAGAGTGTCTCATTGTTCCCCAGCTGTCTCATTGTTCCTGCCAAGTGCGTCTACAATGAGACAGTTGAATAACTTTGGCTGTAGATGTCGGATCGATCTCATATTTTTGTCAATGTTAGAACACATTAAAAGAATGATAATGCAACTAAAAGCTCATTAAAACATGCTGATGAAAAAATTAGAAAAATCGTTGAAAGTTGAAAACCAAAAGTGTCTCATTGATGACTACCCTACCCTACATTGGATAGGATGGTCCAAATCTGGGCTTACTTGGGGCTATCCCCTGAAATCAAAGATTTACGCATCACTAGCCTAAGTTCCAAAATTTGAGCTTTTTCTGACCACTGACCACCAAGTTTGGGCAAAATCGTCAAATTGTATGGAGAAAAGCAACTGTTTCAGTTTTTGACCAATGGAAGGTGCAAGAACTATCCAGTTCTTACCAATTTTCAGAACTAATATCTTCTTTATATTTGGAAAAACTTTTCCAAAGACACCTTATTTTTTTGGGTTTTTTGCTAAAAAGTTATTAACCTTCGAACATAGCAATTTCCGAGCGGACTGCTCTAAGGGGCTACATAGAAATAATTACCGTCATCTGGGGCGGGACTACAGTCTGAATAGGGACAGTAAAAATCCTTAGATCTTGTTGTCTTATTTTTGATTGTAGAACTTAAGTATGACCCCTGAAGAACCATAACATAATTTAGAATTTTTGGATTCAATGTGGCGGCCAAAATGGAGGTCAAGAAATATTTCTGGTGTTTTTTTTTAAAGGTCTAATAAACCAAATTTCCAGTTTTTGCTTTTTGGGTGCTTTTGAAACCGTCAAGGATATTAAAAAACACCCAAAAAGCAAAAACGGAAAATTTGGTGTATTGGACCATTAAAAAAACAGATGCCGAATTTGATGTTAAAAACAAGCAAATAAAACATGCCGATTTCATTTGTTCCTGATTCGGTTATCCGAAGTCCTTCGAACTTCGGATAATCGAAACTTTGGATAATCGAGGCTTCGGCTAGTCGAATTTGGACTGTAAAATTAATAGCCCTCCTTTATATGCATTAAAACCTTTAAACTGTTAACAAATGTTTTTTTCTACATTTTTCAAAATTTATCATAATTTCTCAAAAATATTTAGATTTTGTTTTCAAAAACGAAAGCATTTAATATGAAAAACATTTGAGTGAATTTCGACTATTATCAGAAATACAATTCTAATTTTATCGTTTTGATTTTAAGAATATGGCTCGGATTAGTTTTCAAAAAGCCGTAAGAGCCATTGGTAAACAAAGCCCTTTTTGCAACGGTACTCGACCTACTTGCGAAAAAACAATTCCAAAAATGCTTAAGATTGTTCATCTACACGTCCTTCAAGTGCTCTACGTTAAAGATCAATGAAATTTTGCTTCAATTTGGAGAAAAATAAAAATTAGTGTCAGAGGGCACGGTGGCTTTTACGGCTTTTTGAAAACTCACCCGAGATGGTTAGTTATATATCTGAGACCTTAGAGAAAAATGCTTGACAAATATCTGTGTGTATTTTTTATTACTTTTAATATATCAAAAATCGGATGATCAACTAAGTGAATCCTTATTATCAACTAATTTTCACTTTGTTCATGAGCTTACGATTTTTAAAGGAAGAAATAAAATGATTATAAATATTCAAAACGTTAAATAAATTTAAGCTTGGATTCAAAAACTCTGAAATTAAATTAATTAAACATCATTTTCAAATTGTATAATTTCTGATCAATAATTCATTTTTAAACTATTTAATTTCAATTTTTTGGATTTTACAGATTAGAATTTGCATTTTGAAAATTTTAAAATTTCGTTATTATTTTTTTTTAATAATTTCTTATTTCTGAATATCAATTGTAAATATTTTCCAAAGCTTATGTTGCCACCTTTTCAAAATAGACCAAAAAACAGAGAACAAATACAATATTTAAAAAAATTGCTTGACAATTTTAATGGAAATAACTTATTTCGATTAAGTCTTTTTAGGACCAGCGACCAGGTCGGTTCGGAATACAAATATGAAATGTTTTTCCTGCTTTGATAATCATATACAACATGTTTAAGCTCGTTTAAAAATATTTAGAATATTTGTAACATGTCGCGGAACCGCGGAAAGTTTTTTTTCACGAAAAAAACATTTCGCCATCAGCTAGATATTTTGAAAACTAATGATGCAAAACAACTGTACTGATTTAAAATGTGTTTTGAAACACTTTTAAAATAATAAAACCATTGCTTGTAGTTTTGATTTTTAACCCTCTCGACTTTGGTCAGAGTTTAGTGACATAAACTTCAGAATAATATTCGCAACGCTAATTAAAGATTTAAAAATTTTACACTTTCAAATTTGTAAATTTTCATAATATTTGATTTCAAATTTTTTGGTATAAGACAAAGAAATGCCAGAAATCAAAAATAAAAATAATAAAAACATAAAAAATTTAAGATAACAATTCAACAGAATAATATCAAAAAATCTGAAATTCCAAAAATTAAAAAATCTAAAACTGAAAAATTAATAAAATAATTTATACTAAAGAAATCCTAAACTAAAAAAAAATATCATTTTAAAATTAAGTTATTCAAAATCCAATAAATTATGTTTTTTCAATCGTAATTTTTGGATTCTTTCAATATTTTTATGTTTGAATTCTAGTATTCCTAAATTTATTTATTTTTACCAGAAAATAATGTGATTATTGTAATGGCTTTTTTCCTAATTTCAGCATTTTAAGATTCAGCGTTTTGATAGTCAGCTTAATGAGGCAATTCTTCAATATTATTTAAGCGAATACATTATTTTCAAACGTTATTTTCAGTCGCATCCAAAAAAACAAATCAAAATCTCATCAACACATATTGCACCCGAAGAAATATCAAACGACGCTTTTTGTTTCTGTTCCTTTTCAGCTGCGTACTGCTTAAGAGAAGTCTTTTCGTAAACCTTTTCTTGACCGTTTCTTGAGATTTTTTGTATGGAGTTTTAAGAGTCTCCGTACTACAGGGCATTTTTTAAAATTTTCGTTTGAATGTAAAATATAGTTCTTGTAGCAAAATTCAGACTAAGATTTGATTTACAGGAAAAATGTAATTAATTTAAGAATTCTTATATAAAGTATTCTTTACTTTTAAAACAAAAATTTAAGATAATAATTACACATGATAATTTCAAAAAAATCAGAAATTAAAAAAAAAAACATAAAAAAATATAAAATAATTACAACTAAAAAATTCCTTAAATTATAAAAAAAAATATCATTTTTAAATAAAGATATTCAAAAAATAATTTTCAATCATTTCAATAAATTATGTTTTAATAATCTTGAATTTTTGATGCTTCGAATATTGGTATGTTTGAATTCTAGTGCAGACTAAGATTAGATTTACAGGATAAAACTAATCGATTTATGAATTCTTACATAAAGTTTTCTTTATTTTTAATTTAGCAAGGTTTCGTAAATATAACATTTCTGAACCATAAAATGTGCAGGATTTTGTTCCCAGAGTCAAGATATTGCTTGAACAAACATCGATTTTAATAAATGGTTACAATCCTAAATTATTAAACATGATTAGATCCCAGAAATAGAAAAAAAGGATTTAATTTGTGTGTTTTTTTTGTTTTGCTTAGAAATATTCAGAGAGTCTTTTCTAGAACCACCACAGCCAATTTACATTATTTTTCCCCTTTATCTTGTAAAATCATATTGGTTTCAAAACTTATTTTAAAAATAATATAGTTTTGACAGTTATTTCAAAATAAATAAATAAGTGAATTGAAGATTTTAATTTGTTAATCGTGTTCGCATTTACAATTTTTATCGTACATTTTATTTTATTTCAAGAAGATGTGTCTCAGGAACTAATAGATCAATCTCCAATGGTTCTGAGTCTTTACACGATAAGAACAATAAAAGTTTTGTTTGGTGTTGCTGTTATATCATTTTCATTGAAATACTTATTACACAGTTTGTACACTATTTTCAATAAATTGGATAATGTTAATTGTTGTGTTTTAACGAAATATGCACTTTAAAGCTTACTGTGGATTTATTTTTTTTATCGATAAAAAATGTATGATTTCTATGAATTCATAGATTTTTAAATATTTTGACTCTGGATATCTTTAATAATGTCTTTTTGATACTCTTTGTTTTAAATTTAACCGTTTATTCGATCACAAAATATTATTTTTAATTTAATTTTTTTATAAATTTCGAGGATAAGCAGCACTGCAACGATAGATTGAAATTTTATTAAAAAATTATCTTTAGAATTGAGATCTAATTAATTTTTTTTTTGTCATGTTTTAAAATATTTTTTTTGCTCAAATTCTGGACCAATTTTCAGAATACAATGAGTAATGAATTTGAAAATGGCGGTTACTCGCAATATTAAAGTTAAACATGAATCGTTTTAATGTTTGATGCAATCGAGGAAAATTTTAACGGTTACATATGCATTTAAAAATGGTTACATATGCATTATTAACAACTCTTCCAGTGAATATTTTGGTGTTAAAATAGTAGTTTATGCAACAAGTTGCAAAAAGAGGATTTTTTCAGCTCGAGTCGTACATTTATCCAACGAGGTTCACCGAGTTGGATAAATACGACGAGTGCTGAAAAAATCAAGTTTTGCAACGAGTTCCATACAACGTTTTTTGCAATTTCGGAAAACACCCATTGAGTGAAATTTGAAGTCGATTTTTCATGTATTTTGTCAATAAATCGTTTAAATCAGAAAATGTTGAAAAGTGTTACTTTTCGAAACAAGTGCTGAAAAGTTCAACTTTTCAGCACCCATTTCAGTGCTGAAAAGTAGAACTTTTCAGTATTTATTTTGAAAAGTGTTGCTATTCGATTCTGTTATTTTTGGTACAGAAAAGTAGGCTATTTCGTCGTTCAAGAATTACAGGAAAAGTAAGTAGTTTCACGACGGAATTGCAAAAATTAGTTTAATACATTTTATCTAAATTTTTTAACACATTAAAATTAAACACAGGCACTGATTATTTTTTTCAAATCTATTTATTAACAGATATTTATTATAGGCCTATAGCGTCGTCCAATTACCATGGAGACACTTTAGAAGCTGAAATTTCATCGATTATATTTTTTTGTATTTCATTAAAATTATTTATTTTTGAGAGCACCAGGAGCTTCGCAAAATATGAAATGGCTTCAATAGCTTAGAACAATTAAAATAAAACATTGTTTAAGTTTGTTTATAAAATTTTAGGAAAAACAAATATTCCAGTTATGAGTTTTATGTTGTGCTAGACAAAATGAAAAATGTTAGATAAACCATCACAATTATCACACAGCTGAAAATGTAAATCCAGACGGTTTAAAATTTCTCTCATTATAAAATACAGAAAACATAATACTTATGGTTAGATAAATCGATATTTCTTTTAAAAAAAATTTTTGCTTTCAAAAATTTGATTCAAGTTAAGTATATTTTAAATCTAGCGACGTTTATCACGAAATTGGATTACAATTAAACAATTCATGAAAATGTAAAAAAAAAAACACTTTCTCTACTCCTTTAATACAAACTAGCTGTTAAAATAAAGAGAAAAAAAATGACGAAGGAGTTTCTTCAATAAAGACATTGAAAACTTTATATGAAAATCTTCGAAAACTTTTTTGCATACATTACATTACAATTTTACAATTCATCTCAATAATTATACCACAAACCAAGTGATGGTATTAATGATTTGCTGATTTTTATACTCCTTGAATTTTTGCACCCAAGCCCCCCCCGAACAAAAATCCTGGCTACGGCCCTGAACCTAAGGGATCTGTTTTTTTTTTTAAATTTTGTTTGAAAATTTAACAACATGGAATGTAAAAGTGGTATGTATTTTTAAACGCAATATCTTTTTTTCAACCCATTTTTTCAACTTATTTTCTTTGTCATATTCATACTATTCATTTGGTAGTACGATATGTAAAATGCTTCTACAAACAACACAAAGAAAACCATTTTTTGATTGAAAACTTCTGAATCAAGATTTGAATGTTTTTCTAAAACAAAGATGGCCGCCAAATGGCCGATCTGGAATGATGCCTTCCAGAGCCTTACGAAAACTTCGACGCCTAAACAATCAAACCACCAGTTTTTATTAATGTGCCACGCGAACTCGCGATCCCGATGCGTTTAGGTTTTCCCCCGAAGATTTCCGCCACGAGGACGTTGAGGACGTCACTGGACCCAAAACCTGGGGGCGTCAAAAGATTTGGACGCCTCCAAAACAAACAAATTTCATGAAACTATAAAAAAAAATAAGCATATTGGGTGATGTCAACGAAAAACAAAAGTACGAAAGCTTCGTTACGAAGTAAAACAAAACAGTTAATTTGGAGGTTAGGAACAGGAAGCGTGCAAATGCAAGTTGACGAACGAAACGAACGTTAGACGTTTACTTAGCTAGGTTTTTACTAGATTTTTACACGATTTGCGCCGCGTGATAACGATGATTTTTTTGTGCGGCTTTATTGAGAGCTGGTTACTTTATTTGGTTTACACAGAGCCGTTGAGCAGACTTTAATTGGTTGATTATGGATTTTATAAGTTCAAATTAATGCAATTGTCAAGAATGCATTGCAGATGTAACACAAATTAGTAGCGTTAGTTCGACGTTTGTCAAACGAATGTGCCACGAAGCATTGAAAAGTGTTAAATCTGTGAGCACTACACTACAACAATACAACAATCAATAGACATGGATTTTTGTTAAAACAACTTCGACGATTCTACAGTGAAGAACTTTGAGAAGGTACAAATAAATGTTAAGTAAATGAGTAAAGCGTTTGTTTTATTCCCTCCTCAGGTTGAAAACTTCACTTTGTTACCTCAAAACCCCCCTTGTTGATAAACTCTTTCCCATCTCTGTATCTTCTTTTCCAACACATGCTAACATTCCCACCCTACTAACACTCGAACTCGGTTCTGGCAGTCAACTCGCCCGAGAGTCTCGTCCGCTACCGGTTGCTGTCGGAGCCGGAAATCGTGAATCTGCTCGTGACCAACGGCACCACGGCCTCGGCACCGTCCTCACCACCTGGCCACCGCCACGAAGCCGACGCCGACGAAGACGAGGAGGACGATGACGGTGGCTCGTCCAGCTGTCAATCGCCGCCATCTTCGTCCGCTGGCGTCGCCGGTCAGACTAACGCCTCTACTAACGCTTCCACTAACACTTCTGCCAACAGTAGCCTGGTGCAGGCGTAATAGTGTCGGTGTGTGTTCGACGGGGGAGACCGTTGACACTAATACATGCACACGTACACGAACATAGATGACGTAGCGCCAGAATTTATTACAACGCTTGCCAGTTTTTTGATGCGGGTTGTGCAAAGGTCTTACTGTTACAACTTTTAGGGCTAACATTAACATTACTAATCAAACACAGGACAAGGGAATCCGTTCATTAAAGCCAAAAAATATATAACACAAAGGTAGAACAAATTGAAAACAAACCGACCCACACACATGAAACACCAACAACACAAACACACTCAAACGCGAACACACTCATACACGCGCGAACAAATCTGCATCCGGTTCCATTTATACAAACGTCATTTAACCAATAGATTATACGAAACAATAGATTCATGTAACACAAACACAAACGTTTAGAACGCCTATCTTGAACACATTTTTAACCCGCAATCAAACTCACAACAAACACACGTAACGACACACGTTCGAAGACGACCGTTTTTTGTACCATAACAAATACCGTGTACTAACAATTTAGAGCAACTCCGATTAACAAGCAAGTGTATTGCAATCTGTGACAAAGTATGATGAATACAAAGCAAGTTTATTAAGAAAAAAAATAACAAAAAAAAACACTGTAATCAGTAGTAGTTGTACGTTTCGAAAAAATAAGAAAAAACTGCGCGGTTAGAGTTACAAAAAAATGTACCAATTAAAATGTGAATTTAATTACAAAATCAAAACATTGACAAGAAAAAATGAAACTAACGCGGCGAGTGTTCTTATTTCGCTTTTGTTTGTTAATCTTTTTGAGTTTCTGAAAGTGGATCGATTTGGTAAGAAGAGGTAAGAAAGGTTGAAATTTTGTTTTTTATCTATTAAATTTGCTGATGGCCCAGACAAGTAGGCGGTAATTTATTTTTGAATCCTTTAAGGCTTGTATGGAGATCGGAAGGAAAGGGGTCAAGAAACAACGTAACGAACAGCAGAACAAAGGAGAGAGAGCGTTTTCTTGGGGCTTTTCTTCATCCTCTCTGGCTTGCTTTCGCTGCCGCTGCTGCCCATTTGAAATTTTTCTTGACCGATTCCTTCCGAAGTGCATACACCGCACGAATTTAACGGTCGATTTGTATGCTCAAAAACTCACCAAAGTCAATGGAGCACTTCCATTCGAGCAGTTTTTGCTTTTTTCTACAATGTATTTCTTATGGAGCGAACTGTCAAAAACTGCTCGACTGCGGGTGCTCCATTGGGTCCAAAATTGTAGAGTTGTTTTTACTTTGCCTGGCCAAGAAAAGTAAACAAATTAAAAATTAACTTGCGGTTTTTCTTGACAGTTCGTTTCTTGAGGTCCCCATTGGGGACCGTCACAAGATGTTGTCTTGTTAATTTTGGAATTATGTTTGAATTAGGGGAGAGTGGGGAGACTTGATCCCCTTTTTTTGTATCGCACATTACTCTGTCAATTTCTCACAATACTATGATCTTTTTGCATGAATTGAAAGCTTAAACATTCAACTATGTTTGGCTGATAAGGGTATTTCATCAGATAAACTCTTCGAATAATGCCAAGCGTTTTAAAAAAAATATTTTAAACCGGCATTTTCAAAATGTTGGGGGTAATTTGATCCCCCTTTCAACATTTTGAAGAAATCTTAAGCAAAATGTTTCTTATTCATCCAAACTTTCAATTTTCTATAAGATACAGCAATTTCACATTAAACCTGTACGTTTGTGTTCAAAATATAACAAGTTTAGCATGTAAAATATTTAAAAACTTAAAATTTTCTTTTTTAGACCAAAATTGAGCATGTTTACAAAAGCTGGTAATTTTTGTTTACAAAACTTTTGAAAAATGGTTCAAACTGCAGTTAGTTATGTACAACTATTCTAAAGGAAACTATGTACGAAAACCCAGCCAAATTATTTAATCTTGAGGCTGATTCCAGTGACTGTAAAAATGCTGGGATCAAATCTCCTAAACGCACTTTTTAAACAATTGATTGTAAAAATAGTATGACGATAAATTAAACGTCAAATGCGTAAGGGTTTTGGAGTTGATAAGTTTATCAAACAATTCATGTATAAAAATATTTTTTGAGTAATTTTTGAGTGTTTTCTATACTTATCAAAACAAAGAAAAAAGATCTCTTGGAAGTTTTTTGCAGCACTTCTTAGAAAAATGTGTGTAACTCAATCTAAACATTTTTTAATTTTTTTCTTTGTTTTCTACAATGAGTTTTAGTCAATTTCGCACAACTTTCTAGAACAAAGCTAATTGTTTTACCCACATGCTGACGAGATACAGGCTTGGGATCAAGTGTCCCCGGGGATCAAGTCTCCCCACTCTCCCCTAAACTTGATTAAAATAAGGTTTTTAGAATTATCGTAGGGTGGTACACAGAAAATAATGATAGGTGTACCCTATTTGGCATAATGGACATTCTGCATGACGGGTTTACCAGAAGGGTGTTTGGCAGAATTGGTCCAAGGCATCAGGGTCTTTTGGCATAAAAGTTACTTGCTAATTTTGTTTTGTTTTATTAGTTTTTCTCATTATGGAGAACTTTTTTTTTTTCTTTTTCAACAGATAATTTTATTTTTCTTCACCCTTTTCCTTTTTTTGAATATTTCTCAGAAAAGCTTTTCACGGCGTGTTTCCTAGAACAAACTAAAGATAAAAAAATCGGCAAGGCTGATATTTGACATCATGAAAGAAGTGCTCTTTTCCGACTTTTTGCGGGGTCCGGCAAAATATTTTGTCTGGGTTTAAGGTAACTTTTTTTTTCTGGTGATCGAAATCGAAAAAAAGTGTTCAATATTACGCAATCAAGTTTTTAAAGCAATTTTCCCTTCTTTTATTTAATATTCAACTTAATGGAAGAATTTTTATTTTGGCTTTCTATAAATAATTGAATTTAGCTCTTCATTACATTTTCCTTTTTCTGTTTTTAAATTATTCTCTCGAGATCTCAAAATATGTACTTTTTAAATATTTGACAATTGAGTTTATTCATGAAATTTTCACTTCTTTTAATCAACTTGCTAAAGGTAAAATCTCTATAAAGATGTGCATTTTGCCATTCTATAAATATTGATACACTTTTTTTTAAGTTTTAGGCCGTTGCAAATATTTTTTGAAGTTTATGTCCCTCGACTCTGACCAAAGTCGAGGGGGGGAGGGGAGGGGGCAAAAAAATTGAAAATTGAAATTACAAGCCTAGGAAAACACATCTTAATTGGTTTTCAGTTGATTAAACATTAATTTTCATTAAAATTTTGAAGTTTCCCTTCTTTTAGCTAAAATTTGCATAAACACCTCAGTTGCAAAAAAATCAACAAAGGAAAAATGTACAGATATGATGAGAAATATTTTAAGAGTACATCTTTATGAAATTTTCTCATCTTGAAGTTGAATTTAAAAAAAATAACTGAAAATTGCATATGAAAAAAAAATCAATTGCCAAATATTTAAAGAAGAGCAAAATCTACATCTCTTCTTTAGGTTGATTGTGAAAAAGAAGGAAGACATGCATAAAAAATCTTTATTGTCAAACATTTAAGAAGGCCAAAATGTGAATCTCTTGAGCGATTTTTACTTCTTAAGATTTATTTTTTGTTATTTTTTTAATGGAAGATATTAAAATTGCTTGGAAAAAGCTCAAACATTTTTCAAAGTTTATGTTAGGGACCATCCATAAACCACGTGGACACTTTAGGGAGATTGTTTGCATAGAGTTTTCTAAGGCCGATATCACGCACACTAGCACACCATTTGTTTTGCCGGCTGGTACAAAATTTAACCTCAATCTTTTTCGTATACGTACACGCAATACATGCGCACGTAGATAAATTTATCAGGTTTCCTATCTCTTTCTAGCAAAAGTTTTTTTTTCAAGCGACTTCTAGCTGGATTTTTTGACTGACCGCTCGATATGTAAGCCAACAAACTTCGAAGGGCTGTGACATCTCGAGCTCGATCATTGTTTGCAACAGGACACTGTGACGAGAAGTTCGTCATTTTTGAGCTAAATAATATTTTTTTCACTGGGCCTAGAAAGCCTTATAAGTGACACTGAGAATAACAATTTTTGTCACAAAATTTAAAACTTAAGATCACTGACGAACTGACGTGCCACGCGCAAATCTTTTTTGACCGCAACTGTCTTCTTCTTGTTTGGCGTTTTTGCTTCTAGCGAACAATCTGTCAACCGATTTTTCTCTCTTCACTAGCTCTCTTCTCTCGCTTTGCGCCAATGTTTACATGCAATGTATTGTTGAATTCAGCATAAATTGACACACGCTTTCGCCGAAACAAACAGCGCGCTCTAAAATCGTTCTGAGCGCATATTTTTTTGAAACGACGCAGATTATAAATTGAAGCATAGCAGCAATATCGAAAACACGTGTGGAAGAGAGAATAGGGACGTGGCGTTACATCGTGCTGCCATCTGGTTTTTTTAAGTGCAAGAGTGGAAAAGTGCTGAGTCATCGTCTAAAAATAGACGGCGTCCTATCTCGCCCAGCAAAATGAAGTCGATAAAGTAGTCGGTTTCGATAAGAAAAAGTGGAAAATGTGATCTAAAAATAGCGACGCCATCCCCCTATTAGTTCAGCGAACCTGAAGGTAGATGGAGTTGGTGTTCGCTGGAGAATTTGCGGTCAGAATTTCCTCAAAAATATGTCAGTGGCACGTCAGTTTGTCAGTGTTAAGATGCTGAGAAGACTGATTGACACTGTAAAAAAAGTAAATAGCAAGAAATTTTGGATTTTATTTCATTTTGGAGCTAATATAACAAAGTTTTAAGGGCCTTTGAATCGATAGAATTGATTTTTGGTTGAAATTTCGCCAACCAACCTGCAATAGGGACGTGGCGTTACATCGTGCTGCCATCTGTTTTTTTTTTAGTGCAAGAGTGGAAAAGTGCTGAGTCATCGTCTAAAAATAGACGGCGTCCTATCTCGCCCAGCAAAATGTAGTCGATAAAGTAGTCGGTTTCGATGGAGAAAAAGTTGAAAACGTGGTCTAAAAATAGCGACGCCATCCCCCTATTACGCCGTTGGAAAATCCACCGGCATTCGAACATGTCCATAATTTGAAAGTTCTTTCAAATCTTTTTTCGATACAGTTTTTTGGCATAACAGCATGACAGGTTGCAAAATCAAAACCATGACAACAATTTTACTCGGGTGTACAGTTACTGTAGCATTCTTTCAGCAAGAGTTGAAGAAACTTCAGTCATTTAATAGCATATTCTTTTCAGCCAATTTTAAAAATAACTTTGTGTATTTGTAACTCTTGTTTCACATTTTTGTTGGTCATTTCGTTGTCCTCCTGTTGCGTTTGTGTACGTATGTATTGTTCCTACTTCTATTTATCCTTTTTTTGTAACCATTTGTAATTGCAGGTGAATCAACGTATCTTTGACTAGAACTCGGTTAGAATGTTTTGTTCCTTCCCTTAATTCCTGTATAGTTCCGTTTGATGTGTTATATTGCTAGTGTTTGATTGTTTATTTGTTGTTATGAGTTTCGTAACTATTTTGTAAGAACGCACCGATAGCAAGGCACTGCACAGCACTTAGAAATCTGTTTTTTTGTTCCCACATTCACACACACAAACACCTATCTATTGTGCACCACATTATAACCACCACCACCACCACAACCACCCACCATCATCACTGTATATTATCGTATTAACGAGCGGCGCGAGAACAATACGGATTACATTAATTCAAAACTTTCTATTGTGCTGCACAATTTTGCGTGCATGTGTGCGTGTAAATACTACCGACGACATCAGAGCTACATGTACAGATCACCCGGCTCTGAACCACCACCAGCTTCTTTAGGCGAGAGAAGACAAACAGACACAAACACTCACCGAGGCCAACATCGAAACACGAAACACATCGTCATCCATCATCGCTACTAATATCACACAAAACACAATGGTTGACAGACAAGCAGCTTAAAATGTTGACTTAAAAATATTTCGAATGCATCTGTTTGTCTGTGAAGCGTTTTTTCATGACTAAACTGAAATCAACAACAAACAATTACTAACGTTGTGATGCAACGCTACTTTCACGAAACTGCTTCAAAACTACGTGTGTACAAAATATTACAATAAGTTAGAGATTTGTGGAAAAACAAACACAAGCGCTATGTGACAACGCCAGTGAGGCTTTAAAATCATTATAATTATATACTTTATTATTTACTTAAAAGTGCAAGAAATCCTATATTTTGAGTAAGCACAAACATCCTAAATCGTAAGTCATTTCTGTTCCGAGTAAATTACTTTTTGAAACTGCTTTCTTCTGTTGAGAACGCGTTGGCTGTGTAAGAATAAGTTTAAGTTTGCTTAAGTTCCACCTAAATAACTTGTTTAAGGTATGATTAACTATCTAAAGATTAAATGGATTCGTCGTCCTTGCCAGCGTTAGCATTAAGATCACTTTCACTAGACGGCTATGTGTTCAGTAAGTTTGTACTCCGATTAGGATTATCGAATGAAAGCTTTATATGCTAGATTTTCTTTACTTTCTCCAGTGAATCTCTTACAACATTGTTAGTTTAAAGCTTTATTTCACATCACAAACATCTGATGGTCAATTGGAACATCGGGAAAGCACCGTTTTTGATCTCCGATAATCTTAAATCGTCTAATTTTTTAAGAGTTGATGCTGCTGATTTCATTTGACACCGGAATTCATTAATTTAACCTCTGCTTGCAAGAATCCGCTATTTCTTTCCAATCTTTAAATTTACAGATCACGTTTTGATTATTCAAAAAAGGCTAGCAAATTATATAGTTAAATTGGCTACTTTATCGAAACAACTTACAATCCCTATGGTGAAAATTTTACTGTATAATAATCCTGCAATAAATGCCACGAGAAAATATATTTGTTAATTGTATCCATTATATCACAGTCCTGTAACCCTCAACCTTTCTTTTCCTCCTTCTTTTTGATAAGCTTACTTTTTGCACAACTTTTTTTAAATGTTTTCCGACTGTAAAATTTTCATCTAAGATTGATCATTTACTTAAATTTCCTGCGCAAAAAATAATTTTACATTGAATTTGATATTTTTGTCCTTTTAATTTACACTTAACATTTTTAGCGTAAATTTTATTATAGTTGTATTGTAAGTAAGTTGTAACTTTGAACGTGGCCCGCGAGGTGATTTTTTGTGGCCCGCGGACCCATTTTGAATGATCATGTAAAATGGTCCTTTGACGCATTTGTAAGTGATTTTATATTTCCTGAAAATTAAGATTATTTGTTCTTAATATAAAACTAATGATAGAGTTTTTTTTTATTAGGTCCTATAAACATATGATAGACAATAGTTTATTGGTCCTTTAAAAAAAACTCTGGAAATATTGTGTTGAAAAATCTATCTTACTGAAATAACTTAAACTTTAAATAGCAGGGCCGTGCACAGGATTTTCGAAAGGGGAGGGTTTTCTCGAAAGGGGCGCATGGGGTGCTTGTTTAGATTGCGAAAGGGCGCTAACAGTCAATCTTTAAACTCAATAAATAATACTTTGGTATATTTTACATATTTTTTGCTGGTTCGAATCCCGCGGCGGACGCTCTAAAATTCTAAGTGTAAATATGGGTATCCGGCGCCGTCGCTCTGCGCCTTACTCAAACAGGGCGGCGAAGTCTTTGTAGTTAAAAGGAAGACAGTGCACCATGGGGTATTTCCATATAAGCGAGCGGCCAAAAATATTTTTTTGCTTTTTTGTGACTTTTTTGTGTTGTTTGTACTTAGTATAATGAAAACAAATGAATTTTGATATTTTTCCAAAAAAAGTTTAATTTTCGATTTTTTCATATATTTGAGGCCACATGCATTAAAGTGGTGAATTTTAATATTCTTGCTCTGTCTATTTGATGCACGGAATGGCGGTTTATGCTATGTTAAAGTTTCTGATTTACGTTCAATCTCCTCCCCTTCTTCTTGAGTTAAAATCCACCTCTCTTTGAATGAATTTCTAATTTTAATAAACGTACCTAAGTACCAACAAAGTCATGAATATCAAATCAATTTCAAAACATGCATAGTAGGTACATTATTTCTTCCTCTGCAGGTAAAATAATATGCTTTTAACCAAGCGTATACGCGAAATCATTAATTTTCCTGCATGAATCAAAATATTCAAAATGGCATAACTCAAAAGTGCACATAAGTGCACTTTGAAATTTAGAGACAAGTTAGGACATGGTTCAAATTTTAGGCTGCAAAATTTTCAGATCGCACAAATGCACACAAAAAAAGTACTCCATTAACAAAGTTGAAAAAAACTAAATTTTGAACAAAAATCCATCTTTTTTGATTTTTATTATTTTTTTTAGCCTATAAAACTGTGTTTTGTAAAATTTTATTGAAAAGTTGAATCAATTACCTTTCTGAATATATATAATGATGCAGGAAAAAATACATAAACAGCTACACAGTACAACTATGAAAAATAATCATTTTTTTGTCAAAAAACATGTTTTTTCTTACCATTTTCGCCTTTGAAGGTCTGCAATTCAGTGAATTTTGATCCTACAACTTTCAAACTCCGGATTTTTCTTAGTTAGAATGTTTATTTTCGAAAAAAATACCAAAAAAATAATTAGAGTATGTCGGTTTTTCGATTTATGGCCGCCTGAAACCCCATAGTGCAGTGGTTGGTCTAGTACCGGCCGACAGATATAAAGTCAACTTCGTTTTTTATATATTTTACATTGGTGCAACAGGAGACTACACTTTTTGAATTGGTGCTGCAAATCGTGTTGAATAGCACCATGAAGGGGGGGGCGTTAATTCGGAGTTTGAGCGAATTTGAGATTTTTGCGCAAATGAGACTTTTGGCGTAAATCGGAAGAGGCATGGGCCGTTCACTTGTGGAGCGTAAAACGGGGTTTTAGGGAAGAAGTGTAGCAGTAATTGCTCAAAACAAGTTTTCATTATTTTTTTTAATGTTAAGAGTAGTTCTCTACGATTTCGCAAATTTTTTTCACGATTTTTAGCTTTTCATTTTTTGATTTGGATGAAACTTTGCCATGCACCATGCATTCCATATGTCAAAAGAAGCACAATTGCATAATTCGTTTTTCTATACAAATGTCCATACAATTCTGGGGCCGGTCATATTATTCATCTGGTTTAGGAGATACGATTTTTTTGAAGAAAAAAAAAACGTAAAAGTGGACAAAAATTGTTGAAGCAATTTTGTTAACAAAATGTACCGTTTTCAGGTTAAAGCTTATTTTAGGATTGCATTTTCAATTTATTTTGGTTTCTTTTCAAGAAAATTTTGTACAATTTTCTCTCTGAAACTTTCAAATCGAGCAATTTGTTTCTGAGATACACAATCTCAAAGAAATCAAATCGATGAACTTGATTTTTTCTAATTGTTAACCCTTTGCTGCCCAATTTTTTTTTTTAAATTTTTCCCTTGTCATTTTGAGCAACTTTTGTTCTACGAAAAAGTTTACGTCTCTTGGTTTTTTTGTTTTTGTTTCATTTATAGTTTTTATATTTGCATTTATCTTGTTTAGTTGATATTTGTTTTTGGTAGTATTTGGCCTATTCTAGCACCTAATTTGTCATGTTTTTACAGCCAATTTTTCATTATTTTTTTGTATGTTTTTATTTTTTTTTACTCTAGAACAAACCATTATCATTTAAATTGTTAAAAAATGCTTAGAGGTATAGTCTGAAACAATAGAAAAAAAAGTACAGAAAATATTAGTGAAAAACACAGCCAAGAAAAATTTTCATTTTTTTAAACATTGGTAAAGTCAAATAAAACAAGTCACACGTTCAACCCTAAAAAAATCAAATTTTAAGAGTTCACCTTTCCAATGCTTTTTAAAGGTCGAAAATTGGTAAAAAAAAAAGATTTTTGGCGAATTATTAGATCGAACCCCGCCTAGAGGTGGGGTTGGGTTGTAGCTGGATAAACTGAAAGTGTTCAACTGATCATAACTCGGAAACTACTGGTTTTTAATCGACTTTTCTTTGAATTCCCTATGTCAAAAGAAGCAATTTTGCATCATTTGTTTTTCCATACAAGTCTCCATACAATTTTGAGGGCTGGAATGGGTATGTAAACGTATGAAATTTTGTATCTTTGGAAGGAATTTTCTGAAAATCTGAAAAATTAGATAAGAAACTTCATTTTTGGGTCAAACATTTGTAACAGATTTTTTGAGTATAAAAAATTAAAAAAGATAATTTTGAATATACTTCTATCGATTCCTTGACTTTTCTGAAGAAACGTCCTAGAAAATCGATAAAAAGTAACAAAGTTGCTACAGGAAACAAAGATATACTTCGATTTACCCCAGAAAATGTTCCGAAAAGGCACCTCTCTCATAAACAAAATTTAAAAAATGATAAAATAATTAACATATTAAAAAAAATACTATCAACGCCTGAATAGCACCATAGAAATGATGAAAATATTTTGAAAATTAGATTTCAAAGAAAGTTTCACAACACGTAAAAAAATAATCAAAAAAAAGTTAGCTTAAAAACATAAAAATTTGCGCCTTGTGATGAAATAATTTAATTAAAACAATTTGACTACCTTTTTGAAAATAAAATTTCACTAGAGGTGGCCTCATGACAAAATAAAAAAAATGAAAAAAGTAGAGCAACATAAAAAACTAACTTAATCCACCTATGTGGTTGATGCCTTCCTCACTTTTTACCAACAATAGGTAATATGAGTGGTTTGGACACATATTTCAGCTATTTTTTTTAGGTCCAGATAAATAAGTACACAGATATAACTTAAGTTGTCATAACTTGAGACAGAGTTGCCAGATTTTCAATTATGTGGACTCGTTAGAAAGGTTTCTTGATTACCTAACCAACGATGGGTCGGGTGATGGTTCCGGACATCGTTTACATACATTTAAGTGAGATCCGGCTTCAAAAAAGTACATAAATATCACTTAAGTGGTCATAACTCGAGACAGGGTTGCCAGATTTTCAATTATGTGAACTCATTGGAAAGGTCTCTTGATTACCTAACCAACAATGGGTTGGATGATGGATCCGGACATCGTTTACATACATTTAAGTAAGATCCGGCTTCAAAAAAATACATAAATATCGCTTAAGTGGTCATAACTCGAGACAGGGTTGCCAGATCTTCGATGTTGAGGACTCGTTGGAAAGGTCTCTTGATAACCTAACCAACGATGGGTCAGATGATGGATCCGGACATCGTTTACATACATTTAAGTGAGAT
This sequence comes from Culex quinquefasciatus, assembly GCF_015732765.1. Classification (NCBI taxonomy): domain Eukaryota; kingdom Metazoa; phylum Arthropoda; class Insecta; order Diptera; family Culicidae; genus Culex; species Culex quinquefasciatus. Next base: position 132,396,576 of record NC_051862.1, on the reverse strand, counting down.
CCGGCTTCAAAAAAGTACATAAATATCACTTAAGTGGTCATAACTCGAGACAGGGTTGCCAGATCTTCGATGTTGTGGACTCGTTGGAAAGGTCTCTTGATAACTTAACCAACGATGGGTCGGATGATGGATCCGGACATCGTTTACATACATTTAAGTGAGATCCGGCTTCAAAAAAGTACATAAATATCACTTAAGTGGTCATAACTCGAGACAGGGTTGCCAGATTTTCAATTATGTGAACTCGTTGGAAAGGTCTCTTGATTACCTAACCAACGATGGGTTGGATGATGGATCCGGACATCGTTTACATGCATTTAAGTGAGATCCGGCTTCAAAAAAGTACATAAATATCACTTAAGTGGTCATAACTCGAGACAGGGTTGCCAGATCTTCGATGTTGTTGACTCGTTGGAAAGTTCTCTTGATTACCTAACCAACGATGGGTCGGATGATGGATCCGGACATCGTTTACATGCATATAATTGAGATCCGGATATATGTGAAAACACATTTTTATACATAACTTTTGAACTACTTATCGAAACTTCAAACAATTCAATAGCGATGTATGGGACCCTTAACCAAGTCGAATGCAACTGATTCGATCAAAATCGGTTCAGCCAGTGCCGAGAAAACTTGGCAAGATTTTTGAACACATACATACATACACACACACACATACACACACACACACATACACACACACACACACACATACACACACACAGACATTTGTTCAGTTTTCGATTCTGAGTGTATGAAGGTGGGTCTTCGAGCTTTTAATAAAAAGTTCATTTTGAGAGCAGGATTATAGCCTTACCTCAGTGAGGAAGGCAAAATCTAATTAGATGACACTAAGATTTTTTTAAATAAATTTATGATGTACATGAGCAATTCTCAACCAAACCCGGAAATGGATTTTATTTGTATTTTTTTTTTATTTGGTTCAAACTTTGTGGGGGCCTTCCCTATGACCAAATAAGCTATTTTGTGTCATTGGTTCACCCATACAAATCTCCATACAATTTTGGCCGCTGTCCATACAAAAATGGTACGTAGATATTCAAACAGCTGTAACTTTTGAATGAATTTTCTGATCAATTTGGTGTCTTCGGCAAAGTTGTAGGTATTGTTGAGGACTATTGAGAAAAAAATAGGTACACGGAAACTAAATTTGCAGATTTTTTTATCAACTTTTTTTTCACAAAAACTCAATTTACCTAAATACGTTTTTTTTTTTATTTTCGAGATTTTTTTTATATGTATTAGGAGACAAAAATCCGCAACTTTTGAACCATAGAGAAACATGTTCAAAAAATCTGCCGCCGAGTTATGAATTTTTGAAAACATAGTGATTTTTGGAAAAAATCGAAATTTCATGCAAAAACAAATTTGACGTAATTTTTAAATGTAAAATTGAATTTCCAATCGAAAAGTACTTAACAGATTTTTTGATAAAGGGCTCTGTTTTCATGGTATAGCCACCGAAAGTTTAATTTTAGCGAAATATTTGCAGTTTTTCATTTTTTAAAAATAGTGACCATGAGCGACCATTCCTAAACACATTTTTTTTGAAAAGTTCAGAAAATTTTCTATGAAATTGTGTAAGAGACATTGAAGATTGGACCTCTTGTTGCTGCGATACAGCGGCTTAAAGTAAAGGAAACATGAAAATTGATGTTTTCTAAATCTCACCCAAACAACCCACCATTTTCTAATGTCAATATCTCTGCAACTAATGTTCCGATTTTCAATGTTAAAACATGAAACATTCGTGAAATTTTCCGATCTCTTCGCAAGAATTATTTTGAAAAATATTAAATCAAGACTAGCATTTTGAATGGGCGTAATATTCAATGTTTGGCCCTTTTAAAATATTTGTCTTGATTTAAGTTTTCTCAAAATATTTTTTTCGAAAAAAATGGTACTGTCATTTTTAATTGCAAATCAAATTTTGCATTGAATGGTGGTTTTGGAAAAATTGTTTGACAATATTTTCAATTTTCGCTGGAACCAGAATTTTTACCAACCCAATCTTAGGCGCATAAAATACCTTTTTTAGTCTTCTAAACATATTATTTTTTTAAAAAAGGAGTCTTTTGAGAATGGAAAAAAATCATTTAAACTAAAAAAATGCAAAATTAAAAAACGTGGAAAAATTTGCGAAATTCTTGAAAATTATTTTTAAAAAATAATTTTTTTCAACCTTGCTTTGCAAATATTATTTTTTCAAATATATTATTATTTGACTTCATCAGTTCTTCTACTGGATAATATGTTTGCATTTCCAGGATTTAAAAACTATTCAACTGAGAAATTGTTCAGAAGCCTTTTTCAATCTTTATTCTACATCTGCCGAGTTAAGCTCTGAAAAAAGTCTTAAAATCATAAAATAAAAAAAACATGAAAAAAAATTCAAAGCAAAAAAAAATATGTGTTCATTATGAAAATAGTTTTTTCGAATAAATTATCAATAATTCCTCTTTCCTTCAATACATTGAGAATCTTTCGAGAAAGCCAATAATATTAATGTGAGAATCGACTTAGCAAAAAAAAAACATTTCAAAAATAAACCTTTCCGTTCGCTGCCCCAAACTGCAACTAATTAACACGTACACTCAAAATAGCATAAATCCACCTATTAGCACCTCCACTCGAAGGGGGAGAGGGAGGCCTGACCTTGATTCAAATTCAAAGCCCAAAAGCCCTCACACGACAGCAAAACCGCCACAGCAATGAGTCAAACTCAAGCTTTTATTCACAGCAGGCAATATGTGTGAGTGTGTGCACGCTCGATTGCCAAATTTGAACGCATTTTGCCCTGGCAAGCACAAATGTAGTCTCGAAGGCACGCGCTCGTGTGAATTCAGGGCCCTTCGAGAGCCCCTCAAACGATGGTGGTGGCGGCTTGAGTTGTGTGTACGAATTTGAAATATTAATGGGCGCCCTCATGGGACGAAACCGTTTGAAGGGTGAACCAGTAAATTTAGGCAAAAAAAACTTACTAATTGAAAATACTTGACAGATTCGTGAACAAAAGAAATGAATTTCATAATACCAAATACAAAACAATAAAAAATAAAAAAAAATAATTGTGGACTCTTAAAGGTTAACAATGCGCTTATTTGCTTAATTTGGCTCACGATGTGAAGTATTTAAATTTTTCTGGCTAAGGTTTATGAAATAAACGCTTCGCTTTGTGCCTTCTGTCATCCGCGTTCCAAAGTCAATGCTAGGGTAACTGTATTGTACATTATTTTATGTAAAATTGAAGTCTCGATTAAAGCAAAATCGATTTTATAGTGTAATTTTCATCGAAAAAAAATGCAAAAATATTTAGAAATTTGTGCCATTTTTTGTAACTCAGCTGTTAAATGTATTTTATGTAACTTTGCAGGGCTATTTTTTAAAATTAAACAATGTCCTACAATGTTGTAGAGCAGACACACGGAGAAAAAAGAGTTCCCAAAATCGTGAACAAGCGTTCATGAAAATGGGAACCACGAACAAAGTGTTCAAATCTCATGGTACGTTTTTGAAATTCGTACCATGAGATTTGAACACTGTTCGTGGTTCTTTTCATGAACGCTTGTTCACGATTTGGGAACTCCTTCGTGCAGTTACAAAAAATGATTTTAAACCTGAGATGATAAGCTGAAAGAAAAAAAATCTATGACAATAATTGGCACCCTCACCCTCTACAATCACTAATAACTGGCGTCACACATATCGCAAACACCATTGCATTGGCCGCAGCTCATCGACCAACTTTGGTATCATTTTACGGCCGGCCCGCGCCTTCAGTTACCTTCGATTTCTACGGTAGATACCGTACACGGAGAAAAAAGAGTTCCCAAAATCGTGAACAAGCGTTCATGAAAATGGGAACCACGAACAAAGTGTTCAAATTTCATGGTACGTTTTTCAAAATCGTACCATGGGATTTGAACACTTTGTTCGAGGTTCCCATTTTCATGAACGCTTGTTCCGATCTCTTTCGATCGGCTTTCCGTTCACCCGCCCTCGACGACAACGTTTGCGATTCGGTCGGGTAGTTTTTTGTCATTGACAGAGCGGAGACTGCTGCTGCTGATGGTGCAAGATTTAGTTCTTAAAATAGATAAGCCGTTCTAAAATCTAGCATTGAAGGCCCTCCCATTCACAACGATGTTCTAAACAACAAGAAAAAAACGATCCCAACTCGTCAATTTAGGAGCAGGGCCAATCCCATAAACTATAGTCTGTTTTAAGGGGGTGGTCACCGAATCACCCTGCTGCCCAGTTGGTGGAAAAATCCGTAACACGCGGGACGTTCACCACGTTTCCGGATTTAAACCCAGTCACAATAAGCAAAAAATTTGAATACACACCGTCCAATCTGCGGGCTTGTAGCTTCAGGGGGGTTAAAACATAAAAAAAAAGTTTCCACCAAAATTGGCATAATTTACTGGACATTCAGCAAAACGGAGACAACCGCGGAGTTTGTTGCTAGAGCCGCACCCGACTTCCTTGTTTGAAGTGATGAAAGCAACAACAAAAAAATGATCACCATCAGCAGCTTCTCGAGTTTCGGTTGTAAAGTTGTTAAACTTGAAACCGATTCCACCCCAACAGCAAAGGCAGCAAACCGGACAGGTCGTTCGGAGTCGACTCGAAGTGTTTCCTTTATGCGGGCATGAGCCGGTGTTATGACGGAACTAATGTTCGATCAAGTGTTTGTGTGGGGGCAGAGGAGGGAACAAAAGACAAGTTTCAAATCAAATGATTCGCTCTACAGCATCCATCCACCCCGGGATTCGAACTGACGACCTTTGGATTGTGAGTCCAACTGCCTACCAGCGAATCCACCAAGGCAGGACCCAGGGAGACGACTCCTACACCTGGACTGAGCCAACGACCTAACCTCTTGGTTAGACCGGGACCAACATTTACTTCCCCGTCCGACGGAAGGCGTGATCAGACAAATTTCGTCTCAAAATTTGCCACCAGGACCTTCTGGGATCAAACCCAGGCCGACTTGGTGAGAGGCAACCACGCTAACCCCTACACCACGGTCCCAGCTAAAGACAAGTTTAAAAGTCTATATTTATCGATATCATTGCATGCAATTTCAAGTGTTTTATATTGAAGAATTGATCTGAAATCAGTTTTTCGCCGTCAGATTAACACTGGAACGCCCAACGCATGTCCAACTTACACGGACGCCCAAGCTTCCCAAAAAAGTTGGAACGGTAACTTCAACACGGCCGTTCTCGGGCATAACTAAACCAATCGGGACGATTCTTCTTTCCAGTGTTGTTAGGATGTCTAGATGATTCTAGAACTTTGCAGAACTTGATTTGAACAAATCTGTAATTTCTGCGACCGAAAACATCGTTCCAACTTTTTTTTAACGACTGCCTCCGCGGAATTTTCGGCGAATTTTCTTTTTACACGCGAAAAAAAAAGTTGGAACGATGTTTTTGATCGCAGAAATTACAGATTTGATCAAATTAAGTTCTGCAAAGATCTAGAATCATCTAGACATCTTAACAAATCACTGGAAAGAAGAATCATCTTGATTGGTTGAGTTATGCCCTAGAACCATTGAGTTGAAGTTATCGTTCCAACTTTTTTGGAGCCTTGGGCGTTGGAATGTTAAGAGATCATTATAAATTTTTCTACAAGTTTTAGATTATTTTTTTAATTATCGGATTTTAATTTACTGGTAATCACGGACTTTTTATGCATATTTTATTTGAAGATTGGATGATTTTTTGCACTCGTTGCCATTTGATTTTGTTAAAAAAGGCTTTTGGCTTAATTTTAGATGTTTCCTATTCTACACTAGGCTATTTTGAGAGCTTTCCAACAATGAAAAAATCGATATCTTGCAACCCTGTCTACAGTTATTGAACTTTTAATTATTATTTTTTTGTTAAATTTTCATGAAAATGGCACCAAAAAAAAAAGAGAACAAATTGTCAAATGCCAAAAGGTCAAGCGCTAAATGATCTGATGGAAAAATGGTCAAAAATGAGAAAATTGGAAAAAATCTAAATTGAACATATGAAAACATTACTCCATAATCATTTATTTATTTGTTTGTAACATTTTCTTAAATTAGCAGAGTTGTCGTCTAAGTTTTCGTAAATAGGTTTTTTTTATTTTTTATTGAAATTTAAATGTAAAATGTATTCCCTACGTCAAAAAATCATGTTGCATAATTATTTTTTCTAACATTTTTTTAGTCATACGAAATCTGTATTTTGAGAAGTGATTTTCTGAACGATTTGAAGTCTTTAGCTAAATTGTTAGTTATGATTAGTATTTTTTTGCAACAATAGGAATACAGAAAAAAACTTTTTTATTGCACTTTAATCAGTAAAAGTCGTATTCCCACAAAACATATTTTACAATTTCGGTTTTTTTTTAATTCAGGTAACTTAAAAAAGCTTCTTTTGCGGTACAGTTAAGGATCGTAAAAAATCTGGTACCGTAAAACGGGGTGACTTTGATAGGTTTGCGATTTTTCCGCAAAATGAAGAGTACAATTAAAATACGCAAGGAATGGCTTAGAAACATACTGACCATGGTAGAGAAGTGTTCAAAGTACCTCAAGAAGAACCTTTCATAAAATTTTGACAAGTTTAAAAAGTTAGTTAACTATAGTTAAGAAAATGTTGATAAAAGTCATTATTTTAAACTTCTCAAAGTGTCATGATTTTCTCAATGAACATGATTTATAATCGGAAAACGGAATGCATTTTCGGATTCTTTGGACAATTTTCCACTAGGAGAAGGTTAAAAAAGTTTGTAAATAATAAACAATATGTGTTTTTGAAACACAATTTAAAAAAATCTCCAAATTTATAGGCAATTTCAGTTGAATGAATTTCATGTAAAATGTGAAAACTTGTGATTCGTGCTTCGAATTCATTATAAAATGCAATATAAATCGATAATTTTATAAACAAAACTACTTTTAACAAATTTTAGGCAAAATTCCAACTATTTAAATATTTTACCTAAAGTTTATATGTATTTTGCTAAAAAGCTTATACACTTAGTAAACTAAATATAAACATTGATTTTTTTTCTTAAACACTATATCAGCTACTTTATTGATGGTACATTTAGCGTACAAATAAAGTTTGAACATCTTAAATATGATTTTAACAAGAAAAACTATGACTATCAAAGTCACCCCGGAATTAAAACTAAGAATTTTTAACGTAACTATTTTTCTAAACATTATTGAAAAAACTTTTTTTCCGAAAAAGTGCATGGACTTTGTGTGGTCTACCCCAGTACATGTTTTAAAAATAATAATCTTGAGAAAAACCTTACCTGTTGGAAAATATTCTAAAAACAAATTGAAATCCTATCAAAGTCACCCCGGTTTACGGTACCAAAGTTCGGAATTTAAAAAAATATATTTTCGATATATTTTTTTTTCGTTGGTTAGGTAATCGAAAGATCTTTCCATTAATGATCTGGTAACCCGTTTTCGAGCTATGACCACTTAAGTCTTAAAAATAGATGAAATTTGTGTCCAAATGTGTGTGTCCCATCTTGTCACCCACTGTTTGTAAAGAGTGTGGAAGGTACCATCCACATAGGTGGATTAACTGTCTGGAACCGGTTCCTGCAGTTCCCAATACAGTTTATATGGAATTCCAATATAAATGTAACAGAAAAATCAGGCTTCGGGTCCAGACTGTCATGTTAGTTTTTGTAAGTTTTGGCTTTTTTCCTTAAAATAGTTTTATGAGGTAATTTTTTATTTAAGCATATCTATTAAATTAAATTTTAATTTAAGCATAGTAGTAGTTCAAAGAAACTTAAATTCTTTTAAAATAATTTATGTGATCATTCTATCCGTTTAGTTCGGGTTTTGCCGAGTTTGTCTATTCTTTCAAATATGAGCAATTCTTTGAAAAACTTCAAGAGAAAAAGTTTAAGCTCTTACATATTTTAAGGATTTTTATTTCGTTTCAAAAAATTCAAAATAATAAATCAAACGTAAACATTTCTTGAATACTTTTAAAAAATGTGCTTTTTAATCATGCTTAATTTTAAATTCTTTCAAATAAATTTAGTTTTATTTTACTAATGAGCGTTGTAGTTTTCATTAAACATTCATTTGAGAATAAAATACATATTTTGACCATTTGTTATACATTCTGTCTGTTACGGAAACGGAATCGACGTAACACCTTATAATGTGGCCCTCTTAAACTTTTCAGTTTCGTCAACGGATCCACAGGCGTGTATCGTTCTTTTTGCGACAAGACTCCGCCTCCTGGGTCTCCTAAGTGTGAAGGTTTGGCACGGGGAGGGGGCACCGAAAACTTATATTTACACTTCGATTTTTTTGCGTCCGCCTCGGGATTTGAACCGGCGACCTCTGGATTGTGAGTCCAGTGCGCGGTCCGATTGATCCACACAGGCAGACAATGTCTGTTACTGGGTATAAATCTAATCTAATCTAATCTAATCTAACCCTAGCGCAGCCAGTCTTTCGAGGGCATCCTGGAGAATGCCTTAGGTTGATTGACGCCTAGCATCTTCTTGTCATTATCAACATTTGCAATGCGCCATTGCATTAACATGCATTGAAACATCACAAACGTCGAAGCGGCCAGGCCAACTGCGTAAAGTTAACCGCAAAGATGATTCGTTGAATTGGATTGAGTTTGAGCACGAGTGTTCAAACAGCAATGCATTTCTGAATCTACAGGGGAGGAAGAAACGTGGGGATCCCCCGCTCACGTTCCTATTAGTTATAGCAATTAATCGTTGGGAGCACCATGCTAAGAAGTTTTGGTGCTCCGGGACCCTCGGGGATGGGACATTGTATTTCCACAAATGCCCTGGACACTTTTGCCGTGGTTATAGCGCCACAACTCGCTCTCAATGTCTGTTACTGGGTATAAAATAAGTAAAAAAAAAAATTGTACCCATTATGTACTGAAAATGCTTTAAATTGTGAGTTTAGCAAAAAAAAACGTTACTTAATCCACCTTTAGGTGGTTGGTGCCTTCCTCATATTCATAAAGTCAATACTTTCAGTAAAAATAGCAACATTCCCCCTTAACATGTTTAACAAATCAACTTTATTACTCATTTCTTTTGATATGGTTCGCAGACCATCAATATTTCTGGCTCATCGGCAAGGTCTGATAAAAAAAACCTGTCCAACGATAGTTCGCATGGAAGATTCAGACAATATTTTTATCACAATATCTGAAATCAAACCTCTAAAAAGTGTATAAATAACACTTAAGTGCCAATCACTTTTAATAGGGTTGTCAGATCCTTGATGTTTTAGGCTCATTTGAAAGGTCTTTCGATTATCTAACTAACGATGGGTCGCATGATAGACCCGGGCATCATTTTTACTGAAATATCTGAGATCCGGCCTCCAAAAAGTGTATAAATAACACTTAAGTGCCAATAACTTTTGATAGGATTGTCAGATCCTTGATGTTTTAGGCTCATTTGAAAGGTCTTTTGATTATCTAACTAACGATGGGTCGCATGATAGACCCGGGCATCATTTTTACTGAAATATCTGAGATCCGGCCTCCAAAAAGTGTATAAATAACACTTAAGTGCCAATAACTTTTGATAGGATTGTCAGATCCTTGATGTTTTAGGCTCATTTGAAAGGTCTTTCGATTATCTAACTAACGATGGGTCGCATGATAGACCCGGGCATCATTTTTACTGAAATATCTGAGATCCGGCCTCCAAAAAGTGTATAAATAACACTTAAGTGCCAATAACTTTTGATAGGATTGTCAGATCCTTGATGTTTTAGGCTCATTTGAAAGGTCTTTCGATTATCTAACTAACGATGGGTCGCATGATGGACCCGGACATCATTTTCATTGAAATATCTGAGATCCGGCCTCCAAAAGTGTATAAATAACACTTAAGTGCTAATAACTTTTGATAGGATTGTCAGATCCTTGATGTTTTAGGCTCATTGGAAAGGTCTTTTTAATACCTTTCTGAAAATGTATAACATGACAGGGTTTCTTACAAAAACCACCCTTTTACAATCTTCGGACATACGCCAAAATCGTTTTTAGCATAACTTTTGAAGTACTTTACTAAACTTCATAATTTTCAATAGGGACTTATGGGACCCCAAGACGAATCGAATGAGACCAAAACGGTCCAAATCGGTTAAGCCAGTGCTGAGATAATCGAGTGCATATTTTTTGGTGCACAGACCCACATCCCTACACACACACACACACACAGACATTTGCTCAGAATTTGATTCTGAGTCGATAGGTATACGTGAAGGTGGGTCTACGAGGTCAAATTAAGAAGTTCATTTTTCGAGTGATTTTATAGCCTTTCCTCAGTAAGGTGAGGAAGGCAAAAAGATCAAAGATAAATATTTTAAAAATAGGATTTTATCAGCGGCGTTTTGTTGATAAAATTATTTGACTATCGGCGCTCCTCAAGCTATAAAGACTATTCAAAATTAGTCAAACAAAGTTTGCCAACCGGCGCAAAAAATTGTTGTAGCTAGAACGCTAAACGCCTCCAGTCAAATTTTCATAAAAAACAAGCTCTTCCCGGCAAACTTCGTCCTGCCCTTTTTTGGTTTCCTGATGTTTCTTGCTTGTTTGCTAATTCAGCCTCCTGTGATCTAAATTTGAGTTTACGTAACGTTTCCCATACAATCCGCAGATTTTCCGGAATCGGTTCCAGAGTGGCCAAAGTTGTAACTTTTTGGCGTAAGAACCTTCCTTGGGCTTATACGAACCCAACGCAACAAAAAGCACCTCGATCCGACGCTCCGTGTTGAACTGAATCGCGTTCGAACAAAACCGTCGAAATTTTTTATATATATAGATTTGTATGATTTTTTTAAAGTCGTAGTGGCGCCTCCAATTAAATTTTCATAATTTTCATAAAAATGTTTTAGTCATAGGGGCGCCTCCAGTCAATTTTCATAATAAGAAATTGTATGATTTTTTTAAAGTCGTAGTCGCGCATCCATTAAATTGTTCATAGCTAAAATTTTCATGATTGTTTAAGTCGTAGGGGCGCCTTCTGTCAAATTTTTGGTATTGAAAATTTGTTCTAAAAAATTTAAGTCACAAGTTGAATTTTCATAATAAGAATTTGTATGATTTTTTTTTAAGTCATAAGGGCGCCTCAATCCAAGTTGCCATATCGAGAATATGCCTTTAAAGTCGTAGAGGCGTCTTCAGTCATATTTTTTACATTAACATTATTTTTTTTAAATACATATTAAAAAAAAATAATTCATAGGGGTGCCTCCAGTCAATTTTTCATATCCAAAATTTGCATGATATTTTTAAGTCGTAGGGGCGCCTCCAGTCAAATTTTTAATGTTGAGAATATGTTAAAAAAAAATTAGGTCGTAGTGGCGCCTCCAATTAAATTTTCGTATTGAGAATTTTCATAATAATGTTTCATTCATAATTATCATAGGTCACATTTTCATAATAAGAATTTGTATGATTTTTTTTGAGTCAGAAAAGCGCCTCCATTCATTTTTTCATATCGAAAGTTGGCCTGATTTTTTTAAAGTCGTTAGGGCGTCTCCAGTCAAAATTTTATATTGAGAATTTGAATTGGAAAAAATTAAATCGTAGGGGCGCCTCCAGTAAAATTTTCATAATTTTCATAAAAAAATTTAGTCATAGGGGCGCCTCCAGTAAAATTTTTATATCGAGAATTTGCATGAATTTTTTGAAGTCGTAGGGGAGCCTCCATTCAATTTTTTATATCGTGAATTTGCATGATTTTTTTAAGTCGTAGGAGCGCCTCCAATTCAATTTTCATATCAAGAATTTTCATAAAAATGTTTTTGTCATAGAGGCGCCTACAACCAAATTTTAATATCGAGAATTTTCATGTTTTTTTCAAGTCATAAAGGCGCCTCCAGTCATTTTTTTAAAATATAATTAATATGTTTTTTTTAATGTCGTAGGGGCGCCTCCATTCAATATTTCATATGGAGAATTTGCATGATATTTTTAAGTTAAAAGGGCACCTCCAGTCAAGTTTCTATATTGTGAACTTTTATTTTAAAAAAATTAAGTCGTAGGCCTCCAGTTAAATTTTCATGATTTTCATAAAAATGTTCAAGTCAAAGGGACGCCTCCAGTCAAATTTTTCATATCGAGAATTTGCATGATTTTTTTAAGTCATAAGGGCGCCTCCAGTCAAATTTTCATAATAAAATTTGTATGATTTTTTTAAAGTCGTAGTGGAGCCTCCAATCAATTTTTCATATCGAGAATTTGCATGATTTTGTTAGGTCGTAGGGGCGCCTTCAATTCAATTTCATATCGAGAATTTTCATAAAAATGTTTAAGTTATAGGGCGCCTCCAGTCATTTTTTCATAATAAGAAATTGTATGATTTTTTCAAAGTCGTAGGGACGCATTCATTAAATTTTTCATAGCGAAAATTTTCATGATTTTTTAAGTCGCCTCCTGTCAAATTTTTAATATTGAGAATTTGTTTAAAAAAATTAAGTCGTAGGGGCGGCACCAGTTGAATTTTCATAATAAGAATTTGTATGATTTTTTTAAGTCATAAGGGCGCCTCAATCCAAGTTGCCATATCGAGCATAAGCCTTTAAAGTCGTAGGGGCGTCTTCAGTCATATTTTTACATTGGGAATTTGTATTTAAAAAAAATAATTCATAGGGGCGCTTTCAGTCAATTTTTCATATCAAGAATTCGCATGATTTTTTTAATTCTAAGGGCGCCTCAGTCAAATCTTTAATGTTGAGAATATGTTTAAAAAATTAGGTCGTAGGGGCGCCTCCAGTTAAATTTTCATATTGAGAATTTTCATAAAAATGTTTCATTCATAGTCATAGGTCAAATTTTCAATATAAGAATTGGTATGATTTTTTAAGTCATAAGAGCGCCTCTAGTCAAATTTTCATTATAAAATTTGTATGTTTTTTTAAGTCGTAGGGGCGCCTCCAGTCAAATTTTTATATGGCATATTCGTACTGAAAAAAATTAAGTCTTAGGGGCGCCTCCAGTTAAATTTTCATAATTTTCATAAAAATGTTTTAGTCATAGGGGCGCCTCCAGTCAAATTTTTCATATCGGTAATTTACATGATTTTTTTTAATTCATAAGGATGCTTCCAGTCAAATTTTCATAACAAAATTTGTATGATTTTTTAAAGTCGTAGGGGCGCCTCTATTTAATTTTTCATATCGAGAATTTGCATGATTTTTTTAAGTCGTAAGGGCGCTTCCAGTCAATTTTTTATATTGCATATTCGTATTGAAAAAAATTAAGTCTTAGGGGCGCCTCCAGTTAAATTTTCATAATTTTCATAAAAATGTTTTAGTCAGAGGGGCGCCTTCAGTCAAAATTTTTACATATCAAGAATTTGCATGATTTTTTTAAGTAATAAGGGCGCCTCCAGTGGGTCTCGTGGCGCAGGGGTAGCGGCTTCGGCTGCCGATCCCGATGATGCTATGAGACGCGGGTTCGATTCCCGCCTTATCCACTGAGCTTCTATCGGATGGTGAAGTAAAACGTCGGTCCCGGTTTCTCCTGTCTCGTCAGAGGCGCTGGAGCAGAAATCCCACGTTAGAGGAAGGCCATGCCCCGGGGGGCGTAGTGCCAATAGTTTCGTTTTTTCGGGCGCCTCCAGTCAAATTTTCATAACAAAATTTGTATGATTTTTTTAAAGTCGTAGGGGCGCCTCCAGTCAAATTTTTATATTGCATATTCGTATTGAAAAAAATTAAGTCTAAGGGGCGCGTTCAGTTAAATTTTCATAAAAATGTGGTAGTCATAGGGGCGCCTCCAGTAAAATTTTTTATATCGAGAATTTTCATGTTTTTTTTCAAGTCATAAAGGGCGCCTCCAGTCAATTATAATAAAATTAATATGATTTTTCTAAAGTCGTAGGGGCGCATCCATTCAATATTTCATTTCCAGAATTTGCATGATTTTTTTAAGACGTAGGGGCGCCTCCAGTCATATTTTTATATTGCATATTCGTATTGAAAATAATTAAGTCTAAGGGACGCGTCCAGTTAAACTTTCATAAAAATGTGGTAGTCATAGAGGCGCCTCAAGTCAAATTTTTTATATCGAGAATTTTCATGTTTTTTCAAGTCATAAGGGCGCCTCCAGTCAATTTTTATAAAAAAATAATATGATTTTTTTTAAGTCGTAGGGGCGCCTCCATTCAATATTTCATTTCGAGAATTTGTATGATTTTTTTTAAGACGTAGAGGCGCCTCCAGTCAAATTTTTATATTGCATATTCGTATTGAAAAAAATTAAGTCTAAGGGGCGCGTCCAGTTAAATTTTCATAAAAATGTGGTAGTCATAGGGGCGCCTCCAGTCAATTTTTTTATATCAAGAATTTTCATGTTTTTTCAAGTCATAAGGGAGCCTCCAGTCAATTTTTATAAAAAAAAATAATATGATTTTTTTTAAGTCGTAGGGGCGCCTCCATTCAATATTTCATTTCGAGAATTTGTATGATTTTTTTTAAGACGTAGAGGCGCCTCCAGTCAAATTTTTATATTGCATATTCGTATTGAAAAAAATTAAGTCTTAGGGGCGCCTCCAGTTAAATTTTCATAATTTTCATAAAAATGTTTTAGTCATAGGGGCGCCTCCAGTCAAATTTTTCATATCGGTAATTTACATGATTTTTTTTAATTCATAAGGATGCTTCCAGTCAAATTTTCATAACAAAATTTGTATGATTTTTTAAAGTCGTAGGGGCGCTATTTAATTTTTCGTATCGAGAATTTGCATGATTTTTTTAAGTCGTAGGGGCGCTTCCAGTCAATTTTTTATATTGCATATTCGTATTGAAAAAAATTAAGTCTTAGGGGCGCCTCCAGTTAAATTTTCATAATTTTCATAAAAATGTTTTAGTCATAGGGGCGCCTCCAATCAAATTTTTCATATCGAGAATTTGCATGATTGTTTAAGTCATAAGGGCGCCTTCAGTCAAATTTTCATAACAAAATTTGTATGATGTTTTTAAAGTCGTAGGGGCGCCTCTAATTAATTTTCCATATCGAGAATTTGCATGATTTTTTAAGTCGTAGGGGCGCCTCCAGTCAAATTTTCATAACAAAATTTGTATGATTTTTTTAAGTCGTAAGGGTGCCTGCTTTCAATTTTTCATATCGAGAATTTGCATGATATTTTTAAGTCGTAGGGGCGTCTCCAGTCAAATTTTTATATTGCATATTTTTTTTTTTTTTTTTTTTTTTTCCGGTTTAAAGGCTTTTTATTTATAGGTCTTCAAATCTTCAAATATAACAAATCCATTTTCCAAAAACTCTGTCGTAAAATTTCTTGTTGTTCCATCGTTTCTCCCTAACTTTACATTCAAAATCTGCTACTGTACCATTTCCAAAGTTTTTCAAATTGTAGGCAATTGCTTCAACTACTAACCACAAACCTAATTTTTCTTTTTCATTTTTAAACGTTTTCCCCTAGCAACTCCTCAGGGTCTACAATGTCTAAGCCTAGTTTTCTAATTATAGTTGTTTTTACGCTATTCCAAACTAATCTACTGCTGCTACATAACTTTATACGATGCTTTGATGTATCTAACTTATTACAATATTCACATAAATTTGTATTAGTATCCCTAACCTTATGGCGAAAAAGTTTTGCTTTTGTTGGAATAAGATCATTGAGCATAATGAATAGCGAATGTTTTTCTTCAGAGGAAATGAAATTCGATTGTATATTCTGCCAATAATTTTGCCACGGCAATTCAGGGAACTCGGTTGCGATTTTGATTTTAATATTTTGCTTACTAATCAACAAACGGTAGATTTTTTTGCTTGTGTTTAAATCAGTATCGTTTGATATTTCTTCTGCCAAACTTAGCCACTCACGTGAGTTCCGACTAAGCGTGTTGTTAGTTTGCTGTGATAACATGAATGAATCTTTGATACCGTCTTGACTAGGAAATAATATGTTTTTTACAAATAGTGCTTTACATTTACTTTCAACATCAACGAGAGATAGTCCTCCTTGATCAACGTCTAAGTATAACTGATCAAATTTAACTTTGTATAATCCAACACCTTTAAAAATAAAATTTCTGCAGATCGTTCTGATTTCAGCGATATTTGAATTATTAGGAGGGAAAACTTGTGCTATGTACCATAATTTAGATAAAATAATTTGATTTAAAATCCATGATTTTTGGTAAATGTTTAGTTTTCTTTTATGATGAATCGAAATTAAAAACTTAATGTTAAGTATAATTCTAGAGTAATTGTTTTCAATGATAGTGTTAAAATTTTCAGATAAATCTATTCCTAGTATTCTGAGCGATGAGACCTCTTTGAGAACATGTGGACCCGAGAGGCAATTGTTTAGTCTCATGTATTGAGACTTTCCAACATTCAACCTAATTTTAGCAAAAATGCTGAAATAGTTGATGAGCTCAAGGTCTTATCAAATTCGTGATTATTGCGAATAACGACATTAATGTCATCTGCATAGGCAATAACTTTCAAAAAGCTATTATCTATTAGACAACCTCTAACGTCATCGTAAAGCATGCGAATAAGTGGTTCTATGTAAATGATGAATAAAGCCATGCTCAAAGGGCACCCTTGGCGAACAGATGATTTTATAAAAATGTTATTAGTGAGAAAACCGTTAAATAGTATCTTAGAGGAAGCATTTTTATACAGATTACGAATTAAGTTAACAAATTGAATTGGGAAACCAAATTTTTCTAAGGTTAGCCAAAGAAAATGATGATCAACCCTATCGAAAGCCTTTTCCAAATCGAAACTTGCAACAAGTACTTTTAATGATTTAGATTTTTTTGCTTTGATAATTAGATTTCTAAGCAGTTTTAGATTTGTGATACAAGATTTTTCAGAAATACCTGCAGCTTGACCAGGTCCAATTAAAGAATCCATAAGGGGTTGTAATCGATTCATAATGATTTTAGCAAAAAGTTTGTAATCACAGTTCAACATGCTAATCGGACGTTTGTCAGAAATTTCAAAGGATTGTTCTTTTTTAGGAATTAATGTTACTATCCCTTCAACGAAAGCCGTATTAGGAATCTCCCCCATCAAAAATAGATTAAAAAGTTTCAAAAGGTCATTTTTTATTTCGTCAAAGAAAGTACAGTAAAATTCGTATGTCAGTCCATCTGGTCCTGGACTTTTCTTTTTAGAAGCTTGTTGTAGTGCCTCTTGTAGTTCGTTGAGATCAATTGGTTTTATTAAATTATTGCTTTGTTCAACGGTTAAACGGTTTTTCACGTGATTAAAAATTAACTTCATCAATTAGCCGTAGTTGACACTTTGGATGTTATGTCCAATAAGATAATTGATGCATTTCGACAAAAATCATTGCAGTCTTCAGCTGCATTGATCCGCTCTTTATATAGTTTATAAGTTAGTTTTAAGGTATCCCTTTTCCCTTTTGTACATGTAGGACCTCCTACATTTGAAATCACTGAATAGCGAAAGCTACAATATTTCATGAATAAATGAAAGTTGCTAGTATTTAAAATTGAGGTGAAAAGTCATCGTTTGTGATTGGACACTCAATAATATTTTAACTGAATGAATGAACATGGAAGAGAAATTTGAATAAATATAAATTAAAAAAAAAAAAAAAAAATTAAAAATATTATTTACACCTGGATAAAAACTTTATCGCCTTCGAATAATAAGCTAAAATGATTTTCTAAAGCTAATTGAAGTTTAGTTTTCTCAGAAGTAAGGTTACCATTAATTAAAAGTTTCATAATAGAGTTTTTTGCAGCGTATTTAGAAATTTGAAATGTACTTAGTTTCTCGTCTTCAATTATATTTTCTGGCTGGATTTTTAATTTTAAATTTGAAAGTCGATTTTGTTCAATATTCATCAATTTGGATTTTACAAAAGATAGTTCTTTCTCAACATTTTCATTGTTGCTTTGTTTGCATGATATTTCTCTAAGACAACCGTAAAGGAAGCTTTTACTAGATGTTATAAATTTATTCAATTCAAAAGATCTTGTTTTAAAAAATGATTTTGCTTTTGGTTTAAAATGTTCAATCCACCATCGACAAAAATTATTGTTATATGCAAATCTTTGTCTGGTGTTTTGAATTTCTAAAACAAATTCACGTTTGATATCCTCATCATGCAAAAAGAGGATTTATTTTCCAGAAACCTCTACCGGTGGAAGTGACGTTAGAATTTGAGTCAACATTAAATTTCAAAACTATTGCACGGTGATCAGAGAAGGCAGTTGTTAATGTATCGAAACTTAAAACTTTTTCCAAAAAGTCTTTTGGTCCATAAATTCTATCAATCCTGGATGCAGAATCTCCTCTGAAAAATGTATAAATCGTATTACGGTGAATTGAATTTCCGATATCGATTAAATCAAGATTTGATGTTAGATCTTTCAGTCCTTGGCATAAGTTTTTCACGGTTCCGTTTGAATCCGAATTTAAAAGAATACAATTAAAATCGCCTAGAATTACGTTGGGATGGGCAGCAGATAGGTGTGGGATGATATCATTTGAAAACAGAACGTCACGTTGGTGTCGGTATTGTGATCCGGAATGACCATAAACGTTGATAAAGTGAACTTTATCGATTGTGACCGACAGTATTCGACCATTTGGGTTCATTAACATGTTATCAAACTCGATATTTTTTCTAATCAACACAGCAGTTCCTTTGTTGTCGACACTGATATTAACAAAAGCAAAATGGGAAGCAAGAAATTTAAAGTTTTCAAATGACACTTCCTGAAGAAAAACAATATCAAGATCATTATTCCACACGAAGTCCTTCAATAAACCTAGCTTGATGTTAGTGCTAATAGCGTTGATGTTAATTGTGGCTAGTTTTCTAGAGAATGTTGTTGTGGCTATTATTAAGATGTTTTTTTTTTTAGTTATTGATGGTACGATAAAACGATGGAACGATGGATGATTTAGGTTGTCTTCTTCTTCTTGTTGCGTTTACCATTTGGAACCGGAATGAACCCATCCCCCTCTCCAGTTGGCCCACCCTTTCCCTTACCCCCCTTTCCCTTCCCACCCAGCTTACCCGCATCACCCTCAGAAGAGACCGGAGAGGAACTCTTCGTTCGCTTCAGCAACGTCTGGCGATCGAGTTCGCTGATCTCGGCGTCCATCGCGTCGGTGTCTGCTTTGTCGGTGTGTTCTTCGCTCACGCCGCCCGGCCGCAAAGCGTCCAGCACGCCGTCGTTGGTGTTAGTGTCCACTGTTTGCTTGGTTGTTATGGTGCTTGCAGATGGTGCTACCGTTGTCGATGATATTGGTGCTGGAGTGGAGACGCTTGGTGATGTTGTCGTGGAAGCGCTCGGTACCGCTACCGTTGTAGTGGTGGAGGCGCTAGGTACTGCTTGCATTGATGTCGTGGTGATCGGGTTTTGTGTGTCGTCGTTCTTTTTCTGGGTAAGCAACGTCATCGCAGGAGCGATCGGCTGGCCGAAATCGATGATCGGTTTTGCAGGCCTACCAAGGGACGGCGCCGAGCTGCCGCTGCCTCCGCTGCTGCCGCTGCCACTACCGCTGCCTGTTGAGATCGCCGCCATTTTGGGGCAATTCTGCTTGACGTGCCCTTCTGCCTTGCAGAAAAAGCACTTGTTTTTGAGCCCATCATAGAAGATGCGGGCTCGAAATGTCCTATGTAAAGGTGTGCAGGAATTTCCTTCGCCACCTCCATGTGCACCCTCGTACACCGGTGAAAATGTTGACCTTCAGCTCGTTGGGAAAACGTTCGCGCACGTGCTGCCGTATGGTCCCGTACTGACCCAGCACATACTGGATCGTGGCGTCGTCAATCTCCGGTGGCAGATTGAAGATCCGGACGTACCGGAAGACGCGTGATGCCTGCTCTACCGCCACCCTTGCCGTTGTTCCGTCCTCGAACTTGAACTGGTAGTGTTCGTCCGATTCGGCGATGAACGCCGAGAAAGTCTCCTCGTCAATCAGCTTGACGTAAAACTGACCGCCATTCTCGTCCTTGTAAATGCTGTGGATATCCGCTGCTGACAGCTTCAGGGTGTCCATCGAGAACTTCAGCACGTCCAGGTACGACGGTACCTTGATTCCTGGTCCGAAGACCAACTTCGCAGTGTTCTTTCGTACACTGTTCGCCATTTTTACTCTTCCGGGGAAGATTCCGCTTTTAGCTAACAAAGAAAAACGCGTACGAAACAATAGCCGCGGAGGACTATTGTTCGAAACCGGACTTATTCTCGAGAGCGTCGATGGAAATACGTCTTGTTCGTACGAGCTCACGTCCGAGACTGCATATTCGTATTGATAAAAATTAAGTTTTAGGGGCGCCTCCAGTTAAATTTTCATAATTTTCATAAAAATGTTTTAATCGTTAGGGCGCCTCCAGTCAAATTTTTCATATCGAGAATTTGCATGATTTTTTAAAGTCGTAGGGGCGCCTTCAGTCAAATTTTTATATTGCATATTCGTATTGAAAAAAAAAAAGTGTTAGGGGCGCCTCCAGTTAAATTTTCATAATTTTCATAAAAATGTTTTAGTCATTAGGGCGCCTCCAGTCAAATTTTTCATATCGATTTGAAAAAAAAAAAATCTCTTTGGCATTTTGCAACATAGCTAAAAAAAATCGGCCGAGGGGCGCATGGGGTGTAACTAACTTAATTTGCCAGGGGGGGGGGGGGGTTAAACCCCTAAAACCCCCCCCCTTGTACACGGCCCTGTTAAATAGGAATGAAAAAAGTAAATTTGGCCGAATTTTCATCGAATATTTTTAGAAATGAGTTGTAGAACGTTAGAATTTGGATAAAACTAAAATATAGATGGGTCATTCCAGGTCAACTGAGTACACTTTTGGACTCGACCTTCACCGATTTGGACCAAACTTGGAGGGAACGTTTATCTATCGATAGTTAATAGAAATCCCAAGTTTGGTGCTTATTGGACCATCCCTCTATTTTTGGCACCGCCCTCTTTTTTGGCGATTTTCTAAAAAACTTTTTTTTCTTTCAATCATAACTTTGCAACTATTTGAGCAAAAGACTTTCTACAGGTTGCATTTTGTAGAAAATTGTTCAAGGAATTCGATAAAAATAAAATTTCAACCCTTAAATGCCCACTAATATTATATTTTAACGTTTTAAGTATAAAAATTAAGTTTTGACCAATTGATTATATTTTTATTTTTTTTTATTTTATCGCCATCGTGTTCCCCGGACAATTTTACATAATAATCAATATAGACTTCAAACTAAAATGAACTATTGGCGAGAAACAGCGATTTTACAGAAAAAAATTTGATTTTGCACTGCACTCTGTCCTATGAATTCAAATCCGAAATAAGTTTCACACATATAAAAACCGAAATATGCGAGATTCATTCCTTTTTGTTGAAAAGTACACCATGAACTTCCGAGTGCTGCGCAAAATCAAACTTTTTTCAGTAAAATCGCTGTATCTCGTCAATAGTTCATTTTAGTTTGAAGTCTATATTGATTATAATGTAAAATTGTCCGGGGAACACGATGGTGATAAAATAAAGCAAATAAAAATATAAGCAATTGGTCAAAACTGATTTTTTATACTTAAAACGATAAAATATAATATAAGTGGGCATCTAAGGGTTAAAATTTTATTTTTATCGAATTCCTTGGACAATTTTCTATAAAATGCAACCTGTAGAAAGTCTTTTGCTCAAATAGTTGCAAAGTTATGATTAAAAGAAAAAAAGGTTTTTAAGAAAATCGCCAAAAAAAAGGGCGGTGTCAAAAATAGAGGGATGGTCCAATAAGCACCAAACTTGGGATTTCTGTTAACTATCGATAGATAAACGTTCCCTCCAAGTTTGGTCCAAATCGGTGAAGGTCGAGTCCAAAAGTGTACTCAGTTGACCTGGAATGACCCAGGTATATAATTATTTTAAAAAAATCATTACGTATGATTTTTTATTATCTTGGCCTAAAATTTATTTCGCTCTTAGAACATTCCTCAACCATTTGAACTCATAACGTGTGGGTAACGGATCTGAGTACCTAACAACTGATTAAGGCAGAATGAAATTTATTGAAATTGTATTGAAAAATCAATGATCCACAATTTATTACTAAAGTTGCAAAAAAAAAAGCAAAGCAATCCACTTTAACGACCCCCGGGTCTTTTGTGGTCTCTGTTGCAAGTTTCTGCTCATTTCTAGGCGTCCGAAGGTTATGTGTGGTGAGTCATCCAAAACCTCTTTTACGCAAATGGACCGACGTTTTACTTCCCCATCCGATAGAAGGCGTGGTCAGGCAAATCTCGTCTCGAAAAATGTCACCGGGTCCGTCTGGGATTGAACCCAGGCCATACTGGGGTGAGAGGCTACCACGCTAACCACTGCGCCACCGGACCCGGCAAAACACTAAAGTTGCACTTTATTAAAAAATAAAACTACGCATTTTCACAAAGCTCGTGTCACTCCTTCTGAAATATATTTTAAAAATTTAAAAGTTTGTTGAAATAGAAGTGCTTACAACTAAATACCTTTTAATTTTCGTTATACATATTTGTGAAATCATGATTTTATTTAGTCAAGAATATTGTTTTGATTTGTATTGATTTCGATTTCGACTTTGATTGTTGAGGCACGAAAGTTGCAAATAAAATTCAAATGAATAATAAATATTTGTTTTGCATTTTTTTTTTAACTTTCTGATTTTAATGAAATTAAACCAATTGAATAACAAATATATAAATTACGAAAACGTTCTAAAATAACCTGAAATTTCAAAAAACTTCAATCGATAGATGATTTTTTTCTCAATTTTATAGATTAAAATTTTTTTTTTTTCATTTTTTCTCATTTGGCCCGCATGTTCATGTGAGCTTTAAATTTGGCCCACCATTCAAAAACTTTGAGCACCCCTGCTTTAAATGGATTAAACTTTCTTTTTATATGACATATTTGTCTACTCTTTTCAATCATTTTTAATAATTTTAGCGAATTTTGATAGGAACATTTATAGAATATGGTGATTATAGAGCACATTTTTTCAATTTTATTTAAAAATATGACACATTTTTAAATAATAATTTATTTTTAAAATATATCGATTTTTGTGCTACTTTATTTATAATAAATAATTACAAAGCAACTGTGATCTCGTTTTTAAAAAACATGCACTTAAAAACTCACAAATTCCTTGATTTTGTTTTTTTATGGATATAATTTGTATTTGATTAAGTAGGGTGTATGACCCTATTTTGGACCTAGTACCTATTTTGGACCTATTTTTATTAATCGAGGTAATTCAGGCTTTTAAAGTACGAATTTACTGAATCCAACCAACAGAAAGTGTAAGCAGGATCGTTTTGTAGCTTACCTCTTCCAAAAATGTTAACATTTTTGATTATTTCCGCTTTTTCAGCCACTTTTTGCGATGCCACTCGCATTTCCTATAATTTTCCTAGCACATCGATTAGGTCCAAAAATTTCGGCCTCGTTGCTTATCACTTTTGGCTCGGGACACCTTGTACAACTTTCTGTTTTTCACTAGCATCAAGCTATTTTCAGCCGGTTTCCGAGTAATGTAAGTGTTATTTATTTAATACTTATATGTTTTTAGTCACTAAACCGTTGAAATTACTGATCTATAGTTAAAAAAAACTCAATTGAAAAAATATTTTCAAATCAGCCGCGTTGTATCACCAATACATGTATAACAAGGTGTTGCCAGTTTTGTGTATGAATTTATTTCGATACTTAATTGAAATTTAATGCCAAGTTTTTCTTAATAATTTGGATTAGTTTTTCCGACTGTAATTATTTCAAATAAAACTATGCTTTAAAAGCAAATGATAAACAGAAACAATGAAAATATGATGTTTTAATGATAAAAATGCAAATTAATGATAAAGATAGGGATGATTTTTAAGACTGATAACAATCTGGCCTAAAATTTAAACTGATGTTGATATATTTTTCTCGCAACCTCATTTTCACCAATTAAGCTGCACCTATTAATTAATGTTTGCTTCAAAAATGCAATCTGGCTACCCTGTTAGAATTGAACTGGAAACGATTGAAACCCCAAAAGGGCCTAGTTCATTCAATCGTCAGCTGTCACCGCAACAGGCGCTGTCAACCTTGCTCAAGAGTGGTTTTGATAAGGTCGTATGGATTTAGTATGGGTTAGTTTTAAAAAGGTCCTAAGCGCTAGTCGATCAGTTTTCGATAAATTTACGAATTATAATACTTAAAAATGCATTGAATTGTCATCTGCACGTCTTTTAAATACTCTCTACTGGAAAACAATAAAAAAATCGACATCAGGGATACCCTCTGACTCAATTCCTTAGGCAAAAATAAGTATCAAGGTTTAAGCGTCGCTTTTTATCGTTGTTGTTTATATGGGGAAAACGCAAAAATGTATGCAGAAAAACATCGTTTCAGTATTTTTCTGCCAGGTGGCGTGGGTCTTGCCCAAAATTGTCCAAGTTTAAGATTCTTGTGAGAATTCAATTCACTACAACTTTGCCGAAGGGTGCAGTATATACCTTGAAGTATAAAAGCCGATTTCTTTTCATCGCATTGCTAATAATTCATCAGGATCAACTCGGATCGTTTTGGACCCTTCGACAAAGTTGCAGGGAATTGAATTTCCTACAAAATCTCACACTTGGACAATTTTGGGCGAGACCCGCGCCACCTGGCAGAAAAATACTGAAATGATGTTTTTTGCATACATTTTTGCGATTTTTCCCGTATAAACTTCAACGATAAAAAGCGACTTTTAAACCTTAACCGATTTGGCTCAAAATAGGCACAGTTACTTATTATTGCCTAAACAATTGAACCAAGAGGTATCCCCTCTAAGGGGTGAGATTGGGTCAATTTTCAAACTATTGGCATTCAAGGTAGTGTACATCAAAATCCACCATATTTTGGGAAAATGTCAGTAAACTATCTAAGAACAAATTTACGTTGAAAGATTTTCGATGTTATTTAAATTGTTTTTGTTATTAAGAATTTACGAGAGGTGTATCGTTTTTTGACCCATAGTCCCCCCCACTGACGGTATTTTATGATTTGAGACATAACTAGTTACATGGTTTATTCAACACCTATAATATAATCAATTTTGAAACTACGCCCCTCCTAGCCGATCCGAACGGTAGGCAATCTTGTCAAATCTTACATTGTTTTTTTTTAAAGTGCAACATGTAGTTAAACTTTCTGACAAGCGACTGTAAAGTTTAACATAACAGTTGCGAAAGTTTTACACCATGTTACAAGCTTTATTCAACCTTTAAAATTTCTTGATTGTTTAATAGGTAATATTTGAACTTCAGCTCTGCGTAAAATTTAGAACTGAAGATAAAAAAAAATCTTTGTAGCTTTTTAAGTATCTCTGTCATTCATTTCACTTAAGCTGAGGTGGTTTTATTGCGAATAATAACGTCTAAACCCTTTTCTACGTTCTAATGCTTGAACATTTAGTCGGAAGAATACGCAAATTGGAAAATAGGACAGCGAAATGCTAAGGCTGCGTGAGTTTCAATATTCAATATAATTAAAACACGTTTTCAAATTCAAATCCATTATTTTATAATAATTATTTAAATTCTGAAATACATATTTTCCAATTTAAATCGTGGATAGGCCCTTTGGTTTATCAACCCGAGTTTTTGTAAGTGTGCGTGTTGACGCCGCACGCCGCAATTCAAGTTGTAAAAATTTCAACCAATCAGAGTGTGGGTCCAAAATAGGTTCAACGATGTCTCCAAAATACATTCAATAAGTCCAAAAAGCATCCAAAAAATGTTTTACTTGAAATGCTTATTACTATGAAATGGTTAAATTATTTTCATTTTTCAATAGTACACTTTGTTAAGCATAAATTAAGGCACAAAACAATCCTGAAACGAGCCAAATTAGTTAGATCTTTCCTGAGAACAATGCAAAATATGTTGCAGCTTTGCATAGTAGGTCCAAAATAGGGCCATATACCCTATTGAATCGAAATATTTTACACAAAATAAAAATTTAAAGAAATCTATAAATCGTCAGATTTGTTTAATTTTTATGTTTTTCTGTCGCTCTATTGTGGTTTAGTTTCTTAAAAAATGTTGTAATTTCAGATTTTTACTCTAATTTTGCCATTGTTTGATTTGAAATAAATTTAGAAAATTTGCAGAAAAGATCTAAAGTGGTCCAACCTGATGTTTTCATTTGGGACCATCCATAAACCACGTGGACACTTTTTTGGGAATCTCGAACCCCCCCCCCCCCCCTTCGTGGACAATTGTCCGTACAAAAAAATTCTTTTTGTATGGAGCGTGGACAATCGCCATACCCCCTAAAATGTCCACGTGGTTTATGGATGGTCCCTTTGGTAATTTTTCTGATAAAATTTGGTAATTTTTCTGATAAAAACGATCAAAACATATCGCTTAGGAGCAATTATCTACAAAATCGGTCTCCTTTTAATTTTTTTTTTTTTTTGTATTTTTTAATCCGGTTGAAACTTTTTTGGTGCCATACAAATTTGGCAGATGTCCATACAAAAATAATTTATAAAAATTCAAAAATCTGTATCTTTTGAAGCAACTTTGTGATCGATTTGGTGTCTTCGGCAAAGTTGTAGGTTTGGATATAACTACAATGAAAAAAAATTATCCATGGTAAAAAAATTGGTGATTTTTTATGTAAGTTTTTGTCACAAAAACTTGATTTGCAAAAAAACACTATTTTTTTATATGTTTTAGGGGACATAAAATATCAACTTTTCAGAAATTTCCAGGTTGTGCAAACAATCCTTGACCGAGTTATGAATTTTTGAATCCATGCTGATTTTTTTCAAATAATCGAAATATTGGTCGCAAAAATTTCTCAACTCCATTTTTGAATGTAAAATCGAATTTGCAATCAAAAAGAAATTTAGTGAAATTTTGATAAAGTGCACTGTTTCAAGTTATAACAATTTCTAAGGTAACTTTTTTCTAAAATAGTCGCAATTGTTTATTTTTGAAAATGAGTGCCCATATTTGCGCACCTTTGAAAAATATATTTTTGAAAATTCTCTATATTCGCTTTTTTGAACATTGTTTATACGACTCTTAGTTGCTGAGATATTGCTATGCAAAGATTTAAAAACAGGAAAATCAATGTTTTCTAAGTCTCACCAAAACAACCCACCATATCCCGATATCTCAGCAACTAATGGTCCGATTTTCAAAATTCATGAAATTTTCCGTTTTTTCGGAAACAGTATTTATATTTTTTTACATCAAGACTAACATTTCAAAAGGACCAAACCTTCTATAGTACGCCCTTTTGAAATGTCGAAAACACCAGATCAATCAAAAAATGTCTTCAAAAGATGCAGATTTTTTTAAATTTTCATATATCATTTTTGTATCGACAGCTGCCAAATTTGCATGGAAAATTATATGGACAAACTAATGATGCAAAATGGCTTTTTTGGGCATACCAAAGGCCGAAGTTTCAGCCGGATTAAAATATACAAAAAATCGAATCTCAGAGAATTGCTCTTAATGGATAAAAATTCAAGACAAGAAATATTTTTTAAATAATTTTTTATTTTGCATAACATGAACAAATTAATTCTAATCTACGCCGTTTACTCGTTTCACGACTCAACTTCATCTTTAACCGTCCTAGCGATAAACTTGGCCAAACTAAACTCACTCCGCAGCCAGTTGCTGTTAGCCTTCTCAAAGTGCGCTCGCATTCGGTGGGCTTTTTCCCATCTGGTTTTAAAGCTGCAAAAAAACATGCGCAGTTTTTCCTTTAGACGGAAATGGGTTTTTTTTTTTTTGAATTAAATATACTTTATTGAATCTTTTTTATAATAATTACATTTGGTTTACATAATAAGTGGTCAGCTGTGGCTCTTCAGCTTTAGTTTGCTTTTCGTGATTTAAACACTGTTCATTTTCTTAACTTTAAAAGTATATGATTTATCATTTTTGTAACACTAGGTACAATGAGGAAAAAAAAAATGTTAAGAAAACATAACCTAACCTAAAACTAACTTAAACTTACAATAAACTAAACCAATCCTTGAATCAAGGGGTATTCAGATATAGCACATTTTTCCCTGAATTTCAAACATTTTTCTTGAATCTTCTGATCCAACATTTTTACTTCTGCTAATTCATGAACCTCACTTGATCTTGTCCAGCCAGGAACATTCAAAACCATTTTGAGTACCTTGTTTTGGACACGCTGGAGCTTCAATTTATGAGTTCTAGCGCAACACTCCCAAACAGGTACTGCATACTCAATAACGGGGTAAATTATTTGTTTGTAAACTGCTAACTTATTTTTCAAAGATAGCTTTGATTTTCTGTTAATTAAAGGATACAAACACCTGATGAGAATGCTGCACTTGTTCAATATTTTGTCTACATGCTGTCGAAACAAAAGTTTCGAGTCAAGTATGAGACCTAAATAGACAACTTCCTTTGACCAGGGTATCGAAACATCATTCATTTTAATCAAAACATCATCCTTTGGGACAAATCGGGCCGATTTGGAAAGTGGAAAAATGATGGTTTGAGTTTTGGCTGCATTTATGCGAATTTTCCAGTCGCCAAAGTATTCGGAAAGAACGTCAAGACCCTTCTGAAGACGGCCAACTAAATATCTGGTTATTTTACCCTTATAAATAACGGCAGTGTCATCAGCAAAAAGTGACAACACACCATTACCAGGAAGAGTAGGCAAATCAGATGTAAAAATATTGTACAGAAGTGGGCCAAGAATACTTCCTTGGGAACCCCAGCATCAATGTTGAATAATCCAGAAGCAATCCCATTCAGAAAAACCTTGAACGATCTCTCCGAAAGATAGTGCTGGATAATTTTGATAAGATACATTGGAAAACCGTATAAATACAGTTTATGTATCAAACCATCATGCCAAACATTGTCAAAAGCCTTCTCAACATCCAACAAAGCCATAGCAGTTGATTTAGACTCAAGCTTGTTCTGCTTGATGATTTTAGTTACTCTCGTAAGCTGATGAGCAGTATTATGTCCCTTTCGGAAGCCAAACTGCTCGTTCAAAATTATATTATTATCGTTGGTAAAATCCAAAAGCCTTGAATAGATGACCTTCTCAAAGAGTTTGGACAGACTACTCAAAAGACTAATGGGACGATAACTTGTTGGCGATGTTGGATCTTTTGAGGCTTCAAAATTGGTATGACTTTGCCCAGCTTCCAATTGGTGGGGAAGTAACCAAGTTGCAAACATTTATTGAAAATATTGGCTAGATGTTGAAAGAACTGATCACTCTGTTTTTTCAACACTAGATTAAAATGTTATCAAAGCCAGGAGCTTTCATATTTTTCATTTGTTTAACTGCAACTTTGACTTCCTCACCAGAAACATGGGAATCTGCAGGAAATTCAAAGGTAGAGTCATTGATTGTTGAAATACTATTGGCAACTGATGTTTCTTTACGGCTGGTCATGGAAGCGCCAAGATTATGTGAACTAACAAAATGAAGCCCAAGTGCATTTGCCTTTTCCTCGGATGTAATCAAAGGAGAATCCTCAACAATAAGAGGAGGAATAGGCTTTGGTTTGTTTTTAAGAACTTTTGAAAGTTTCCAAAATGGTTTTGAATAATTCCCAAGCTGGCTTACATGTTTTGAAAATTCTTGATTTCTGATATTGTCAAGTCGGTCTTGTATGATTTTGTTCAAATTGTTCACTGAAATCTTTTGTCATAGTCCCCAGTCCGTTGATATTGTCTCCTATAAACATTCCTAAGTCTAATCAAGTGTTTAGTATCTACGTCAATATCAGTTACCTTAAAATTAACAGGAACCTCCCGAACGTTGGCAGCCTCTGCTTGGTTGATAGCCTGCTGGATCACCTCCAGCGAACGATCAATATCAGCAGAAGTTTCCGGGTGTTGATCATAGTCGATGTTGCTGTCGACCACTTGCTGAAACTGCTGCCAGTCAACGTTGTGGTAATCTTTCCGGGTTGGTTGCCGCTGCGGAGTAACGGAAGCTCCAACCTCCACAACCACCGGATAGTGATCAGAACTCAACTCTTCAAACACCTCAGGATGAGCCACGTTCTCAGCCATATTGGTAATGAAGAAGTCGATGATTGAGTGATTCCCAGACCGAGCCACCCTCGTTGGACGATCTGGACTCACAACGTTGTAGTATCCGTTTTGCAGATCGTTGTGCAGAATCACTCCGTTCCGATTCCTCCTGCTGTTGCCCCAAACTTCATGCTTCGCGTTGAGGTCACCAGCGATGATGTACTTTGCGCTCCGCCGTGTCAGCTTCTGGATATCGCTCTTCAGTTTTGCTGCTGAACCATCTCTGGAATTCACCTGACGTGGGCAGTATGCAGCAATGAAGAGTACTGGGCCAACCGAAGTGGGAATTTCCACTCCAACGGCCTCGATGATGTCCAGCTTAAAGTGTGGCAGCCGGCGTGGCTTGAGATCACGATGAACAGCGACAAGCACACCTCCTCCTCCAGAGGTGGTCCTATCGAGCTGCGTCGCGATCTTGTAGTTTTGCAGATAAACTTTTTCACCGGGCTTCAGATGAGTTTCCGTGATGGCAGCTACGTCGATCTCCTTCTCGCGAAGAAAATCCACCAGCTCTAAATTCTTCCTCCTAATGGAGCAAGCGTTCCAATTCAGCAGCTTGAGGGACCTACGATCCATACTGGATGACGAACGAGGTCAGCACTTCAATCTGCTGGGTCTTGGTTTTGCATCCACGCAGTGCAGCGGACATCTGTTTGAAAATATTGAGGAGTTCGGTTGAGGTGTAAAGATCATTACCATTTTCCTCAACTGCTGGTTCTTGGGTTGGTCTTGGCTCCTGGCTGAAGCCCGGTGGTGGCGGTCTCGGCTCCTGGCTGGAACCCGGCCGTGGATGATTCATCTCAGCTCTCTTCCTGGGATCCAACGGCAACGGTGCCAAGTTCGGGACCTGGCGTCGCGGTTGAAGAGGTGGAAATTTTTGCTCCACCAGGGCTGGAGGAGTTCTACGACGCTGAGGCTGATTCTTCGTCGATGCTTGCTGCCGAATTTTCACGAACTCAGCTCTCTTGGGGCACTTTCGGTCGGTTGACGAGTGCTCACCGTTGCAGTTGAGGCACTTCACCAGCGAATCTTGGATGCACTGGGATGTGATGTGCGCATCGGTACCACATTTGGCGCAACGACGCTTTAGGTGGCAGTTCTTACCTCCGTGCCCGAAGCCCAGGCAGTTGAAGCATTGTGTGACGTCACGATGCACTGGTCGGTATCGCTCCCACGACACGATAATGTTGAAAACCGCTCGAATTGCCTTCAGCTCAGGAAGCGTCGTCGATCCCTTAGCCAAATGCAGCAGGTAGAGCTGGTCACGGTACTTGATGTCTTTGTTGCGTCGGCTCATTTTGTGCACGGCCAACACATCCAGTTTCAAAACTTTTAGCTCGGCAGCTAATTCCTCCACTGGCATGTCGTACAGACCTCTGACGACGATTTTGTACGGCTTATCCATGACGACATCATGGGTAAAGTACTCCGCCTCGTTTTCGGTCAAGTAATCCTTGACCAGTTGATAGTGCTGCCTGGATTGCACCAGCACCTTAAATCCGTCCTGACACAGACGAATGTTGCCTAGGACTTTCCCAGACTTGATGAGTTCAACCAGCCCCGCTCGAAAGTCGATCGTTGCTGCTGATTGCCGCACATAAAAAGGAGGCAGTTTCTCCTTTCGCTGTTTCACTTCATTCTCCTTTGCTTCCGCTACCTGGTCCTCGTCAGGCAGTCCAGCAAACTTGTTGTTCTTCAATAGCTGCTCCTCGTGCGACGAAGAGTTCTCCTCCTCCTCATCCATCGGTACAGTACCGTCGCTCTTTTTCGTCTTTTTGCTGTTCGATGTCACTTCCAAAAGCACCTTCCTCTTGGAAATCCCCGGTTTTTGGCCATCAGTTGAGGCCTCAACCTTCCTTTTGGAAATTCCCACTTTTTTGCCTGCTTGAGCCGCAGGTAGGGCAATATTGCCGGCGTTTTGCGCCGGGACGCGACGAGTCATGTTGATTCAGACAACCTTCACCAACGAATGCTCGGATAACAATGAATGAGACGGAAATGGGTTGATTCGTCGATCTCGAAGTTGTCGCAGATGTAGTGGAATGCTTTTGCAACATTCCACGGGTACTTTTGCTTGGCATCGAACAGGGTAACTATTGTGTTGTTCTCCATGTTTCTATTTGCGGGTGTGGAAAGTAAGTGTGCTGGTTGGATAAATCATTTGGGTTAAATAATTTGGGTAGGTACGAAATATACTGTTTTAGGTATATGATATTGGATTTAAATAAGTCATATAAATTATACTATTCAAACAGGCTGGTAGTTGAGACTTGCTAACAGCAAATCGAGAAACTCATATTTTATATTGTGTTCCTGAACGAACCAGAAGAACCATCTATCTATTTAGTAGAATCTCGTGATGAAATTGAACAAAGTAGGAATTACTTTAAGGTGAAATGGGACGTCAGTTCTTGGACAACTTCTGTTCAATTTGAATCAACGTCTGAACTCGACAGATTGCTTGCTATCGACCTATTATACGTTTGAAAAAAAAAACGTAACTTGGTAAGTTACGGCATTTTCGTTAAAGGTGTTTCCAGAAACTCAAGTCATGGTGTCAATATGGCGGCCTTCCCGTTTCACTAAATGAAACTAAAAAATGACACAATTTAAATCAAAAACAGTTTTAAGAAGGAAAGATCAAACATTAATTAAGGGGAGTTTCTCACGCTAAAAAATGACAACTTAGCCCACTCTGGATCCGATTCCGGAAAATTTGCAGATTGTATGGGAAAAGTTGCGTAAAATCAAATTTTGATAACAGAAGGTTATAAAGCAAACAAGCTAAAAACACCAACAAACAAAAAAAGACAAGACGAAGTTTGTTGGGTTTAGCTTGTACCTATTGAATTAAAGAATAAAAAATTGCATTCCTTAAAGTGCGACTCGCTGGCCGTACGTGGGCGCTGGAATACCATGTCTTGCATTTGTTTTGTTCTATGTACCAATGTGTCAACCCTTTAGAAAACCCCCGAATAACATGATATCTAGATTTTTTTTTTGAATAGATCATATAAACATATGAAAGACAATAGCTTAAAGGACCTTTTCAAAATAATCTCTATAGGCAGTCCCTTAGAGCCGTCTGCGCAAAAATTGTAATTTTCGGAAGCTAATACCTTTTCAACAAAAAAAAAAACTAAAAATAAGGTGTCTTCGGGAAAGTTGAGGATATACTTTCAAAACAAGAAATAATAAAAGGCATGGACTAATTAGGCGGATACAAATATTTTCGAAAGTTGTTGTTTCTCCGCTCCTTGAAAAAATATTTGCAACAGCTTTATGTCAAATGTGCCAGATGCCTTTTGGACGAATAATGCCAAACGTCCATTATGTCAAGCGTTCCTGATGCCTTGAACAAATTTTGCAAAATGTTCAAACGTCCTAGCACAACTGTTAAAAATTATAAAGAAGTTTTTCAAATTAGGCATGACGTTAAATTTGTGTGCCGAGTCCATCTTCAGTGCATGTTTTTAAACCTACGAAATAAAATCGAGAATTATCCCCTCTCTCTCACACACGCAGGTTAGTTCTCTCCCCTTGATTTCTCCTCTCACACCCCTACACAAACGTGTTGCTTCGATTCGATCGGGGCCGCGCCGTCGCCACCGCGTGGCCGTCGTCGTCGTTTTCTCCCCCCTTCCTTGCTCAAACTCATTTGGAATCAACCGACACCCGACGACTGACTGGCGTGTGGTTCGTGTCCGTGTTCGCTTGTGACCTGCTACGAATGCTGCCGCCCTGGTACGAAATGTGCATCGTGCCGTCCGTGTAGCGAAACACGTCGTCGTCGGGTTGCGAACCCTTTTTCGACTGGTGGCGGTCGGCCACCATTTTGGTTGGGCGCTGCTCTCGCGTGTCGATGGAACCGAGCGAGCCAAGCCCCCCCCCTCGACCGGATCGTGGCACGTGACAACCGCGGCGATGGCCACGCGCCATCTGCGAACGGATTGTGCGATGAGTCTTTCTCCTCCAGTGAGGGGAAGGCTGGGGAGGGATAGTGGAGTAGGTGGGGGAGATGGTTGGCCAGCAGCGACGGCTGCTTCGATCTTGGACCTCTCCGACCTCTCCATCACGTGTTGGTGTATTTCGTAGAAAGAGAGGCTATTCTGCAATGGAATACCCGATTCGACTGGTAGTTTGACAGTTCGCTCCATAAGAAATACATTGCTCACTACCAATCGCGTCGGGTACTCCATTCATGGCCATAGGAAATTTTGGAGGAAGACACTTTTTATTTTACGAAAATGGGGATATTTCTGCTAATATTTAACCAAAATTGATACTTTTTATGGAACATGTTCAGAAAACTGTTCTCTATAATGTGATTGATACGAAAATGTGTTTAAATGTCCTAGTGTAATATGACAGAGGATTAAAAAAATAATGTTGGAAAACCTTTTGGGTAATAAATAGATTTTCTTAAATACTGTAAGTTTAGCATTGTTTAGTGGTTAATTTTGTATCCCGTCAAAATGTTGCTGTATTTTCATAACAAATTGTACGAAAAAAAAATTATATTCAGTCGTTTTGGTTCTTCTAGTTGTTATTTTGGGGTAATTTCAAAGAAAGCTAGAAATCTGCTAAATTTGCATCGTATTTTTTTTATTGTGGGTTAAATCACAGTCTATGATAAAATATTGGTCAAATATGTAATTTAGAGTCTCTAAAGAGATATTAATTAGACATATGTTCATGTTCATGAATCCATCCATGATTTTAAACGATTTTTATGAAAAAATATCATATAAAATCGAAAAAAAGTTTTTTAAACGACTTTATAATAATTATTATTATTATTGCAGTGATGTTTTGCTTACACAAGTTTTTAAGGCGTTTCAGAATGAAAAAAATAAGAGTTGGTTTTCTGAAATTACGACGTATGTAAATCTAGTGAACTTTTCCGCACTCCACGTTTTGTCTTGAAAAGCAGACAATTTTCTTGTACGAGAAGGACAGGAGAAGAAAGTAGTTTCACGACGAAAATAGTTATTTCAAAATCCGAGGTGACTTTGATAAACACTGTCAAAAGTAATGTTAAAAGTGCACCAATTGAATTGATTACGCCAGGTATACCATAAATAAGGTTAGGATTAATGTTAAATTTGGATAACCGACAATCAAATGTTATTTTAACGAAGTGTATTAACTTTGTATAAACTGTGCATAAAATTGCTGTCAAATGAATAAAAAATATATTTTTTTATCAAAATAATATTTTTCATTGTCCCCAAAACCGAATTTACAGCTCAATCAAAAAAATGCACATTTACTAACAATCACTGAAAATGCCTATAATTTTAAGTTTGAAATCATGTTTTATATCATTTAAAACTTATAACTGAGAAACTAATTTTAACTGTTATTAGTTTAAAATAGGGCTTTTGGACCCGATTGCCCATTTGGTGGCGTCGATTTTCAGATGACCAGTTAAAATTAATTTTGTTGGCAAAAGTTTGATCTAATCTAATCTAATCTAACACAAACGCAGCCAGTCCGATGAAAGCATGCTGGAAAGTCTTGTGATTAGATTACGCCCCAAGCACTTTTCTTGTCATTATTAATAATTGCAGTACATCCGAGAACACCCGAAAATGTATTGCAAAAATTAAAGCGGCCAGCCCTACTACGTTGTGTTTACCGCAGAGAGGATTCTGAGAACGGATCACATTTCACAGAATCTACAGGGAGGAAGGATGCGTGGACATACCGTACCAAACGCTCCTGTTTACAGTTTCATTTGTGTTTTGTATGATGTGTTAAGTGTAAAATATAGTGTGGTTATATAATCAAATAAATATAATAATGCAATATAATGATCATTTAATAAAATCCCTTCACCTATATATAATAACCAAGCACCCCAGCACAGCGGCACAAAAGAAATGAAAATGAGCATGCAAAAACAAGACAGCGCGTCCCCGTGGTCAGTGCACTAATGATGCCATTATTTAATTATAATAACCACTCACCTAAGCACACAAACAGCGACACAAAAGAAATGAAAATGAGTATGCAAAAACAAGACAGCGCGTCCTCGTGGTCAGCGCACTAATCTAATTTTGTTGGCAAAAGTTTGAACACATTTACAAGTCGTTTTTATCTACGTTTTACGCCAAAGACCAGTTTTTCACTTAAAACTTACATAAAAACGACTTGCAATTTTTTCCCTGGCTTTTGTCACAGTTTTGTTCACTGGACATCTGTGAACCTGTTCCATCAAATTAACCATAAAAAACTAACTTAATCCACCTATGTGGTTGGTGCCTTCCTCACCCTTTTCCAACAATGGGTGATATGTGATATGATGGGTTTGGACACAATTTTCGTTTGATTTCGTTAAGTTCCGGAATACAAAAAACACACATGTCACTCAAGGGCTCATAAGTGGCATCTTAAGTGGTCATAGCATGAGACAGGGTTGCCAGATCTTCAATGTTTTAGACTCGTTGGAAGGGTCTTTCGATTACTTAACCAACGATGGGTTGGATGGTGGATCCGGACATTGTTTACATACATTTAAGTGAGATCCGGCTACAAAAAAGTAAATAAATGTCACTTAAGTGGTCATAGCTCAAGACAGGGTAGCCAGATCGTCAAAGTTTTAGATTCGTTGGAAAGGTCTTTCGATAACCTTACCAACGATGGGTCGAATGATGGATCCGGACATTGTTTACATACATTTAAATGAGATCCGGCTACAAAAAAAGTACATAAATATCACTTAAGTGGTCAGAACTCGAGACAAGGTTGCCAGATCTGCAATGTTTTAGACTCGTTGGAAGGGTCTTTCGATTACTTAACCAACGATGGGTTGGATGGTGGATCCGGACATTGTTTACATACATTTAAGTGAGATCCGGCTACAAAAAAGTAAATAAATGTCACTTAAGTGGTCATAGCTCAAGACAGGGTAGCCAGATCGTCAAAGTTTTAGATTCGTTGGAAAGGTCTTTCGATAACCTTACCAACGATGGGTCGAATGATGGATCCGGACATTGTTTACATACATTTAAATGAGATCCGGCTACAAAAAAAAAGTACATAAATATCACTTAAGTGGTCAGAACTCGAGACAAGGTTGCCAGATCTGCAATGTTTTAGACTCGTTGGAAGGGTCTTTCGATTACTTAACCAACGATGGGTTGGATGGTGGATCCGGACATTGTTTACATACATTTAAGTGAGATCCGGCTACAAAAAAGTAAATAAATGTCACTTAAGTGGTTATAACTCGAGTCAGGGTTGCCAGATCTTCAATGATTTAGATTCGTTGGAAAGGTCTTTTGATTACCTAACCAACGATGGGTCGGATGATGGATCCGGGCATTGTTTACATGCATTTAAGTGAGTTCCGGCTACAAAAAAAGTACATAAATATCACTTAAGTGGTTATAACTCGAGACAGGGTTGCCAGATCTTCAATGTTTTAGACTCGTTGGAAAGGTCTTTTGATTACCTAACTAACGATGGGTTGGATGATGGATCCGGACATTGTTTACATGCATTTAAGTGAGATCCGGCTACAAAAAAGTACATAAATATCACTTAAGTGGGTATAACTCGAGACAGGGTTGCCAGATTATCAATGTTTTGGACTCGTTGGAAAGGTCTTTCAATTACCTAACTAACGATGTATAACATGATGATGTTTGGTTCAGTTTACTGCCATTTATTCAACTTCCGAAAATATGCGAAAACACATTTTTATACATAACTTTTGAACTACTTATCGAAACTTCAAACAATTCAATAGCACCGTATGGGACCCTAAACCAAGTCGAATGCGACTGGTTTGGTCAAAATCGGTTCAGCCAGTGCTGAGAAAACTGCGTGACATTATTGGTCACATACACACACACATACACACACACATACACACACACATACACACACACATACACACACACATACACACACACATATACACAGACATTTGTTCAGTTTTCGATTCTGAGTCGATATGTATACATCAAGGTGGGTTTTCGAGCTTTTAATAAAAAGTTCAATTTTAGAGCAGGATTATAGCCTTACCTCAGTGAGGAAGGCAAAATGGGCAATAGGGTCCTACAGCCATATGAAAAATTTTATGTACAACTGTAAAAAAACACGATTAAAAACCATTTCTGATCACTTATTTCATATTTTCATGCAAAAAAAAATCTAGACAATTTTTTTTTTCGATGGATCAACTATAGTCCCCTTGGAACGAGCTGTCATGTAGGACCTTTTCTGTAAAGAATGGCCGCAAGGTTCTTTTGTTTAAAATTGATTTAAAGAAATATCCATTTTAAATGATTTGCGGTCGTACAAAATGTCATTGTACTTGTTGTATTTTTGTTAACAAAAATATCATACATTTAAGTTTGATTTTAGGACCCAATTGTTATTTTGACGATCAAGAATTTGTAAAATTGAGCCAAACAGATTGGGGAAGCCTGGGCTAGATCCTTGATACTCATTTATATGCCACCAATACTTAATTTTTAGCATTAACGTGAAGACTTCCATCATTGTCATGATTTTTCGTTCAAAGATATAAATTTTGCGTCGCTTTCAATATTTTGACAAAATTTCTTCAACAAGTTGTTTAGAATAGTGCCCTACACATGCTGATTCCTTTTGGTAACGGTTATCCCATTCCTTGTAAAGTTATGGAAATCGTCATTAATCAATGATTGCTAACTAGGACTTCAATGACTGTGCCACAAAATGATGTATATTTTGAAGCACATTTGATTTAGATCAAAAATTCTTTCAGTGGCTTCAAGAAGGCAACAACCGGCACATAATGATTCATTTTGGTGGCGAAATTCGTTAAATTGAATTTCATACAGAATATTTTATAGTGATGATCAATTTTCTTCGAAAATGATCAACGGCTTCCCCCATTCCTTAACATTTAAAAAAATAACACATTTACTAGTCTAAACATGTATTACCGTCAACTGGGGCGAGTTGGGACTGCAAATTGAATGGGGACAACAATTTTAAGAGCACTTGAAAGCTAATTCAGAAAACGAAGCACTATTTTTGTTGTTCTGTGTCTGATCTATACGAAACTTGTAAAAAATATCCAAACATTGTGCATTAACAAGACTAAAATTCGCCCCATGTGTCCCGTTTTGCCCCAGCTGATTATACCGAATATGCCAAATTTTAGGATATGTTTCAGTTCTGTTTCAATGTCACTTATCCTTTTTAAACTTTTCTTAGTGTTAAATTGTCCAAAGAATGCATTTCGTTTTCCGATTCAAACTCATTTTCATTGCAAAAATCATGACACTTCAAATGTATTAAACTGCCCAGAATTGAAGATACGGCTATTATGCCAAATCAAGTATTCCGAGAAAAACGCTTTTTTGTGGTTGTCACAAAAACTCCGCCACGGCAATTTTAAAGGGGATTCGCGTCAGCAGCCAAATCTGAACAAGATTTTAGTGAAATTCAAGTTTTAGAAGATGCGTTGGAACATCCTCTACTACCTGGACCAAAAATCTCGATTTGATAATAGTCGTTTTTTCAATGGTGGGCTGTAAAGTAGTCCTATTTATCAATGGTAGCCTGCAACAAATTTCTCCAGCTATATTCAGTTAAATTTACTGAAATCTGCACTACCGATTTTTTCAGTAAATGAAAACTTGCTGAAATTTCAGCAAACTTTGGCAGCTCCATACAAATTTTTACTGAAGTTCAGTGAAAAACTAACTGAAAATTTCAGTAGTGCAGTTTTAAGTAAATATTAACTGAAAACGAACATCAGAATTTGCTTACATATATTGTATATTGTAATTATATTTCATTAACTATGTATTAAAACTTTTCAATTTTTTTTTTGAACATTTCTTCTTGAGGTTTGGTATATATGGTTTTATACCATTCAATCCATATTTTGTATTTCATTTTGCAAAAAATCTATGTTAATTAGTTAAATTGGCGTGCCGATGTCACTCCGGTTTTCGTTATTTGATTAATCTCTAGTGTATGTCTTCAAAGTCACATTTTTTTTGGAACCCCGCGTCATACTGTATGACCGGGAATCGAAATTAAACCTACGAACGATATCAAAAATATTGAAATGCATGAACAATTCTCCCTGGCATCACTTCCCCCTTCTCCTGGCGTGCAAAAGCAGGAGGAGAATATAATAAACTCTCCTCACCATCGTCGTCGTTGAAGCTGCTGCTGCTACCCCGCCGCCTTCGATTGGTGTGCGTGTGTGTTCGCACCAACTCGAGCAGATTCAGCCCCGCCAAAGAGTTTTTGCTTCCCTCTATTTTACTAGGAGAGCATGCCACAAGAAAGTGTGCGTTACCCGGCGTGGAGTGGTGGTGTTACCCCTCGATGAGGAGTGCTGTGTTCGATCAAAAGTGGGGGATTCTCGGTGTCTCAGACCATGTGGGTGTGAGTGGTGGTGAATGTGTGTGTTTCGTGATTGGCCGAGCTCGCGTTGCTCTCTCGCGCGCGCGGGTGGGTAAGAAAAAAACATAGGCGTTTCTTGTCTGTCAAACGGCGAGTAAAGCCCGTCATTTTGCTGATTTTGTGTTTTTACACCAGGGCGGCAGGGATGGGGGCAGCTCGTTTGTTGACGGTTTGTTTATGTTTGTAGAGGGGTGGGAAGTGGAATAGTATTGCGTTTGTATGAAACTTATGCCCGAATATTCAAGCTTTCCATTTTACAAGGTACGCCTATGTCTTATATACATTTCGTATACGCACTCAAAAAACTGTTCACCACAATGCTGCATGAAAAGGTATGTGGATTTTTTCCAAACCTATTCCCATGCGATTGTGTCATGAAATTCATGCATACCGAAAACCAGCTGACACACACATTGAAAGCAAGTTTTCGTGCGCCTCTGATGAATTTCACCGGACTTTCATGTAGCTTCCACCGCATTGTCCTGTGCTTCTTATTATATTTTAACGTGATCCTCATGAGCAGCAGAATGTATTCGCTGGATTTTCATGCGTTTTTGCTTCGAGTGTCTTGTGATTTGTTCTACACTCAAAATACTGTTCACCACAATGCTGCATGAAAATTCCGGTGGCAGATAATTTTCAGTCCGAAACAACGTTTTACATGAATCATGCAACTGTCGCAGTGCATTCATGTCAACCCAACTTGATTTGCACGCAGCCTTCACCCACACAACCAAATGCTGCGTGAAACTCATGCCTGAAAAATCGGGGGCGTGGCATGCAGTCATCTGTTTCTTGGTTTGCATGAAATTCTTGTTATATCCACGTGGAAAATGCTTTGGAAAAAAAATCACTAGCATTTTCATGCAACATTGAAGTGAAAAGTCATGGTGATGAATGAACAAAGCTTTTTGAGGTTGCGTGAAAATCCTGTCTGCAAATTTTGAGTCGGGCGCGAGGTCGGGCGTGCAAGTCTGGGACAGTCAGTTAGCTGCTGATTGTCATCAACTGAACATGGTTTCAGTTTTTTTCTGTTTGTGCCGGAACAATCTAGCGATGATTTTTACGAAGTGAGATTATGAAGTGCAATAGTAAGTATTTTGCCCACAATGCCATCGTATTTTGCTTAACTTTTTAATTTTATTTGTTTATTTTCTAGGCCACGAAAACCGAAGTTCCAGAGCAACAACGTCGGTGCAAATCACCGACAACAAAGCCAAGCGCAACTTGAAGCCGGAGGTGAGCTAGGCTCACCCGGTCCAGGACATGGGAGTCAAACAAGCTAAGAAGGTAACAAAGGCACTGGTCGCGTGCGGCAGAAGGTGAGGATCGCTAAGGAAATTTCCCTGGACCCGCGTTCCACAAGTGATAAACCGAAACGATAACCAAGAGTGCGTGTGTGAAATTATTCATTGAAAATGTCTTCTGAACCAGAAAATAGCAGAAAATTTTAGTATGTTGTAATTTATTGTTTTTTTGGTTAATAAAAAAATGTCAAAAGAGCAACCTTTTTTTCTTTGATAAGTAATCACAAAACGCAAAAAAAACATTACTAGTAACAAATCCTAGAACAAATCACAAGACACTCGAAGCAAAAACGCATGAAAATCCAGCGAATACATTCTGCTGCTCATGAGGATCACGTTAAAATATAATAAGAAGCACAGGACAATGCGGTGGAAGCTACATGAAAGTCCGGTGAAATTCATCAGAGGCGCACGAAAACTTGCTTTCAATGTGTGTGTCAGCTGGTTTTCGGTATGCATGAATTTCATGACACAATCGCATGGGAATAGGTTTGGAAAAAATCCACATACCTTTTCATGCAGCATTGTGGTGAACAGTTTTTTGAGTGTAGGATTTGTTACTAGTAATGTTTTTTTTGCGTTTTGTGATTACTTATCAAAGAAAAAAAAGGTTGCTCTTTTGACATTTTTTTATTAACCAAAAAAACAATAAATTACAACATACTAAAATTTTCTGCTATTTTCTGGTTCAGAAGACATTTTCAATGAATAATTTCACACACGCACTCTTGGTTATCGTTTCGGTTTATCACTTGTGGAACGCGGGTCCAGGGAAATTTCCTTAGCGATCCTCACCTTCTGCCGCACGCGACCAGTGCCTTTGTTACCTTCTTAGCTTGTTTGACTCCCATGTCCTGGACCGGGTGAGCCTAGCTCACCTCCGGCTTCAAGTTGCGCTTGGCTTTGTTGTCGGTGATTTGCACCGACGTTGTTGCTCTGGAACTTCGGTTTTCGTGGCCTAGAAAATAAACAAATAAAATTAAAAAGTTAAGCAAAATACGATGGCATTGTGGGCAAAATACTTACTATTGCACTTCATAATCTCACTTCGTAAAAATCATCGCTAGATTGTTCCGGCACAAACAGAAAAAAACTGAAACCATGTTCAGTTGATGACAATCAGCAGCTAACTGACTGTCCCAGACTTGCACGCCCGACCTCGCGCCCGACTCAAAATTTGCAGACAGGATTTTCACGCAACCTCAAAAAGCTTTGTTCATTCATCACCATGACTTTTCACTTCAATGTTGCATGAAAATGCTAGTGATTTTTTTCCAAAGCATTTTCCACGTGGATATAACAAGAATTTCATGCAAACCAAGAAACAGATGACTGCATGCCACGCCCCCGATTTTTCAGGCATGAGTTTCACGCAGCATTTGGTTGTGTGGGTGAAGGCTGCGTGCAAATCAAGTTGGGTTGACATGAATGCACTGCGACAGTTGCATGATTCATGTAAAACGTTGTTTCGGACTGAAAATTATCTGCCACCGGAATTTTCATGCAGCATTGTGGTGAACAGTATTTTGAGTGTGAAAAAATCATAATCGTACCATATAAAATCAAACGTCAGATGGCCGGCCATACAACGAGCTGACACTCATCGCTGATCTCGCGTTTTCTCACAGTTCAGACCGGTTGATCATCATCACCAGGCCAGTCGGCCGTTTGTTTTGGGAAGTTACCCGGGCAGACGGTAATAACAAAATTAATAATATTTCAA
The DNA here is from genome assembly GCF_015732765.1 of Culex quinquefasciatus. Classification (NCBI taxonomy): domain Eukaryota; kingdom Metazoa; phylum Arthropoda; class Insecta; order Diptera; family Culicidae; genus Culex; species Culex quinquefasciatus. Next base: position 132,352,987 of record NC_051862.1, on the reverse strand, counting down.
TAACAAATCCTGTTAAAATAACAAAAAGTGTTATTATTTTATCCTGAAGTTCAGCTTCAAGAAGAAAAAATAATAACAGTTTTTGATAAAATAACAAAATTTGGTATTGAAGTGAAATTATATTGAAAATGTTTAATAACACGCTAATAAGAGGAAATGTTAAACATTTCAAAAACCCTCCTAATAACAAAATTTGTTATTCGTTCGGTATACTGACTTAGAAATAAAATTACCATAAATCGCACAAATGGAAAAGTTTCTAAGTGTCCATAACACAATCTGTTATTATTTTTCCTTTTGTTAAATATGTTTGATCTTTGGGATAATTTTGTCTAATTTCGTCGGGGTCATTATTTTGGCCATGAAATGGGGTCCTTAAGCTAAAATTATTCTAAAAAGTTGAAATTTTGGAAGTTGATATTTTTTATTATTTGATATACCCCCTAAGGGATTTTACTAAAATTGGCTAGAACTATGAAATAATTTTGACCAATTTCATCGGGGTCATTTATTTCACCATGAAATGGGGTTTCAAGGTAAAATTAATCCGATAAAATTAACTTTTTAGATTTCCTTTTTTTTAATTTTGTTCTGTTCCCTAACGGAATTGATTATTCATTGAGAATTTTTGAAGTGTGAATAACAAAAACTGTTTTTTTTTTCACAGAGCCAGGAAGTCGGAGCTGACGTTGAAGTTCGAGCTGGAGTGAGACCTCGGAGACTGCATCGGATTCAGCAAATTTACAGCAACTTTTACTTGGAGTCGGAATCTGTGAAGTCGGGTATTTTTGGAGAGCTGAAGTCGTCGTTGACGTCATATCCTGCATCCAGAGTCGTAGTTGTCTTCAAAGTATGGATTCAAAGTCGCTTGGAGGTACCTGACTCTGCAGCCCTGACTAGTACAGAGGAGTTATGGCAACTGCAGGTTTATTTGCAAATTACAAACTTTTTTTGTTATGGAGACATACCAGTTCAATAACATTTTTTGTTAATATGCTGCTCCACCTCTCCGCACAAAACAACAAATCTTGTTATTCCTTCATGATTCCTTCTGTGTTATTGGTTTGTTATTGCAATAACAACATAATAACAGTTTATGTTATTCTTCGAACAAATCTTTGTTATTGATTTTTGTTATTTTAATAACTAATCCGATCATCCCAATAACATAATCCGATCTTCTCACAATATCAAAAACTTACCTTCCCAAGTTATTTCCGTCTGCTCGGGTATTGTTTGTTTCAGAATCCGCAAAAGTGATTTGAGTAAATAACATTACAGAATTTTATGACCGTTCCGAATTTCTCGAAACAAGTCCAACCCCACCGGATGAGAAACTAAGTCAGAATTCTACTGAGATTAAGATTGTTCCGGACTATGAGACGGATTCTAGATCTGTCGAGAGCGAAGAAAGATTCTTTCTAGAGTCTTGATTTGAGTCAGCTACGCCCCAAGTGGAAGTGGATCCGGGTGCCGTAGAAACGTGTTCCCAGTAGCATAAAGGTTTTGTTTAAGTTCTCATCCATTTGATTATACTTGTAGTCTAAAAACATTGCATTGGATCATGAAGCGATTGCGGTGTACAAACGTCACTACGTAAAGCAAATATTCCTCCTTTGTGTTCAATGAGCTAGAAAAGGACCAAAACTGTCCATTGTGGATGCTATGAAACTCCTGACATTCAAGCGTTCGACACCAGCATCGTAGTAAAACATCTTTGGCAATTGCGCATTCATGTCAACGAAGAAACCGAATGCATGGGGAAGGCTAAATACAGAGGTCGACTCAGATTTGGTAGATTGAGGTGAACTCAATCTCATAAAATTTCTTTGATAATAAGACTTTTTAAAACACGGTGCAAACTCTGAATTCAATCTCGGACTGGCTGGTAAAAGTAAGATCGGTCGTAAATGCGGCTGAGAAATCCAAATTCAGAAGATTGTTCAAGCTTGGAGAGTTTCCTCGGCCAAAGATCGACGTTGTAACGCGGTGGAATCCAACATAAGCGTATTTACGTAAAAGTTTTTTCACATCGAGATCGGTGAACATTGTGCCCCGTTAAAGCTGTAGATGCTTGAAGTTGCTTCTAGGTAATCGCTTTGTTGCTTGTCGTAACGATAAAAAGACAAACTCAATCTGTCCACAAATGCATCGAGTTTATAGCTGCGCTCCTTTTTGATCACCGTTTGTCGTTTTACAAATCGCCGTTATTACAGGGCAGAACGGATAAAGTCATAGAGAGATTCACTGAGTATTCGCAAAAATAGACAAAGAACTTTGTTTCTGATGCACATAAAAGTGTTGTGCTTAACGTACCATATAGATACTTGAAGTTGAAGTCCGTGTTTGGGAAGTGATCTGCAACGCAACAAATGTCTGAAGCATGAAAGTTTCAACACTACAAGCAACAAAATGTGAATGATGTAGTTATGGGACAAACTGTGCAAAGGGGCGGTGCTTACGTCTCCTTGTATTAACCCAGCTCGGACAATCCAGGGAAATCATTCTTTCGTTGGACGTCGAGAACTAAACATCACTCTGACCCTGGCGGAAGAAGTTGGCCGAAAAACAGATCACCACGAGTAAACAGTTAGGCTGCACGGACGGTGAGATGAACTCATCATTCGATTGCAGTAGTGCTTCAATTCAATGTCTTCACCTTGGGTTTACATCGCTTTGCAGCTTTGTAATCAAGTTTAAACTGTAAAAGTTGCACGGTCTATTTAGGTGGTTACATCTCTCATCATCATCCAGCACTCGCAGCAAACGACCTGCCCCAGTTCCTGCGACCCCGGTGCAAAGATTGAAATTTTTCGGAAGAAATTTTCAGTCGAACAAAATTTGCCTTCAAATTACACCAGAATTACGGTGAATCCCTGCGCCGCCGAACAGTCTCATTTTCGCGCCAGAATTTCGTTTGCCTCGTCGGTCGCTATAAAACCCAAACAAAGCAGAGTCGCTCCCCTCGCGAGTCCTGCGCACCTGGTGCCGTGTGTTGCCTTGGTTGAAAAATATTTTCACGGTTCCGTCGCAAGCAAGTCTCCGCCGCAAATCTGTTGAAACGGTTTCACGACTGCGATATTTTTCAAACAAAAGTCGTGACATAACCTGGAAGGCGTTGAATAACGTAGTAACGTTAGTTTATAGAAAAAGATGAATATGAAATTTCACGATATAAGTTCTCGAGAACACAATGTTTTGCTGGTGTACAAGCAAACAGGTTTATTCAAAAGCCAATGCGCACTATCCTCTCATTTCAATTTGGGTGAGTCATCTCGGCCTTTTATAGTTTTTTGAAGTTTGATAGAAAATTGTGCTGTTTCAATTTTTCTGAAATCTGACATTATTTAGCCTTCGGCCTAAGTTTTTCAGAATGGCACCCCAGTGTCTTCAAGTAAGTCAAAAGATTCAAAAGAACAATTTTGTTGTCGTGACTTGCTTGGATCTAGCGCGCGTGCGAACGTTTGCGGGGTGCCCGCCCCGAGAACGGAACGACGAAAACGACGACGATGCGCGCGATTTGGGTCGGTTTCAACGCCGACTGCACGATTTGAACGGGAGCGCAGCTGTGGGGAGGAGGACGTGGGTGGGTTCGCATAGTTCCACACGCTACGCTGGTGTGGTGGAGGTTCAAGCGGCTACCGAAAGATGGCAGTGGTGCAAGTGTGTTGTGTGTAAATGGGGCATGTTGATGAAAATAAATTTACGAGATAAAATGCCAAGATTTATTTTGCAAAACAGAGCAAAACTTTTCACAAAAAAAAATATAAAAAAATAACATTGAAAATCTAATCTATAATTTCCGAGACACCGTTTAGCCTTTCAATTTCAAAAAAGGGCTGATTAGATGACATCAGAGAGAGAGAAGCACTGCGACCTCCATTGACTGATTCCGGAAGGATCAACCCTGATGACGTCAGTTTAGCCTTTCAATTTCATGAATTTTGATATGCCACATGAAAGGACTTTTTCTATACTCAGTACACTTCCTACGGTGCAACCGGTAACCGGTTCCGGAGGGGTCCGATCGGGTCAAAGAACACCGGCATGGTAATAGATGATTAATGATTTTAATTCTACGAAGTTTAATAAGCAACAGGTCGACTTTTGAATATCACAATCTTCGGAACTATTTGCGTGGTATCATGGAATCGGTTCCAGACCACAGATACCCTGAACTGACCCAATGTATTCAGTACACCTATGTACTACACACAACATTTCATAACATTGGCTCAAATGTCAATTGAATGACAAAAGCTTAAAAAAAACATGCTTGACGGATGTTCCAGGTTGTCGGAACCGGTGGCCACTTTGGACAAATTAAACAAAAAAAATTATAAAAAAAAGTTTTGTAATTGATTTATTATTATAAAATATTATTTCATAATTGAATGCTTCGGTTAAGTACAATTAACTAAAGATTTGATCAATTATAAAATGAAAAAAAAAATCGAAACATTTTTTTTTGTTCGTAATTCGAGCATGAGCATGAGCATGAGCATGAGAGACCACCCATGGTTGTCCTTCTCCGTTGCTGAACAGGACCGTAATATCCTATCAATACAACCGACCATACGCTTGAACGATCTAATGGTGTTTCCCTTATCAACAGCATGTATGAATGCGCTGAAAAGATAAAACATCAAGATCATTAAAACTAGATCTGAAACAAATAGGTAACAGTCATTGGCCACCAACGGCGCCCGCCATGTCAGTTTGTAGATCTCGGGGGATTGGGACGGGAATGTTAGTTAGCACAGGTTGCTACAAAGGGTGGGTTCTATACGATATCCACACCCCCACGTGTGCCGGAAAACTACTTCTACTTGTGATTTTGTTAGTAGGTAAGGGTAATGGCCAGGATTCAACATAGAGGATGATGATGCGACCCAATAATCAATAAATTTTGTTTAATGGTGTGATTTTTTTTTTTTAATTTATATTTATTCAAATTTTCTTTTCCATGTACATTCATTCAGTTAAAATATTATTGAGTGTCCAATCACAAACGATGACTTTTCACCTCAATTTTAAATACTAGCAACTTTCATTTATTCATGAATTATTGTAGCTTTCGCTATTCAGTGATTTCAAATGTAGGAGGTCCTACATGTACAAAAGGGAAAAGGGTACCTTAAAACTAACTTATAAACTATATAAAGAGCGGATCAATGCAGCTGAAGACTGCAATGATTTTTGTCGAAATGCATCAATTATCTTATTGGACATAACATCCAAAGTGTCAACTTCGGCTAATTGATGAAGTTCACTGGTGCTGAACCAGGGAGGAAGTTTCAGAATCATTTTCAGAATTTTGTTCTGAATCCTCTGAAGTTTTTTCTTCCTGGTTAAGCAACAGCTTGTCCAGATCGGCACAGCATAAAGCATGGCAGGTCTGAAAATTTGTTTATAAATTAACAGTTTATTCTTGAGACAAAGTCTAGAATTCCTGTTTATAAGTGGATACAAACATTTAATATATTTGTTACATTTAACCTGGATACTTTCAATGTGATCCTTGTAAGTAAGGTTTTTGTCAAAAGCAAGTCCAAGATATTTCACTTGATCCTCCCACTTTAAATTTACCTCATTCATCTTTATAATGTGATGACTTTTGGTTTAAGAAAATCAGCCCTTGGTTTGTGAGGGAAAATAATAAGTTGAGTTTTTGCAGCATTTGGAGTAATTTTCCATTCTTTCAAATAAGAATTGAAAATATCCAAGCTTTTTGTAATCTTCTTGTGATGACACGAAGGCTTCTGCCTTTGGCGGAGATGCTTGTGTCATCAGCAAAAGTGATTTCTGACATCCTGGGGCAAATCAGGCAAGTCAGAAGTAAAAATATTGTATAAAATTGGACCCAAAATGCTTCCTTGAGGGACGCCAGCACGTACAGGTAGTTGATCAGATTTGCTATTCTGATAACATACCTGCAGAGTACGATCCGTCAAATAATTTTGAATAATTTTCACGATATAAATCGGAAAATTAAACCTTTTCAATTTCGCAATCAATCCTTTATGCCAAACACTGTCAAATGCTTTTTCTATATCAAGAAGAGCAGCGCCAGTAGAATAGCCCTCAGATTTGTTGCTTCGAATTAAATTTGAATCTCTCAGCAACTGATGAGTAGTTGAATGCCCAAGGCGAAATCCAAACTGCTCATCAGCGAAAATTGAATTTTCATTAATGTGCGTCATCATTCTATTAAGAATTATTCTTTCGAATAATTTACTAATAGATGAAAGCAAACTAATGGGCCGATAGCTTGAGGCTTCAGCAGGATTTTTATCCGGTTTCAAAATCGGAATTACTTTGGCATTTTTCCAACTACTGGGAAAATATGCCAAACCAAAACATTTGTTGAAAATTTTGACCAAGCAACTTAAAGTTGCTTCTGGTAATTTTTTAATTAAAATGTAAAAAATGCCATCCTCACCAGGGGCTTTCATATTTTTAAATTTTTTGATAATAGATTTTATTTCATTCAGATCCGTATTAAAAACTTCATCTGATGAAAATTCTTGTTCAACAATATTATGAAATTCTACTGAAATTTGATTTTCAATAGGACTCAAAACATTCAAGTTGAAATTATGAGCACTCTCAAACTGCAGAGCAAGTTTTTGAGCTTTTTCCCCATTAGTTAATAGAATATTATCACCATCTTTTAAAGAAGGGATGGGTTTTTGAGGTTTCTTAAGAACCTTTGAAAGTTTCCAAAAGGTTTGGAATAAGGTTTAATTTGTTCGACATCTCTTGCGAACTTTTCATTTCGCAGGAGAGTGAATCTGTGGTCAATAACCTTTTGCAAATCTTTTGAATTCGCTTCAGTGCAGGATCACGAGAACGTTGATACTGTCTTCGGCGAACATTTTTAGACGAATCAAAAGCTGAAGATCGTCATCAATAATGGGAGAATCAAATTTGACTTGGACTTTAGGAATAGCAATATTCCTAGCATCCAAAATTGCATTAGTTAAAGATTCCAAGGCTGAATCAATATCAGCTTTGGTTTCTAAAACAAAATCATGATTTAAATTATTCTCAATATGATGCTGATACCTGTCCCAATTAGCTTTGTGGTAATTAAACACAGAACTATGTAACCAGTGGTTAGGTTAGCTTCAAGAGTGGTGAGACTGTTGTTCCGCGACGCGTAAATTAGCATGCCGAAAGGGAACCCTGCGAAAGCTGGAGAGCGGAACATCCCCACTCGAGTAGCGGTCCAACGCCAATGGACGCTACCAACGCTGCACGCTGGAGTAGTTGCGCTAGTCACCACCAAAAAGCGCCACGAAATAGGATGAGAATGGGGCGAAATGGGAAGGATGGATGAGGTTGAGGAACGCTGGAGAATCTGCGCCATTGGATCGGTCACTTGCCTGGTGATTTAAGAAGTGGACGGTCGAACCAGCTACGTTCGCCGTCAAGTGAGAGTGAAGTGGAACCGGCGCGGAAGACCGGAAGAAAAGAGTCCGTCGATCGGAAGATCCGGACGAGCTGCAGAAGAACCTGCGCAGAAACTGGACAACCAGGTAGAGGACGATCCCAAAACAACAAATCCCCGAATCAGCCAACCCATCTCCTTTCCGCCATCTTCTAACGCTGCCCCATTGTGCCCTACAGACCCCTCGGTGTGTACGCTTCGCGTACCGATCGGCCTGCCCAACCCTGGGTGCCGGAAGCCCGTGTGACCCACACGACACCCGCAGTGTCCCCTACGGCGATCGTCACGCCAGACGATCGCAACTCTACACCGTTCCGGTGTGGGAACTGCCGGTCGCGACGCCGCCATTTTGTTCCGAGGAACATCCCTGTCGCGACCATAACCGCCACCGAATCTGCCAGCCGTTACAACCCGTCGACGCCGGAAACCAGGCAATCCGGTGGACTTGTCCACCGAAGTCCTGGGTCCGTCAACAAACCCAGGAGCGTCGAGGCAGAAGGCAAGGAGAGGGTCCGAGTACGTGCTGAAGCAGCTGACCGTCAAGCACGAGCGAAGAGCAGAAGAAGGCGTTCCGCTCCGGTGAACTGTGTCCCGGATGCGTGGAGGCGACAACGACGGCGAGTAGCAGAAGCCGGCGAGAACGAGCAGCGGCAGCAGTGACAGTTCCGGAAAGGGGCCCCAAGGAAGAAGGAAGAAGAGGACGTGTGAGGTAGGACTAGATTATGGAAGTGGGAAGGACAAGGAAGTGCAGCTTGAGTCTGCCAAAAAAAACTATCGCGCGAGTACCGCAATAAAGTGGGTGTTTTGTTCAACGGTATTAGCAGGTGTTTCCCTTTTGTGCCGAATTCGGATTAACAGGCCGACCCTGAGGTGTTTTAATAAGGGAGGTCTCATCATTGCTGGGGTTAGCCAGCCATTTGTTATAACTATTGGGTCTGGTAACTGCTTCATGAGAAAGTGAAAAAGTTACTGGGAGGTGATCAGAATCAAAATCAGCATGAGTCACTAAAGGACCACAATACTGACTTTGATTTGTCAAAACCAAATCAATTGTTGATGGATTTCTAACAGAAGAAAAGCAAGTTGGCCCATTCGGGTATAAAACCGAATAAAGACCAGAAGTGCAATCTCTGAATAGAATTTTACCGTTGGAATTTACTTTTGAATTATTTCAAGATTGGTGTTTGGCATTAAAATCACCGATGATCAAAAATCGAGATCTATGCCGAGTAAGTTTATTCAAATCCCCCTTGAAATAATTTTTATTTTCCCCAGTGCATTGGAATGGCAAATATGCAGCTGCAATCATAATTTTCCCAAAAGAAGTTTCAAGTTCAATGCCCAAACTTTCAATAACTTTTAACTTAAAGTCACGTAACGTGCTATAAGTCATACTACGGTGGATAACTATTGCAACTCCACCGCCATTTCGATTCATTCGGTTATTAGTTATAACTTTATAATCTGGATCACTTTTCAAATAAGTGCCAGTTTTTAAAAATGTTTCGGTTATAACAGCAACATGCACGTTATGAACTCGTAAAAAGTTGAGTTCTTTCGCTTTTAAAGAGCGAGCATTAAAATTCATAACATTGATGGAATTACTTAGATCCATGATTAAACTTCAGGGTAAGAACAACATCATTCGCAAATTTTAATCCAATCTGGATTGCTTCCATCATGGATGTAGCATTACTCAATGTTTGAATCAAACCAAACAGTGAGTTTTGCAAAAAGTCATTTTTTCAAACGTAACATCGCCGAGATCAGAAGATCCCAAAGCGTTGCCAGCAGAAAATTTTTCAAATGAGATTTGAGGTACTGTGGAGACTGTGTTACCCACGTGCCGGGATTCCGGACGTGGCCGAGATGCGGCCAGCCCGTTTGACTACCACACAGGAACTGAGAAGGCTGGGCCCGCGCACTGACGGCTGTGTGTGTTGACATGCGTATTCCAGGGGGCTGATGTCTGTACACACATATTGGGGTTCACTGACAGGGGGGCGCTATATGGGCCCACACATCTCCCCCCTTCTCCAGAAAAAAAGTACAGCAACTCTGGTGCCTCTCATTAAAAAAAATCAAATTGTTCGTTCTACACCACCTTGGTGTTCTCTATTGCGAGATTCCTACTCGAAACTAGATGTCCGCAATCCAAACTTCTTTTTACACTTAAGTTTTCCTCCACCCGGGATTTAAACTGCCGACCTCTGAATTGTGAGTCTAACTGGCAGGCCTTTTTCCCAGGGAGACGACTACCTGAACTGAGCTAACGAACCAACCTCTAGGTTAGGTCGGGGCCAACAATTACTTTCCCATCCGACGGTCCCGGCTATTGCTTCTCATTTTTTGACACACATTTCCTGAAGACTAGATGCACTCCTCCTTCAAGGATTCAGGAAAAGGATAAAATGAGCTTACTACGCTTTGTTAGGCACATACACCATTTCGTTGACAAACAAACCGTTGGGGTTGAGAGTGAAACTTACTTTGACCACCCTCCGCATAAGAAAGCCGCTCTGAAAAACCATACAAACCATAAGACAAGTTTCGTTGATGATGAAATCTATTTTTTTTCTGCTTGAGTCCTTAAATCGCCAACATTACTTGCTACCCCTTTTTTCAATGATTTCTGTTATTCTCTCTTCTATTTACACTTCCCGTTTTGTTTGTTTTCCAAGTGCTGTTCAAGATTCACTCCTTTAAGATCTCCTATATTAAAACGTTACCACCAAATTAAAGCTTCCAGCAGGTTTCCTCAAGCCAAAACCATCTTGGCTCCTCAGCAATTCCTTTCAATCCCAGATTTTCAGCGACTTTTCGTAAGCCCTTGTTTATTTCGGCCCTTCAGCATGTTTACTATTCAGTGAGATCACAAACCGGAAAGGTCTATTCAGTGAGTACTCACAAGCCGTTGTTGTTTTTCACAAATCGTTGCGGCCTATTCAGTGAGGTCACAAGCCGGTAGGGCCTATTCAGTGAATGCTCACACGCCGTTGTTGTCTTTCACAAGTCGTTGCGGCCTATTCAGTGAGGTCACAAGCCGGTAGGGCCTATTCAGTGAGTGCTCACAAGCCGTTGTTGTTTTTCACAAATCGTTGCGGCCTATTCAGTGAGGTCACAAGCCGGTAGGGCCTATTCAGTGAGTGCTCACAAGCCGTTGTTGTTTTTTCACAAATCGTTGCGGCCTATTCAGTGAGATCACAAGCCGGTAGGGTCTATTCAGTGAGTGCTCACAAGCCGTTGTTGTTTTTCACAAATCGTTGCGGCCTATTCAGTGAGGTCACAAGCCGGTAGGGCCTATTCAGTGAGTGCTCACAAGCCGTTGCTGTTTTCACAAATCGATGCGGCCTATTCAGTGAGGTCACAAGCCGGTAGGGCCTATTCAGTGAGTGCTCACAAGCCGTTGTTGTTTTTCACAAATCGTTGCGGCCTATTCAGTGAGGTCACAAGCCGGTAGGGCCTATTCAGTGAGTGCTCACAAGCCGTTGTTGTTTTTCACAAATCGTCGCGACCTATTCAGTGAGGTCCAAGCCGGTAGGGCCTATTCAGTGAGTGCTCACAAGCCGTTGCTGTTTTCACAAATCGTTGCGGCCTATTCAGTGAGGTCACAAGCCGGTAGGGCCTATTCAGTGAGTGCTCACAAGCCGTTGTTGTTTTTCACAAATCGTTGCGGCCTATTCAGTGAGGTCACAAGCCGGTAGGGCCTATTCAGTGAGTGCTCACAAGCCGTTGTTGTTTTTCACAAATCGTTGCGGCCTATTCAGTGAGATCACAAGCCGGTAGGGCCTATTCAGTGAGTGCTCACAAGCCGTTGTTGTTTTTCACAAATCGTTGCGGCCTATTCAGTGAGGTCACAAGCCGGTAGGGCCTATTCAGTGAGTGCTCACAAGCCGTTGCTGTTTTCACAAATCGATGCGGCCTATTCAGTGAGGTCACAAGCCGGTAGGGCCTATTCAGTGAGTGCTCACAAGCCGTTGCTGTTTTCACAAATCGATGCGGCCTATTCAGTGAGGTCACAAGCCGGTAGGGCCTATTCAGTGAATGCTCACACGCCGTTGTTGTCTTTCACAAGTCGTTGCGGCCTATTCAGTGAGGTCACAAGCCGGTAGGGCCTATTCAGTGAGTGCTCACAAGCCGTTGTTGTTTTTCACAAATCGTCGCGACCTATTCAGTGAGGTCCAAGCCGGTAGGGCCTATTCAGTGAGTGCTCACAAGCCGTTGCTGTTTTCACAAATCGTTGCGGCCTATTCAGTGAGGTCACAAGCCGGTAGGGCCTATTCAGTGAGTGCTCACAAGCCGTTGTTGTTTTTCACAAATCGTTGCGGCCTATTCAGTGAGGTCACAAGCCGGTAGGGCCTATTCAGTGAGTGCTCACAAGCCGTTGTTGTTTTTTCACAAATCGTTGCGGCCTATTCAGTGAGATCACAAGCCGGTAGGGCCTATTCAGTGAGTGCTCACAAGCCGTTGTTGTTTTTCACAAATCGTTGCGGCCTATTCAGTGAGGTCACAAGCCGGTAGGGCCTATTCAGTGAGTGCTCACAAGCCGTTGCTGTTTTCACAAATCGATGCGGCCTATTCAGTGAGGTCACAAGCCGGTAGGGCCTATTCAGTGAGTGCTCACAAGCCGTTGTTGTTTTTCACAAATCGTTGCGGCCTATTCAGTGAGGTCACAAGCCGGTAGGGCCTATTCAGTGAGTGCTCACAAGCCGTTGTTGTTTTTCACAAATCGTCGCGACCTATTCAGTGAGGTCCAAGCCGGTAGGGCCTATTCAGTGAGTGCTCACAAGCCGTTGCTGTTTTCACAAATCGTTGCGGCCTATTCAGTGAGGTCACAAGCCGGTAGGGCCTATTCAGTGAGTGCTCACAAGCCGTTGTTGTTTTTCACAAATCGTTGCGGCCTATTCAGTGAGGTCACAAGCCGGTAGGGCCTATTCAGTGAGTGCTCACAAGCCGTTGTTGCTTTTTACAAATCGTTGCGGCCTATTCAGTGAGGTCACAAGCCGGTAGGGCCTATTCAGCGAGTGCTCACAAGCCGTTGTTGTTTTTCACTGTCAGTGATATTATTTCAGTCCCTTTCTTGTATAATACTCCTCGCAAAGTATCTACATTTCCACTCTTAATAATCAATTCTATTAACATAGAAAGACATGCTTTCTTGGGTATTTTTCCCCCTCTCCAACTTGCCCTCGCTGCCGCTGCCGGCGATTCCAAATTTTCCTTGACCGGCTCCTTACCAAGCGCACACAGCTTATAGCTTAACTCACCCTTATCACCTCCGAAAGGGCTTCCGATAAAAGAATCAAAATTGTCCTGCTCTAGGCACTTAAATTTTGGAGCAGCTTGACTCGCAAATTTCTTGTTTTAATAAAGGAAAAAAAAAACGTGTTTATACAAAACATTTCGAACGTGTAACTCTTTGCCGTATCGAAGCTGCCTAACAAAACAATTTGCATGCTGAGGGTAAACCGCTAGCAGGTTCATTCTTATCGGGCATTTTCATATTTGAATACAATCTCGTCATTTGGCCCATTGGAATTGTTTCGCTCGAAGTGCGACGGCGTTGTCCAGTACCACCCTTGCCTCAGCAAAATGTCAAAAACTTTTTTAAGAGGCTCGTTGTCGTTCGAGGCCTCGTTCAAGGCTTTTTTTCATTGCCGCCCAACAAAAACTAACAACGTAACATCAAACCATGATGAATGGCAACCGCCGCCCACCGCCGGCCCCGTCAAATACAACATGGCAACCATTGCCACCGCCACAATTTTTTTCGTCTCCCACACACGTCCACTTAAACCACCCAAAACAAACCGTGACCTTTTCACAACGTTACCAACTGAGCACTTTTCCAAGAGGACTTACTGGTCAGTGACCGACGCCTCGCTACCGAAAACACTATAAAACCTGGCAGGATTCGCCAATTGTGGAGACTGTGTTACCCACGTGCCGGGATTCCGGACGTGGCCGAGATGCGGCCAGCCCGTTTGACTACCACACAGGAACTGAGAAGGCTGGGCCCGCGCACTGACGGCTGTGTGTGTTGACATGCGTATTCCAGGGGGCTGATGTCTGTACACACATATTGGGGTTCACTGACAGGGGGGCGCTATATGGGCCCACACAGGTACCTGCCCAATTTCAGAAAGATTGGTAGAGGATTTAAAATTCGTGGATGAACCCGAAACGACGTTAGCATAAGAAACGCCATTGTTGTTACCTAACTTTTCCACGGTAGGGGTATTTCTAGAATTGTTCGAGTGAGACAGCACGAACGTTTGATTTAAAGATGCAGGTACAACTTGACTTTGAGAAAATTTCGGTTTGGATTTCGGCTGATGCTTAGCACGAGAATCCAAAACCTTTTTTCTGATGGGGCAATCCCAAAAATTTGATTTGTGATTTCCACCACAATTTGCACATTTAAATTGGGTGACTTCTTTCACGGGACAATTGTCCTTGTCGTGAGAACATTCCCCGCAAACCATGCATTTTGGAACCATGGCGCAATGATCAGTACCGTGACCGAATGCCTGGCAACGCCGGCACTGGGTCAGATTCTGGCCATTACCGCCATGTTTCTTAAAATGCTCCCACTTTACCCGTACATGGAACAAAAACTGAACTTTGTCCAAAAGTTTCAAATTGTTAATTTCATTTCTGTTGAAATGAATCAGATAAAATTGTGAAGTCAAACCAAAGCGAGAAATATTCCCGTTTGATTTTTTCTTCATTGGTATTACTTGGGATGGGGCAAAGCCAAGCAACACCTTAAGTTCGTTTTTGATCTCATCCACCGACAAGTCGTTGGAGAGACCTTTCAGGACCGCCTTGAATGGACGAGCATACGTGTAGAAATTGTGTTTGTGGTTTTTCAAATAACCAACAAAAGTTTGGTGATCTTGTAAAGAATCCGTCAACAAGCGACATTCCCCTCTTCGACCAAGCTGGAACGAAACTTTCAAATTGCAAGTTTCCTTGCAATTCTTCAGTTGCGTTCGAAAGCTGGCCAAATCGGAGACGGAAGTCACTACAATTGGCGGTGCCTTTACTCGTTTCTCGACGGTAGAAGGCTCAGTACGAGGAGAAGGTTCCTTGTCATCAGTTTCGGATAAAACACCGAAACTGTTTGTCAATGGAATTGGAGGATTGACCTCACATTCAGAATCAGAATCAGACCTCAGAAGAGGCTGTTTTCTTTTTCTGTTTCCGTTGGCCGGTTTAGCGTTCAAACGCTTCACCGACGTAACGACCAAATCTTCAGAAGATTTGCGTTTACCTTTGTTTTGACGCATTTTGCAAGCAAAGTTCTCTTAAAAAGATGGCTTCGTTTGTAAAATACAACAAAATTTTAGGTGGGGTTAGTCTTGAAAAGACTGTTTAGATTTTTTGGAAAATAACTCAGGTAGTCTTTAAAAAGACTGTGAATTTTGTTTTGAAATAACTCTGAGCTTAGGTAGTAAAAAAAATACCGCAGCTCTAGTGTCCGTTCACCACGAAGGTTCGCAAGACACTGTTTAATGGTGTGATTTATTATGCATTCTCAAGGCAAACAGTCGAAGTATGCGGATGAGACTATTCCCGGTTATTTGGTGTTGAGTTTAGCATAAATGATTCAATCTTAGACAGCCGGCTGTGGAAAGATAAAACCAACTAAAATGCGAAAACGTGAAACCGCCCGGACCGAAATACAAACACAATCGGGGGGACAACAAAGACGGAAACGGCATCGAAAATCCTGCGTGGTGACCGCGACGCGCACCGTTCAAATTCTCAAAAGCATTTTTTTTTGTTCGTAATTCGATTATCCAAAGTCCCATGCAAACCTTCGGATAATCGAAACTTCGGATAATCGACGCTTCGCATAGTCGAGTCTGAATTGTAATACAAATAGGGTACGATATCCATTAGTGGACCCCTCACCTATAGTAGACCCTCTGATAGTTTTTGATGAAAAAATCAATAAAACCACAAATAAAAACGTGTTTTTGTCTACAAATCTTTCATTTGGCATGTTCAGCACCATTTAAAACAATGTTGACTGACATTGACGTGTCCTTTCCGCCAAAATAAGTGTATTGAGTTCGACATCTGAAATCAGCAATGGCCACTAGCATTTTCACAACAAAACAGCATTTCTATTTTATGACTGAATTAACTATCCAATCATATTTTCACTGATTGTTTCACCTTAGTAAGTAATGTAACTTCACTAAAATAAAACAAAAAAACTGCTCGATTTCGAGCAAGATTAAGGGGGTCCAATATAGGACAACAAAAATCCTACACAGAAAAAATAGAAGTTATCCAATTCCTAAATTTTAGGAATTTGCCAGCTTGTGCCAGAGAAGTCATCCAATTTGCTGGCCCAATTTAGGAATTCTGATACATCTTTCCATCAACGAGCTTAAACTGAGAGCAAAGCTTTATGAGCGCTATCTCAACGAGATTTTTCGAACTATCGTCAAGCTTTGTACAACGAAACTTTTGCTTTCCTTTGTTCGGTCAGTCAGTCTGCTGTAGAAAGAGGAGCGGTTCGCGCACGCGTCTTTTCGAAGGTAGTTTTTTAGAAAAAAACGGTCCCCGGAACCAATCCGGGATGACTAAAAGTAGTGTCCGCGAGTAAAAGGAGTGTGGGGGTGGTGCGGTTCCGTTGGGGTCTTGTATCGTGTGTGCGTGTGTGACTTCTGCTCTTGTGGCACGTGGGAGAGGGAAAACGTCGATTCCGGAATTCCAGCTATTGGATTTTCGGAGATTCGGACGGATTATTAAAAAAAAAATGTTCAGTGTGGTACGGGCGGTGGGACCGAAGAAATAAGTTTTGCTGGTTTAGTGTTGGCCGGAACAAAATAACACAAACCTAACCTAAATAAATCGACTTCCGTGAATCAGATCAGAGGGAGACACGGAATGACAGGAATCTCGTTAGCATCCGAGAAGGTAGCCGAAAAACTTTTTGTGCTCTTTGTGCTGTTTTTTGGGCGGAAACTTTTTGTGCTCCGGTGGTGCTGTCTTGGCCATGACCGTAGTGTTCTTTTGCTGCTGTTTCTGTGGGGACACTTCTGCCACTGCAACCGTGGCCATGTTTTACACTGTCACCGAAATATTGGATCCTTCTGCGCTGTGGGTGTGCTGTTCGTGTCATAACTGTAGTGTGGTGATTGCTGTTTCCGCCGTGGGAACATTCCTGCCGGTGCCAAATATTTTAACCATAAAAAAGGCACAATGGCCAAAGAAAACGCAACAAAAGTCGGTGCAGTTGTCGGTGCTGAAGATTATTTGATTGTGTTAGTGACTGAAGAAGAAAAATTATAGAACAGTGCGCGTTTTTACTTGAATGATAAGTGTTGAGTGTTTTTAGAAAGAGTTTCATAAGTAATTCCGAATTTATTTTTTTAAAGTGAATTCCCTTTCCAGTTCCGGTTCCAGAAGTGCCACACACACTAAAAGCGGAATCTCTACCGCCGGTGCAACATGCACCGCTTCTTATCGGCGTGCTAGGAGGTTCCGCCACGCCGAAGCTCGTATTAGGTCGCAGCACGAGCCTTCAAAGCATATCCACGACTTCCGACGGTGACAAGCTGGACCAGGAACACCAAAATTAAGAACTGCTGCTTGGTGACGAAACCCACAATACTGTCTGACTGATCGAAAATTCCTGCCGTCGCCGCCGAAGAATATGTGAAACATTAACAACACTCGCCGAGAAATAGTGAATAATATTTAATGTAAATACTGTGTGAATAAAATGTTTATAATTTTGAGTTTTTTTTTCTAAAACAACTGTTACGTTTGACTTGATTTAGCCAACCGCATCCGAAAGCTTTCTTATAGTCGATTTTCCCGCTAGATGTCACTGTAACTGTGTATGAAGCTTTTGCAAAGCTTTTTGAGAAAGCTCATAGTTCGAAAGATTAAATGTAGTTGGCGCCACCAGTCAATTCAGGCTGGCATTGTATGCTGGTAAATTTAGGAATTGAGTAACTTCTTGATCGACAGTAAGAGAAAATACTAAATAAGGAAAGAAAGGCAAAATTCCTAGAATAAAGGATTTTTTTCCTTCTTTTTTTTCAGTGTAACTTTTCCAAAAGTGGACCCCTGTTATTTTAACTTACAAAAATGAAGAAAACTGTGCATTTAAGCAAAAGTTTTTCTTAAACATAAAATAAATGCTTACTGTAATCAACCTAATTTCATTTATTTCAATCATGAGCATTAATATAGCTGTTTTCATGTTAAAAGTACCAAAGTTGCAGAAACTGTAAGAATTTATAATTGATCAAATCTTTAGTTTATAGTACTTAACTGAAGCATCATAATTAAAGTATGAAATAATATTTTATAATAATAAATGAATTACAAAACATTTTTTAAATAAATATAGCTCATCAGCAACTGTAAACAAATCTATTGTTTTGTTTTGGTCAACTATTGAAGTAATTGATGTAAACACCGAGCCAGGTAAATACACCGGATTTAAATAAAACAAATCACTGGCGGCTAATAATCATATTTATTGCCGCCACCACTCGCGTGCCCGACCGCGTTACACTCTCATCGTCACTCCCTAACTCTTCTCATCTCTAGACGTCAACCATAGTTGATCTGTCAGCCAGTGTTGACCAGGGTTAGATTCCTACATCCCTCTCTTCCTTGAAAATGATAGATACTTCACAATTGATAATTTAACAGTTTAGCAAAACTAGCTTGTCCTCATAATTTCCCTGATCTGAACACACGAGTGGATTTATTTTTAATCTAGTATTTGTTGATAACAATAGTATTATAATCTTATATCTTTTGCTGAGTCAAACGAGCATTTATGTTTACAGTACAATCTCTTGTCACGCCCTTTGAACTTTGAACTAAGCCATTACACTCAATGAAGTTTTGTCCTTTCACTCTCCTTTCTTAGCTGTTCAATTTAATTGTTGCTCCGTCACATTTATTAATCTTGTAATTGTAAATCCATAATTCACTACAGTTTACCGCTATCCTATCGATCCAGTACTACCTCCTCCTTCACTTGAAACAATTTAATTTAAAGTTAATAGAATGCTAAGCGTTTCCCTATTTTCCTATAATTTGAGCAAATTTACTCAATAAATTAAAGAGTCTAAAATCTTGGACGCAGCATTTTTCAGATAGTATTTTTTTATAGATTCCAATGCAAATAATATTTGATTTTATAAGACACTTGTTTCAGCCTCTTTCTAAAAAATGACTTTTTTTCCCTTTGTTTTGAGTCCGGTAATGGATGAATAAAGACAGGGCCGTAGCCAGGATTTTTGTTCGGGGGGGGCTTGGGTTCAAAAATTCAAAAGATATGGAAATCAGCAAATCAGAAATACCACTCGTTTAAATTCACGTGGTTAACGGTATAATTATTGAGACGAATTATAAAACTGTAAAAGAATGTATGCAAAAAAGATTTTAAAGAGTTCCATCTTATGATAAAAAATATTAAATTGAAGAAACTGCCTCATCCAAAATCCATTTTTTTCATATAGCATGTTAATATAAAAGGACTTGAAAAGAAAATGATTTTCTTACGTTTACTTGGATTGTTGAAATGTAATCGAATTTCATAAAAAAAACTGTCCGCTAGCAAAATGACGTTCATTTAAAATATTCCCTGAATCAATTTTTTATAACAAAAAATGCCCGATAAAAATGTTAGTTTATCAAGCTTATGTAATTTCGTTTTTCAACAAATCTGGATGAAAAACTGATGAACAAATTGGAAAATGTTTACTATCTAATTCAAAACCTTCTAGATTTTTATGTTTAGCTGTGTGTATCTTTTGATGGCTAATTTCTACTATAGTTTTATAAATTAAAACTATGAATTGAAAAAAATGTAACACGATTTTTGAACAAATTAAAACTCAGAGCATAACTTTTCTTGAAATTATCTTTAAAAACCATTAACACTATTTTATTTAAATTGTTTTAAGGCTATTGAGGCTATTGCTTATTTTTTGATGCTAATGCAACCTCTCCCAACTAAAACAGACGATTAATTACTATTTGTATTGAATTAGGTTTTTTTTATTGAATTTTAATGTGTAAAGAGATATTAAGAAATGTTAAAAATTATAAACGCCACAATATTTACTGAAAAAATATTTAAAATGTATTTATTTAGGCAAGCTCAAACCAAAGTTAGATTTTTCCCGATTAAATCAAAAATAAAAAACGATTAACGTTTAACGTTTGAGTTTCCGGTAAAACACCATTTTCAAACTCATGACTTTGAGAAATTGGTCCAGAATTTTGATCATTAACAAAATTTTGCAAATTGTTAAAAAATATAAATCAGATCCTTATTTAGTATTTTTTATAGCATTTCAATCCCAATAATATATAGTTGAGTGCTATCAAAATTGTATCTTCGAATAATTATACTTCAATTTTTCCTTTAATATGACTGAACAAACAGTTCAATTTCAAATTGAAAAAATCCAGCAAAGAGTATCACAAAATGCTTCTAAACATTATTATAGGTATTCTAGAGTCAAAATATGTAATAATATATGAATGCATAAAAAACATTTAATTTTCAAAAAAAAAATGCGTCTTTTCCGACTTTAAGACCAAACATTCTAAATTTACAATAATCTTTATAGAACACTATTTCATTAAAAACGCTAGAATAAACACTATCCAATGTATTGAAAATAGTTTACAAACAATTTATCAAGTTTCTCAAATGAAAATTGTTTTTAACCATGAACAACCGTTAAAGATTTATCTATTCGTTCCTGAGACACAGCACGTTGAAATTTAAAATTGTGCGGTGAAAAATATAAATTTTTCACACAAATTTGCTTATTACTTTTATTGCTATCCGAACTGTATTTTAATCTGAAATGAGCTTTGATAGAAGATATGATTATACTTGAAAATAGTAAAAAAATATGAATGTTTTACTAAACTGTTGGTAAATTTGGCTGTGTTGGTTCTAGGAACGGCTAATGCTCTCTTATTTTTTTTAGCAAAATAAAAAAATCTATATTTTCATTTCTGTGATTAAACTAATAAAAATGATGTAAAATTATATTGGTTTGTATATTTAAACAATATCGTGACTCAGGAAACGAAATTTTACAAATTTTAGGATTTAGAAAAATTTTTTTTACGAAATCTGGTTCAATGAACAGTCAAGGAAACTTTACATAAGAATGTTTAAAACAATAAGATTTTTCCTGTAAATCTAATCTACGTCTGGCATTTTGCTACTAGATCCATATTAAACATTCAAAAGAAAATAAAAAAAAAACAGTTTTGCCCTATCATGCTAGTACGGAGCTCGGAAGGCACGTAACATTCCATATAAAAAACGCTCAAGCAACGGAAGGGACACGAAAATATTTTTGTCATGCGGTAAGCAGCTGAAAGGGAACAGAATCAAAAAGTGGTTCGTTTCTTTGCGCGCTACTTTTTTGCAATATTTTTTGATGAAAAAAACTCAAATAATTTGAGTTTGTTTATTGGAATGCGACTGTAAATTAGAAACGTTTGAAAAAATTTGTATTTGATAAAAAAAAATTAAAAATCTATAAATGCAATTGCAAAAACGCAGAGTCGAACATTTAAAGGATAGAGTTTGTTTTTTGCTGAGAGTGAAGTTAAAAGGGAAAGGAATTAGGGAAAGCTATTACAATAATCATTAATTTTTTGTTTATAGACTCAACCAATTATTAATTTTAGAATTCAATAATAAAAATATAAGTCCATTTCAAATATTTAGGATTTTAAAATTCCGAAAATTGGGTAATTCTAAAACCAAAAGCAATAAAAAACTCAAAATTAAAAAAAATAAAAATTTGAAAATTTAAAGGATTCAAAAAACCAAAAAATTGAGCATTTCAAAATTCAGTAATTTAAGAATTTTTAAATTCAAATATTCCAAAATACAAAGTAAAAACACTTTGAAATAAAGAAAATGAAATATAAATTATTAAAATTATGAATTTTTAAATTTTATATTAGGACGTTGTTGCCTCGACCAAGGTCGAGGGGGCGGAAAAAGCAAATAAAAAATATATTGTGTATTAAAATGCATTTTGTACCAGTTGTTTTGCATCCTCAGTTTTCAAAATATCCGGCTAGTGACGAATACTTTTTTTTTGTACTGTACATCGCAATTTTAGAAAAAATAAAAGTAGGGTGAGGGCCCAGTTTTTGCCCTGCTTCAGTTTTCGCCCACCTACTGGATTTAATCTGTATTTAGCTAACTTTTACCATTGTTTGGTTTAATTTATTATTCAGGTTTACATATTCATTCATTTCTAGCTCTAATTGAAACATTTCTAGTGAATTTCTATTGTTTATTAAGTTTTTATAAGCATTTCAAAAAAAGCCTTATTGCAGCCGCCATATTTTTGTAAATTTCGACTACAGCGGGTAATAATGTTACTGAGAGAAAACAACTCATTTTGTCCGAAAATAATGTATCTGAATAATTCATTGCTTCACTGCGAGTCTGAATTTCATGAAAATTTAGTGATTTACCTTTTTTAAAAGTATAGCAAAGGTTATTTCTATAAAATAAAGTGGGCGATTTCTGGGGTCATGAAAAAAAACGTGAGATCCAATTTTCGCCCAGGGCGAAATCTAGTATTGTGTTTTCAGATTTTATCTAGAACCAGTTTTCGTTTACCATAAAAGCTTATATTATCTATTCGCAGCGATATATGCTAGAAAATATATTTGGATCATTCCAGATTATTTTTAAAGGTTAATTAATCATTTTATTTTATTTCATTAATTATATTATCTATTCGCAGCGATATATGCTAGAAAATATATTTGGATCATTCCAGATTATTTTTAAAGGTTAATTAATCATTTTATTTTATTTCATTAATTAGGGTGTTTTGGTAAAAACATCAGTTCAAAAATTAACCTAAACTCAGATATGGGACACCTAGTTCAAACGTGGTAAGAGTTTACTGGTACATAGGAGAACAATTTGAGCAAAGGAGGAAAAAGTTTTTGCACATGTGCTTTAATATTTTCATTTAAGAGGTACTCGAAGTTTTCTATTGAGTCAATTCGGGAGCGAATGACCCATAGGGTTAAAGTTCCCCTATTAAAATCAACAACAACATGGAGCTAACTGTAACTATGTGCCCTTATCTTGAGTGAATAGGGACACATAAGTTCTATCGGGAATTTTGATTCAGTCATATTTTTTTTAACGAGTGAGAAAATGTTTTGGTTTTAGTTAGAATAAACAGAAAACCTCAAAATAAGTAGGATATCTGTAAAAAAAACTCCTAGGGTTTTTTGAACCTCAATTTATATTACGACAAAATTGTGCACATCAATGAAATTGAGCGTCAGGAACATGTTGTGTATCAATAGAGCAGTTCTCTAGGATTTCGGTCATTCGATTTTTTTTGTATTTTTTAATCCGACTGAAACTTTTTTGGTGCCTTCGGTATGCCCAAAGAAGCCATTTTGCATCATTAGTTTGTCCATATAATTTTCCATACAAATTCGGCAGCTGTCCATACAAAAATGATGTATGAAAATTCAAAATCAGTATCTTTTGAAGGAATTTTTGATCGATTTGGTGTCTTCGGCAAAGTTGTAGGTATGGATACGGACTACACTGGAAAAAATAATACACGGTAAAAAAATTTGGTGATTTTTTATTTAACTTTATCACTAAAACTTGATTTAAAAAAACACTATTTTTAATTTTTTTATTTTTGATATGTTTTAGAAGGCATAAAATGCCAACTTTTCAGAAATTTCAGGTTGTGCAAAAATCACTGACCGAGTTATGAATTTTTAATCAATACTGATTTTTCAAAAATCGAAATTTTGGTCGTAAATTTTTCAACTTCATTTTCGATGTAAAATCAAATTTGCAATCAAAAAGTACTTTACTGAAATTTTGATAAAGTGCACCGTTTTCAAGTTATAGCCATATTTAAGTGACTTTTTGAAAATAGTCGCAGTTTTCATTTTTAAATTAGTGCACATGTTTGCTCAGTTTTGAAAAAATATTTTTGAAAAGCTGAGAAAATTCTCTATATTTTGCTTATTTGGACTTTGTTGATACGACCTTTAGTTGCTGAGATATTGCAATGCAAAGGTTTAAAAACATGAAAATTGATGTTTTCTAAGTTTCACCCAAACAACCCACCATTTTCTATCGTCAATATCTCAGCAACTAATGGTCCGATTTTCAATGTTAATATATGAAACATTTGTGAAATTTTCCGATCTCTTCGAAAAAATATTTTGGAATTTTCAAATCAAGACTAACATTTCACAAAGGCCAAACATTCAATATTACGCCCTTTTAAAATGTTTGTCTTGATTTGAAAATTCCAAAATATTTTTTCGAAAAGATCGGAAAATTTCACAATTGTTTCATATATTAACATTGAAAATCGGACCATTAGTTGCTGAGATATTGACGATAGAAAATGGTGGGTTGTTTGGGTGAAACTTAGAAAACATCAATTTTCCTGTTTTTAAACCTTTGCATTGCAATATCTCAGCAACTAAAGGTCGTATCAACATAGTCCGAATAAGCAAAATATAGAGAATTTTCTCAGCTTTTCAAAAATATTTTTTTCAAAACTGGGCAAACATGTGCACTAATTTAAAAAAATGAAAAACTGCGACTATTTTCAAAAAGTCACTTAAATATGGCTATAACTTGAAAACGGTGCACTTTATCAAAATTTTAGTAAAGTACTTTTTGATTGCAAATTTGATTTTACATCGAAAATGAAGTTGAAAAATTTTACGACCAAAATTTCGATTTTTGAAAAATCAGTATTGATTAAAAATTCATAACTCGGTCAGTGATTTTTGCACAACCTGGAAATTTCTGAAAAGTTGGCATTTTATGTCTTCTAAAACATATCAAAAATAAAAAAATTAAAAATAGTGTTTTTTGTAAATCAAGTTTTAGTGATAAAAGTTAAATAAAAAATCACCAAATTTTTTTACCGTGTATTATTTTTCCAGTGTAGTCCGTATCCATACCTACAACTTTGCCGAAGACACCAAATCGATCAAAAATTCCTTCAAAAGATACAGATTTTTGAATTTTCATACATCATTTTTGTATGGACAGCTGCCGAATTTGTATGGAAAATTATATGGACAAACTAATGATGCAAAATGGCTTCTTTGGGCATACCGAAGGCACCAAAAAAGTTTCAGCCGGATTAAAAAATACAAAAATTAAAATTGAAGAAAAAAGACCGATTTCGTAGAGAATTGCTCAATAGGAGACCATATTTGCTTAGCTTTGTGCCATAATTTCAATGGATTTCTTGATTTTTGTCGTGGGCGAAAACTGGTTCCAAGGGTGGGCGATAATTGGATTTAGGGAGGCGAAAATAGGCACTGCAGAGCACTTAATTAAAATGCAAAATTTCAACAAAAATGAACTTGTCAATGATAAAAACCTTTTGGAAACTTAAAATCAAATAGTGTATCAACGTTCTACAACAAATAGAACCAAAACCCATAAATTGTCTATAAATTCTTGTAAAATTTCTAAGATTTCCATTATAAAGTGGGCGATTTTTGGGTTCTCTACCCTATTTTCAAACGAGGCAAAACATGCCGTATTATTGACGCAAGAAAATGCACTTCAATTTGTTTTCTACATAATGTGTGAAGTTATTTGAAACAAATATTTGATTTGTCCTTCGATTTTTCGGACGAGTTGCAGGGGAAGCAGAAATATGAAATTTTTAAAAATGTATATTTAGATTTTTTTATTATTTTAAAATTAAGACTCTGAAATTCTAAATCTAAAGATGCCAGAAATTCAAAAATTCAAAAAATCAATAGTTTGAAAACAGAAAAGTATAAAAATAAAATATTAATCAGAAATTAAATAATTTGAAAATTCATAAATCACTTAAAACACGCTCCAAATATAAACTCCATAATAAATTCCCGGGACCCGTGGTGTAGGGGCAAGCGTGGTTGCCTCACACCCAGTTGGCCTGGGTTCGATCCCAGAAGGTCCCGGTGGCAAATTTTGAGACGAGATTTGTCTGATCACGCCTTCCGTCGGACAGGGAAGTAAATGTTGGCCCCAGTCTAACCTAGAGGTTAGGTCGATAGCTCAGTCTAGGTGTAGGAGTCGTCTCCTTGGATCCTGTCTCGGTGGAGTCGCTGGTAGGCAGTTGGACTAACAATCCAAAGGTTCGAATTTCGGGGTGGATGGAAGCTAAGGTGTAAATAGAGGTTTGCAATTACCTCAACAATCAAATCTTCGGACACCTAGTGTCTAGTAGGAATCTCGCATTCGAGAACGCCAAGGCAAGTATAGCGAATAATTAAGATTTAGAATAAATTCAAGAATTTAAAAAAATTAATCAATTCAAAAATTCTAGATAAAATATTTTGGGAATTTTTAGTCAATTAAGAATTACAAGATGTCTGCCTTTGAAGGCTTCACTTAGTAGAAGTATTTTAGAAATTTTGAATAAAAATTGGACGGTGGCACGGTGGAAACTAAAAAATGTGACCAAAAGAACGCTTTTTGGACGAGTTGTTGCAGAAAAAGTTTATCAAGAAAAAAATACACAGGCATCTCTCGAGAATTTTTCTCCAAGGCCTCAGATATATTACTCACCAAAATTAAAAAAAAAAAACTTAAAAAAGAAAAATGAGATGGTATTTCTGATTATAGTCCAAATTTACCAAATAGTTCTTCATATCAAAAAATGCTTAAGATTTTCATTACAAAATCTGAATATTTTTGCAAAATAAGGTATATTTTGAAAAATGTAGAAATCTAAGCTTTTGGAAATATACTGAAGGTCCCCAAAAGAAGTCTCGATAATCTAATATTTCGATTATCGGTATTAGATAATCACATCATGAAAAAAAATTACTTGATGTTAAAATCAAATTCGGCTTCTGCAACCTCATTTCAGTCAAATTCAATATTTCATCACCGCCATTATGACCGCTTTCTTAAAATCACTTTAGAAAAGTTTAGATGCATTTTTTTCTGTCTGATGCCGTACTGATGCTCGAAAATCAAAAATAACACACTTTTGTTCGTGATTAAATTATATTCGAAGTCGAATTTTTGCAAGGTCTGTGGGCAATCGAGGGTGGGCTGAACTTTATTTGACCTAGGCGCTCTTTTAGACACTTGTCCTTCTTTCTTCTTTGAAAGATAGCCAAACGTCTCAGTGTAGGATAAATTTAACTCCAAAGTAAATTGCAAACGTAAACGAGGCGAATAAAATGTCACTGAATGAAACGATGTTCAAATATGCAGCTCAATTGTTAAATATTGGATCTATATTCCACAAAGTGTTTGTCCGACAATGGACGCAAAAATTACATAGTTCGATCAATGTATTCTAGATTCTCTATCTAACAATCTACTTTTGGGAGAATGAAAGAGAACTCACAATCATCGATTTGGGATTTTTTTTTTCGATAGTCCATAATAAAAAAAATATGGGACAAATTTCGGGGGGGGCTGCAGCCCGGTAGCCCCCCCCTGGCTACGGGCCTGAATAAAGATAATCCTCAACTATCGTTTCACAATTCTAAATCTTAAACCAATAACAGTCGCTCAAATAAGTTATTTGCCGAAACAAGCTGGAGCAGTTCTTTGCGCTGCAAGAGCTGATGAGAAAGTACCTATGCCCTGCAGTAAAAGTCTTAGCCTTCATTAACTAACTGACAAATTTTCTGTGATATAAACTTAAGCTTTCCTATCCTTTTTCTTCTCCCCCAGCAAAAGTAGCAGTTGTACCGATTATTACCAATTTCACGGTGCCTATCAATCAGAGCCCCCTGCATCAATACTCCTGTCACACATTCCCCAGCATTTAATCAACCCCATAAAGCAGCGTCTACAAAATTACTTACCAAAACACCTAACTATTTCTACAATCTAATTATAACGGAATTGGGTCCGTCAACCTGACGATTCTGGAATACGAAGACTGTAGCAGTACCATCAGTACAACCCTCTGCCGCAAGATCGGCAGACAGAAAAGATGAATTCGCCAATATTTTAGCGTGCCATAATTATGGTTGGCTTATCTTCTCGCGCTACGCCTCGACCTAATTATGTCATGGGTTGAGCGCCACCCCTTATGGGAGACTTTCAAAATACTTTGCCTTGACCTGTTATGAGATCCGCACAAGAAGGAAGAATCTTCAGATGCTAAAGTTTGCGACAAGAGCACTTTTTGACTCGAACGGGAGGTCGATGCACTCCAGTTCGGCAGTCAGAGATTGCAAATTCTTAAGAAATGCTTCGGCTAAACTCGCGCAATTATTGCAATTGTGATGCTGCCCGAGTTCTAGAGGACCGAAGCCTGTTCTAATTGCACCTTTACTGAGGGTTCTGGAACTTCGACTCGGTCACTTTTACCCTGATCGTGGAGGAAGCAGGAGTGGTCGAAGGACCGTTTTGGAATCGTTTTGTGAGGTAGCTTAAAGTCGTGGAAGTGTCTCAGTGGCAGAGGTTAATCCTGCAATTTATTTTAGATCTCGCGGCTAGGTAGTAGGAGTAGGGTAGTGGCGAATCAGGTGGAAACCCTGACACTCCAGGTAACGTAGCTAACCGAGGTTACCGTAGTGCGTTGGCTAATTTTTGGGGAATTGGTCGGGCGATCTTTTCGGCACAGGTGGCAACCGGCATCATCCGTAGCAGAACGACCACTCCAACCGACAACCCAGCGCTTCTGGACTCCGTCAAGGGGTCAAAGTTCCGGGGTGAACCCCCAAGCAGCTCGTCCGTCAACACACGAGCTGGGCGGCGTCCATCAACACACGCCGCGGTCGAACCCTCGACAACCAACCGACCGGACCGGGACGGCCTCGTGGAGGCCTAGGTCCACCGCCAAGTTCCCGCGCGCACCCGCGCCGTCGTCGCAACCGACGCTTTCATCGCAGCATCCTAGCTGCACACCTGTGCGCCCCCGCACACCGGAAGTGATGCCGAACGCACGCCGATAGTGCCAACCCGTCTGCTGTTAGCCGCCGGCGGAACCATCTCGCCGTAGCCGAAGCTGTAAGCGCGCCACCACCTGATCGCCGGATTGCCAACCCACACACGTAAATCCATGGTCGTGTAAGTACAAACCCTTTTTCGACATGCGCATGATCGATCGTTGGCCAGTGCTTTTTCCGCCAACCCCGTGGGCAACATAAGCCACCCCCTTATTATGTTGCGTGATCGCAAAACCCCCCAGTGAAGTATATTATAGCGATCCCCGAATGAATTTCGCCCCCCAAGCCAACGCACACTACTAGCCAAGCAGTGCACTGCAAATGAACAGGTAGAGAGACAGAAAAACTCGAGTGGTACCGAGGTACTGTGTAGGACTAGTATGCTAAAGATCTGCGGATCGAATCTCGTAGGGCCCGAAGTATTTTTTTGTATTGAATAAATTATGCGAACCTGAATATACGATTTTTATGAGTTTCTGGAGTAAATTTGTGGTTTTTTCTTATGTTTTCTGAGGCATCTTTTCACGACTTTCGCGGTAGTTTTATGTTGGGTTCCGCCATTCTGGCTTCTGAAGCGTTCTGGGGAAATTTGATTGAGGAGATTTTCTACCTGTGATGATAAGAACGGGGCAAGTACAATCTTTTGTTTTCTAGATCTGAGGTATTTTTTTTTTGAGTTTGCGATCTTTTTCTTCCGTTTGTAGCGCCTCGGCTAACCGCCGAGTTCTCGGATGAGTCGGATCGTTCTCAATCGCAAATTTTGGCATCAAGGATACACCCGCCCTGTGGCAGGGTCTCATAGCTGGGCAAAGCAGCACATGATGAATGGTCTCCCTTTGGGAGTGGCGCTTAAGCCATTCGTTTAATTACGCCAATGCGATCCGACCGACCGCCTCCGGTTACATTTGGCGCCCAACAAGATTTGGCACGTAAATTTTCTTAAGCGAATTGATTTTTTTCTGGCTATTTTTTCTTTTGTTTAATTTTTTTTTTGGTTCTCGCAGTTTGATGAACCTTTGCGTAAATTTTTTCTTGTAAATAATTTGTAGCTTTTAATTTTTTTGGAGTTTTGAGGCAATTTATTTGGTTTCATCAATTCTTCCCCTTTTTCTTATTCATAATTTGTAGTTTTAATAATTTTGTAGTTTTAGAAATTTGTAGATCTTAAGAATTTTTTTTTTTGCTGCACCATTCCATTTAAATAATAATATTTTCAAAATGGCTCGGCTTCCTTGTGCAGAATATTTGAATGCAGAGCAAGTTGATTATGAGCTAGTGATCCGCAACCAACTGACACCGGAGACTGACGGTCTTGATTTGGTAGGCAAACAAACACTTTTGAGAACACTGTTCAAAAAGACGTTAAAAACTGGCAAAATTATCATTCCCACTACATGATTGGTCAAGAAATTGACGGAATTAAGAAACATGTCGCGTTGATGTACAGTGCGTTGCTCAAAACTGGTCGAACCCCAAAAATTGAGGCTCGGTTGTTGCATTATTGGTTCCGAACGAAACGTTGTATAGCTATGTCTGAAGAGGAGAAGGCTCAAAGGAGAGAGATGGTAAGGGAACTAGAGGGGATTATGAGAAAATTTGAAATTGAACCACCTTCGCCGGCTCAGGGACAGCTCAAACATTGGTTGAATCCAGTAATTCCAGATCCAGGGAATGAGGTTGGCGCAGACGGTAACCCCGCCGGCGGTTCAGGAACGTCCGTAAACGGTACTCCAGCACCGGGAAGCGGATACGGTACACCACGTACGCCGGGAAACCACAACACCGGTACAAATGGAGGTAATGGTGGAGAAACCGGAAATGAAGAGGGGGACATGGATAGACGCCTTGCGCATCTGGAACGGATGTTGTCCGGATTGACCGTAACGGTCACGGGTATGGCCGAGCAGCAAAAATCTCAGTTAAACCAATCTCAAGGCGGCAACGGAAACGCCCTCGGGAATCCAACCGGATCGATTCAGAAGGAGAAACCGAGATTGCGAGTCCGCCGCAGTGGTTTGTTTTCTCCGGTCGCAATCACAGACTCGAGTGATGACGACGACTTTGAATTGAGGAAACGTCACAAGGACACGGCAAAAGATTCTTATCAACGTGGGCAAGCAGGCAAGAACCGAAATGACGATGACGATCTGTCCTCGCTTCTCAGTTACGGTTCGCGTGGGCGTAGACGACACGCTGAGCGGTTGGATGACCGGGATCTGCTGTACCGGATTGAGAAGTGGAGGTTGAGGTTCTCAGGGGACAACAGGTCCATGAGCATCGAAGATTTTTTGTATAAATTGGACACAATTTCCAGGCGCGAGGGAGTTTCTCAAGAACAAATCTTCCGACACGCTCACATGTTTCTTGATGGGACAGCCTCTGATTGGTTCTTTACGTTTGTCGACGAGATGGACAATTGGGAAACATTCGAGAAGCTGGTCAGGATTCGATTTGGGAATCCAAACCAGGAACAAGGTATTCGGAGCAGAATCCAAGGGCGGAAACAGCACCGGAACGAGAAGTTCATCGAGTTTGCTTCGGACATCGAAAGGCTGAACAAGCAGTTGTCAAAGCCGCTTTCAACTCACAGCAAGTTCCAGACGCTCTGGCAAAACATGCACTCGCACTACCGGACAAAAATCGCACCTGGAACGCAAATCAAGTCCCTGAAAGACTTGACAGAAGCCTGTCAACGGATCGACGCTGTGGACATGAGCTTGAATCCGTCCGGGGAAATATCTCACCAGAGGATGGTGAACAACGTGGACGTTGAAGAGAGCGATTCCGAGGCGTCGGCGGATGTAAACGTGGTACGAACCCGTCAGGCGAGGGACAACCGGCACACGGCTAGACGGCGAGAACAACCCGAGCAAGAAGGAGAGCGAGAAAACGTATTCCGGCAGCAACCTCCGCAGCACCAGAGGACGGAACGGAATCAGGTGAACCCGAACCACCAAGGACAGCTACGACACAACCAAAGTCACGGCGGAAACGGTGAACCATCCGGCGTTGTGAAGTGCTGGAACTGTCTGGAGGAGGGCCACATCTGGAGAGAGTGTTCGCGTCCCAAGGTGATCTTCTGCTACGGTTGCGGAAACCTAGGCCGAACTATCACGTGTTGCGAAAGATGCGCGACAAGAAACTTCCAGTTCAGCAGCCGGAACAATCAGGGAAACGAATTTCGGGGTGCAAGAAAGGGAATCCTAGCAACCCCCAACCTGAATTGATTCCCAACGCAAGAACAAATCCTACTGAATTTGACCCACTTTTAAGAGTACACCACATCCGCGTGAGTGTAACCAAATGTCCACACATCCGCGTGAAGATATTCGACCTCGAGATGGAAGCGCTGCTGGATTCGGGCGCTGGGATCAGCGTGATCAACTCGCCGAGCTTAGCTGAGCAATACGGCCTGAAGATCCAGCCCGCAGCGGTGAAAGTCAGCACGGCAGATGGCACGGAATACAAATGTTTAGGCTTTTTGAACATTCCGTTTACCTACAAGAACATCACGCGTATTATCCCAACGATTATTGTCCCTCAGATTTCCAGGTCGCTTATTCTAGGTGCCGACTTTTGGGAGAGCTTTGGAATCCAGCCGATGATCGATGTTGGCAACGGACCAGAGTCCATCGAAACGCTGGACATCGCGACCGATACGCAACTTTGTTTCAACATCGAACCGTCTGGTGAGCTGCCGAAGGTCGACGAGAAAGAACCAGACGATACTCTGGACATTCCAGCGTTCGACACGCCTGGCGAACCAGCTCCCGAGAGCATCGAGACGGAACACGAACTGACACCGGAAGAGCGGGCGGAACTTATCGAAGTCGTCAAGGAGTTCGAGTTCACCGCGCCCGGGAAGCTAGGACGCACACATCTGATCCAGCACGAGATCATCCTGAAGGAGGAGGCAAAGCCGAGGAACCAGCCCGTCTACAAGTGTTCGCCTTTCATTCAGAAAGAGATCGACGCGGAGATCGAGCGGTTCAAGGAGCTCGACGCCATCGAGGAGTGTTACTCCGAGTGGACGAACCCGTTGGTGCCGGTTCGGAAATCGAACGGCAAGATCAGAGTTTGTCTCGATTCACGGCGGATCAACGCGATGACGGTCAAGGACGCGTATCCGATGCAAAATATGCAGGATATTTTTCACCGGCTGGGCCGCGCGAAATACTTTTCGATTATTGATTTGAAGGACACTTACTTCCAGATTCCGTTGAAGGAGGAGAGTAGGAATTTCACGGCTTTTAGGACATCCAAGGGGTTGTTCCGGTTCAAGGTCTGTCCGTTTGGTCTGACCAACGCACCGTTCACTATGTGCCGGCTTATGAACAAGGTCATAGGTTTCGACCTCCAGCCGCAGGTCTTTGTCTATCTCGACGACATAGTGATCGCGACCGAGGATCTGGAACAGCATCTGCGGTTGCTGCGAATCGTGGCCGAACGGTTACGTAACGGCGGTCTCACGATCTCACTTGAGAAGTCCCGTTTCTGCAGGAAGCAGGTTATGTACCTGGGCTATCTGCTGACGGAACGAGGTGTGTGCATTGACCAGTCGCGGATCCAACCGATCCTGGATTACGCTCGGCCGAAGAGCGTGAAGGACATCCGGCGACTCATGGGCCTCGCGGGTTTCTACCAGAGGTTTATAGAGGGTACAGCCGCATTACGGCGCCGATCACGGATCTTCTGAAGAAGGACAAGAAGAAGTTTACGTGGTCTGAAGAAGCGGAGAAAGGTTTCAACGAGCTGAAATCGGTTCTGACGTCCGCGCCGATTCTGGCCAATCCGGATTTTACCAAACCGTTCACGATCGAGTCCGACGCCTCGGACAACGCCGTAGGAGCCGCGTTGGTTCAGGAACAAGAAGGGGAAACACGAATTATCGCGTATTTCAGCAAAAAGCTTAGCAGTACGCAGAAACGATACTCGGCTGTTGAGAAGGAATGTTTAGGAGTTCTCTTAGCGATCGACAACTTCCGGCATTACGTCGAGGGGACACGCTTCAAGGTGGTCACTGACGCGCGCAGCTTGTTGTGGTTGTTTAAGATTGGGGCGGAGTCCGGCAACTCGAAACTTCTTCGTTGGGCTCTCCGCATTCAGTCGTACGACATCCAACTTGAATACCGGAAGGGCAAGAGCAACATCACCGCGGACTGTCTGTCACGTTCCATCGAGTCTCTGGCCGTTTTTCAGATCGATCCGGACTACGAGGAACTCGCTGCTAAGATCGCGTCCAGCCCGCTGCTGCGTTCATCGCAGCATCCTAGCTGCACACCTGTGCGCCCCCGCACACCGGAAGTGATGCCGAACGCACGCCGATAGTGCCAACCCGTCTGCTGTTAGCCGCCGGCGGAACCATCTCGCCGTAGCCGAAGCTGTAAGCGCGCCACCACCTGATCGCCGGATTGCCAACCCACACACGTAAATCCATGGTCGTGTAAGTACAAACCCTTTTTCGACATGCGCATGATCGATCGTTGGCCAGTGCTTTTTCCGCCAACCCCGTGGGCAACATAAGCCACCCCCTTATTATGTTGCGTGATCGCAAAACCCCCCAGTGAAGTATATTATAGCGATCCCCGAATGAATTTCGCCCCCCAAGCCAACGCACACTACTAGCCAAGCAGTGCACTGCAAATGAACAGGTAGAGAGACAGAAAAACTCGAGTGGTACCGAGGTACTGTGTAGGACTAGTATGCTAAAGATCTGCGGATCGAATCTCGTAGGGCCCGAAGTATTTTTTGTATTGAATAAATTATGCGAACCTGAATATACGATTTTTATGAGTTTCTGGAGTAAATTTGTGGTTTTTTCTTATGTTTTCTGAGGCATCTTTTCACGACTTTCGCGGTAGTTTTATGTTGGGTTCCGCCATTCTGGCTTCTGAAGCGTTCTGGGGAAATTTGATTGAGGAGATTTTCTACCTGTGATGATAAGAACGGGGCAAGTACAATCTTTTGTTTTCTAGATCTGAGGTATTTTTTTGAGTTTGCGATCTTTT
Organism: Culex quinquefasciatus; assembly: GCF_015732765.1. Lineage (NCBI taxonomy): Eukaryota > Metazoa > Arthropoda > Insecta > Diptera > Culicidae > Culex > Culex quinquefasciatus. The sequence continues at coordinate 132,318,550 of NC_051862.1, read as the reverse complement.
CTTCCGTTTGTAGCGCCTCGGCTAACCGCCGAGTTCTCGGATGAGTCGGATCGTTCTCAATCGCAAATTTTGGCATCAAGGATACACCCGCCCTGTGGCAGGGTCTCATAGCTGGGCAAAGCAGCACATGATGAATGGTCTCCCTTTGGGAGTGGCGCTTAAGCCATTCGTTTAATTACGCCAATGCGATCCGACCGACCGCCTCCGGTTACAAGACAACATCGCACCCCCAAACAGAACCCTATCTTGCAACCATTCTCCTTCAAATCTTAAGGACATCCCTTAGTTCATCAGCAGTCTCCAGGTGAGTCGCCAGCCAACTCGGTTCCGGGCCGCACACACTCCGTCCAGGTCGGCACCCCGCCCGCCTGGCACTCTTGCCATGCGCACGACCCAAAGGATCCGGTAAACCCAGGTGACTCTCTGAAAACCCGGTTTGCCGTTGAGCTGCACTAGCTCGTGGTTCATCTTTCTCCTCTGTGTGTTGTTCACGCGGAATTCGGCCTAACGCAGTAAGACCTCTCCGAACGAACTACGTGTGCTGGTAAAACCTCCTCCTCCTGTGACCTGTTGCTAATGAAACTCAGTAATAAAAAAAAGGTATTTTGTAGGTTTAATCACTGATTGTGTTATAGTACTTAAGAGCTGGTTAAAGTTTGGCTTTACAACTTCTACATTATTAGAACACAATATCTTGCCTCTTGTATACGTTTGATGGGTACATAACCTTAACGAATTAAAACAACCAACAAAACAAACCTTCCACTTTAACGTTCCCAGATCTTTTATGGCCCCTATTGTAAGATCCTGCTCGCACCTAGGAGTCTGAAGGCTTGAATGGGGAGAGCACCCAAATCTCTTTTTACTCCTTCCACCCACGGATTCGATTTGATGACCTTTGGATTGCAAGTCCAGATGCCGACCAGCGACTCTACCGGAGCAGGTTTGGTTTGGTGTGTTGTTTGTTCGTATATCAGGGAGACGACTTCTACGCCTGGAATGACTCTACGGCCTAACAACAACTAAGGGCAAAGACCAACGTTTTACTCCCCATCCGAATGGAAGTCATTAGAAGATGGGAAACGAAACCCTGATCATCCGCTTACAACGCAAACAGCGTAACCATTCGACCACGCCTGCACCCAAACGAATTACCAAATACCCTAAACTTTCCTGTTACTTTTCAATCATTTCAACTGTTAACTTGTGCAAAAATGATCCCTAATGGCACTACTGAACTTCCTTAAAAATATCCTTGTAGTTTGTACCTTGAATTCCTAACTTTAACAGTAACTTTCTAACTTCACCTTTCGATGATCATACACAAGCCTGCAGCCCCTACCCCAGACCTAAATATTAACAAGCCATCCATACGATAGGCAGAGCGAAAATCCAGAAGCCACCTCTTCATCATGCTTCCGTGTAATTATCCGCAAGCCATCTCTCCCCCAGGCATGAGTGAACAATCACAAGTCTCTTCTTCCCCCAGGCCTTACAGCAGATATTCACGAGTCAGCTCTCCGCCATGCATGAGTGAACATCCACCAGCCTCCTCTTCACCAGGCTTCATGTAATCATCCACAAGCCATCTCTCCACCAGGCATGAGTGGACAATCACAAGCCTCTTCTCCCCCAGGCCTTACAGCAGATATTCACGAGCCATCTCTCCACCAGGCATGAGTGAACATCCACCAGCCTCCTCTTCACCAGGCTTCATGTAATCATCCACAAGCCATCTCTCCACCAGGCATGAGTGAACAATCACAAGCCTCTTCTTCCCCAGGCCTTACAGCAGATATTCACGAGCCATCTCTCCACCAGGCATGAGTGAACATCCACCAACCTCCTCTTCACCAGGCTTCCATGTAATCATCCACAAGCCATCTCTCCACCAGGCATGAGTGGACAATCACAAGCCTCTTCTCCCCCAGGCCTTACAGCAGATATTCACGAGCCATCTCTCCACCAGGCATGAGTGAACATCCACCAACCTCCTCTTCACCAGGCTTCCATGTAATCATCCACAAGCCATCTCTCCACCAGGCATGAGTGGACAATCACAAGCCTCTTCTCCCCCAGGCCTTACAGCAGATATTCACGAGCCATCTCTCCACCAGGCATGAGTGAACATCCACCAGCCTCCTCTTCACCAGGCTTCATGTAATCATCCACAAGCCATCTCTCCACCAGGCATGAGTGAACAATCACAAGCCTCTTCTTCCCCAGGCCTTACAGCAGATATTCACGAGCCATCTCTCCACCAGGCATGAGTGAACATCCACCAACCTCCTCTTCACCAGGCTTCCATGTAATCATCCACAAGCCATCTCTCCACCAGGCATGAGTGGACAATCACAAGCCTCTTCTCCCCCAGGCCTTACAGCAGATATTCACGAGCCATCTCTCCACCAGGCATGAGTGAACATCCACCAGCCTCTTCTTCACCAGGCTTCCATGTAATCATCCACAAGCCAATATCCGGCACTAAGCCAACCTCCGGCACTAAGCCAACCCCCGGCACTAAGCCAATATCCGGCACTCAGCCATCCCCCGGCACTAAGCCAATATCCGGCACTAAGCCAACCTCCGGCAATAAGCCAACCTCCGGCACTAAGCCAACCTCCGGCACTAAGCCAACCCCCGGCACTAAGCCAACCCCCGGCACTAAGCCAATATCCGGCACTAAGCCATCCCCCGGCACTAAGCCAATATCCGGCACTAAGCCAACCCCCGGCACTAAGCCAATATCCGGCACTCAGCCATCCCCCGGCACTAAGCCAATATCCGGCACTAAGCCAACCTCCGGCAATAAGCCAACCTCCGGCACTAAGCCAACCTCCGGCACTAAGCCAACCCCCGGCACTAAGCCAACCCCCGGCACTAAGCCAATATCCGGCACTAAGCCATCCCCCGGCACTAAGCCAATATCCGGCACTAAGCCAACCTCCGGCACTAAGCCAACCCCCGGCACTAAGCCAACCCCCGGCACTAAGCCAATATCCGGCACTAAGCCATCCCCCGGCACTAAGCCAACCTCCGGCACTAAGCCAACCCCCGGCACTAGGCCAATATCCGGCACTAAGCCAATATCCCATTGGCACACAGCCAAAACATCCGAAAAAACCACAACGGCGAAAATACTAACACCCCCAAGTCCTACCGTTAATATTCACACACCATTCTTTTTACCAATACATAATAGGAATTTACTGCACTAAACATCAATAATATCTTCCACCTTTTTTAACTGGGTTTTCTACTGTTCGTCCAAGAAATCTAGAATCTGAGAGTATCTTAATATACTCACAGTTTATTGCTTTTCGGTTAGTATACTAACAAGTATACTGGAATATCATTAGTATACTCAGTATTCCTAAGTAATATTAGAGTTTCCAGCCCCTTGGTATTTTGTCAAACTCTTTGAGAAATAACAACAAAATTGTCGCTTTGATCCTACCTAAAACAGCGTTGATTCAACTTAACTATTTTTTTTTGGTTTAAATGAAAACTATTGTAGTTTACACGTGCCCGCTATCTGTCAAAATGAAAAGTTTTTTCTCGGCAGGCGGATGATCAATCTTCGAAGTACGTTTTTTTTCGTTCGATGCGGCCAGGCCATACGTGTAATTCTATCCGTGGCCTGTTCTCTTGCAGCGGCAATGAGCGTGAGCAATGATTCGCGAAATTCGGGACGAAAGTGTTCGAGATTCGAGATGATTTTAAAGCCACCAAGAACCAGGACTCAACAAGTTGCAAGGCGGAGAACCATCCCAGGTCAGCAGATCGAATGGAAATCCCAAAAAATAGCCTTCGACGAAACCAGCTTCGTAAGCATCTTATTATTTTACATCAAAAGTCCCTTTCTTTTTAACGCTTTTTCCACACTTGCAGAAGTCTGTGGAAGACCACGATTTACCTGGAAGCGAGTACTGGCGTGATAACATGGCCGCCCAACGCGAAGATGCAACTTAGGAAACTTGGCGGTTCAACGAGCGATGTTGTTAGCAACACCAGGAGCGGTGCAAGGACAGCGAATCAGATTGTTCAAGCGTCGATTGAAATTATTTGAGATCTTCAATAAAATTTGAAAAATGAATTGCTGATTTTATTTATTGATTCAATAGAAATAATTACCAAAACAATGGAAAAAATATTCAGTTGTTTCAACAAAAAATCCAGATTTAAGTCAACAAAAAAAACGACGTTGTTTCAACAAAATTCTGATTCGAACGCACTATCTGTCAAATCTCGATCAACTTAAGTTGGGGTAGATTCAACAAAAAAACTGCTTTGAAATAATAAAATGTCCCGATTTGAAACAACAAAATTCGAGAGTTGATTCAATGCAAAATTTTTGTTGATTATATTCAACAAAATATTTTGTTGAATCAAACCTCGTACAGGCTGATTCTACAAAATATTTTTCTGCGTGACTCTTTGCTGAATTACCGTAACTAAACATTAACCAAAACTCCTATTGAACCTCGGCATCGTGTATCAGGTAAACATTGTACTTCCGCTAACCCAATTTTGGGTAATCTGTTTATTGCCAACTTGAAGCTGAACCCCTTGATCGTGCATCATGAAAACAAAATTTCTAGAGAGTGCGCCCGTGCAGCACACATGCAAACACGTTAACTCCGCGGAAAAAAAACCAGACATTTCACAATGAAACAACACAAACACACACCCTCAGTCCGGCTCCTCTTACCTTCTCTTCCTCTTCCTCCTGCTCCATAAAAAAATGTTTCCTGCTTTTTCCGTTCCAAACATAAAATTGCATTTCCTTACCAAAATATGTTTTCTCCTCGTCGCCAATGTAAACACCGAGCCAGGTAAATACACCGGATTTAAATAAAACAAATCACTGGCGGCTAATAATCATATTTATTGCCGCCACCACTCGCGTGCCCGACCGCGTTACACTCTCATCGTCACTCCCTAACTCTTCTCATCTCTAGACGTCAACCATAGTTGATCTGTCAGCCAGTGTTGACCAGGGTTAGATTCCTACAATTGATATGAAAAAAAAAACCCGATTTAATCCCCCCAGGAGTGAGATAGAGCCTTTCTTACTAAAGAATATAACTTCTTTCAATTCATAACATCGACTTTTTTTTATTAATAACGTCAGCAAAAATGATGATGATGATACAAAAAATCTTATAATGAAAGCAAGGTATTACTAATGATGTGTTTTCCAAAAGAAATTGAAAACGCAATTTTCACCAAAAGAATATGTTTAATCGTACAAATTCTTAATTAAACAAGCGTTTATGAAAAACGTGGGGGGATGGCAACCCTATTCCAACCTAAGCAAACTGACAATAGTCGACATTAGCACGGTTGTCAAATGAGAGCCCACAACAAAAGCACTAACTGTCAAATGGTAGCCCATAACAAATTATTGTTTGATTTTCAAATTTCCCGCAATTCAAACGATAAATATCTGAAAAAAAAACACGTGGATTGTGTTGCTGATGGTAAATTCTATCATATCCTTGGAGATTCCATCCCAATATTGGCTGAAAATTCATATCGAAAAAAGTGATTTTTCTGTTTACTTTTTTTTTGCTTTTTTTCCTTGGGTCGATCAAACAGTGCACCCGTACACTAAGAATCGGCATTACACATTTTTCAGTTTAGTTTTACACATTTGCATGGTACTTTTGAGTTTAACCAGGATAACACACTTCCTGCTACCAAAGTAATATGTATAATACTGATTCTTAGTGTTTGTTATCTGAACTTCCAAGATGGTGGCTTCTTCGCTACCCCCTGAAAAACGCAAGCATGGCAAGCTTCCCATGCGCCAGTGACGGCGCACACCGCGGTTTTGGCTCGAAAAATGCAATTTTTGAGATAAATAATAAATATGAAAATGAAAAATTTTGACCATATTTTTATTTGTAAATCGTGTATTTTGTTGAAAAGTCTGGCCACCTCCGAAAACAGATGGATATTTCGAAATTTGAGCGGCAACTCGCCCAGGTTCAGCACACTAGCTTTCATCTGCATTCAGAAGAATCAAAATCGGATTCAGGGGAGCTGAGAACGACGCGACACAAAATTTGGCAAAATTTTACTACCCACGAACATCACTCGATTTCCACGGAATTTATTTTCTCAAAATTCGAGGGTTGGAGATAGACGAGTTCTGTCAAGATGAATCGATAGAGCGTCGAAAATCAATGCAGTGTGATTTTTTCGATTAATATTCATGCTGTATCGTCTTATTTACGAACATGAAAATGACGTCCAGCCATAAAGTAAAACTTATACCTTTCTTTAGTAAAAGAGGCAAAAATGCATCAAAATTTGTTTTTTAAATCTTTTTTATGTTTACAGTCATTTTTGACTCGTTTTCTCCAATATTTTCGGAAATAAATGAGTTCAAAAGTCTGTAAAGTAGAGGTGGGCAAAAAAAGAGCGAGCCGGTTCTATGAAAAAAGCGAACGAACCGTGGCTCACAAAAAAAGAACCGCGGTTTTTTTTATACTCCGGTTTAAGATGGCATGATTTTTGTCATGAATATAATTTATTGAATTTCCGAAAAAAGTGTAGTATTAAACTGAATAGAATTGAAAATGCATTTTCAAATATTTCAAAGCTTATAAAAATTAATCCCAAAAGTAAATGATTTTTAAAACAAATCAAAAAAACTTTAATTGTTCAACTGATTGTACATTATAGTTTTACCGGAATACAATTTGAGCATTTCAAATTGCAGAATTTGTAAAATATTACAAAAAATCTACTGAATAGTTTAGAGATTTTGAAAAATATATAACCTTTTGTCCGATTAAACTTTAGTGTTTATAGAAAAGAGATCATACCAAGACCTATGGTTTTCGAGGGCATCTTCTCGCTTTAATTTTTATTTTTTGAGAATCAAATAATTGATAAAAGTCCAATGTAAAATAACTTATAAAATCACACGATTCTTTTAAAAAATCCCTTTTCATCCAAATTTTGAAAAAGAGCGAAAGAACCGTTCAAAAGAGCGGCTCTTTTTAATGAGCGAACGAAAATGAGCGGCTCCTAAAAAGAGCGATTTTTCCCACCTCTAACTGTAAAGTTTTTCTGTTGTTTTAAGCCATATCTGTTAGCAAAATTGATTATTTAATTGATTAGCAAATGCCCACTTGTATTCTTTATATCTATTATTAGACCCACACCATGCATCAAAACATCACATATCGTTTAAATTTGATATAATTTGATATAAAACTTATGTTAAGTTTTCCTATAGTGGACCCGGGTCCACAATCGGATTATGGACCCGGGTCTACTATAGGAAAAGGGGGTCCATAACTGGCAAGAAACACTTTTTTTTCAAATGGCCATTTTGCTGCTTAAAAAAACATATTTATAATTGATGGGATTTAAACAATTACAAGTAACAACGTGTCGAGTTATAAGCCTTACACGGAGAAAAAACAGTTCCCAAAATCGTGAACAAGCGTTTATGAAAATGTTTTCAAATTTCATGGTAAGTTTCTAATCATTGACTTTATAAAAATGAAAGATTAGACGAAAAAAAAAAATTTAGCGAATAAATACTCTTTTGCCGTACTGTGCATCAAAAAATTTAATAATTCAAAATCTTTTAAATTTTTGAAAAAAAAACCCAAACATGCTTAAAATGTTTCTAAATGCAGAGGAATGGATAATGGTGACCATTACAAACTATTTGTTTTTACTAATCTTACTTTGTGAAAGTTTGATAAATGTTCGATTGCTAAATGCAATTTTGGATCAAATTTTTCATGGGCATATTTTTTGCTTTTTAACGTTGTTTCAAATCAAAATCTTTCTGAAACCTTTAGAAATCTATATTGAAAAGAAAGTCATTTCATCATCATTTTATTAACTTCCCGGCCAATTGCAATGTTCCGCCGTAGTGTTGCGCCTGCCATGTACTGAACCGTTCAAGTACGCAAGATCATACCCGGATGGGTTCACCTCTCGCAGCAGCTGGTGCCCTGTTGAATCGCATGCGCCGTGTTTTCTGCAACAACAACAAAAAGAAGACACTCTACGAGAGGTAAAAAAGACGTAAATTTCGAATGCCCCGCACTAAAGTTTACTGATGGCGGTGCCTGGTGGTACAAAATGGAACTAAACTTTGTAATTGCATACAAAAAGTGACGAACGCGTGCGAAACTTTTCCGCGGAGGAAACAAAAAAAAAAGTTACAATAAAAAGGGCGTAAATTAGGCCAAAAACTTTTCGACAAAATTGTGACTAAAATTTGTGTAACCTCCATCAGGAGCGCAGCAGCAGGTTCTTTTTCTGGACACCGGTGGGCGGCGGGTTGGATGGGAGCGGCGATGCGTGATGCGCACAAACTCACACACGTGTATACACGTTTGGGGTTGTTTCGAAGAGGGGTTCCACATTTGGCCCCAGCAATGGTGGGGAGGCCATGGTTGCGGACGGTAAATCGGCCGAGAAGGAGGCAACCGAAAAAAAAGCTGCGAGAAATCTACCTCTTCCTGGTCCAGGGAAAACAACAGCACAATCCTTTCCAAGGATTAATGCTGTTTTTTATAAGCAGTAAAGGCTTCGTTGAGATAATTGATATAAAAACAATGTTTTATCATTAAAACACAATCTAGCTTGCAAATTATTCAGTTCACCAAACTATTGAAATTGAAATTTCTTATTCGGCTGACATTTTATACTTCATCAAAGTAAATAAATTTTTATTTAAGATTTTATAATCAACATTTTATAATCATATTTCAAAATTTTCTGACGTAACTGAAAAGGTGATTGATGGAACTGAGTCTTACCATTAAACTCAGTGTTTTAAGATGTGATACAAGATACAGTAACAACGTGTCAAAAGCTTAACAACATCGTTATATCTAATGAACAATAAAGAATAAAATACGACAGTCATGCAGTTTCATTTGTTCAGTTGTTTCTTAGACAAAATTTGCACTTACGAAAACAAAAATATGTTCTTTAAACAATGCAGGTATTTTTTCGACTAAGCAAATCAAAACAAGCTGCATTGATGTAACTAATGAATCCAAAGATTTGCAATAACAACTTGAATCATCCACAACCGATCGACTATAAAAAGCAACCCAAAAACTCTTGTCAAATCACAGGTAAGTCTGATAGAAATCAGTTCGCAAACCAAAAAAAAAGATGAAGTTCTCACTGATTGGAGTGGTCATCGCCGCAGTTCTGGCCCTGGCTGGATCGGCCGCTGGCGAAGCTGCCCGGGGAGGCTACCTGCCACGCCCAACTCGTCCGTGGCCAATTGGCAAAAAGTGAAAAGCTATGACAATTTTGGCCGGAAATAAATGGATTGACTTTTAAGCAGCATCAAATCAAATGTAATTTTAATATTCATCATAAAATCTGTAGCCTAACATTTGAAAAGACCAATTAAAAGTTTTAAACATTAGAAGTGCCTCCCAGAGTGTCTTTCCTGATTGCTAAATCTTTTATAGTACCGTCAACTAGGGCGAATCGGGACTACAACCTGAATAGGGACATCAGTTTTTAGGGCGTTAAAAACTTAAAATTTGGAAAGCGATGCACAGTTTCTGTTGTTCTGTGTCTGTTCTATCCGAAACTCATGAAAATAAAAAAAAACTGTCCAGATTGACCCAAGACGACGGAATGAAGAGTTTAGGAAAAACCAGATTTAATCCCACCTGGGGTGAGATAGAGCCTTTCTTACTAAAGAATATAACAATGAAAGAACTTCTTTCAATTCATAACATCGACTTTTTTTTTATTTATAACGTCAGCACAAAAGAATATGACGGAAGCAAAGTATTCTAAATGATATGTTTTCCAAAAGAAATAAAAAACGCAATTTTCACCAAAAGAATATGTTTAACCGTACATATAAAGAATGTGACATTTTCAGAAAACGTTATTTGAGTTGTCTCCTACAAAACCCTTCAAACAGGATCAAGTTTTATTGAAAAGACTGAGAATTTGCAAAGTCCATAAAAAATCAATTTTGAACTAATTTCTACCCTACTGAAGGTTTATTTTTTAATGATTTGGCAATAAATAGCCACTCCAGCCGCGATAAATTTAATTATCGCAGCGAACAAAAATATTTACTTCTAACTCAGACCGGACCCTCATATACCATTACACCGGCCATTGTATGCTAGCGATGCATAAAACGAACAGCGACCCAGCAACGTAGCAACATCTAGAAAGAGGAAAGAATCATCAAAACGGAACAAGTTATAGAGCAATGCAATGTTTCTCTTGGGCCCTACTGAGGGCGCCAAATTGCACCCTGTTCAATTAACTTATGAAATCACGAAAAAATGGAATCTACTTTTAGGCGATTTTAGGAGCAAACGGGAAACAAATTGATTGTAGCAGGATGAATGTCCTATGTCACAAAAGTTTTAGCATAAACATTGGACAAATATGCAAAACGAACAGGACAAAAAAAACGAGAAGCTACGATATCTTTCATGTTGAAGGAAACATCGGTAGACAAGCTACTACAAACGAGTATAAGTCGAGCAAAAAATTCTCGCGCCAGTATTCGAAGCTCAACTTGGCAACTTGGCAACTTGTCGACTTGGCAAGTTGTCGACTTGGCGACGAAGCGTCGAAAATCGATGGAGTGTGATTTTTTGGCGATTTTTCCGATTAAAATTCATGCTGAATCGACATATTTACGAAGATGGAAATGACGTCCAACCTTAAAGTAAAACCTATACCTTTCTTTAGAAAGAAAGGCAAAAAAACAATATATATTTTTGGAATTTGAAAATAGATGTCGTTCGTACACCCAACACGCGACATCAATCGTCCAAGTTCAAGTCCGAGATCATTTTCTCCGGTTTTGTAGAACATATTTTCCGCTTCTCTGAAAGAGCACATAGGGGAAATGTTCTAATCTCGGATTAGTTTTCAAAATGACCTTAGAGCCAATGGTAAACAAAGCCTTTTTTGCATCGGTATTTAACCTACTTACGAAAAACCAATTGCAAAAATGCTTAAGATTGTTCATCTACACGTATTTCAAATGCCCCAAACAAAAAATAAATTAAGTAAAAAGACCAGGTCGATTCGTTCAACCCCCATCGAGCTCAACGGCAATACATCCGGGGTTTTCGGAACCAACGATTTTCCCCAGAAAAAACATCAAATTTTCCTGAGCATGCTATGAATGCTTGATGAACACCGCGACGCCACTTGTCAAACAGCTACCACGTGGTCTACACAGAAAAAAAAGTGTGATTTTACAGGACACTGAACTGATGTTTTGAATGTAAACATGCTCAATGTAAATTTGAAAATCGTTGTAAATCGTTGTATTGCATTTAAAGAGGGTCAATGTAAATTTAAATTGAATGTAACCTTTAAATCCCATGTAAATGAACTTGATTTTGTTGACATTGGCCAAATTTGAAAGTATGAAAAGCATGTAAATGCATTTTTGATGTAAAATGTTGTAAATGTAAACTCAAACAGCATTTAAATTTAAATTGCTACTTTATTTTGGAATGACAGCTCAAGCGGATGGCGAAAACAAATCAGTGCAATGTTATGATTGATTTGTGCGCATGAAATTGAAGCTGTTTTTGTGTTTATTGCTTGATTCTACGAAAGAAAAAGCTCGACAAACTTCATGTTTGATGCAATTATTTGAAAACAATGAATGCCGATTGGAGGCACATTGGAAAAAAGTTGCGGGCGGCATCTGTTTGATGTTTTGTTTATAAAATTCAACTTCCAAGATCAGAGTAAGTATGCAAAATTTTATCGCAAATATAAACTTCTGCACAAGTCTAATGTCTAGTCTTTCTCCTAAAACTGCTTGTGGCTGATTTCGCTGGTGAAGGAAAAGTCACAAAATTTGATGCCGGAAGGCGGAAGTCAAAGGGCATGCAGAATCTGGGGCTTGGAACCACCTTACGCGTTCTTCTCGGTTACGGCAGACCAGAATAATGGCCTTGTAGCAAGGTTGATCACGTAAAACACAAGTAGGGTAAGTTTCCTAGAGGGCACCGACTGTACGCAGATCGATCTTGTATGATTTGGGCGTATTCACTATCACTGGCACAGCAGCATGCGAGCAGAAACCCCGCGAATTCTGGTACCGACGGAGAGCCACAGTACCGAGGCACTAACGACGGGACGGGAGTCAATGTACCGGTGGACGGGGTCGTTTACGGACAGCCTTAATCGCCAACTGCTACTGCAGAATCTTTCCTCCGGCGGGTTAATCGGGTTCCTCACAATCCACAGTATTTCGGTGAGCATTTTCATTATTATACTAAATTTCACACTATCAATAAGCTACAAATTCGAAAATTTCTTTAGAAATTGAGAATAATTTTGTCACCACAATGTTTTGAAAAAAAAATCTTGATTACGGATTGTCAAAACTGTCGGAGTTTTTGGCACCAGCTTGGCAAATCGAAATTATAACTCCGACAGCACAGCTTTACGCAAAAATGAGTAATAGATTTCTGTGTAAATTTCTAATCTGTTTTGTTAAGGTTTTATATATCAAGCAAAAGAACCTGAATGGGCCATTGATGAAAAATATTTTTTATGGCATAATAATCATGATAGGGGAGAATAAATTTTAAATTTGAAGGCCACGTGGCTTGTGCAAGATTCTTATGAGCACAAACGGGTTAAAATGGATGTTCAAATTAATTTTTAAAAATAGGTTTACAAGCCTATTTGACAGTTAGTTTTTTCAAGTAATCAAAACGAGAGATATGGGCAAGAAAGACGAGTTAACATTTTCGAATTTTTTTGCACAACTTCATACACAGCTCTTTTTAGCCACAGTTGAAACATAGTTCAAACTAAACAATGTAAATGGGTCAATGTGAGCTTGTTCTTCTTTGTTAACAATTTTACATTGACCCATTAACATTGTTGTTACATGTTGAAAGAGCAACATGGAGTTAGACTTTCTGTCCAGCTGTGTGTAAAGTGTATCATGCTCAGTATTGTCAGATTTTCAGAAAATTCTGGGAATACCTGAATTTTCAAATGCTCGACAGAATAAAAATAGACTCTCTAGATGCTTAATTCCAGATTTCAAAAGATTTTGCCGACAGCAAAAAAAAAAAAAGATTTTTGTCAACAAAAACCAAGTTGAAATAGGGTGATTAGGAGTACTATCAAAAACGGTTTAGACTTTGGATTATTGGTTCAATTTTACAGTTTTTATGAATAACTACGGGTTTTTCTATGTTTATAGTACCTTTCCAAATAAAAATCTAGAAATAGAAAAACTTTTTATTTTTAATTATTTTCCCAAAAATACCCGATTATTTAAAAGTGTTTATTTGTTAAAATCTTGGTGCTCTGGTGATACCATGGGCGTTAGAGGGTAAATTTATATTCGTTAGGTAGCTACAGACTTTACAATACAAATTTGTCTGTATCTGTGTTTGTAGAAATTTTCAAATCTGGCAGCACTGACTCCGACAGAACAACCCGACATTTTCATCGGAATCAAAACGTCAAATTTTCGATAGTAAACAAAAGGCAGTGGTTCGTCTTGTTTTTGTAGTTGTCAAAAGAGGTCTTGTTGTTGCCACCGTTGCCACAAATCCGTAGATTTCCAGCGGTTTTGCTTCTCCGCCGATTTGTCCAGCTGCTGCTGCTCCAGGTCGTTCTCAATCACGGCGTCGTCCTCCAACGGTTCGCTCATGTTGCCTTTGTCCTCGGCGCAGTCTTCGATCACGTCCGTCGTATTAATGCTCATGATCGGACCGGGAATGCTCGGGATGGCAAGGTTCATCACGGCGGCGGCCACCGGATTTGGCAGTGATTCGTTGGTGACCACCTTGGTGGCGGACACGAGCGAGTTCATGATCGGCGCGGGCACGCTTTCCGGGGCGCTCGTTACGGTGCTGCAAACGTCCGCGAAAAGCTGCAGCTGCGTCGTGTTGACCTCGAGCACGGGCATCGGGTTCGCGGGGGTCGAAGATCGCTGAAAAATGCCATCGCAAACTGTTTGCCGGAGTTTTATCAAAGTAAAATCTGCGTTTTGTGTGCGTTTGACTTGATTGATTCAAGTGTGATTTACTTGCAGAAAATTAAGCTTGGGGACCGATCAGCAAACCGCAACCGGCTGTAACTAGTGAGTACCGATGGATTTGGGAAAGCTTTTCCTCTCAACTAATCCACCCTTTTCCCCATGCACAGTGGTCATGCCCATCATTCCAATCATTCCATCGGTCAACACGAGCATGACGCTGACGAGCACCAGCACGACGACGACGACCACCGCGAACCCGATGCCCGTGCTCGAGGTCAACACGACGCAGCTGCAGCTTTTCGCGGACGTTTGCAGCACCGTAACGAGCGCCTCGGAAAGCGTGCCCGCGCCGATCATGAACTCGCTCGTGGTCACCAACGAATCACTGCCAAATCCGGTGGCCGCCGCCGTGATGAACCTTGCCATCTCGACGACCATCTCCATCCCGAGCATTCCCGGCCCGATCATGAGCATTAATACGACGGACGTTATCGAAGACTGCGCCGAGGACAAAGGCAACATGAGCGAACCGTTGGAGGACGACGCCGTGATTGGGAACGACATGGAGCAGCAGCAGCTGGACGAATCGGCGGAGAAGCGAAAATCGATGGAAATACCGTTGCTTGTGGAAGAGGAACTCAAGACCGAGGAGGAAGTGCAAGCCAAGCTTGATCTGGACGAAAACGAGGTGAAAATGGTCGACGCGAGCGAGGAAAACGAGACCGTCAACGATGAGGTGGTAATCAACCAACATTGAAGAGGACGACGGCGGCGTGAAGGCGGTTGAACCGATGGAGTGCGGAAGTAGTTTGACTTCGCCGAAGCACGTGATGAAGACGCACTTTGACGACGTGATGATGTCGGAGACGACATCGGTAAGCGGGTGGGGATTTGTGAAAGTTTTAGCCTGAGCTGAAACTTTTATTTTTTCTAGACCTGTTCCGGAAGCAAGCAGGTCGAGAGTTCGGACACGTCGTTGATTTCGAACGCGGAGCTGGCAGAGTTCAAGTAGGTCGTACATGTTGTTTCGTTTGCAGCAAGCCTCAACTCTACTCGTTTTCAGGAACGCCCACGAAAAGGAACTCACGTGCGTTGACATCATGCTGCTGTGCGACCTGTTCTATCTGCCGTTGGAGCAGTCCTCCAGCTTTTGGCCGAATTTCACTGGCTCAAGATAAACGCCCAGGTGCTGTGCAAAAAACCGGTCACGCAAGCCAAGCTTGGCGACAACTCCGACGGCGGGGGATTCGAAATGTGCAGCCAGTGGCCAGTTCGCCAACTGGTCCTCAAGGTTCGAGACTTCCCAGTGCCGATTGTTGTGTCAGGTGAGTACATTCCGCATTGTAGTTATCACTCCCTTAAAAAAAAACATTCGAGAGTTGCTCCGTTGAATCTATTATTTGATGTAACTAAGAAAAAACTTTTGTATCACGGTACAGAAAGATTTGTTCTACTTCAGGTCAATCAAGAAAACATATTTTGATCAAAAAATGAATTAAACATTTAATCTTTCTGGGCTGGTATTTACGAAAGCTTTTGAAAATTACATCAGATTCTAGATTCAACGGAGCAAAAAAATTTTGGGCTTTGGTGAATTTACGTTAGTTTCATCGGAATTTTACATGTTTTGGGACCAATTTTGTTCGAAAAGTTTACATCGGATGGCATTTAAATTTCAAATGAATTTGATGTAAATTCGCATCATTAATGACGTGCACTTTTGGTACATCATAAATGATGTAAATTTACACAATTTTTTTTTTCTGTGTAGCATTGCCTATAAAAAATACTTTTTATTACTTTTTGAACCATATAATTAAAATTTATGATGATCCTGATACTATTTAGCTGTCCTGTAAACCTCCAAATAAGACACAAAAAAATGTTATGGTGCAAATTTTACAACCACGTGTTAGCTGTTTGACATGTGGCGTCGGGGTGTTCATCGAGCATTCATAGCATGCTAAGGAAAATTTGATGCTTTTCTGGGGAAAACGGTTGGTTCCGAAAACCCCGGATGTATTGCCGTTGAGCTCCATGGGGGTTGAACGAATCGACCTGGTCTCTTAGGAAAAGTTGTTCTCCAGACGATTCCGCTCATTTCTGGCCATCCTAGAAGTTTCTAGGGGAGATGGGGGTAAGACGGCCACCCTAAGGGAGAAGTCTAATAAAATTTACACAACAGATTATTTTGATCTTAAATTACGTACATATTGCTCTACAACTAGTCCATTATAGAAATGACATAAATTAGTTAGTCTAAAAACCAATTTTCAATACTTTTCAGGAATTTTAAAAAAATAATTGAAATCGTATATATATATGAAATACGCGGGGTAAGACGGCCACCCATGTGGGGTAAGACGGCCAGTGCTATAAATTAACTTAATAACTTTGCTAAATCCACCCAAATTCCTACATGGTTGGTTGAATAGACTTCTCTGAACATCGTAACTATTTTGGTTGAAAAAATCAGGTTTCAAATGTGAAGAAAAATGCTGTTTAAAAATTTTCATATTTTGGCTCAGTGAATTTCATATTATTGCGACCACATTTTATGAAAAACTGACAATTTGATGCAAAAAAAGTTTGTGTATTTTGATTAGAATAAGTAAATCAAAATTATGTAAACAATATTAAATTAGCGATTTTTATGAAAAGTTTGATAGGATTTCATACTATTCAATGAGTTTTGCTATATCACAGTAAAGAATGTTGTCGAAACAGTAGTTAACAGCATTTTGATTAAAAATGGATAGTTTTATTGAAAATGCTTTTCCTTATCTACAAATATGTCATAATAGTCAAAAACCGTCAAAAATATAACCTATATCAATTAAAATCTACAAATTACGGGTGGCCGTCTTACCCCGGAGGAGGTGGCAGTCTTGCCCCCAAATAAATTATTTTTTTAAACAATTTTTGTAAATAGCTCATCGCATTTTCTAAACTTTTTCGAGGGACATAATCTAGGGAAAACTTCAATTTAACATGAAAAAATATTTGAAGACAGGAAAACATATTGTTATCTAACAAAAATGCCTAAGTTGTAATTCATGAAAATTACATCCAGTTGCAAGTTCAAAAATTATTTGTTTATTTTTGAGCTATTTTTATACTATTTCAAACAATATTTTTGGCAAAGGTGACTCCATATGCATTATTTAGCATGAGGAACAGTATTGCTAAACATTTTAGTAATATTCATTAGTATACTTAGTAAAACAGTGGGGTGGCCGTCTTACCCCGCCTGGCCGTCTTACCCCCAGCTCCCCTACATGTTTTCTCCAGGCCTGTAGGAGCGAATGAACGAAAATTCAAAATTTCCCATAGTAATTTCCATGTAAACTTGAACCATCTTGAGACAAGCCAGTTTTCAGCCAAATGAGCTGAAATTTGGTGTGAGAGTCCCAATCGGTATGCCCTACAAGGGGAACCACACCAGAACTTAATCTGAGAAATTTTCAAAATCAGTACCCACCCTAATATGCATGTAAACGATGTCCGGATCCATCATCCGACCCATCGTTGGTTAGGTAATCAAGACCTTTCCAATGAGTCCACAACATTGAAGATCTGGCAACCCTGTCTCGGGTTATGACCACTTAAGTGATATTTATATACATTTTTGAAGCCGGATCTCGATTAAATGTATGCAAACGATGTCCGGATCCTTCATCCGACCCATCGTTGGTTAGGTAATCGAAAACCCTTTCCAACGATTCCACAACATTGATAATCTGGCATCCCTATCACGAGTTATGACCACTTAAGTTATATCTGTGTACTTTTTTTTCTGGATCTAAAAAAATAGCTGAAAACCACTCATATTATCCATTGTTGGTAAAAAGTGAGGAAGGCATCAACCACATATGTGGATTAAGTTAGCTTTTATTTTAATGTTTTCAATATATTTAAAAGGAGGCGAGGGTTACTTCTTGAATCTTCACCTATACGAAGCATTATGAATGGTCGTGTGGCTCTATCAAAATATATGAAAAAACTTTAAATTGGATAAAAGAAAAAAACCACAGACAAATTATTTTCTTGGTCACGGATATTTCAAAAGGACCTTTAAGCTACCAATGATAATCACCTTCCGTCATATTGGCGTAGGACATACAGTATGCGAAAATTCTTACCGGTTGAATAATATTTAATTTGGTTTTTTTTCATAATGTTTGAAAAATAAACTTTTATGGTACTGAGATTTTTTCAACGATTATTTGCAACAATATCAAAAAAGTTTGTCGAGGATTAACATTCTCAGATGATACTAGAGAAATAGTAAACATTAAGATTAACGATGTATAATGATTAGGCAAATAAAGAACAAAGGCAGGACACCAACACTACCAGCAGCACAGCCAGTGATGCCAGGAAACATTCTCTATAAATGCCTCTTTTCGTGAGTGTTCGCTTTAAATTTCGTCACAAATGGCAACACTAAGCAGACACAAAAGAGCGCTGGAAGAAAAAAGAACTCTGCCGAAATGGACGTGGCCCAGTGCATTCTCGTCAGATTAGAATGAACTTGGGATATATTTGTTTTAAATGCTTGTAAAAGGAAAAGAATATCTTTTAGAAAAAATCAAATTAAACTGAAATGTTCACAAAAAGTTGCTCTACTGGTTGGTGTACTTGATCTAGTAAATTTCAAGGTACACTCCAGATTATCCAGCATCATTTAGACAAGACCGCCTATTAGGTTGAGCATGGGTATATTTCCCATAGCAAATAGTCCATTTCAATTCTAAAGTTCCGGACATTTTTCTTTCATTTTGTAAGAAAAGTGAACATTTTGCCTTGTTGTCAAACCTAGCCATGAAAAGCAGAATACAATCATGAAACCTCTCGGATAGTGATCATCTTCTAAGCAAACGATCTAAGCCACTCTGAGACTCAAATTTCTCCTGGATTCATGACACTCTGTTCGCTTTCATCTGACGGATTCACTGAACCGTGAAATTGCTGCGCATCGACCCGCATCTTTCATTGTTTGTTCGTTTTTTTTCCCACATCCTCTTAAGATCTCGAAACCCCAGATGATGCTGGTTGAGTTTCGCCCGCAGCTTCTTCCTCTCTCTCACACACTTTCTGTTTTAGTTGGAACTACGATCACACTTTCTTTCCGAAACTCATCCTCACTTTCCTCCCAGCCTGGCACAAAATTCGAAATCACTTTCATTCCGTGCATATTATTCCCGAAGATCGTCGACGCGAGATCACTCCCTCACGCCGACCGAAGATCATCAGCTCATCTCTCTTTGCGCTTTTGCTGAGCATCACTCCTCTGCGCATCCCAGCCTGCTACGTTCGTTGACGAAACCGCGATCACTCGAGCGTGAAATTCGGTTGCGCCGCCGTCGCCGCCATCATGATCAACGGTCGCGTTCTCGTTTGATCACGGTCGCTCGTCGCAAAAGGGCAAACGGCGGCGGCGGCGACTTCCGTAGCGAAGATCGTTTGCGATCTAAACGACGAAGACGGGTCGTGGCGCGAAAACGGAGAAAAAAAAGTACGCGATCGGTTTTGACGACGGCATGGCACCCTGCTACGATGTTTGGCCTTTTTCTCTGACAGTGTGAGGTTTTTTTTTTACTTTTATGTTCGAAGCTGTTTTGTTTTTATGCTTTCATTGTTTTGATTAACTTTGATTTCGCTTGATTTGTTATAATTGTGTTACATGTCTAGTTTTCTTGATCTCATCGTTCGGTATGAAACATGCTTAATTGTTTACATGGAAAATCAACACAAAAAATATTATTTGGATAGACTTCTCTCTGAAAATCCCTTTTTAAATCTAAAAATCTAATTTTTTTTTCTATTTGCAAAAAAAGTAAACATTTTGGAATGTTGAAAATTTGGTAGGTTGAATATTACCTCTTTTTTGAGTAATATTACCTAAAACATGTTTAAAAATGTGAACCTGATAAATATTCACCAGCAACTGATAAAAAATCATTATTTTCTGATGTAAACATTTTTTTGAACACAAAATGTTTCACCTTTTCCTGATGAATACAGTCATCCCACATAATCGGAACACCCACAAATTCGGAACACTTTTGTGATAATTTGTCAATAGCATGCATCTTTTCTGGCAACTCTACTACACTCAAACCCCGTTGGTTTGACACCAACTGTTGTCAAACGAACGGGGTCACTTTTTAGTTTGACACCCCCTTTAACATGGAGTTCACACACACTACCAAACGTTTGTTTTGAAGGTGTGCGTGTGCGCCGTGTAAAATGTGACATTTCGTCACTTTTTAGTTTGACTTTGACCCAGCGTTGCCACATGTACAGATTTATCTGTCATGGTACAGATTTTCAGCAAAGATCTGAGTACAGAATCTGTACGTACAGATGACAGATATTTGGGTCACCGTACTGATTTGTACAGATTTTCAGATAAAACAGATTCTTATTAAAATGATATTATTGAATAGTTAAATTATTGCAATTATCTCAACATTTAAGAACTTTTCATTGATTAAATCTAGTTTAACTTTTGAAACATTTAGAAATGGATCATGCTTATATTTTTTAACGATCTTAGATCCATTTATGCTAGAATATTTTGAACTAGGAGTCTCACTTAATACTAACCCCCAGTACGCCGCGGGTAATTGGCTCCCTCCCACTAACATTTACACACAAGATCCTCTGTAGTTTTAGGTTTTTCTTAGGTTTAAGAAAACTGCATTTACAAAAGCAGACTCATTGCTAACCAGGTTTCAGTACCGACAAGGACCTAATAAAAATAATTTATAGCATTTTGTTCTAATAAAGTTATAACATAATTCCCAGCATTTCCCATTCTTCTCAAAAATGATTTTGAAATGAAGGAGAACACAAGTACAATAAAATCTAAAATACTTCAAAAATTTAATAAAAGTTGTACTGAATCATACAAAAAATAATGAGTCATAATGTTTATTGTATTTTTTTATTAATTTGAGTATATTTTTAAATTATATGAAAACAACATGAGTTTTTTATATTCATAATCTTGCTTATTGCATTTAAAGCATTTTTTGCAAAAAAAAAGTTTGATAATAAAAATTATCTTTTTAGCATTCCATACTTAACATGCACTAAATTTGAAACATATTTACAACCGCCTTGAAGTTGCCTGAATATTAAAAAATTTAATCCTCGTTTTTCAAAACATTATTATTTGTTTCTTGGAAGGTAACGCCATTATGTCACATTAAACTATTTAATAAATGGAATCTGGTCAAAGTAAATATTATTGAAAGTTTTCGATAAATCATGTTTTGTACCGTCAACTGGGTCAATCAAGACTGCAGTCTGTATGAATATGGATTACAGTCTTACTTAAATTATTTAATTCTTAAATTCCTGAATTCTTAAATTCTTAAATTCTTAAATTCTTAAATTCTTAAATTCTTAAATTCTTAAATTCTTAAATTCTTAAATTCTTAAATTCTTAAATTCTTAAATTCTTAAATTCTTAAATTCTTAAATTCTTAAATTCTTAAATTCTTAAATTCTTAAATTCTTAAATTCTTAAATTCTTAAATTCTTAAATTCTTAAATTCTTAAATTCTTAAATTCTTAAATTCTTAAATTCTTAAATTCTTAAATTCTTAAATTCTTAAATTCTTAAATTCTTAAATTCCTGAATTCTTAAATTCTTAAATTCTTAAATTCTTAAATTCTTAAATTCTTAAATTCTTAAATTCTTAAATTCTTAAATTCTTAAATTCTTAAATTCTTAAATTCTTAAATTCTTAAATTCTTAAATTCTTAAATTCTTAAATTCTTAAATTCTTAAATTCTTAAATTCTTAAATTCTTAAATTCTTAAATTCTTAAATTCTTAAATTCTTAAATTCTTAAATTCTTAAATTCTTAAATTCTTAAATTCTTAAATTCTTAAATTCTTAAATTCTTAAATTCTTAAATTCTTAAATTCTTAAATTCTTAAATTCTTAAATTCTTAAATTCTTAAATTCTTAAATTCTTAAATTCTTAAATTCTTAAATTCTTAAATTCTTAAATTCTTAAATTCTTAAATTCTTAAATTCTTAAATTCTTAAATTCTTAAATTCTTAAATTCTTAAATTCTTAAATTCTTAAATTCTTAAATTCTTAAATTCTTAAATTCTTAAATTCTTAAATTCTTAAATTCTTAAATTCTTAAATTCTTAAATTCTTAAATTCTTAAATTCTTAAATTCTTAAATTCTTATATTCTTAAATTCTTATATTCTTAAATTCTTAAATTCTCTTAAATTCTTAAATGCTTTAATTCTTAAATTCTTTGATATTTTTTAAATTTTAAATCTGGGTATGATTTGAAATTCTAGATTTTTATTTTAAGTTTTAAATCTGGGCATGATTTGAAATTCTAGATTTTTATTGAATTTTAAATTTTTTGGATTATAATTTTGAATTTGAAGGATTTTGAATATATGAACTATTAAATTACATTATTTTAATTTTATTAATTTTTAATTATTAGAATTTTAAAGCTTCCAATTTGTTTTTTTTTTAATTTTGTTTTGTATATATATTTCTTTTTATTTTTTTAATCTTAGATTTTTTTAGTTTAACTTTTTTGTATTTTTGAATCTGTGTGTTTATGGATTTTCTCTTTGGTTTACTTCTTTTCAAGCAAAATACAAAATCCTTCCTTTTAATTTCAAGATTCTGCTTTATGAGATTTGGCATCAAAAAGCAATTCGGAATTTTCAATATTATAATATCGATTACAAATTGATACATTTATGACTTTCAGTTGCAATAAAATAAACAAATTCTGAATATTTAAGTTTTTTCACTAGAATTTTTGCAAACAAACATCGCGCGAAGGAACGTCACCGAGTCACGGCGTTCTCACAGGATTCTTACAGAATTCTAGCAGAGCGAAAATATTCTTACTAGAACTGTGCCATCTTCCTGCTAGAACTTTGCAAGAATTCTCAGAGAATTCTAGCTCAAATGCAATAACCGGTTCTAGCAGGAGCCGGCGAAATCAATCGGTTCTGTAAGAATCCTGCTAGAATTTTGCTAGAACTATTCTGACAGACTGCCTGCTAGAATTCTGTAAGAATTTTGCTAGAAAGAAATGGCTGAAATTTTCTGCTAGAATCCTGTCAGAATTTTGCTAGAATTGAACGGATACAATTTTTTAAAAAGGGAAATTTTGTTAAAGGTTTCTTGAGAAGGTTTGCTAGATTTTTCTAGCAAATTGAAGCAAAATAAAAAAATATATTTATTCAATACACACGATACTCGCAACAACTATAAACAAAAAACACACACTTTTCTAAATTAACTTTCACTCAGGAACTTTTTTTCTGGAAACGATCGAGGGGGGTTGCGTTGTACTTGGCGTCGTAAAACATTTGCAATTTTCCGTTTTCTGAGATGCAACCCGTGTTGTCGTCCAAATTTTCCGGGCAACATGGTCAGCGAGCTGGAATATGTTGTCATGCCAAGCATTCAACGGATGAACTGCCTGTATCTGATTCCTGTTATTATGAAAAGAAAAAGGCTTTTACTTTAGATTTTTCTAGATCTGTTTTATTTACTTACCAAAGTTGACGGTGCAGAAAATGCGTCGTCCTCCTCCAAAAGAAACAGAAATAAAAGAGAAAATTGACAAGATGGCGGTATTCACATTCGCCACAAAACGGTTAGGCGAAAATGACGTCATTTTTGACAAATTATGTCTGTCAGAATTTTCTAGCAAAATTCTAACAGAGTTCTGGCAGGCCTGCTAGAATAATTCTAGCAGGATTCATACTGAACCAGCTCTGCTAGAAATTTTCGTGACCGGGCACGCGAAGAAACGTCTTTCCTTGGCCGTTTCTTGGTTGTTTTTTATATGGAGTTTTGCGTTCCTTCCGAGCTGCATATCAGCGTTTAGTGTTGTCATAAGATTGTTCAAAATGCATGTTAAAAAAAAGTTTTTTACAAAAAATATACCGTACAGATAATAGTACAGATATTCGCCATGCTTGGTGCAGATAAGACAGATTTTTGGACCCTCTGATACAGACGAGCATGTGGTAACACTGCTTTGACCAACCAACGGGGTACAAACTAAAAAAGTGTCAAACGAAAAAGTGACCAACCACCGGGGGTTGAGTGTATTTTCAGGACCTTCATTTGGACTTTCTCTTGCTATTTCACTAGTAAAAGTAGTACTTTGTAAACAAAAATCTACATTTCAAGACGATTTTATTCCGAGCAGCAAAACACTGCCTCCAAATTGCCTGTTCCATAATTGTGGTTTGTTATTGTGCCTTCCACAATTGTGGAACACCTGAATTTTAATGACATTTTCACAAAAAAAGTTATCAAACTTTTCATAAAACATAACTAAGCATGAGTTTTATTGGTTTCAGTCAGTGAAGTCATTATTTTGTAAAAAAAAAATATGTACTCATGGAGAGAACCAAAGTTTGTTTACATCCGCATGAAAAAAGTGTTCTGAGTTGATGGATTTCGAAGGTCAAAGTTTTTCTTCAAACTACCAAAGTTAAAATTTGCAGTTTTTCGATACAGCAGTCGAAAGATAGCAAGAAGATTAGTGCGCTGACCACGGGGACGCGTTTTTTTTTTTTTTTTGAATTAAATATACTTTATTGAATCTTTCTTATAATAATTACATTTGGTTTACATAATAAGTGGTCAGCTGTGGCTCTTCAGCTTTAGTTTGCTTTTCGTGATTTAAACACTGTTCATTTTCTTAACTTTAAAAGTATATGATTTATCATTTTTGTAACACTAGGTACATAAGGAAAAAAAAATGTTAAGAAAACATAACCTAACCTAAAACTAACTTAAACTTACAATAAACTAAACCAATCCTTGAATCAAGGGGTATTCAGATATAGCACATTTTTCCCTGAATTTCAAACATTTTTCTTGAATCTTCTGATCCAACATTTTTACTTCTGCTAATTCATGAACCTCACTTGATCTTGTCCAGCCAGGAACATTCAAAACCATTTTGAGTACCTTGTTTTGGACACGCTGGAGCTTCAATTTATGAGTTCTAGCGCAACACTCCCAAACAGGTACTGCATACTCAATAACGGGGTAAATTATTTGTTTGTAAACTGCTAACTTATTTTTCAAAGATAGCTTTGATTTTCTGTTAATTAAAGGATACAAACACCTGATGAGAATGCTGCACTTGTTCAATATTTTGTCTACATGCTGTCGAAACAAAAGTTTCGAGTCAAGTATGAGACCTAAATAGACAACTTCCTTTGACCAGGGTATCGAAACATCATTCATTTTAATCAAAACATCATCCTTTGGGACAAATCGGGCCGATTTGGAAAGTGGAAAAATGATGGTTTGAGTTTTGGCTGCATTTATGCGAATTTTCCAGTCGCCAAAGTATTCGGAAAGAACGTCAAGACCCTTCTGAAGACGGCCAACTAAATATCTGGTTATTTTACCCTTATAAATAACGGCAGTGTCATCAGCAAAAAGTGACAACACACCATTACCAGGAAGAGTAGGCAAATCAGATGTAAAAATATTGTACAGAAGTGGGCCAAGAATACTTCCTTGGGGAACCCCAGCATCAATGTTGAATAATCCAGAAGCAATCCCATTCAGAAAAACCTTGAACGATCTCTCCGAAAGATAGTGCTGGATAATTTTGATAAGATACATTGGAAAACCGTATAAATACAGTTTATGTATCAAACCATCATGCCAAACATTGTCAAAAGCCTTCTCAACATCCAACAAAGCCATAGCAGTTGATTTAGACTCAAGCTTGTTCTGCTTGATGATTTTAGTTACTCTCGTAAGCTGATGAGCAGTATTATGTCCCTTTCGGAAGCCAAACTGCTCGTTCAAAATTATATTATTATCGTTGGTAAAATCCAAAAGCCTTGAATAGATGACCTTCTCAAAGAGTTTGGACAGACTACTCAAAAGACTAATGGGACGATAACTTGTTGGCGATGTTGGATCTTTTGAGGCTTCAAAATTGGTATGACTTTGCCCAGTTTCCAATTGGTAGGGAAGTAACCAAGTTGCAAACATTTATTGAAAATATTGGCTAGA
Source organism: Culex quinquefasciatus (assembly GCF_015732765.1). Classification (NCBI taxonomy): domain Eukaryota; kingdom Metazoa; phylum Arthropoda; class Insecta; order Diptera; family Culicidae; genus Culex; species Culex quinquefasciatus. Next base: position 132,292,472 of record NC_051862.1, on the reverse strand, counting down.
TGTTGAAAGAACTGATCACTCTGTTTTTCAACACTAGATTAAAATGTTATCAAAGCCTGGAGCTTTCATATTTTTCATTTGTTTAACTGCAACTTTGACTTCCTCACCAGAAACATGGGAATCTGCAGGAAATTCAAAGGTAGAGTTATTAATTGTTGAAATACTATTGGCAACTGATGTTTCTTTACGGCTGGTCATGGAAGCGCCAAGATTATGTGAACTAACAAAATGAAGCCCAAGTGCATTTGCCTTTTCCTCGGATGTAATCAAAGGAGAATCCTCAACAATAAGAGGAGGAATAGGCTTTGGTTTGTTTTTAAGAACTTTTGAAAGTTTCCAAAATGGTTTTGAATAATTCCCAAGCTGGCTTACATGTTTTGAAAATTCTTGATTTCTGATATTGTCAAGTCGGTCTTGTATGATTTTGTTCAAATTGTTCACTGAAATCTTTTGTCATAGTCCCCAGTCCGTTGATATTGTCTCCTATAAACATTCCTAAGTCTAATCAAGTGTTTAGTATCTACGTCAATATCAGTTACCTTAAAATTAACAGGAACCTCCCGAACGTTGGCAGCCTCTGCTTGGTTGATAGCCTGCTGGATCACCTCCAGCGAACGATCAATATCAGCAGAAGTTTCCGGGTGTTGATCATAGTCGATGTTGCTGTCTACCACTTGCTGAAACTGCTGCCAGTCAACGTTGTGGTAATCTTTCCGGGTTGGTTGCCGCTGCGGAGTAACGGAAGCTCCAACCTCCACAACCACCGGATAGTGATCAGAACTCAACTCTTCAAACACCTCAGGATGAGCCACGTTCTCAGCCATATTGGTAATGAAGAAGTCGATGATTGAGTGATTCCCAGACCGAGCCACCCTCGTTGGACGATCTGGACTCACAACGTTGTAGTATCCGTTTTGCAGATCGTTGTGCAGAATCACTCCGTTCCGATTCCTCCTGCTGTTGCCCCAAACTTCATGCTTCGCGTTGAGGTCACCAGCGATGATGTACTTTGCGCTCCGCCGTGTCAGCTTCTGGATATCGCTCTTCAGTTTTGCTGCTGAACCATCTCTGGAATTCACCTGACGTGGGCAGTATGCAGCAATGAAGAGTACTGGGCCAACCGAAGTGGGAATTTCCACTCCAACGGCCTCGATGATGTCCAGCTTAAAGTGTGGCAGCCGGCGTGGCTTGAGATCACGATGAACAGCGACAAGCACACCTCCTCCTCCAGAGGTGGTCCTATCGAGCTGCGTCGCGATCTTGTAGTTTTGCAGATAAACTTTTTCACCGGGCTTCAGATGAGTTTCCGTGATGGCAGCTACGTCGATCTCCTTCTCGCGAAGAAAATCCACCAGCTCTAAGTTCTTCCTCCTAATGGAGCAAGCGTTCCAATTCAGCAGCTTGAGGGACCTACGATCCATACTGGATGACGAACGAGGTCAGCACTTCAATCTGCTGGGTCTTGGTTTTGCATCCACGCAGTGCAGCGGACATCTGTTTGAAAATATTGAGGAGTTCGGTTGAGGTGTAAAGATCATTACCATTTTCCTCAACTGCTGGTTCTTGGGTTGGTCTTGGCTCCTGGCTGAAGCCCGGTGGTGGCGGTCTCGGCTCCTGGCTGGAACCCGGCCGTGGATGATTCATCTCAGCTCTCTTCCTGGGATCCAACGGCAACGGTGCCAAGTTCGGGACCTGGCGTCGCGGTTGAAGAGGTGGAAAGTTTTGCTCCACCAGGGCTGGAGGAGTTCTACGACGCTGAGGCTGATTCTTCGTCGATGCTTGCTGCCGAATTTTCACGAACTCAGCTCTCTTGGGGCACTTTCGGTCGGTTGACGAGTGCTCACCGTTGCAGTTGAGGCACTTCACCAGCGAATCTTGGATGCACTGGGATGTGATGTGCGCATCAGTACCACATTTGGCGCAACGACGCTTCAGGTGGCAGTTCTTACCTCCGTGCCCGAAGCCCAGGCAGTTGAAGCATTGTGTGACGTCACGATGCACTGGTCGGTATCGCTCCCACGACACGATAATGTTGAAAACCGCTCGAATTGCCTTCAGCTCAGGAAGCGTCGTCGATCCCTTAGCCAAATGCAGCAGGTAGAGCTGGTCACGGTACTTGATGTCTTTGTTGCGTCGGCTCATTTTGTGCACGGCCAACACATCCAGTTTCAAAACTTTTAGCTCGGCAGCTAATTCCTCCACTGGCATGTCGTACAGACCTCTGACGACGATTTTGTACGGCTTATCCATGACGACATCATGGGTAAAGTACTCCGCCTCGTTTTCGGTCAAGTAATCCTTGACCAGTTGATAATGCTGCCTGGATTGCACCAGCACCTTAAATCCGTCCTGACACAGACGAATGTTGCCTAGGACTTTCCCAGACTTGATGAGTTCAACCAGCCCCGCTCGAAAGTCGATCGTTGCTGCTGATTGCCTCACATAAAAAGGAGGCAGTTTCTCCTTTCGCTGTTTCACTTCATTCTCCTTTGCTTCCGCTACCTGGTCCTCGTCAGGCAGTCCAGCAAACTTGTTGTTCTTCAATAGCTGCTCCTCGTGCGACGAAGAGTTCTCCTCCTCCTCATCCATCGGTACAGTACCGTCGCTCTTTTTCGTCTTTTTGCTGTTCGATGTCACTTCCAAAAGCACCTTCCTTTTGGAAATTCCCGGTTTTTGGCCATCAGTTGAGGCCTCAACCTTCCTTTTGGAAATTCCCACTTTTTTGCCTGCTTGAGCCGCAGGTAGGGCAATATTGCCGGCGTTTTGCGCCGGGACGCGACGAGTCATGTTGATTCAGACAACCTTCACCAACGAATGCTCGGATAACAATGACGGGGACGCGTTGTTTTGTTTTTGCATGCTCATTTTCATTTCTTTTGTGTCGCTGTGATTCGTATGGAGTGAGTGATTGTGGTAATCGAATAATAGCATCATTGGTGCGCTGGAAGTAGGGACGCGAAATCGTGATTATGCAGGTTAATTTTTGTGTGTGCTTTTGTGTCGCTGTTCGTTAGGGGTGAGTGATTGTGGTGATCGAATAATAGCATGACTTACTGAATTATTTGTGTCTTGAGCGTAATTTTCGTTGAGATTTTTTTTGTGATTTTTTTTGAGATCTTTGTTAATTGTTTTGTGATTTTCGAAGCCCTTCTTACACCATCGTTGATCGGAAGGCACGGCGTCTGGTAAATTGTGTATAATGTTTTGAATAAGGTTTTATTTTAATGGTGAAAAAGCCATTTCTATATAATGATCGAAAGACGCACTGATATTTTGGATTAATTAATAGTGGAGTGAAATAATTGTGTGTGAGTGACTTTGTGTGTTAACCAAAAAGACCTTCCCATAGCATCGTTGCTCGGAAGGCTCGCCGACGGGTCTGTTATGAGAGTCCTCCCCATAGCATCGTAGCTCGGGAGGCATCGAAAAGCCAATACCTTATCCTACTAACCCAAAAAATAATAATCACGTGATGCTTGAAGGAGATGCTGAAGATTCAACGGTCTCAAGCGGTATCAACAAGTATATAGCGAAAAACTGTGTGCTTGATGAGTCTGCAACTTCAACTATCGGACTAACATTCCTCCCTTTCGTTGAACTGCAGGCTTCTTGTGAGGGCGCCGGTATTGACTAATAAAGTAGGGATCTTCAGAGGTTAAACAGTGAACGGATGGTTGGCTCCCACTGATCATTTTTGATTCATTGTTTAACTTCAGCTGATCTGTCAATAACGGAGTAGCAGCTCATTGGCAGTCAACCATGCTCATGCTCATGCTCATGCTCATGCTCACAGCAGTCGAAAGATAGCAAGAAAAGCTTTCGAATGAAGGTAAAAGCGTATCATTATGTTCAATTATCGATTTGCTATGATTTTTTGAACATTGGCTGTTCTGTAAACAGTTCCGAATATGGGGGATTACTGTATTACCATCATTTTTTCTGTGTAGCTATGAAAAGCAAAATACAATTAAAAATCTATTTTAGTTGATCGTAAAGCCCAACTATTAACCCTCTACAACCCAACTCCGCCTTTCGACGGGCTTCGATCTAAAAATTCGCCAAAAAACCATTTCAACCAATTTTTGATCTTTAAAAAGCATTGGAAAGAAGAACTCTTAATATTTTAAAAGATTTTAGAATTAGAAGTTTGGCTTGTTTCATGTGACTTTACCAATGTTTAAAAAAATGTATTTTCAAGGGTCAACTTTGGCTGTGTTTTATACTAACATTTCCTTTATTTTAATTAAAAATAAGTATGCAGTAATTTTTGTAGTGTCCAGACTCTGCTTCAACGCATTTTTTTAACAATTTTAATTATAATGGTAAGACTATATGGCAGAAAATGTGAAAAACAAGCAAAAATTTAAAAAAGTTACTCTAAAAACATGATAAACTAGAAAGGCAAAATGATATGAGGTGGTAGAATAGGTCAAATACTATCAAAAACAAACATAAGATAAAAGCGAACTAAAAAACTAAAGCTAAAACAAGAAAAACATAAAACAACAGAAATTAAGTTTTTCGTAGAACAATGGTTGCTCAAAATGACCTCCTGAAGACGGGAAAAATAAATATTGAGCAACTCTCTACGAAATCGGCCGATTTCGACCATTTTTATTTTTTGTATTTTTTTATTTGACTCAAACTTTGTGGGGGCCTTCCCTATACCCAAATATGCTATTTTGTGTCATTGGTTCACCCATACAAGTCTCCATACAATTTTGGCAGCTGTCGATACAAAAATGCTACGTAAATATTCAAACAGCTGTAACTTTTGAGTGAATTTTTTGATCAATTTGGTGTCTTCGGCAAAGTTGTAGGTATTGTTGAGGACTTTTGAGAAAAAATAGGTACACGGAAAAAAAAATTTGAGGATTTTTTTATCAACTTTTTTTTTACTAAAACTCAATTTCTCAAAATATGTATTTTTTGATTTTCGAGATTTTTTGATATGTTTTAGGGGACAAAAATCCGCAACTTTTGAGCCACAGAGAAACATGGTCAAAAAATCTGCCGCCGAGTTATGAATTTTTGAAAAAATAGTGATTTTTGGAAAAAATCGAAGTTTTATGCAAAAACAAGTTTGACATTATTTTTTAATGCAAAATTGAATTTACAATCGAAAAGTACTTTACATATTTTTTGATAAAGGGCTCCGTTTTCTAGATATAGCCACAGAAAGTTTGTTTTAGCGAAATATTTGCAGTTTTTCAATTTTTAAAAATAGTGACCATGAGTGACCATTTCTAAAAATATTTTTTTTGAAAAGTTCAGAAAATTTGCTATAAAATTGTCTAAGAGACATTGAAGATTGGACCTTTGGTTGCTGAGATACAGCGGCTTAAAGAAAAAGAAACACGAAAATTGAAGTTTTCTAAGTCTCACCCAAACAGCCCACCATTTTCTAATGACGATATCTCAACAACTAATGGTCCGATTTTCAATGTTAATAAATGAAACATTCGTGAAATTTTCCGATCTTTTCGAAAAAAATATCATGAAAATTTTTAAATCAAGACTAGCATTTTAAATGGGCGTAATATTCAATGTTTGGCCCTTTTAAAATGTTAGTCTTGATTTTAAAATTTTCAAAATATTTTTTTCGAAGAGATCGGAAAATTTCACGATTGTTTCATGTATTAACATTGAAATCTGACCATTAATTGCTGAAATATCGTCATTAGAAAATGGTGGGCTGTTTGGGTGAGACTTAGAAAACTTCAATTTTCGTGTTTCTTTTTCTTTAAGCCGCTGTATCTCAGCAACCAGAGGTCCAATCTTCAATGTCTCTTAGACAATTTTATAGCAAATTTTCTGAACTTTTCAAAAAAAATATTTTTAGAAATGGTCACTCATGGTCACTATTTTTTAAAAATTGAAAAACTGCAAATATTTCGCTAAAATCAAACTTTCGGTGGCTATATCTAGAAAACGGAGCCCTTTAAAAAAATATGTTTAGTACTTTTCGATTGCAAATTCAATTTTGCATTAAAAAATAATGTCAAACTTGTTTTTGCATGAAACTTCGATTTTTTTTCCAAAAATCACTATTTTTTCAAAAATTCATAACTCGGCGGCAGATTTTTTGACCATGTTTCTCTATGGCTCAAAAGTTGCGGATTTTGTCCCCTAAAACATATCAAAAATCTCGAAAATCAAAAATATGTATTTTGGGAAATTGAGTTTTAGTAAAAAAGTTGATAAAAAATCCTCAAATTTTTTTCCGTGTACCTATTTTTCTCAAAAGTCCTCAACAATACCTACAACTTTGCCGAAGACACCAAATTGATCAAAAAATTCACTCAAAAGTTACAGCTGTTTGAATATTTACGTACCATTTTTGTATGGACAGCTGCCAAAATTGTATGGAGACTTGTATGGGTGAACCAATGACACAAAATAGCATATTTGGGTATAGGGAAGGCCCCCACAAAGTTTGAGCCAAATAAAAAAATACAAATAAAATCCATTTCCGGTTTTGGTAGAGAATTGCTCTATTTTCGAATAAAAATTGTGCAGTAGACCACTATATATTTTTTTGAAAATGATCATGTTTTGAAAATTTAACACTTAATTTAAACGCATTTTTTCGGAATACAAAATTGATGTGTTGATTTTCCATTAATTTAGATCAATCTGGTGCATGTTTTTAATCTTACGAACGAAATCGCGAATTGAGTTTTGCTTATTATTTTCAACAGCTCTGGGGATTTGGTATCTTGATTAAATTTAAAGATTCAACCACAAATTCTCCTGAAAGAGCTTTCATCTTGGCTTTTAACTTTGATTAGGATTTTCTGGGTAAAACTCGGGTCTGAAATTCCGTAATATTTGAACGAACTCGAAAAATGGCTGTGCTAGAGTTATATTCTCGTCCTTGACAGCTCATTCCAATTCGTTGAACATAATAATTTACATATGGCTTTAGAACCCTATTAGAAACATTCGTATGTTCTCGTATCGAGAGGTATTTATATATTTATCTACCAAGTAAACAAAAATCATGGTAAATTTGTCAATGATTTTTGTATACCAAATGAATCATTTTTGTCACACACCTGCATTTAACTGATATCTTCACAAAAAATTATCAGACTTTTCAAAAAATATTACTAAACATGAGTTTCATAGGCTTTAGTGTGTGAAATCATTATTTTGTTAAATATCTGTGCTCCTGAATAGATCCAAAGTTTATTAACATCTGTAAGAAAAAGTGTTCCGAATTTATGGATTTCAAGGGTCAATGTTTTGCCTTCCTCACCTTACTGAGGAAAGGCTATAAAATCACTTGAAAAACGAAATTCTTAATTTGACCTCCTATACCCACCTTCACGTATACCTATCGACTCAGAATCAAATTCTGATCAAATGTCTGTGTGTGTGGGTGGATTAAGTAACGTTTTTCTTTGAAAAATTGATATAAAACGTTAAAAAATACAGTCAGTGGATACATCAATCGAAGATCACCAGAAAAGCTATTACATGAAGGTAAATGCAAATCAGTATGTTCAATAATTATTATCGTTTTCCTATAGGATCCTATCATGTATGATTTTTAGTACACTGGCTGATCTGTAAACTGTTCCGAACATGACTGTAAATCTTTTACATATATCAGTAAAATGTGTTGTTGAAAGATGTGTACATTGTGTTTAGCCACTATTTCAGAGGGAAGATTAAACCTACACACTTTCTAATTTTTTACTGTTACTGGTCGGTCGTGGAGGTGTGCGTATCAACGCATCCAAGCAACCCACCAAAACTCACACCTCACCACACGCTCGCTCTCGGAAACTCCTTGACCCACATTGAAAAGTCCCTGACATTCATGCGCACCGGTTCGTGGGGGTGACCCAGATTGCGCGACCCGACACGAGGTCACGCGTTAAGGTCGTTTCATTGCCATTTGTCGGTACTCCGCGGTCAGCGAGGTTCACCCCGAAGGTCTTTCTCTCGAAAAGCTCTCTCCACCGCCACGTTACAAGTCGCACACTCTCTTCTCGAACTTAAACGCAGTCAACGAGACAGAGAGTATTTGAAAGGATTTCGGCTGCTGACAGACAGGATGCAAAACCACTAGATGACCCAGTTTTGGGTTGGACCGGGAATTGGTCCGGGGAGGTCCCTGTACTCTCCATCCACGCTGCTACTACACAAGTGGTCCCGAATGACATTTGTTAGTAAAAGAAAAGAAACAGTTAACCGGGGAGCATGCCATCGAGGCGGTTCGAGTGTTGTTGGAGCTAAAAGTGCCGCTAAATGACGCGGTTCGGTTGGTTCGCGATCAGAGCCGGCACTGGCAGCCGTTGCAAAAGAGGTAGTTTAAAGTGCGCGTAAAGGGTAGGGGATCGTTAGTTTAGGTTGCTTCTATTATATCGACGCTAACTTTCAAACATTTCTTTGTCTCAGGTGAATTGTATGAATATGACACTTTTTAAAATGCTAGCGACGATGTAGTAAAATAAAATTCAACATTAGAAGAAAAAATAAAACACTTGATACTAAATTTATTTGGATTTGAATAAAGTAGAAGTTACAGTTCATAACCCAATGAGTTACTTTGTATACTCTGTCATATTATCTCTGATTCTGCGTTTAATATTGACATGACATAAATCCTTTAGATTAGGTTAATTACCTTTTACTGCGGTTCACAATGCAAAACGTTCGTTTTTTGAAAAGTAAGAAAAAATGCTGGAATTTTAGAAAGAACTTGATGAAAAATGTTCACTTTGACTCTCTTTCCCCAAAGTCTTTGCAAAAAATAGTGTTATCTTTTGTTTCTTGTTTCTTGTTTCTTGTTTCTTGTTTCTTGTTTCTTGTTTCTTGTTTCTTGTTTCTTGTTTCTTGTTTCTTGTTTCTTGTTTCTTGTTTCTTGTTTCTTGTTTCTTGTTTCTTGTTTCTTGTTTCTTGTTTCTTGTTTCTTGTTTCTTGTTTCTTGTTTCTTGTTTCTTGTTTCTTGTTTCTTGTTTCTTGTTTCTTGTTTCTTGTTTCTTGTTTCTTGTTTCTTGTTTCTTGTTTCTTGTTTCTTGTTTCTTGTTTCTTGTTTCTTGTTTCTTGTTTCTTGTTTCTTGTTTCTTGTTTCTTGTTTCTTGTTTCTTGTTTCTTGTTTCTTGTTTCTTGTTTCTTGTTTCTTGTTTCTTGTTTCTTGTTTCTTGTTTCTTGTTTCTTGTTTCTTGTTTCTTGTTTCTTGTTTCTTGTTTCTTGTTTCTTGTTTCTTGTTTCTTGTTTCTTGTTTCTTGTTTCTTGTTTCTTGTTTCTTGTTTCTTGTTTCTTGTTTCTTGTTTCTTGTTTCTTGTTTCTTGTTTCTTGTTTCTTGTTTCTTGTTTCTTGTTTCTTGTTTCTTGTTTCTTGTTTCTTGTTTCTTGTTTCTTGTTTCTTGTTTCTTGTTTCTTGTTTCTTGTTTCTTGTTTCTTGTTTCTTGTTTCTTGTTTCTTGTTTCTTGTTTCTTGTTTCTTGTTTCTTGTTTCTTGTTTCTTGTTTCTTGTTTCTTGTTTCTTGTTTCTTGTTTCTTGTTTCTTGTTTCTTGTTTCTTGTTTCTTGTTTCTTGTTTCTTGTTTCTTGTTTCTTGTTTCTTGTTTCTTGTTTCTTGTTGCATTTTTTACGGTCATAAAAATTTACCCTTATCTTGAAAAAAAAATGCGAAAAACAGTGGTGAATGGATTTCTGAGGAATAGCATTTTAAGGAATAAGAAAAATGTAATAAAGTGAAAAGTTTTACTTCGGAATTGAATTACAATTTATCATAAGTTGTAACTCGAATGGAGACGCATGGTCTATCAATCAAACGCCAGCTCCCCCAAAAACCGACTCAACTACTCGACTTTGGCGCGCACTCTCCAACGCCACCCAAAACTGCCGACTGGCTGCTGCTGCTGCTCTGGTTGTTTCTGTTGCAACTGCCGACGCTGACTGGCTGGGTTGTTTTGCTGATTGGCGGCCCCAACGCAACGCAACGTCTCGTCGTCGTCGTTGGAGCTTGGCCCCAAATCCATCATCATTAGATGGGAGATTGCCACCGCCGGTATGTTACCCTATTACAATATCACGGCCTGAACCTGACCCTCGTTTGTAATAAAGTATATTTTTTGCACGCTCCCCTCTCCTTAATTCCAACCACGTGACGTTGGAGCTGTCTTTTTTGTGCGGATTTACGTCTGATGACAAGCAGGCAATGACGCTTTTGTCGTCACAGATTCTTCGTGGTAAGGGGTCGTCCAGCGACGGCGAAATTGTCAAAATCTAAGAATTTGTTACCAAGTCAATTAGACTTCTGTTTTGATGAAATTGTTTGAAATTGTTGAACGTCTTTTAAGGACGCTCCTTGGGGGGCCCACTGCTGCCGGGTTCCATGAACTTTTTCAGGGTGAACAAACTGTTGGCCGCTGATAATGACAAGTCCACAACCTTATTCATGTACATTCAACAGGGCAGCAGCCGCGGCCAGTAGGCAGTTCCCCGGGCCGAGTCAACGAACTCACGTTGCGAGACGACGAGAGCTGATGGGTTGTTGAGCTGAGCTGAGCCGGTTGACGACGAGACTTGCATCACAGCTCGCGATACGGCCAGCCAGGCAACCAGACGCGTGTTGTAGGCAGCGCTTGTCAGTCAGTCAGTCAGAGCAGTCAGTTAATGTTGTGTGGCTGGGCTAAAGGAAAATTTTAAAGTTTTAAAGTTTTAAAGTTTGAAAGTTTGAAAGTTTGAAAGTTTGAAAGTTTGAAAGTTTGAAAGTTTGAAAGTTTGAAAGTTTGAAAGTTTGAAAGTTTGAAAGTTTGAAAGTTTGAAAGTTTGAAAGTTTGAAAGTTTGAAAGTTTGAAAGTTTTAAAGTTTTAAAGTTTGAAAGTTTTAAAGTTTTTAAGTTTTTAAGTTTTTAAGTTTTTAAGTTTGAAAGTTTGAAAGTTTGAAAGTTTGAAAGTTTGAAAGTTTGAAAGTTTGAAAGTTTGAAAGTTTGAAAGTTTGAAAGTTTGAAAGTTTGAAAGTTTGAAAGTTTGAAAGTTTGAAAGTTTGAAAGTTTGAAAGTTTGAAAGCCTGAAAGTTTGAAAGCCTGAAAGCCTGGAAAGTTTGAAAGTTTGAAAGTTTGAAAGTTTGAAAGCCTGAAAGTTTGAAAGCCTGAAAGTTTGAAAGCCTGAAAGCCTGAAAGTTTGAAAGCCTGAAAGCCTGAAAGCCTTGAAAGCCTGAAAGCCTGAAAGCCTGAAAGTTTGAAAGTTTGAAAGTTTGAAAGTTTGAAAGTTTGAAAGTTTGAAAGTTTGAAAGTTTGAAAGTTTTAAAGTTTTAAAGTTTTAAAGTTTGAAAGTTTTAAAGTTTTAAAGTTTTAAAGTTTGAAAGTTTTAAAGTTTTAAAGTTTGAAAGTTTGAAAGTTTTAAAGTTTTAAAGTTTTAAAGTTTTAAAGTTTTAAAGTTTTAAAGTTTTAAAGTTTTAAAGTTTTAAAGTTTTAAAGTTTTAAAGTTTTAAAGTTTGAAAGTTTGAAAGTTTTAAAGTTTTAAAGTTTTAAAGTTTTAAAGTTTTAAAGTTTTAAAGTTTTAAAGTTTTAAAGTTTTAAAGTTTTAAAGTTTTAAAGTTTTAAAGTTTTAAAGTTTTAAAGTCTTAAAGTCTTAAAGTTTTAAAGTTTTAAAGTTAAAGTTTTAAAGTTTTAAAGTTTAAAGTTTTAAAGTTTAAAGTTTTAAAGTTTTAAAGTTTTAAAGCCTGAAAGCCTGAAAGCCTTGAAAGCCTGAAAGCCTGAAAGCCTGAAAGCCTGAAAGCCTGAAAGCCTGAAAGCCTGAAAGCCTGAAAGTTTGAAAGCCTGAAAGTTTGAAAGTTTGAAAGTTTAAAGTTTAAAGCCTTAAAGTTTAAAGCCTTAAAGTTTTAAAGTTTTAAAGTTTTAAAGTTTTAAAGTTTTAAAGCTTAAAGTTTTAAAGTTTTAAAGTTTTAAAGTCTAAAAAGTTTTAAAGTTTTAAAGTTTTAAAGTTTTAAAGTTTTAAAGTTTTGTGTTTTAAAGTTTTAAAGTTTTAAAGTTTTAAAGTTTTAAAGTTTTAAAGTTTTAAAGTTTTAAAGTTTTAAAGTTTTAAAGTTTTAAAGTTTGTAAAGCCTAAAGCCTGAAAGCCTGAAAGTTTGAAAGCCTGTTTGAAAGTCTGAAAGCCTGAAAGCCTGAAAGTCTTAAAGTTTTAAAGTTTTAAAGTTTTAAAGCCTTAAAGTTTTAAAGTTTTAAAGTTTTAAAGTTTTAAAGCCTTAAAGCCTTAAAGTTTTAAAGTTTTAAAGTCTTAAAGTTTTAAAGTTTTAAAGTTTTAAAGTCTTAAAGTTTTAAAGTTTTAAAGTTTTAAAGTTTAAAGTCTTAAAGTCTTAAAGTTTTAAAGAAAGTTTAAAGTTTTAAAGTTTTAAAGTTTTAAAGTCTTAAAGTCTTAAAGTTTTAAAGTCTTAAAGTTTTAAAGTCTTAAAGTTTTGGTTTAAAGTTTTAAAGTCTAAAGTTTTAAAGTCTTAAAGTCTTAAAGCCTTAAAATTTTAAAGTTAAAGTTTTAAAGTTTAAAGTTATAAAGCCTGAAAGCCTGAAAGTTTGAAAGTCTGAAAGCCTGAAAGTCTGAAAGTTTGAAAGTTTGAAAGTTTTAAAGTCTTAAAGTCTTAAAGCCTTAAAGTCTTAAAGTCTTAAAGTTTTAAAGTCTTAAAGTTTTAAAGTCTTAAAGTTTTAAAGTTTTAAAGTTTTAAAGTTTTAAAGTTTAAAGTTTTAAAGTAAAGTCTTAAAGTCTTAAAGTTTTAAAGTTTTAAAATTTTAAAGTTTTAAAGTTTTAAAGTTTTGTTTAAAGCCATAAAGTTTGAAAGCCTGAAAGCCTGAAAGTTTGAAAGTTTTAAAGTTTAAAGTTTTAAAGCCTTAAAGCCTTAAAGCCTTAAAGCCTGAAAGCCTGAGTCTTAAAGTCTTAAAGTTTTAAAGTTTTAAAGTTTTAAAGTTTTAAAGTTTTAAAGTTTGAAAGTTTGAAAGTTTTAAAGTTTTAAAGTTTTAAAGTTTTAAAGTTTTAAAGTTTTAAAGTTTTAAAGTTTTAAAGTTTTAAAGTTTTAAAGTTTTAAAGTTTTAAAGTTTTAAAGTTTTAAAGTTTTAAAGTTTTAAAGTTTGAAAGCCTGAAAGTTTGAAAGCTAAAGTTTAAAGTTTTAAAGTTTTAAAGTTTTAAAGTTTTAAAGTTTTAAAGTTTTAAAGTTTTAAAGTTTTAAAGTTTTAAAGTTTTAAAGTTTTAAAGTTTTAAAGTTTTAAAGTTTTAAAGTTTTAAAGTTTTAAAGTTTTAAAGTTTTAAAGTTTTAAAGTTTTAAAGTTTTAAAGTTTTAAAGTTTTAAAGTTTTAAAGTTTTAAAGTTTTAAAGTTTTAAAGTCTTAAAGTCTTAAAGTCTTAAAGTTTTAAAGTTTTAAAGTTTCTTAAAGCTTTCAAAGTCTTAAAGTTTTAAAGCCTTAAAGTTTTAAAGCCTTAAAGTTTTAAAGTTTTAAAGTTTTAAAGTTTTAAAGTTTTAAAGTTTTAAAGTTTTAAAGTTTTAAAGTTTTAAAGTTTTAAAGTTTTAAAGTTTTAAAGTTTTAAAGTTTTAAAGTTTTAAAGTTTTAAAGTCTTAAAGTTTTAAAGTTTTAAAGTTTTAAAGTTTTAAAGTTTTAATGTTTTAAAGTTTTAAAGTTTTAAAGTTTTAAAGTTTTAAAGTTTTAAAGTTTTAAAGATTTAATGTTTTAAAGTTTCAAAGCTTTTTTTAGCTTTTAAGTTTTTTTTAATTTTTTAGTTTTTTAGATTTTTAGTTTTTATGCTTTGTAGGTTTAGTTTTTCAATTTTTTTGTTTTTTTTTTCAGTTTTTATGTTTTTTTATTAGTTTTTTTTAGTTATTTTAGATTTTTAGTTTATTTTTATTTTTAAGCTTTGTAGGTTTTTAGTTTTGTAGCTTAAATAAATTTAGTTTTTTACTTTTGTAGTTTTTGATTTTTTGTGGTGTTTTAGTTTCTGGTGTTTTAGCTTTTAAATTTTGTAGGTTTTTTAATTTTTGTTTTGTAGTTTTTTAAGCTTTATTTTTTTTTTAGTTTAGATCACAAGGTTTTTTAGTTTTTCAGTTTTTAAGTTTTGAGATTTTAGTTTTTTTGAGAAATCTTTTTGCCAAAATTTGTTCAGTACCTTATCACCACATAATCGAACCCAATCAACCACGTGTCCGAATCGAGTTGACAAACACGTCGCTGATTGTTGTGATGGAAAGTGAAAAATTGTCCCCATCGATAACAGGAGACGAGCGCTGGAAGCAGGCACAACCCGCGGCCAATGTCGCGCAACGGCACTCCAACGCCGTTGGCCTCAAAAAACCATCTCAACATGACGACAATAGCCAAGTTCCCGTCTTCTCCGTTTGAAGTTCATTGGCCCTGAAATCCCCGAAAAATAGAGAAGGTCTATCAAGGTGGAAAGAGTTGTTCAAGGCACCAAAATTCCGTTGCTGGGGAAAACTGGGAAATAACAGCACTCAGAACGCGTTCACCCTCTTTTTCTGTCAGAAATGTTCCCAAAATTCCCCTTTCGAAACCAACACGCGTTCCACAAAACCCAAAAACTCCCTCACCCTCATATCTCGCCTGTGTTGCGCACTTGCCGTCACGTGCCGCGATTCGGGCGGATTCCAAAACTGAATAATTTGGATTGCATTTTAAATAGGGCTGCAGAACGATTCGTCGGTCGTCGGTCGTGTTGGTTCGCCCGAAACAGGAAAGGTATGTTGATTTCGGGCAACGCGTTTTATCGAAATTTCGGGGCCGAAGATCTCTCTTTTTTCCAACACAATGCCGCTCGTACCCAGAGAACATCAAGGTTGAAAATTGGGAGATAGCAGTGCAGTGGTGTGTTTGAGAACGTTAAGATTAACCCTCAATTCTTGAACTGGCAGCTCTGAATTTGCAGCATTTCATGTGATTGATTTTTGCTGGTTGAAATTTTCCACAGAATATGAGAAAAGCAAATTAAGATTCTATTTATTTGTATAAGGCCGATGCAAATATTTAAAAAAGTTTTTGTCCCTCGGCCCTGGCCGAGGTCAAGGGGGGGGGGCAAAAAATAAATTAAAAAAAAAATTTAATAACAAGCCATAGTCTTCACATTTAAATGAAAAAAGTGTTTTAAAATGCATTTTACACTAGTTCAGTTGTTTTGCAATCATTAGTTTTCAAAAAATCTAAGATCTGACAAAAACAAAAATTGTATCGAAAAAAAAAATTTTGCATCGAAGATTTTCAAAAAATATTAAGATTTTTTAATAAATCCAAACATGCTAGAAATGATTTTAAACGCAGGAGAATGTATTTTAATTTGATTTCAGCTGGTTGCACTTGAATTTTCATTAAAATTTTGAAGTTTATTGCAAAAATATTTTTTTTGCCCCCTTATTTTTCGGGCCGATTTTGAAGGGAGGGAGGGGGGGGGGTGACAAAAACTTTTAAAAATATTTGTACCAGCCTAATTCTGTGTAGAATTTTGCCAGAAATAAATTTAAATTTATAAAAATGCATAGTAACAAAAAAACTTAGAAAAAGTTTTCCTCACAAAAAATGAAAATTTAAAGAAATAAACAAAAATAAAATAACGGTGCATTCAAGACAAAATAGCATTTCTCTACAAAATCGCTCTATTTTAAATTCAATTTTTGTTCTTTTTAATCCAGCAGAAACGTTTTTGGTGCCTTCGGTATGCCCAAAGAAGCTTTTTTGCGTCATTAGTTTGTCCATATAATTTTCCATACAAATTTGGCAAATGTCCATGCAAAAATGATTTATGAAAATTCTAAAATCTGTATCTTTTGAAGGATTTTTCAAAAAAGATTTGGTGTCTTCGGCAAAGTTGTAGGTATGGAAAGGGACTACACTGAAAAAATGATACACGGTACAAAAAATTTAGATGATTTTTAATTAAACTTTTTGTCACTAGAACTCAATTTGCCAAAAATCATTTTTTTTTATTTTCTGGTACTTTTTCCGATATTAAAAAAAAAAAACAATATCAGGACTAAGATTTCAAAAGAGCCAAACATGCAACGCCTTTTTGAAATGTCAGTATTGATTTTTTTTTGAAAATATTGTTTTCGAAAAGATCGGAAAATTTAACGAATGTACCATATTTTACTATTGAAAATCGGACCATTACTTGCTGAGATATCGACATTAGAATATTGTGGTGAAACTTAGAAAACATCAATTTTCCTGTTTTTAAATCTTTGCATGGCAATATCTAAGCAACTAAGGGTCATATCTACAAAGTTCAAAAAAGCAAAATATAGAGAATTTTCTCTGACCGAAATCATAGAGAATTGCTAAAAAGCGAACTGCAAAGTTTGAATTGTGATTCATGATTTCAAACATTGAGAAATTTTTTATTAGGTAATACCACAGACCTAAGTGTCATTTGTACACATTTCAGAGGCCGGATCTCAAATATGTTGATGAAAAAGTTGTCCGGATCTATCCGGAGATCTTACTCCCGGGATTTTGTTGATTTGAAACTCCCGGGAAAAATGAACAGATATTTTTTTTTTACTGCCTTAAGGCTTACAAAACTTTAAAGTAATATAACTATTGAAAGTGAACAATTTTCATGAAACAGCCCCGTAGGTGTTGTTCTAATATTACGTCCAATGTTTTTTGGGATTCTAGACCCCATACTCCATGTAGATATGTTGTAAGAATTTAAATTTAGATAAAATTTGTAGGTTTGACATTCTTACTACATAAACAAATATGTACATAATTGTGAGGAAGGAACCAACCACCATCGGTGGATTAAGTAACGTTTTTGATGTTAAAATTTGAAAAAATAAAAAAAACATTTTTTCCTTTTTTCGATTAGGGGACCAAATGTAACAAGCTAAGGAAATGCTCGTTAAAACCCATTAAACAAGTTAAAATTCTATTGGATTTTCGATAATCATCTTATCTCAGATCTTGACATTGATAGAACAAGTTTCTAAAAAAACCGTTTTTCACGAAAAACAATAGATTTTAAAATTGTTGATTTTCAGTACGTTCTACTCAACTAGTGGGGCAAGACGGAAAACCCGTTGGGGCAAGAGGAGCAATGCATGAAAAAGCATGTAAATTTGCTAACAATTTAACTGTTATCAATTAAAATATATTTTAGGCGTTCCTATAATTTTCAAATGCAATAATAATATTTTGTTAATGATTTGATCGTTTTTCGAAAAAATTTATGTAGAAGATAAATGATAATTTTAAATAATATCACGATATTTTGCATGAATTAATTTTAAACGATTTATTATTAGTTTTTAAGTACTATTATGCATTAATATCCCAATAAAATATGTTTTTGCAACAATTCGTAATTTTTCCCATACTTAAAATCCAGGTACACTTGCCCCACTTAGAAAAGGTTTTTCAAAAGCCTTCAAAAAAAACAACGAAATGATAAAACATACTTTATAATAGGTGAAAATCATTGGCAGGAATACTACTGATCTAGGAAAAAAAATCATTTTGATAAAATGAGTCTTAAAACAAAACCCTCAGCTTTATTTTTTATAAGAAAACAAAGGTTTTGAAAAAAAAGTCATCCACTCTTATACCCCTCGGTGTTTACGTCGTTTTGGCTGTTATGTGGTAGTAGAATCAACTAATTGCATCGCTAGCAACAATTCCTCATACTGGAAATATCAAAATTGTAAAAAATTACGGCTGGATGAACGATTGTTTCTCTTGCCCCATATGGTCGTCTTGCCCCACCTTCCCCTTATTTGAAATTCCTAAGAAGCATTCGGATAATCGAAACATCGGACTACTGAGTCTGGACTGCAGTGGAAAAGTCACATAGCGGATAAGCATTTTGACAGTTTCGCGGAAGCTTTTCACAAAACTCGAAGTGTTAAACAATAGCTGACCTCTCCAGCTAGCTTTCAGCACTTCGGAATTTGTTAAATAGTTTCTTGTTGTCTCGGAATACGAAAAACAGTTGCAGCTGTCAAAATGCTTGTGCACCCATTTCAAATGATGCTTCAGAAATATTTTTGCTTCAAATTGAATTTAAAGCTATATTTTGAATAGTCAAAATGTAATAGTTATTATATATTATGCTTCCTAACATTTGTATTAATTTCTTATAAAAACCACCCTTTGTACAATCTTACAGGTTTTTGATAAAATCACATTTTTAACGACCCCCGGGTCTTTTGTGGGCTCTGTTGCAAGTTTCTGCTCATTTCTAGGCATCCGAAGGTTATGTGTGGTGAGTCACCCAAAACCTCTTTTACGCAAATGGACCGACGTTTTACTTCCCCATCCGATAGAAGGCCAGGAGGATAAGGCGGGAATCGAACCCGCGCCCCAAGGCATCTTAGGGATCGGCAGCCGAAGCCGCTAACCACCGCGCCACGATGCCCTCTAATAAAACCAGAACGGCCCAAATCGGTTCAGTCAGCCCGGAGATAATTGAGTGCTTTTTATTCGGTGCACGGACTCACATCCAGACACATGCACATACATTTACTCAGAATTTGATTCGATAGGAAGGCCCTCCAGAAATGACTAGTTGAGGGTTACTTTTTCTAATCAAAATTAGTCTTCCCGCGCTCGCCTTTGCTCAAACAAAACAGCGCGCTCTGAAACACATTCCCCGACTCGACCCTGTCCGCCGGGTACTGAACGGCGTGCTTGGGGTCGTCTTTGGCCACCACCGACCGACGGCACCGGCAGTGCAGCACCAATGTCGGAACGCGAGTGCGCGCCATCTCTTGAGAAATGGTCTCCACATGGTCGGATCACATGTGAGAAGTTGGGCCCTGGTGGCGGTTGAGGACCGTGTGTAATGTTCCGAAAACCGTGCCGTAATTGTTAAAATGTCAGCGCCGATTCGACCGGGAGCGCATGATTGGCCACAGGTGAATTCGGCTTCGTACCACGTTGTGTGGTAGCCGAGCAGCGGAACCGACGGCGAATTATGTTGTGCACGGTAAGGCCAAGATGGGTACGGTCCGCTGACAGGAACGCAGCTTGAGGGAGAGGTATCCGGATTCGGTAAGAAACGGGTTACGGTTTAGTGTTAAATTTATTGTTATTTTTTGTTTAACTAGTAGCTACCGATTCTATGCACACCTATTTGTATTTTTGTATATTTGTCTTTTTGTATTTTTGTATTTTTGTATTTTTGTATTTTTGTATTTTTGTATTTTTGTATTTTTGTATTTTTGTATTTTTGTAGTTTTGTATTTTTGTATTTTTGTATTTTTGTATTTTTGTATTTTTGTATTTTTGTATTTTTGTATTTTTGTATTTTTGTATTTTTGTATTTTTGTATTTTTGTGTTTTTGTATTTTTGTATTTTTGTTTTTTTGTATTTTTGTATTTTTGTATTTTGTATTTTGTATTTTGTATTTTTGTATTTTTGTATTTTTGTATTTTTGTATTTTTGTATTTTTGTATTTTGTATTTTGTATTTTTGTATTTTTGTATTTTGTATTTTGTATTTTGTATTTTGTATTTTGTATTTTTGTATTTTTGTATTTTGTATTTTTGTATTTTTGTATTTTTGTATTTTGTATTTTGTATTTTTGTATTTTTGTATTTTTGTATTTTTGTATTTTTGTATTTTTGTATTTTTGTATTTTGTATTTTTGTATTTTGTATTTTGTATTTTGTATTTTTGTATTTTTGTATTTTTGTATTTTGTATTTTGTATTTTTGTATTTTGTATTTTTGTATTTTTGTATTTTTGTATTTTTGTATTTTTGTATTTTGTATTTTTGTATTTTTGTATTTTTGTATTTTTGTATTTTTGTATTTTTGTATTTTTGTATTTTTGTATTTTTGTATTTTTGTATTTTGTATTTTTGTATTTTTGTATTTTTGTATTTTGTATTTTTGTATTTTGTATTTTTGTATTTTTGTATTTTTGTATTTTTGTATTTTGTATTTTGTATTTTTGTATTTTTGTATTTTTGTATTTTTGTATTTTTGTATTTTTGTATTTTGTATTTTGTATTTTTGTATTTTTGTATTTTGTATTTTGTATTTTTGTATTTTGTATTTTTGTATTTTTGTATTTTGTATTGTATTTTTGTATTTTTGTATTTTGTATTTTTGTATTTTTGTATTTTTGTATTTTTGTATTTTGTATTTTTGTATTTTTGTATTTTTGTATTTTGTATTTTTGTATTTTTGTATTTTTGTATTTTTGTATTTTTGTATTTTTGTATTTTTGTATTTTGTATTTTTGTATTTTTGTATTTTTGTATTTTGTATTTTGTATTTTTGTATTTTTGTATTTTGTATTTTTGTATTTTTGTATTTTTGTATTTTGTATTTTTGTATTTTTGTATTTTTGTATTTTTGTATTTTTGTATTTTTGTATTTTTGTATTTTTGTATTTTTGTATTTTTGTATTTTTGTATTTTTGTATTTTTGTATTTTTGTATTTTTGTATTTTTGTATTTTTGTATTTTTGTATTTTTGTATTTTTGTATTTTGCTAATGACTTTATCTGTTTTTAAGCTGTTTATTTCATTTCAATTTATTTTTACTTTTTGCATCACATCACGGTGACTTATTCTGAGAGTTTTATGTATTTTGCAAAACCTCAGACTAATGGTACTTTTTTCGCAAAAAAAACCTAAAAAAATGTCCTCGTTGTTTGTATTGTGAATGTTCTTGAAAAATGTTACAACAAATTTAACATCCACGTCAAGTTTGAAAGTTTGGTGAGCTGCTCTATTAGGCTAAGTAGGATTTTCCCACTGGGAATTTTGGCTCGAGCCTCGACTCGATTCAGTCTCGATTTTGAGCCAGATCGACTCGAGGCTCGAACCAAAATTCTCAGTGGGTTAACTGTGTATTTTCAAAAAATATTCGAGAGTTACTTCATGTTAAATCAGGGGTGCCCAAAGTTATTTAATAACGGGCCAAATTTGAAGCTCACATGAGCTTGCGGGCCAAATGTGAAAAATAGATTATTTATCTAATCTAATCTAATCTAATCAAACACAAGCGCAGCCAGTCCGAAGAAAGCATCCTGGAAGAACATGTGATTAGATTACGCCCCATGTTCTTTCTTGTCAATATTAATGATTGTAGTACATTCGAGCATCCCCGAAACGTATTACACTCATAAAAGCGGCCAGGCCTACTGCATTGCATTAACCGCAGAGAGGATTCTGTGAACGGATCACATTTCACAGAATCTACAGGGGAGGAAGGATGCGTGTACATACCGTACCAAACGCTCCGGATCAGTTTTGAAAAATAGATTATTTATATGAAACTAAACGTTATCTTGATCTATAAAACTGAAAAATAAATGTATTACCTGATTTTTTTTAAATTTCTTGATTTTTCTAAACATTTTTGGCATTTAAATATTAGAGAACAACAAATTGCATTTTTTTTTCAACCGTTTTGTTAACAAAAGTTTCAAATCAATAGAAGAATCAACAAAACTAAATAAAATCTGAAAAATATTATCCAACAGCTTATCATTGCCTTCCCAAACATTCAAATCAGGTTAGTCATAATTTCATTCATATAATTGAAATGGAGATAAGGTGCTGAATTAAATGTTCTTGTCTTTTCATCAAACTTTTAAGGCCCCTGAAATTATCTCTAAAGTTTATGTCTTTCAACTCTGGCCCAAGTCGAGGAGGGGGCAAAAAATACAAAAATATATAAATTCGAATAACAGGCCATGGTATTTAAATTTTAATGAAAAAAGAGTTTTTAAATGCATTTTATACCTGTCCAGTTGTATTGAAATCAATAGTTTTCAAACTATTAAAGTATTTTCGAACTTTTTATTTCCGAAAAAAAAACATTTTGCATTTCTGTGCGACGGAATATCACAAACAATCAAAATATTTTTGGTCGATCCCAGACATGCTAAACATGATTTTAAACGCAGGAAAATGCATTTTGATTTGTTTTCAGTTGATAAGACTTCCATTAAAATTTGGGAGTTTTTTGAAAAAAATATTTGTTTGCCCCCTAATTTTTCGGATCGATTGTAAAGAGGGGGGGGGGGGGCAAAAACAACGGCCAAATCAAATTAATTAAAAAAAAATATCGTTTGACGCAAACTATGAAAAATTTTATAATTTTATTAATAAACAAAAAAGCAACTTTAATGATAAATCGTTGCCAAAGGATTTTTTAACTATCAATCCTCCAATTAAAAAAAACTAATAAATTGTTGGTCTTATAATTCAGATTCCAAATGTCCAACTGAGTAGGGTAGGGTAGTCATCAATGAGACACTTTTGGTTTTCAACTTTCAAAGATTTATTTCATTTTTTCATCAGCATGTTTTAATGAGCTTTTTGTTGCATTTTCTTTCTTTTAATGTGTTCTAACATTGACCAAAATATGAGATCGATCCGACATCTACAGCCAGAATTATTCAACTGTCTCATTGTAGACGCACTTGGCAGGAACAATGAGACAGCTGGGGAACAATGAGACACACTACGAAAATCAAGATTTTTCTAGTAAAACATCATGTTTTTGTATTGTTCCATTGCAGGTGACTTGCCTTGAACATTTTAGAGCAATTTTTCCAACATGAAACTTTAATTAACAAAAGTTATACTAAAAAGTATTTAAATTTTGTAAAATCCGTATATTTATACCAAATAACTTAGTATTTTTGGTTAAATGAAGTTAAAACTCAATAAATATGACAAAAATCACTTTTAATTCATGCTTTGAAAGATTTCCATAGATTTTGAAAAGTTTAATGAAGAAAAATCAAAATGTCTCATTGTTACCCATGAGCTGAAATGAGTGGGGAACAATGAGACAGTCCTGGATACTGGGTATATTCTAAATTTTGGCCAAACCTAATGAAAGGACATTGTAGCAAAATTCAATCCCTATGGAACGTCGAAAGAAATTTGAAGAAATATTAGTTTTGGTGTTAATGGCAGCCTACGAGCGAAAAAGTAATTTTTGTCCATAATTTACTTTTACATCCAAGAATCAAACATTTATGAATAACTTTTCAAGGAAGCGTCCATAACCAAAGCCACTATAATGGCAGACGTGTATCCAGCAGACACACCTTTCCCCCAAATATGAGCCTGATTGGTTGAAACTACGACTTGTGAGAGCCATTTTATCATTGTTCCCCGTGTCTCATTGATGACTACTCTACCCTACGAATTCCGAGCTGAAAGGTTTTTAAGTGCAAAATAAGTGTTAGGTTAAGAAAATTGGGCGCTATTGCTTTAAAATTAGTATGAAATACCTATTTTAAGCTTATTTATTAGTTTTCTTTAGTCAAATTTAAACGTTTTATAACTCATTTCCAAAAATGTTAAATAAAATTGATTTAGGAATTCACAATTTTCAATCACATTTAAACTTTCAATGATATAGAATATAGATATTTGTGTCATATACATTATTACTTTTATATTAACAGAAAAAGGTTCACAGAAAGCCTAAACCAAACCAAATAAAAAAAAATCACTTTACAGACGGGTCAAAGGGCCATGTTACAAAGTCTTTCAAAATGAGTCCGCGGGCCACAAAATATCACCTCGCGGGCCATACTTTGGTCACCCCTGTGTTAAATCCTTTCAACGTAGAGATTTTTGTAGCGCAGATCCATCGCATCGCTTCGCCTCTTATTCCTCATCTCATCACTATCAGTCGCGCCTAATTCACGCCCTGCCCAGCATCACTTGCGCCGTTTCGTTGATCTGTTCATTAAACCAACGCTGTACCGTGGGAACTCCCGACAGCAGCAGCGGAATCACTTGCTACCGCTCATTCCAACCTGGGAAGTTTTTTATCTCATTCACTGGACCAAGATGCCGGTTCTCACGGTCCTCATCTGCTGCCGTCGGATGCTGCCGAGAAGATCTGTCAGTCTAAGCCGCTTGCCTAATGGGATGTCGTCAAGACGACGCCGCCGTCGGCGACCTCCCTGGCTGGCATGGCCTCCTGGCGCACAAAGTCGAAACTTACACACCAACTCCATCCCTTTGGGACAATTTCCGAAAATTACCACGATTATATTTTTAATAGGGGGAAACGGATCTTCTCACTCGGCAAACTCGGCACAACCTGGACTGGCCTGGCTGGGGCGCAGGAGCTCAGCAAGAGAGAACCGCGTTCAGCGCTGGCAGTTTCTAATGCAAGCCGTCGTCGTCGTCGTTACCTTGGTTACCAATTCGCTTGGATCCGCGTTAGAAAGGCAAACAACCCCAAAGGAGAAAAAAAAGTCTCCCGTTAGACTCACCTTCTGACTAAAACCGTTGCCAGGCTGACAGACGCGCGAAGCGGTCAGGTGATTAGAAAATCTAAACATTAGACAGCATCGACTGTCCTGCTCTGGCTGGTTGCCACCGCCGTCGGAT
Organism: Culex quinquefasciatus; assembly: GCF_015732765.1. Lineage (NCBI taxonomy): Eukaryota > Metazoa > Arthropoda > Insecta > Diptera > Culicidae > Culex > Culex quinquefasciatus. Next base: position 132,268,152 of record NC_051862.1, on the reverse strand, counting down.
CCAACGTGACCCAAGTAGTTTGCAAGCAACGCCAACTAACAGGCGAACCGCCATCTTTTTTCCGCTTCTGTCACCACAACCGGATTATCCCCAATAAACTTAGCTGGGAGGGGAGCTCCAACCGTGGGATTTTGTACGGATTCAGAGTTTGCAGCCGAAATCCCCGCCGCTGTCGGCTTAAAGCTGATTGAATCGAACTTAATCAACTGGCAACCGGGCAGCATGTTTCCGAAGCTGGCTGTCAGCCCGACGGCGAGATTTGGAGCAAGGATTTGGGGGGTTAGGTTTAGAAACCAAAGTCATGCAGCTGTGTGTAGAGGTGGCCACCAGGTTAAATCAACAAGTTGATAACGGCAAGGTAAATTGTAATGGAGGCGCATGCTGGCGTTGAAGACTGCGGTATCAAAACATACGGGACAGACTTCTAAACAAACCGGACGCAGAAGACATGACTTGTAAACAAACTAACGGAGTAACCGTGCTCGGTGACGTAACCAAGTCAACGCAAGGTAACGTCCGCGTAGAGGTGTGGAAACGTCACTCATTTTAAGGTGACGACAGTTCCAGCTGATCTCACCACCCAAGGTGTGGGCAATACCATCTGTAATTGCATGAAAATGTAAAAAGAGCGCATGAGTGTGTACCGTTTGATGTGCTCGAGAGTTTTGGGGAGGGGGGTATGTGCTTCTTCAACGGTGGGATGTACCACGATGTGTGTCAGTCAGTCCACAGACAAACAGACATGAAAGCTCGAACAATTTTTTGTTCAAAAAGTGGGACCAGTTTAAATTTGAATTTTGTTTGCCCACTAACGACATCTATCTACCATTCCTAGAATCTCTGTCTCCCCAATGACAGCAGGACATGTGTATGTATGTATGAGTATATGTTGACAGATAACCAAAGCATCAAAGGCAATCATAAACAAACGGAAAATCGCAGCTGCAAGGTCAATTTGTTCCTTTCGTCACTAGCTAAGTAAACTCCCACGTAGAAAACATGTGCCGTGCCGTAAACAACACCGGATCAGATCGATCATAACGAAGACACTTGGTTCCGCTGAGAGAGCGTAGCCGCGGGGTGGTTCCGTGCGGCCGTGTTCCGGTGGACTGGGTTGCGCCTCTCTATGCGTAGTGACTGCTTGCCTGGAAAGACGGTTCCATCGGCGCAGTCTCCTCAACAACCGGTGCAAGAGGAGAACCCGCCACCAGCCGCATAGTCTCGCTCATCCCGGCGCGCCCGTTGCCACGCTCATACCGACGAGGTGGGAGAGCGGCCAACGCCGTGCACGCATTGTGTCTACCGCGATGCCCTAGAACAATCTGACCTATCAGGATATTCCTTTGGGCGTCTGAGCAAGAAGCTGGGGGGTTGTTCGGGACCAGGTCGCGTCAAATGAACAAAACACGTGAAAGGGACTGGAAACTCCACCCATCGACAGACTTCACCAACATCAACGTAGCAACAAACGTGCCAAAGACAACGAGGCTGTGCAGCTGGTGGCAAGCTCTCCTTCTGCACCGGCCACAAAGAAACTGCACTGATGGAACCACCCGCTAAGACAAACAATCACTCTGCACAAGCAAGCGCAGCCCAATCTTCGTTATGATCGATCCGACGGGAAGCCCCAGAAAAACGACTTCGATCCGAAGATTTTCGAAAATAACAAAAATTACGGTGAATAACTCAACGCGTTGTCGCCTTGTCGACAACAAAAACAAAATAAAAATAAAAGCTCAAAGCTGTCATTTCAAAGAACGATCGCTGAGCACAATTGCGCCTCTGGTGGTGAATCCGGAAAACAATTACCATGCTTTTCGATTTTTTGAAAAATGACCGTTACAATTTTGGGACAAGTTAGTGACCTCGACTTTCATGTCTGTTTGTCTGTGGTCAGTCTGTCAGATGGTGAACGCGCGACCAGGAGTGGTGGAAATTGTGTTAGCTAGTTTCTAACTCATGGGTTTTATGATGCGTTGCGTATTGATTAGGGAAGGTTGAAGAAACAACTATGCATGTTTTCAACATTTCGAGGATCAATTTGCAATACCACCTTAATGATAACATTCGAAATGCAAAATTAAAAAAAATAACAGTTGGAATGCTGCAACTGTTTATTTTATTACTTTCAAATAAGCCAATCGATAAAAAAATCAATATTCTCGTCATTTAACCGCGGGCGAAAACTGGACCAGGTCTGGGACGTGTTGGACGAGGCAAATATCCTCCCCTGGCAGCGGCAGCAGATCCAGCTAAGGCCAGAACCGCGGCGATGACTACTCCAATAGCTGAGAGCTTCATTGTTTCCGTTGTTTGTAACTCTTGTTGTTGCTCTAACTTGAACGATTTGAACTGTGAATAAAGGTGAAACTGAGCAGTTCATTTTATAGTCTCATTTTGGATTGAAATTGAGCGGGATTTTTTGATGTTGTTGACACGTTGGTGTTTACTGACGGTTTTGTTTAAAAAGCAAATTGTTATTTCCGTTCGGAACAACTTTTCGATAAAGTAGCAGTTGAGTAAACTTATTCCTTGGGACAAATTCAATAAGATTTACTAGATTGAAATGCAAAACATTATATTATGACGAAGTTTGGTTATCAATTCAAATAATGTAAAGTGGCATTTGAGCGTTGAAATAGCAAAATGATTTTTTTTAAGGGTAAGTTCTTGCAAAGTTTTGGTTGAAAGCTAATACATGTTTTTCAATCTGTTGATTTGCCTGCTTTAGAAAAAAATACAGCAAGATCACTCAAACAATTGTTTCCATAAAATTGGTTTGCTCAACTGGTTTCAACGGAAATAACAATTTGCTCATTAAACATTGCGATTCGCAGATACAAATATTTTCGAAAATCTCCTTCCGATGATTGTTCAAAATTCCAATAAATTCATATGACTATAAATAATAGAATCACGAATCTCTTCAATTCACAGTTCCATTTAGTCTGATTCAAGCTACAATCAACTAAAAACTAACTTAATCCACCTATGTGGTTGGAGCCTTCCTCACTTATTGCCAAAAATGACTGATATGATGGAATTGTACAAAAATTTAATCTATTGTTTAGATCCGGAATAAAAAAGTACATAAATATCACTTAAGTGACCATACCTCGAGACAGGGTTGCCAGATTTTCAATGTTTTGGACTCGTTGGAAAGGTCTTTTGATAACCTAACCAAAGATGGATCAGATGATGGATCCGGACCTAGTATACATACATTTGAGTGAGATCCGGCTTCAAAAAAGTACATCAATATCACTTAAATGGGCATACCTCGAGACAGGGTTGCCAGATCTTCAATGTTTTGGACTCGTTGGAAAGGTCTTTTGATAACCTAACCAACGGTGGGTCGGATGGTGGATCCGGACATAGTTTACATACATTTAAGTGAGATCCGGCTTCTAAAAAGTACATTAATATCACTTAAGTGTGCATATCTCGAGACAGGGTTGCCAGATCTTCAATGTTTTGGACTTGTTGGAAAGTTCTTTTGATGACCTAGCCAATGATGGGTTGGATGGTCGATCCGGACATAGTTTACATACATTTAAGTGAGATCCGGCTTCCAAAAAGTACATCAATATCACTTAAGTGGGCATATCTCGAGACAGGGTTGCCAGATCTTCAATGTTTTGGACTTGTTGGAAAGTTCTTTTGATGACCTAACCAATGATGGGTCGGATGATGGACCCGAACATAGTTTACATACATTTAAGTGAGATCCGAATATATGTGAAAACACATTTTTATACATAACTTTTGAACTACTTATCGAAACTTCAATCTGTAAAAAAACTCGATCTATGGGACCCTAAACCAAGTCGAATGCAACAGGTTCGGGTCAAATCGGTTCAGCCAGTGCCGAGAAAAATGAGCTAGTTTGTTGGTCACATACATACATACACACACACATACACACAGACATTTGTTCAGTTTTCGATTCCGAGTTGATATGTATACATGAAGGTGGGTCTACGACGTTTTCATACAAAGTTCATGTTTAGAGTAGGATTATAGCAGGAAGGTGCTGTGTCCTATCCCTCGCCTAGACCAGACCAAAATCCATGATAGAGCTGACAGACCAAATCTGTCAGACCAAGACTGTCAGACCAAAGAGCAAAAAGTAAACAATCTTTGTCTTCGACGTAGGTGCACACAAATCAACAAAAGAAATTTTGAAAAAGATTTTATTTTTCCAATTCAATGACTGGGTTTGGACTGCAAAATTGAATGGACGTCAGAAAATGATAAAACAGTGCGGCGTCCTGTACATCGACAATTAAATAAGCAGTTAAAAGCCTTATTCTTCCACTTTAATTTTTTATCGCGTTTTCGGTTTACACCTGAAAAATCTTGAAATTATTTATACGGATTTGTGATTCCTCTCTTTCCACCATTCCCTTGGATTATAGCCTTACCTCAGTGAGGAAGGCAAAATGATTGGATAGTTAATTCATTCATAAAATAGAAATGCTGTTTTGTTGTGAAAATGCTAGTGGCGATGGCTGATTTCAGAAGTCGAACTCAAAACACTTATTTTGGCAAAAAGGACAATGCAATGTCAATCAACATTGTTTTAAATGATGCTACACATGCCAAATAAAAGATTTGCAGACAAAAACACGCTTGAAATTAGGATTTTTTTTTGAGTTTTTCATCAAAAACCCTTCAGAGGGTCCACTATAGGAAAGGGGTCCACTAATGGATAACGTACCCTATTATTCTCTAGGCAAACATCTGATGTTGCTGTTGCTGATGCTTTTTATCATTATTTTGAATATTTCGACGGTAACATTTCAAAAGGCATCATGTACATTTTGACATTTTCTGGGTTATTGTATATTCTGAAAGTACTTCTAATAAGCTACCTCTCCACCAAAAATGAGCAAAAGTTACTTCAGTAAAGTCTGTTTAATCATGATTTTAAATAAAGTAACATAAACAAAATCTCTGCCATCAGCAGTCCCTGTTTATATAGCCCTGTCAACCTGTCAAACAAAAGGCTACATTAACCTCGTGACGAAAAAAAGCAACATGAAAAAAGCGCCATGTACATTCGGCGAAGAAAAACGAATCATAACAAAGCGCCCCCCTCAGTGACAGCAGGGTGATATCGACGTTGGTGATTTCAAAAGATGTTATGTTTGTTTTTCTCAAATAAAATTACGGAAATAATGTTTTATTGAATATGGATGATCAAGTATCAACAAAAGCAACGTTTTTCATCGTTTGTTATTATTAGAACATCTTATTTTGCTTTTATATAAAAATGGTTATTGAAAATGGATGCTCAACATTCAAATGCGTTTTTCTCAAAACGCATGGTTTGTACATGATGCTTTTTGAAATGTTGGCATCGATTTAAAAAAATCTCCAACTCAATTTTCTTGTTGCAAACCTGAACCGCTAAGAACCCCATCCCACTCGAGCATCGCCAGTTGCAGAACCAGAACAGCATGATTTTTGGCTGGTTAACTTTTTGTATAACCCTAGAACACGATACGTTTGTCCCGTTGACGCGGGATCAAGTTCTTTAAGCCTGGTCCAGCACGAACTTCGAGAGAGAATCCAGCTTCTTCCGAGGGGTCGTCAATTGCCCAAAAAAAAAGCCGACTACCGTCAGAATGAGTGAATCAGGACACCTGAGTAGAATTAGTGTTGCTGTTTTAGCTTAAAATTGCGAAATTTCCGGGTTGTTTCGGTTGGAATAGAATCAAAACTAGAAACTTTTCAAATTTATGTACAAATTTGATACTATCCCTCGTCTAAAGGGCAGTCCCGATTCACCCCACACGACGGTATATGTACTAGACCCAAGGTCCTGGGCCACATGTGACGCACTTTTAGGGGGGTGTCCCCCCGACGGAAGAAATTATGAGAGAGAGAGTCAACCGTACGGGCCTATCAAGAGACCATGCCGGTGGAAGGACAAGGCACTAGGGGCACCAAAGGACGCGGTCTAGGAAGCGACTAGATGATGCCATCGTCGTCATCATCAGCAGCAGCAACGACTGTAAAAGGGTGTGTTGTGCTTTGGAGCGAAAAACATGTGATTTTTTCCTTTTTGCCGTGCACGGGAAGCATAATCGATGAAACGATCGTCAGCAGGTAGTCTGTGGGTGGCCGTTAGTTTGCCGTTTTGCGATTTCTAGAGTTTTTTTTTGAAAAGGTACCTATTAAAAAAAAAAAAACAAACAATACCTGATTTTAAAACAGGTTATATATTTCATCGGGGCAATTCTCTCACAACTCACACGAAATCGGGAAAAGTTGCCCCGACCCCTCTTCGATTTGCGTGAAACTTTGTCCTAAGGAGCAACTTTTGTCCCTGACCCCTTCCATTTTTGAACATGCGAAAAAAGAGGTGTTTTTCAATAATTTGCAGCCTGAAACGGTGATACTCAGAATTCCGAAAAAAACGTATTTTTCATCGAAAAAACACTTGAAGAGATTCAAAAATTTTCCCATTTTCCGTTACTCGACTGTAAAATTTGTTGGAACATGTTATTTTTAGGGAAATTTAATGAACTTTTCAAATCTACATTGACCCAGAAAGGTTTTTTTTCATTTAGAACAAATTTTTCATTTTGAAATCTCGTGTTTTTTTACTTTGCAGGGTTATTTTTTAGATTGTAACAATGTTCTACAAAGTTGTAGAGCAGACAATCACAAAATTTGGATATATAAACATAAGGGTTTTTTTTTAAATTAACATCACCTTTTTTCGTAAAATCGCGATAACTCGTGATGTTTATAAGCAAACCCCTTATAATTATAAATCCAATTTTTTGTAATTGTCTGCTTTACTGCCCACCATTGAAAAAACGGCTAATATCCACTTTTGGCAAAAACGAGATATTAGCACCAGGTGGTAGAGGATGTTCCAACGCACTTCCTGGAACTTGAATTTTACTGAAAAAGTGTTTAGACTTGGCTGCCGATGCGAAAAACCAAACGGCTAATATGCCACTCTTAGGGGAAATTGCCTTGACGGAGATTTTGTGACAAACACTAAAACGCGTTTTTCTCGGAATACTTGATTTGGCATAATAGCCGAATTTTCAATTATGGGCAGTTTACAACTTTGTACAACATTATTACACTCTTAAAAATAATCCTGCAAAGTTAGAAAAAACACAAAATTTTAAAATGAAATTTTTTGTTCTCAATGAAAAAATGAACCTTCTGGGTCAATGTAGATTCGAAATGAACATTAAATTTCCCTTAAAATGACATATTTAAAAAAAAAATTGAAAGATTTAGGCATAAAAATTGATTAACTGATTTATTGATTTGGCTTAAAATTTTAGTGGCATTTTCTAATGCTCGAATAAGCCATTTTGCATCATTGGTTCGTCCATACAAGTCTCTACACGGAGAAAAAAGAGTTCCTAAAATCGTGAACAAGCGTTCATGAAAATGAGAACCACGAACAAAGTGTTCAAATTTCATGGTACGTTTTTCAAAATCGTACCATGGAATTTGAACACTTTGTTCGAGGTTCCCATTTTCATGAACGCTTGTTCACGATTTTAAGAACTCTTTTTTCTCCGTGTATACAAGTTACGCAGGTTCATGGAAAGGAATGTTATTATATGGAATCTGTACTACTTAAGGAATTTTCGGATCAATCAAGACATTTCTGAAAAAAATGTTTTTAAGTTTAATAGCAAATCTTGATTTTTTGTATATATTTTAGGAAACAATAAAAATGAAGGTTTGAGCCGTAGTGCCGTAGTGTCCCGCCCGTGTGGATCAATCGGACCGCGCACTGGACTCATAATCCAGAGGTCGCCGGTTCGAATCCCGCGACGGGCGCTTTAAACTTCTTTGTGTAAATAACAAAAATTTACTGAAAATTGATTACGGCGAATGATAATTTCTGAAAATAATTCTTGCAATAGCGCAGAAACTTTCCCAAAGCAATTGCCTGAGAAACAACGAAGATTGAACCTATGGTTGATATCTCTGCAACAAATTATCTTAATTACGGATACGGATTCTGCAAATTCAACTGTGCATAAACCGCGTGATCTTTAAATTCTTGAGTTTTTTTGATAAGGTCCTATAAGTGTTTTATTTGTTTATAGGACCTAATCAAAAAAAAAAAAAAAAAAAAAGGATAAGAATTTGGAATTTTCACTTTAGAATAAAACAAATGTTCATAATTTCATCGATACTTTTCAAGTTAGAAATTGGACTTAAATATGAAATCACATTTTGAATGTTATAACATTAAAATTTAAAAAATAACAATCGGCATTACCTGCACAGAAAAAAATAATGTAAATTTGGAAGCTTTAATTTTGGAAGGTTGAATATTACCTCTTTTATGATGTAATTTTACCTCAATTTAGACTGAAAAAGTGACATTACACCAGAAAAGTGGTAAAATTACACATTTTCAGAGGTAAAATTACACCTTTTTTCTGACATAAAAGATGTACCCCTTCCCAGATGTAATATTACCATGTTTTTTTTTCTGTGTGCTAGCAAAAACATAAAAAAGGTGCATTCAAACAACGCAGGTGACCCTTCTCATTCCGCACCGGTGTCGTTGAAATGCCAACACGGAAGGAATGCAGAACGGACACAGATGGCCATCATGCGCCATTGATGCCATCAAAGATTTCCACTTGCCGCATTTTGCCGGCCTGTTACCGGGCATGGTTACTCAAATTGTTTGCAGTTTTTGCATTCCTTTTGGTTGGTATTTTTTTAACTTGAGCTTTTTGTTGCTTGTTTTTAAACAAGTTTTGTTTTGTTAGCTCTCAAATCAGTTTACGAATTTATTTGAGAACTGTCAGTCTTTTTATTAAATTGATTGATTTATTTCATTTTTTTTTATTAAAAATGTCGTAATGAATTTAACCAATATTTTTTTGTATCTGCCTTCTAGGCCGTAACAAATATCTTACAACGCTTGTGTCCCCCCTTCCACTTCAAAATCGGCCCAAATAAACATAGGAGAAATATTTTCTTAAGGATTTTAATATAAATAGCAGTCAAACCAAGAGAAAACAATTTGAAATGCATTTTCCTGCGTTATTAATGAAATTTAGCATGTTTGGGCTAGTTTCAAAATATTAAGAATTATTGTGATATTCCTATGTACAGTACCGCATTTGTATTTCGAAAATTAAAGTTTTCGTTAATAGGGGCAATATACCCGTCTCATCGCATTTCTATTATGGGTTTACCAGCACTTTGCCCATCAACTAGGTACAGCTCACATAAAGTGTTTTGTACTATTCCAAATAAATAAAGAGCTCTAATAAAAGTTAGCAAGCAACTCTGCTATGTTGATTTCTCTGAAAATGGTCAGATTCGTGGAACACAAACTGCAATGCCAAAAAAAAAAAAACAAATGTTTTGATTGATCTAGGTTTTACTGAATTCACAAATACCTCGATACTGTACAACATTTGATTTATCTACCATTTTTAAACCCTATTATAACATTAAACTAGAATTCATAATCGGTTATTTTAATGAAACATATTTTTATCGTCCAACGATAGATTTCAAAATGGTTCAGATATTTAACTAAAATCATAATTAAAATTCAAGAAATTCAACATAAAAGTAAAATTATTGTTTGTATTGTTGAAAATTTTAAATAA